>NC_136070.1:383661414-384284748 GCF_964261635.1 Lissotriton helveticus | reverse complement strand
CATTGTAATCCGTCGTGCCTGCTTCTCTCTCCATTTGATTGATTGTTATCCAAGTATTTACTGTTTTAGAATTAGTTCTCTTTGGTTCATTCTCTATTTACAAACAAACACAGAGTCGCAATACTCTGTTTAGTCTTTGCAGATAACGAAAAATCGTGTAAAAAAAAAGAAAAGGAATCGAGCAAAATCAGTAGGCCACTAATGGGATCTCTTTTTGACCTCGCTAAAATAGAAACATTAGGAACAACCCCTCATGACAAATACAAAACTAGTGAGATGAACTGAACTCCACACAATGATGGCTGCAAAACAGCTCGGCTCCGCCACCCACCCCGCCCAAAATAACGATAAAGAACGGCTGCCATGATTGGTTGCGGAATGACCACGACGGAGCTACGAAATGGTGCTGCTCTCATGCTAACCCCAGCTTCAGTCTGAAACATCCAGAAACACTGTAGACTACCAATTCGATCAGTTCCGGTAGCGCCCCAATGTAACCCGGTAGAGAAGAACTAGCCCTCCCCTCTTTGACTGATGGTTCTTGTTGCCTGTCCCTTCTGTTGTCATTTAACAGAACTATTTAGCCTGCTGAAAGGGGTTGTGTTCCGACCGCTGGTTGGTGGAGACATTTTGACTATATTCTGTACCTGCGTTGTCGCGTAATGCGTCATATGACGCGCCGCGTTAGCGCATCCGGAAGTCATCCGGGGCGCGCAGCGCGTAACGTAAGCATAACAAGTCATGTGACTTGTTAATAAAACTTTTCATTGGTTCATTTTACTTTTCTTATTGTAATGATGAAAGGCTTGGTCATATGACCTAAAAATTACGCTTTTCATTACTTCCGAACATTATTTTTTCTTAAATATATGTTATAATGTTCCAGGCTAATGTACTTTCCCGGAAATTTTACAACTGTCCTGCAAGTAAAATATATTCTTTTTCCGAGAAAAAGAGCGTTTCTTCGTCCCATGACGGAGCCGTTGAGCAAAAGAGGGTCGACCTGCTGTCTTAGTCGCCGATACGCCTGAATATGAGATTCTTATCGATCACTTTATGTTGCAGGAATAGAAAACACAACAGCCCTTGACCATTTATCTTTACTGCGTTCCTTCGTATTATACCTTTTACCCTTCATGTAATTGGTCTGCTTTATTTCACTTGCCTTTTAATGATTCTAAAACAGTCACTATTATTAAAAACTTTACCAATGTATATACTACTACCATGTTTTCTTTTAAAAACCTTTATTGTGAAAATTTCATTATACAAATACGAGCCTATAACCACGTGGGCCTGCCACAGAGCAAACTGTAATCGTACATGATGAATAGACATTTACACTGTAGAGGAACGTAACGGGCGGGCCATTAGGTTGCAAGAACTAAGGTGTCTAACAGTTACGGAATCGGTGGACGTACATTTTATAATTAAAATACGACAGGGCCAGTTACAATAAAATTATCTAGATATACATTTGCGGGCAAGTACCATGGGTGACGTTAATTCGAACTTTCAACAGTACAGTAATCAATAACACATCAGAACTTAATATCAATAGAGATGTCGAAATATTCAATCAATTCTCGTCCCCGCCCGCCATGTGCTTCAAAACTGCATACGTATCTCGTGATTTCAAGGTTCTGCAACCAGTACACAACAAGGAGTTACGAGTCCCATTTATTCCGGCGCCATTTTGGGCGAGGACGGGCAGGTCCAGGATATAGTCAAAATGTCTCTACCAACCATCGACTATGATGATGTTCATATGCTGTATTTATTAGAGTAACACTCATCTGTCCACATGAAATTAATTTGCCACAATCTAAACATGTCATTTTGATCTTTCCAAAGTTCTTCTAAATATTTGGGACCGTTTCCCTTGCCTCTGAAGCTCTCAGTGCCACTTCTTTGATGAATGTACTAGCAGGTCAGGGGTTCTCCTCCAAATCTCTCTTTTATGCAGCACTATAATTAATTGGTGCCACCTCTCCATATGACGATGCATGGTATAGTTACCACAACTATATTTTTTTTCGGTTCCTCTGGAGAGTTCATCGTGGCAGATGAAGCGTGTAACGTACCGGGCATTTACCTTTTTTTGCATGTACAGGAAAGGAAAAAAAAATCGAGCGTCCGAGTTCTAAGGTGTCCCAGGGCCATTTTAGTGGACCAGGCCCAAATCCAAAGAACAGGCCGCCATTTTGAGAGTCCTCTTGCAGCCGCCTGTCGCTGTAGCATCAAGAGCAGCCGAAACTCAGCTGAATGGCAACTGAAACGGTAAAGGGGCGCCCCACTACAGCAGACGAGCCTCCACCTAGGAAGGCCCATTCACGCCGGCTCCCCCCCCTTCGGGCACCCCACGCCGTTATTCGGAGCAGTATTGTAGGATGGCCACTCCAGTGCGGCAACTTGCTAGACATCACCTCGGTGGTAACCGAATCTCAACGCCTTGTGGTGTCTCCTATTCAGAAAACATTGTTATGCTGCCTTCGACCTATTCGCCGCAAGTGCGCACACAACTCAACTGCATAGCTTGCTAGACACCACCTCGGTGCCATCCGGATCTTGGAATGTCAGCACCTTTTGGTGTTTTCTCTTCAGAAAATATTGTTGCGCTGCCTTTGGCCCCATTCGCACATCGGTCCGCTACTGACGCCATCTCACAGGCTAATGGGGCGCCCCACGCCGAGTTTCAGCATTGTAGAATAACCACACCAGTACAGCAACTTGCTAGACATCACCTCGGTGCCATCCGGATCTCGGCGCCCCACTGCAGATGAAGTGCCTCTCAACTATGAAACCACCACGGTGACATCCGGATCTTGGCGCGTTGTGCTGCCTTCGGCCTATTCGCACATCGGTCCGCTACTGACGCCATCTCACAGGCTAATGGGGCGACCCACGCCGAGTTTCAGCATTGTAGGATGACCACACCAGTACAGCAACTTGCTAGACATCACCTCGGTGCCATCCGGATCTCGGCGCCCCACTGCAGATGAAGTGCCTCTCAACTATGAAACCACCACGGTGACATCCGGATCTTGGCGCGTTGTGCTGCCTTCGGCCTATTCGCACATCGGTCCGCTACTGACGCCATCTCACAGGCTAATGGGGCGACCCACGCCGAGTTTCAGCATTGTAGGATGACCACACCAGTACAGCAACTTGCTAGACATCACCTCAGTGCCATCCGAATCTTGGCATCTCAACGCCTAGTGGTATCTTCCATACAAAAAATATTGTTACGCTGCCTTTGGCCCCATTCGCACATCAGTCCGCAACTTAGACATCACCTCGGTGCCATCCGGATCTTGGCATCTCAGCGCCTTGTGGTGTCAGTCAGAAAATATTGTTGCGCTGCCTTTGGCCCCATTCGCACATCGGTCCGCTACTGACGCCATCTCACAGGCCAACGGGGCGCCCCACGCCGACTTTCAACATTGTAGGATGGCCACAGAAGTGCGACAACTTACTAGACACCACCTCGGTGCCATCCGGATCTTGGCGCGTTGTGCTGCCTTCGGCCTATTCGCACATCGGTCCGCTACTGACGCAAACTCACAGGCCAACGGGGCGCCCCACGCCGACTTTCAGCATTGTAGGATGGCCACACCAGTGCTGCAACTTGCTGGACACCACCTCGGTGCCATCCGGATCTTGGCGCGTTGTATTGCATTCGGCCTATTCGCACATCGGTCCGCTACTGACGCCGCCTCACGTGCCAACGTATTTTCTCCGCATTTTATACCCTATGCCGCATAACAGGTCATGTGACTTGTTTATAAAACTTTTCATTGGTTCATTTTACTTTTGGTTTCCTAATGATGGAAGGCTTGATCATATGACCTAAAAACAACACTTTTCATTGGATGAAAACTTTTTTTTTCCCCCAAACGATGAAAGCCCCACCTTGTTTCTGGATGTTTCAGACTAAACTGGCGTCAGCATGAGAGCACCACCATCTCGTAGCTCCGTCGTGGTCATTCCGCGAGCAATCATGGCAGCCGCTCCCCACCAGAAGCCTGCAGGAGTCGGGGCCCCCAAAACTTTTGATGAATTCTCAAGGCGGAGGGGACGCTTTCGAGAATGGGGTCCAAGACCTAGCAGACAAGCGTCCGATTTCCAAGGTGTCCCAGGGCCATTTCAGTGGACCACGCCCAAAAAGGAAAGAGCCTGCCGCCATTTTGAGAGTCCTGTGGCAGCCGCCTATCGCTGCACCGCAAGAGTGGGCGCAACTCAGCTGAATGGTGGATTTTGACACAGTGGACCAAAAGCGGACGGAATGGCAACTGAAACGGTAAAGGGGCGCCCCACTAAAACAGATGAGACTCCACCTGGAGAGGCCCGTTCACGCCGCCTCCCCCGGGGCGCCCCACGCCGTTATTCGGAGCAGCATTGTAGGATACCAAAACCAGTGCGGCAACTTACTGGACATCACCTTGGTGCCATCGTTCTGCTGCCTTTGAACTATTCGCACAACAGTTTGCTACTGATGACCCACCCCCCGCGACGCCCCACGCCGTTATTTGCTGGGTGGCAACTTACTAGACATCACTTTCGTGTCATCTAGATTTCGGCGCGTTCTGCTGCCTTGGAACTATTCGCACAACAGTTTGCTACTGATGACCCACCCCCCGCGACGCCCCACGCCGGAAATCTGGACGTTGTGCTGCGTTGGGACTATTCGCACAGCCGACCGCTACTTCGTTGTTTTTCCCTAAAAATGTTTATATGTTATTACTATTTTTGTTTTCTTGTATATATTTATAAATTATTAAAGTTTTATAATCTTACTACTTTGTCGGAGTGCTATATATTTTTAATGTGACACATAATTGTAAAAACTTTGATGTACAAAGAGTCATCCCTGGAATCTTCCGCTTCACGCTCGGTCCCCTCCCCAATCACAATACAGGATGGTTTTCAGATAATAGCAACGCTTCTGCTGTGACGGATGTCATCGAGTGTGGGCCTTGATCTACTATAACTCCTTTGAAGAGGGGTGATTCTTTACAGCTGTGGCCATAAACTACATCTGCAGGGCTAGCTGATAGCCTAGGACCGGCCTGGACAATCGGACACAGAGGAAAAGGAGTGTCAGAGGGTGCGGTAGTGAATAGGGCGAAAGGGAGGTGTCGGGCGGGCACAGGGTGTGATTCTCAGGGAAGAGCAGCGCAGATGGGGGGACGTTTATTACCCATGCATAAGACAGAGAGCGGGGGTGACCACTGCCTGGGTGAGATGCTTGCGAGGGTGGGGAGCCATGCTAAGGATCGACAGCGTGCACAGAGTGGGTCTGGTCAAGGCATCTAAAATGGCTGCCGTGCACGACAAAAGTGTGGCATTTGAAAAAAGACAAGATGGCGCACACAATGTTTTTCAACAATTCCTGATTTCCTTCGAATCGAACGTTAACAGACGTTGGGGCATATTACCAAAGTTAAGCGATATTTATCCCTAACGATGCATTGCAAAGATTTTTTTACCATCAGAAATTATCGCAGATAAACCTTGCTATTATCAAGGTTTATCGCAAATACGATAAAAAACGACCGCAATGCATTAATATCGCTGAAAACTCAGCGATATTCATGCATTACCGAGCTAATGCTCTTAGCCATGTTATCCACCTCCCATTGGATAACATGGCTAAGAACTGCTCAGGGCAGCTGTTACTTTTTGGAGATATTCGCGCTTATCTCGAATATTTCCAAAAGTTGATAATAGGAGATAGCGATGTTAGCGACTGTTTCCAGTCGCTAACATCTTGGCATGCCCACTTTGCATGTCATTAGTGATAAATATCACTCACATGCAAAGTGGGACCCAAGATGGTCGCTATCTCCTACTAGCCGTCGCTAACTGGTGTTAGCAACAGCTAGGTAATACAGATATAATTTTATCTCCGCGAAGCGGAGCGCTGTTACAGATATATATCTTGTTTTTGAACGTTAATTTCTCAAAATGCACTGAAGCACATATATTGAGACATAGCAAAGGCACATCGGGCTACCAGTCCCTAATATTTTACCAAGTTTCGTGCAAATCCATTCAGCCGTTCGATTATTATTATTATTATTTTTTTTTGCCCCGCGGGGCCCTTTTAAAACCTCCACATCAAACCTAGGGGGTCAGCGAGGATCTACTATGCCCCCTTATGGTCATTTGCCCCTTCGCTTTGGCCTCCTCTTGTCTCTCGATCCTACCGAGAGACAAGATGGCGGCCGCTACGTACTGTTTGGAATGTTTACAGACACCGGAGAGCCAATCAGCTTCGCTTCGCAAAGCTCCGTAACGCGAAAAGTACGCGAAGCGGTGCGCTGTTACAGATATATATCTTTTTTTGAACGTTAATTTCTCAAAATCCACTGAAGCACATATATTGAGACCTAGCAAAGGCACATCGGGCTACCAGTCCCTACAATTTTGCCAAGTTTCGTGCAAATCCATTCAGCCGTTCGATTATTATTATTATTTTTTTTTTTTGCCCCGCGGGGCCCTTTTAAAACCTCCACATCAAACCTAGGGGGTCAGCAAGGATCTACTATTCCCCCTTATGGTCATTTGCCCCTTCGCTTTGGCCTCCTCTTGTCTCTCGATCCTACCGAGAGACAAGATGGCGGCCGCTACGGACTGTTTGGAATGTTGACAGACGCCAGAGAACCAATCAGCTTCGCTTCACAAAGCTCCGTTGCGCGAAAAGTCCGCGTCCTGGGCCGCTGCCCAGTCCGCTGTTACAGATATATATCTTTTTTTAAACGTTAATTTCTCAAAATCCACTGCAGCACATACATTGAGACCTACAAAAGGCACATCGGGCTACCAGTCCCTACAATTTTGCCAAGTTTCGTGCAAATCCATTCAGCCGTTCGGGCTAAAAGTGAGGCCAACCGCCCTATGGAAATTAACATGGGAAAAACGCGTTTTGGGACCCCCCTTTTTTCTCGGCCCCCCCTTGACGAACCCCCCCAAAATTTTCAGGGGCTGCTCAGAAACAAAATGTGCCATTTTCCTGAAATTTCTGCCAATTCCGTCCACAAACGCCAAAGTTATTAGACATAGAATTTTCAAAAAACCCATAGAGAAAAAATCCTAACTATATATACCTACTGGCGACCGCCAGTAGGTAATGTGTGTGTATATATATATATATATATATGTATATATATATATATATATACACACACATTTGCCAGTCACAGACTCAGGTACCCATGCACATACCCTCTGAGACACTCATACACAAGCTCATGTACCTACTAAGACACTCATGCAGCCACTCACAGACTCACTCAGGGACTCATGTGTCTACTCACATACCCACTCAGAAACTCATACACTCACTCATGGACCAACTCAGAGACTCATGCACCCACTCACATACTCACTCAGAGACTCATCCACCCACTCATTTATCTACACAGAGACTCATTTACTCACTTGTATACCCACTCAGACATTTATGCATCCACTCACATACCCACTCAAAGATTTATGCACCCAGTCACAACACATTCAGAGACTCTAACACCCACCCAGACCTACTCAAACATTCATGTTCACACTCACACACCCACTCAGAGACATATGCCTCCACCCACAGACTAACTCTAAAATGTATACACCCACTCACAGACCCACACAGACAATTATGCACCCGCTCATAGATCCAGTCACACCATTATGTACCCACTGACATACCCATTCAGACACACATACAACCACTCACATACTCACTCCAACACTCTTGCACTCACTCACAGACCCACTAAAAGACTCATGTGCCCACTCACATACCTACTCAGAGACTCATGCTCCTACTCGTATACCCATATAGAGCATCATGCAACCACTTGCATACCCACTCATACCCACTCAAACACTTATGCATGCAGTCACATACCCACTCAGAGACGTATACACCCTGTCACAGACCCAGTGAGAGACTCATGCAGTCACTCACAGACACACTCAGATATCCACGCACCCAGTCACAGACCCACTGAAAGTTATGCACCCAGTAACAGAGCCACTTAAAAACTCATGCACCCACTAACAGACCTAGTCAGAGACTAATGCACACCGTAACAGACCCACTCAGAGGCATATGCACCCACTCACAGATCCACTCAGAGGCTCAAACAAACACTCACATACCCACTCAGACACTCATGCTCCCATTAAGAACCCCACTCAGAAACTTATGCACCCACTGACAGACCCACTCAGCGACTGATGTACCCGGTCACAGACCCACTCGGAGACTCATGCACCCACTCACATGACTCAGTAAATCATTAATACACACTTTTATAGAGACATTGAGAGACAGATGAATGTTTATATAAACGAATTTTGATAGTAATGAATCTAATGTGATAGTAAGAATTAATTATATAGTTATACATTTTGAATGTGGTGGTGGATATTGAATTCCTGCTTTTGCTTTGCTTTTTTGTGGTGTATTTGCGATCATCATGGCTACCGATGTTATCGTGACTCCCGGTGTTGGCATGAAAACGGAAAATAGGTTTCGAAGATGTTTTCTATAGAAGCTTAGTAGAAAAATATGAGTTTAAACAGTACAGTAATAAACCCCTAGTGTGTAAAATGCTATAACATGTGTGCGTATGTGTGTTTTACACTTCGTAATAAAGACGTGATTATCGCGGTTACTGGCGTAAGTTTGACTCCCAGTTTCATAACAAACATGGTAAATTGGTTTTAAAGATGGTTTTTAATGAACAAAACATGATTTTAAACTTGTTTTTTAGAAAGCTATGTATATGGTACCGTGTGTAGTGCAATGTTTAGAATTCATTTTTTTTGTTTTATGTGCTTGTGGCCGTTGAATGTCGGCTTTTCTTTTTTGATTTCGCAACATATTTGCAACCATTGCGACGTCGTCATGAACATTCCCAATTTTCTTTTTTAAATGATTTTTATAAAAAAAATTAGCAATATTTTGGGGACTAGGGTGGCTCTGACAAGAGCTTTTGTGTTATTCTGTGTATATGACAGTTACACATAAGACTGGATGCTGAGTTTTAGGTTGCTTAGAAACACCCTGCTGCCTTATCCTGTAAAGTGCACTCCATCACTTCTATAGATTCCATGCATGTTCCAATACAGGTTGTTTTTGTAGATAGAGCCCATGTTATGGTCCCTGAGGAATGCAGAACCAGTTTTATTAACATGGTTCCTGCCTTTGCCAATCTGTGAAAAACCTGGGACTCACGTCTGAGCATCCCCAGCACACTCGGGGTGAAAATTGCAAAAAACACAGTTGATGGACAGAATGTAGAACAATGTCATACATTCACCCCAGTACAAGGATCTGGGCCTAAATCCATCGTTTTTTTGCACTCCACACCACCCTGGGTTAGACACTTGGTATAAGCAAATCAGCTCTGACCCTGTGCCTCATGGGAACAGTCCAGTCCGAACTACCAAACCATGTCTTTCCCAGACCGAAATCAAGCATCCAAGGACCGGTTTCTGGCTATCAGCCTTCATCAGCCTGGATAGCTTGACTCCAGTGGTGTAGCCAGAAACCGGTCCTTGGATGCTTGATTCCGGTCTGGGAAAGACATGGCTTGGTAGTTCGGACTGGACTGTTCCCATGAGGCACAGGGTCAGAGCCGATTTGCATATAGCCAGTGTCTAACCCAGGGTGGTGTGGAGTGCAAAAAAACGATGGATTTAGGCCCAGATCCTTGTACTGGGGTGAATGTATGACATTGTTTTACAATCTGTCCATCAACTGTGTTTTTTGCAATTTTCACCCCGAGTGGGCTGGGTATGCTCAGACGTGAATCCCAGGCTCTCCACACCACTGGAGTCAAGCTATCCAGGCTGAATGAAGGCTGATAGCCAGAAACCGGTCCTTGGATGCTTGATTCCGGTCTGGGAAAGACATGGCTTGGTAGTTCAGACTGGACTGTTCCCATGAGG
Organism: Lissotriton helveticus; assembly: GCF_964261635.1. NCBI lineage: Eukaryota > Metazoa > Chordata > Amphibia > Caudata > Salamandridae > Lissotriton > Lissotriton helveticus. The sequence goes on along the minus strand of NC_136070.1, from coordinate 384,274,791 downwards.
CACAGGGTCAGAGCTGATTTGCATATAGCCAGTGTCTAACCCAGGGTGGTGTGGAGTGCAAAAAAACGATGGATTTAGGCCCAGATCCTTGTACTGGGGTGAATGTATGACATTGTTCTACATTCTGTCCATCAACTGTGTTTTTTGCAATTTTGCCAATCTGTGGACAGAATTGATGAGACCACTTTCATTTCTGCCTATGGCATATTTTGGAATGCACCAAGGTAGTGTGATGGAAACGCATCATCAATTTACTAAAGGTATCCTTTATTAGGATTTCTAGTCCTATCCCAGTCAATGTGCCTAGGTCATTGCCACCGGAGAGCACATTCAAGAAGTCAGGTGCTGGTAAATCCACAATGGTTTTAACCCAAGGCAGCATTTAATGAAACTTTAATCCTCTCTGCCCAATCCAAGTAATGTCCACATTAGGCAAACCTAAGTCCCTGTTAATAGTTCTCTTTCTTGCAGCCTCATTATCCCAGTAGACATAGCTGTGGCAACACTGTAAGTATTTTTAAGTGAAGCTGCAGTAGCAAACAGGAGACAGCTGTAGCTGAATAAGGTAGTTAGTAGAATGAAAGGCAGTTCAAATGCATATGTGCTGGTGGTTTAAAACAACATAAAGAATTTGCTTGGATGGAGGGAATATGCAGGTAAATAAAAGTAGGTAGCATTTGGAAGGGATTATCAAATAGATGTTTCAATAGCTCTGGTAAATTGTAAAACATGTTATAGAGAGTTTGGTATGCTTTATAGTATGTGCAGTAAATCAAACCTGCTGTAGTTCATTTTGTTCTAGAATGTTCAATGAACTTTTGACCTACTGGTTCAAGTGGGTTTCTATGGAGAATGTGCTGAGGGTGCATTGGGTGCAGGGTGTTAAAGAGACAGGTATCAGTTTTATAAGGCAGGTAAGATTACCTTCATAGATTTTTGCAATTATCTGTGGTAAAATGTTTAAAAAAAAGCTATTAAGGCAATTCATCACGATCATCACAAGTACGTTGTGAAAATGTAACCAAAGGATTAACTGACAGTAACCATTCAAAAATGTAGTTACAACACTGACTTTTGCATTATTAGGCAATGAAAAGTTCAGAAGGTTGCCTTTTATGGTTGCTTTGTATAGGTGTGGTGTGCCAGTCTTGTTCTAAGTTTTTACACAACCTGATAGTATTGCATCTATTTAATAAGAGAGAAAAAAGTGATGTTACCAACAAACTCAATTTTCTGGTATGTCAATTCCATTTCTTTATAAATATAAACGTGGATTGACAAGGTATATAACTATGTCATATTGTCGTAAAATAGTTTAAATTGAACCAAGGGTATTTAAAAAAGGACACAGTTTGTCTTGGGTGCAGATTAGATGTCTGTGAAGTTAGATTATAATGTGTTTCATCGAGCTGCAAATTGCAGTTGTGCTCCTTTACTCCATTCTGTAAGTGGTAGAAAAAACACTGTAAACTATTAGTTTAAACTTTTATATAACAATGTAGTATAAGATATGATACATTTACATGATGTACTGCTCACAAACAATGTTTTCATTTGAATTGTGTGAGTTGTAGTCATACTTGGTCAACTCTAAAACAGGACTAGAACAGTCACAATTGAATGTAGCTACTACGTACTGTGGGTATATATGGACTATTAATTTGTCAAAGGTGACACCTATGTATTATATACTCTTTAGTGTAGGTGGTGGATAATTTCAGGGCATATTTGTATGTGCATAGATAGTGAGATATGTTCTTTAGTTATTATTCTAAGTGAGATGTGTAACATAACACTGCTAGGCATAGTTAAACAAGCAGGGCCTTATTCACAACGGCATTTACGCGTCATAATTTTACATCTGCAGTCAGGCTGGAATCTCCGTCTTGGGCTGTGCTGTCTGGCTCGAGCCTCACTCTCCACACTCAGGCTGGAATCTCCGCATCCAGGATGGAATCTATGGCTCAGGCTGGATGAAGTGTAATCAATGGCCCGGAATGCAATCTTTACAAAAAAGAACATTAGAAGTGTGAGATAAATGGTAGAGGAGGTCATGAAATCAGTTTGGGCAGGGAAAAGGGTATGGCCAGACACAGCATCACATTCCCTCAGTGTTGACTTTAGTGTTACACCACACTCAGTGTTGAGTGCAGTGTTACCACAAACTTTAGGTCTTAAACCGATCAAGGAGTTGATTGTCTTGTACAAGCCGAAGTGCATCCCTCTGGTACCCGACGGGGCAAGAGTCTGTGGCTACCCTCTTCAAGGTTCTCTCCAAACAATTGAGACTAAGAGCCTCATTTACGAGAAGTGGTGCATCGCTGCGTGAAAGCAGCAATGCGCCACTTCTCAGAGCACCCTCCTTGCGACATCAATGATGCGTCATATTTACAATATCATGTCGCAAGGAAGGACAGATATGTTAGTATAACTGATGTATATGTCAGTGCAAAAAGTGGCGCATTGCTGGAGTTGTGTCACCGGTGCGTCACAAAAGTGATGCACCGGTGGCGCAAAAGTGGCGCAGGAACTCATAAATGAGCCCCTAAGTGTCTTTGTAGGTTGTTACCCACCTCCAGGTGCCCTGCCAGATTAATAACCCATCTGGAATCTGGCCTCTCTTTTCTTGCAGATCCAGTCCTACCTCCACCCTTGCTCTTGTGGATTAAAGTTTGGACTTCCCCGTTTTGTTCCTTCACCAAAGAGATTTTGAAGGACTGCCTAAAATTAGAACATGGTAAAGCCATTCCTTGGTTTTCATATGTAAGGAAAACCTTTTTAGATATAGATCTTCCCCATTTCTTTTTTATTCCAAATGAATTTCCTGGAAGCGCAATAGTTGATATGAAAACAGTTCTATATCAGCATAGAACCCAGTTGAGATTTTGTAACCAACACTCTTCAGCTTCACTTTCACAGTATTTAGGTTTCGAACAAGAGGTGAGGCTAAACAATATCCTCTTTGGGTTACTAACACAGAACATATGTTTTGGTAGCCTACCCCAACAGGGTTCATGGTTTCATAGCAGCTTCCTCCTTTGTCCTTGTGAAGGCATTGCAAAACAATTTCTTGTCCATTTCTGTTTTTCTGCAGGTTTTATTCTCAACCCAGAAGTTTTTCCTATGACCTATTGTGCTGTCATTTGGGGATAGAAGTCAGAATGCGAGTTCATCCCGTCTTTTAGGTTTAAAATCAAAGTTTTGTTGTTTTGCCATTACCAGTTTAATCTGTAGTGTTGTGTATCGATTTAGATTCCGTATGAATTTCCAGATTCATGCCCTTATATAGGTGCAATTCACATTGCCTTTATTTAGGCATAGAAATCAAGCGCCTTATTTAGGCATAGTTCATGCTACTCAAATACAGGCTACTTACATCCGTTCATCTACGTCACAACGAGTTCCTGGAAAACTAGACTCTTAAGCCTTTAGGACTTCGCCTTGCTGAAATATTGATTTCTCCAAGAACTCATTTGTTATGCATGAACATCTATTTCTTAGGGGTTCATTCATTACATTCTTATGCCTGACTTTTACGTTAATACTGGCATTCCTAAACACCTTCAAGGTATAAATATACCTTCACTAGAGAAACCTTTGGCAATTCTTGGCACAACTAAACTAAACTAAACTATAGCTAAAACGGCACCTACTTCTTCACTTGTACTAGACTTAGGTTAGCTACACTGGGGTGGGAATATTTTTGAAGCACCATTTGAGTATTTTAGCCTGTGTTATTTATGTATGTATTTATATATATGTCATAGCTACAGGCCATGCTATTGCAGTATTATTTTATATTACTGTTAACGCTGTACGCATTATACTTCGCATTCTGTCTTACGATCGTAGCAGTTTATATCTCTTGCATGAGAAATAAGACTGTTCAATAAACCCTTTTTATTGAAACACCCGTATCCCTATTTCTGTGCAGCAACTCTGTAGAAATGAAGCATGCATGATTGACTGAGTGAAGCGGTTATCTATTGTTTCCACGACTTTGAAGATATTGTTCTGACTCTAAGAGAAACAAAGTTGTCATGTTGATGCGGTTGTCAGAAATTAATCCCTTCTTGTTCATTCGAGAAAGTTTCTAGTGACCTCTGGGTTAGCTGGCACACACAAGTAATTAAGTTTAATTACTCGATAGAGACATACTGACCTCAGTCCTATGTCAAAACTATAGTGTATATTATTCCAATGCACAGAGCCTATCAGGGATATAGGAACTACACTACAGTGGTGCTTTGAAAATTAGAAACTCTCAGAAACAAAATTAGCTCAACACAACTACACCTTTCTTAACATGAGGTATCCTTGCACTGTTTTTAGGTCTCGCACCTGCAACTGCAGGCCAAAGGCCTGCAGTCGCAAAGCGAGACTATTGTCATCATTCTGGCTTTCAAGGACTGAAAGGGAGAGGACAAGAGACTGGCACGCGCACGCACGCAGCAGTCTGCTGGGATCAGATCGCGCGCATAAAGTTGCGCTCTGATTCCGGCAGGCTCTTCACGTCACACATAGAGACCCCCCTCACCCCCCCCCCACGCGCATACACACACACACACACACACACACACATACAGACAGAACCCCCCCCCCCAGCATACACACACGCACGCACACTCTAGCGCACAGTCCTCGCAGAGGCGTAGCTCCCTCTCCGCCCCCTCCTATCCCCAGCAGTAGTGACCAGAGAGCGCGGGTACCTTGCAGACACCATGGGAGGTCCTCGCGCCCCCAGCCCACTCCGTTACTCCGCCGACCGTGCAGCAGCTCCCTCTCTCCGCCAGGCTGCTGCTCCTCCTCTCCGTGTTGTTCTCCTGGTCTCTGTCCAGGCGCTCAGGAGGGCGTCACTCACAGCTGAGGCGAGCGGTGACGTAGTCCACCTCTTAGCCCTCTAGGAACGAGGGAGAGGAGCTGATGGGGATTGTAGTTTTTTACCGACGCCATACCACGTGCAGCTTTTGGAGGCGTGGCCCGAAAACACAACAATTCCCAGGAGACCTTTTCTGCGCGAGGAGTTTGGATGGGTGATACCATTATTGCTGAGAGTCATTAAGACCAAGTGAGAAAATGTACAAGCAATACAATAGGTTTATTTTTCTAGTTTACTGTCCCCTTCTTTTCTCGTTTTTTTTCTAGTTTATTCTTGCTGAAGACAGGATATTTGGAAGTGACCACGGAGAGCATCTCGCGGAGGTAGTTTAATTTCGTCGCTCCAGGCGTTCAGAGGCAGAGTTGTTCTGTTTTCTGTTTGAAAGCGCATAACCGAGTCTCTAAGACACTGCGTTTAAGGCAGCTCTGTGTCATCCAGCTGGGGCACGCGATATGACTCCCGCTTCGTGTAAATGAAACGCAGCTTGTTTCCCGTGCTGTAAATGCTGGGAGTCACGGAGTGCACACAAACACATCCGAGGCAGCCCGCGACTATCTCCAGGGCAATTTCAGGCGAGGCTCCGGAAATACATATATTTTTTAATGGAGCTAAATAGTTCGTATTGCAACACTCCAATACACAATCATCTGGCACATTACAATGAGCTATTAGTTTTCCGTGACAGTACATCATGAACATGCAGAAAAGAAAGTGAGCCCTCAAGGGTGTATGCGATAATCAGCAGCATGCACTTAACTCACCGAGCCATCTTCCTGACAGAGGAGTTACCGAGAATTCCTCATACAACGAGCCTAAAAACAGCTGATGTATCCAACCTACTGACCTTTTCCTGTGCCTGAATGGCAGTCCATTTCATATGTTGCTAGTTTAATAACGGGGACAGCATTCATATTTCACCACTCCACGTACTCAACTAGTTTTTCTTGTGCTGTGGCCTGTGTGGCAGTGCTACTGAATAAGAGCATATTTAGGGCCTTGTAGCAAGTGTGGAGTACTGTTCACCCCTCAGAGGCCCTCCCACTGTCCACTGCCTTCTTATCTCTGAGACAGAAATGTTTGACCCCCCCCCCCCCCCACATGTTTTGCAGTCAGAGAGGTTATTTTCTGTTTCTTCGCTGCACCCACAGGGTTGCAGATATGGTGGATTTACAGTATATTTTCCATTATCAAACCTTGTCCAATCGTTGAATGGGTGGATAGATCAAGATTACAGACAGGGCTGCGTGGCTCCATAAATGAATAGCTTGATTGTTAGCAGTGGGTGCATGAATGAATCCAAGAAGGATTGGTAATGAATAAAGACATTCAGCTATGTGAAACAAATTGTCTCAATGCACTGACCAATGGTGGATGGTCTGATTTTAATTTTAACGTTCACATTACAACAACCTTTCCACAAAGCATGATAGACCACATTTTCAAGATTCCTGTTACTTTCCATTTACTTACGATAACCTTAGGACTAACCACCCACACCCTTTAACTCTAAATGATAAGCTATTACTAGACTTGGTGTTTTCACTTGAAGCAAAAACTATTCTGTCAGAGTAGAAATCCACATCAGAAACTAAAATGGTAGAATATTTTGTGTCACCAGAAGTGCGTATAATGCAATGTATAAAACATTATATAACATAACACAACATACCGCTCATCACTTATGGGATTCTTTTGATGTTTACCCTTTATTTATCGTTTTCTAAAAACACATAAATAAAGGGCATTTTTATTTACAATGCTAATAACTCAAAACCTTATAAATGCGAGACCTATTGCATTGTAAATGCTTGTTTAAATATTGAGCATTTTTAATCTCATTATGTATTTTTAGAACTGATTACGTCTGTATGTTTCATGTGTGCTGCCTAATATATAACACGTCTTGCTCAAGTGGCATGTGTTTCAACATTTCGTTTTTACGTAGCCCCAAGTAAAACCGATTGATAACTGTGTCTGACTTTTTTTTGGGACTGACATCCCAGGTAGCTTGGCGGACACTTTATATGACCTTTTATGGACAATTTAGAGGTTTTAGTTTTCTCAGGTTTGTCCTAATTTAATTGCATTTTATTGCAATGAAATGCTGTATAACGTATTTAATTTTGTCTCATGCTTTTGCATTGTGACCTGTATTTTATCATGTTTTTATTATTTATCTTTCTGACTTTCATGGTTCTCTGTGAACACCTCAAATCCTAAAGGACGACTTTTGTCTCATATTGTCTTTGAGAATCGGGCCTGCAGTGTTTAAATATAGAATACAGTTACTAGTGCAAAGTGTGCCTTTGCACAGCTACTAGCAGCAAGTAAAATTAGTTTCTCAAGTTTTAAATGAATGTTTTGGTACATATAGGTGATCTCTGACATATGCTCTCTGACATATGCCGTAGCTATGATTTAAAGTATGCTTGTTTCTGGTTAACAAAGTGAGAGTTGTCTATTTGAATTTCTGTAACTTAGTCATATGGACAGTGTTTTGTGAAGCACTATATATACTATACCAGTTATGATGCAAGTGAAGTACATGTTGAAAAAATATATAGGGTATTACTGACCCAGTTATGGATCAACAAAAGCACTTATACATTCAGTAGCATACTCAGAAAGTAGATATATGTTTCTAGCAGTACGAAAGGCAGTTGCAAATAAGTTTTGTAATTTGTGGTAAAGGAACTGAAGTATTTATTCAGCTATGTATGCTCAGATTGCTAGTGCTTTCAAAACTGACAGTCAGATACTGGTACATTTACTTAAACATGTTATGGTACTGCTAACAAGGCCATAGAGAGGGTTCTGTGTGGTTAATATGTAAGATATATATGTACTGTGAAGTTTGAGTGAGCTACATGTGCTTATAAAGATGCTTGCCATCACTTATACATGCAGCGTACCACCCAGACTTCAATCTGACATACCTAAGTAGAAATCCAGGCATTACGTCTCTGGTGTGGTAAAGTTGACCTGTGCATGCAGTTTTACTGTTAGGGCTGCCTTCTTACTTAAAACCCCTACAAAAGATGTAAACCAATCTTCTAAAACATATAACTCCACACTAAAGAAAGGTGCACCGGGGCCATAGTGCAGGGAGCTATATGTTTAAAAAATAACACATGTACTTTGAAGATTCACTGAGCTATATGCACTCCCACATACCCATGTGCCCCAATAAACATGCACTATGCAACCCAGACTTCAATCGGACACAGGTAATTAGAAAAGCACAGAGATACTAAAATACCCAGAATGCAGCCCCTTACAGACAGATTTAGAGAACAATACATGTTATGAAGAGCGGCAGTCATTTATCAACAAACAAATATGCACATGCAACTGCAGACCCAGATAAGGACTGAGACACTCATTCACATATCTGCTAAAAACTGACACTTGCAACTGTAACATGCAGAAAAGTAGCCCTTCCACATGTTTTCGACCTTGTACAGTTGAGCATCATACAAAGTCATGTGTCCCATTAAACACCCTCTCTGCCACCCAGACTTTAATCTGATACATCTTAGTAGAAAAGGAGACAAGCACTAAAACACCCAGTGAAATAGTGACAGAAGCACCTAAATATTCACTCACATAGACAGTCACAAGTGATAGCTATGTAGCGGTAATGAAGACAGTGGCACACACACACCTAAAATATCTTATACTCACTAACACATCCGAGAGGCAAAGCATGTAGCCTTAGAGACACATTTAGAGAATCATAGAGTTCATGAACAGAGGCAGTCATTTACCAACAAACTTACATACACATGCAATGACAGCCCCAGATGGGGACTCAGACATTCATTAACATATCTGCTAAAGAACTGAGATTCTCAAGTCTAACATGCAAAGAAGTAGGCCTTGCATCTTGTTTTGGGCCTTGTACAGTTTGCAGTTTAACTACTCTGACAACCTTCATATTTTAAACTACTACATAAAGAATAAACTGATCATGTACATGATATAAGTCACCACTGAGGTAGACTGTAGCTAGGTCATAGGGCAGGCAGGAATGTGCTTAAAGTTAATACGCAGTCAGAAGATTCACTGAGTAATTTGCGCTCATACAAACCCATGTACCCCATTAAACATCCAGCCTGCCACCCAGATTTTAATTTGACACACCTAAGTAGAAAAGCAGACATGCAGGAAAGACGCACCTAAAGATTCACTGATATAGACAGGCACAAGTGGTATGTATATAGCGCTAATTAATGCAGTTGCACACACACCTAAAAAACATAATATTCACTAATACATTCAGGAGAAAAAACATCCAACCCCTTCCAGACACATTTAGATAACCTGAAAGGTTTTGAACAAAGGCAGTGATTTACTGAAAAACTAACATGCACATGCAATTACAGCCCCAGACAGGGACCGAGACACTCTTTCACATATCTGCTAAAGAACTGACACTTTCAAGTCTAACATGCAGAGAAGTAACCCTTGTATCATGTTATGGGACTGTCCCACTCTTGAAAGCCTGAGCTAGCAAACTACTGAGCAAGAAAGGGAAATGTTAGTTGCTCCCACAGGACCCATTGGGAGGAGGGACTCCTATACACTGAGATCAGGGACCCAACACCTGGTGTCACTAGGAGATTGGTAGTGCCTCAGCAGAATATAGAGTTGCTCCTCATATTAGCAATTGACCACTCCCCTAGCTGGACATCTTGGCCAGCTAGAAATGTAGAGTTGGTTAGTCACCCTCTTCTACTAGCCAGGTATGTCCCAGAGGGTAAAACAGTTGTGCAACTCCTGGGCCACCTGTCAAGCCAGTGGCAAGACATGTGGCCACCCCAAGGCCCACTTAAATCCTCTTCCATTGGTTGGAGTTCACTTTGAAAGGGTAGGGATTGATATTGTTGGTTCCTTTGACCCTCCAAATGTCTCTGGAAATACATTTATACTGGTAGTAGTGGATCATGCTAAGAGGTATCCTGAAGCAATTCCCTTAACGACTACTACTGCTTCTGTAGTAACAAGGGATCTCATTGGTGTCTTTACCTGAGTGGTTTTTTTGAAAGGAGGTGTTGTCCGACAGAGGTACATACTTTATATCTGGCTACCAGAAACAAAGGTGGGCAAAATGTGGAGTGACATATAAGTTCACTAGCCCAAATCACCCACAAATAAATGGTCTTGTTGTTCAATAAGACCTTAAAAGGTGTGATTGATGGATTCCCTCAAAACCTCAGAAGGAAATGGGATGTATTTCTACCATGCCTAGAGGGAATTGAAACAGAAGGGAGTAGAGTTTTCACCCTTTTAAGTGATGTTTGGTCATCCTGTAAGGGGACTATTGTGTCTCATGAAGGAAGAATGAGAGAACCTAAGCAGAACATTGTGGATTATGTGTTTAGCCTTCATTCCAGGATGGCAAGGTACATGGAAAAAGCGTTAAAAAACCTTGAGGCTAGCCAAGAGCTATAGAAGCTCTGGTATGACCAAAAGGCTGCACTGGTGGAGTTTCAACCAGGGAAGAAGGTAAGGGTCTTAGAGCCTGTGGCTCCTATCGCCCTGCAGGACAAATGGAGTGGTTCCTATCCTAGCCTTGAAAGAAAGGGGAGGCCACCTATCTGTTGGATCTTGGCAGTTACAGGAATCCAAAAAGGTTCATCCATGTAAATCGCCTTAAACCCTACTATGACAGGGCTGATGTGACCATGCTGATGGTCACTGATGAGGATCAGGAAGAAGAAAGTGAGTCTCTCCCTGACCTCCTCTCCAACAGTCCGAAAGATGGGTCAGTAGATGAAGTGATCTTCACAGACACCCTCTCTGCCTAACAGCAAGCTGACTGCCTAAACATATATAAACATACTTGTTATTTTTATAAATTGGTGTGGTCGTGTGTGTCATTGATGGTGCTCCATTGAAGAAATGTTTCACAGACACTGAAGCCCTAGCCTCTCTGTGCCCAAAACAGCCTAGTGTAACTGCAACAAACGATGGACAGAATGCTGAATGATTCAAAACATTCTCCCCCAGTCAAGAGATCTGGGTTAAATCCATTGATCTTTTGCCCACTACGCCACCCCAGTTTGGACCCAGCAATATGCAAATCAGTCTTGACCCTGTGCCTCATGGGAACACTCCAGACCGAACTGTCAAGCCAGGTCCTCCCTGGACCGGAAACAAGCATCCTGGGACCGGTTTCAGGGTATGTCACCTGTCAATGAAATTGCTCTCCCTCCCTGGCAGCTCCACCATTAAGTGAGGCCTTCCCCTGAGCCTCTGCACTCTCGAGTGTTGGTGTTCGAGGCCCTTCTCCACCCGCAGGTTTCACCTGCACCCCATCCGTGGTGGTCCAGTAGACCTCTGTCTCCATTCTCTCACTCCGCTTTTTCTCTCCTTTTACACTCCTTTTCCCCCTCATTTCAAGCCCCCCCTTCACTCTCCTTCAGTGTCTTTCCTCAGTTTTTCACTTGTTTTTACCCTCATCTCAATCTCCTCCTTTCACTCTCTGTCTGGGTCCTCTGTGTCTTTCCTCCATTCTTTCTTGCACTTTTGCTGCCTTATTTGCTCTTTTTGTCTTTTTCCTTTTTCCTTTTTTAGCCCGTTTTTGACCGCCACTGCTGCCCCACGGCCCCTCTCCCCCAGCATGACCAGTGCGACAGGCCCAATCCAGCTCCCCTCCCTGCTCCAGCCTCCCAGCTGTCCAGCCTTCTCCGACCCCTCCTTAGCAGTGGCTGCTGGGCGGCTGCTCAGCGGGCGTGCTGCCGGCGTGCCAAAGTCAAGTCTGTCTGCACCCATCCACAACTCGACTGCAACCAGAGCCAGGAACCCTGGATCTCTGCACCGTCAATGCTACAACCCAGCAGTACTCCAAGCTCTCAACCCAGGCCACAACAACAACTGCAAGCTAGCGTCACCAGCTGACACCCACGGACTCTTCAGCTGTCACCGCTGCCGGCACACCTGCAGCACCACGAAGACCACAGACCCAGCGTAACCCACCCGCAAAAACACAATGGAACCAAAGACCCTGCAATGCATCCTCCTCAATGTCCGATCCCTCCACAAATATACCACCGAAATCTGGGACCTCCTCGACAGCACCACCCCGGATGTAGCATTCTTTACCGAAACCTGGACCAACACCACCTCAGGACCGGACATCGCCATTCCCCAAGGATACAAGATCTCCAGGAAGGACCGCCCCACCCGCCCGGGAGGAGGAATCGCCATGGTCCACAAATCCACCCTCTGCCTGAGCACACTCCCCGAAGAGCCCACAGACCTGATGGAACACTTTCACTTAAAGATTCTGGCCAGCCCTACCTCCACCCTCCGAGGAACCCTCATCTACCGACCCCCTGGACCCTGCAGACTTTTCACTAACTCCATCACAGACATCATCTTCCCGCATGCCATTGCATCCACCAACTACACCCTACTGGGAGACCTCAACTTCTACCTCAACAACCAACTGGACCCAGGACCATATCCCTCCTGGACAACCTCCACAACATTGATCTCCGCCAGATCAATGAAGAACCCACGCACTCAGCAGAACACACCCTTGACCCTCTCTTCACAACAGGAAACTCCATCACCTTCAGCTACACCACCAAACTCCCATGGACTGACCATCAATACGTCAACTTTACCTTCAGAACACCCACCATCCACAGACACCAGCACCTGCTCCCACGAAGAAACTGGACCAGAATCACGATGACCAGATAACCTCATCACTCAGCAACTCCTCCCCAACCATCGCGGAAAAAGACGTCCCCAACACCACAGCCCAAACTTTGCACAGATGGATCTCCAACAGCGCCAACACCATAGCCCCCCTCAAGAAAAACAACGACACCCACGCCAAGAAAGCTAGATGGTTCACCACCGAACTTCGAGAGTCCAGACGCACTTGTAGCCACCTTTAAAAGGTCTGGAGGAAAACCAAATCCACAGAAGCCCACAACAACTTCAGAGCCACCACCAATGCCCACCACCAACTCATCAGAAAAACAAGGAAAAAAGCTATTCAAGACAGAATCTCCACTCATGCACATAATAGCAAAGAACTCTTCAACATCATCAAGGAATTTGCCCAACCCACCAGCGAGTCTACCGACATCCCTCCCCCACAAGACCTCTGCGACAAACTCAGCAAATTTTTCCACCACAAAATCAAGAGCATCTATGACAACTTCGACAAAGACAACCAACACACTGAACCCTCACCAACCACCCAGACACCGTGAAGCCAGCGATCGACAACTGGACAGCCCTCATCACCGAAGACACACTGAAGACGATGAAGTCAATCCACTCCGGATGCCCCATGGACCACTGCCCCACTACATTTTTAACAGAGCCGTTGACACCTTCGCACCCATGCTCTGCCATACCATCAACTGCTCCCTGGCAACCGCCTCATTCCCTGACGACTGGAAACACCCTGAGATCAACCCCCTCCTGAAGAAATCCTTGGCAGACCCCAGCGACCTCAAAATCTACAGACCCATCTCCCTGCTCCTGTTCCCAGCGAAAGTCGTCGAGAAAGCCATCAACAGCCAACTCGCCACATTCAACGAAGAGCACAACAACATCCTCGACTCTTCCCAATCCGGCTTCAGAAAAACCACTGTACAGAAACCGCCCTCCTCGCCGCAACAGACGACATTGGACCTCACTGGACAAAGGAGAAACAGCAGCCCTCATTCTCCCTGACCTCTCAACAGCATTTGACAGTCTCTCACCGCAACCTAATACGCAGACTCCACGATGCAGGGATCCAAGACAAGGCCCTCGACTGGATCCGCTCTTTCCTCCCTGGCAGAATGCAGCAGGTCAGACTCCCCACTTTCCTCTCGGACCCTACACCTACCACCTGCCGAGTCCCCTAGGGGTCCTCCCTCAGCCCCACACTCTTCAATGTCTTCATGGCTCTGCTCGCCCCCATCATCAGAACATACGGACTCAACATTGTGTCACACGCAGACTACACCCAACTCATCCCATCCCTATCCAACTAATCCAACACCGCCAGTCACAACTTTCGAGACGGCATGGAAGCTGTCACCAAATGAATGAAAAACAGCTGTCTACAACTAAACACCAACTAAACGGAAGTAATCATCATGGGCCCAAACCACGACATCTGGAACGACACCTGGTGGCCCCCGGCCTTTGGAAGCCCGCCCACCCCCATGGACCACGCACGCAGCCTGGGAATCACCCTGGACTCAGAACTCAAAATGGACCACCAGTTCAACTCTGTCTTGTCCTCCTGCTTCCACACCCTCCGCCTCCTACTTAAGACCTTCACATGGATCCCCCTCACATACAGAAAGACTGTCACTCACACTCTGGTCACCAGAAGGCTCGACTACGGCAACGCACTCTATGCCAGAATAAACAAAAACCTCACCAGCAAGCTTCAGAATATCCAAAACGCAGTTGCAAATCTGGTCCTCTACCTGCCAAGACACTGCCACATCTCCCAGCACCTGCGCACACTTCACTGGCTCCCCATCGAAGCTAGAGTCACTTTCAAGATGCTAACCCACACTCACAAGGCCCTCTACGACACCGGACCAGCATACCTGAACAGCCGACTCAAATTCCACGCACCCCAAAGGACCCTACGATCAGCCCAGCTCTCCTACGCCGTGGTCCCCCACACCAGAAAGACCAGATCGGGAGGCCGCTCCTTCTCCTTCTGCAAACCAGAGCCTGGAACGACCTGCCACTCCACCTCAGAGAGATAGCATCGCTCCCGATCTTCACAAGAAACCGAAAAACCTGGCTCTTCGGCAGACCCCTCCTTGATTGACTGGAACCTGCGACCACCCCCAACCCCCAGCGCCTTGAGACCCTTATGGGTGAGTAGTCACGCTTAACAAACACTTGATTGATTGATTGATTGATTGATTGATTTTCACCCTTCATCAGCCAGGCTAGCTTGAATCCAGTGGTACTGTGAGCAAGGGACCCACGTCTGGGCATACCCGTCCCACTTAGGGCAAAAAGTGTAACTGCAACAAATGATGAACAGAATGCTGAATAATTCAAACATTCTTCTCCAGTCAAGAGATCTGGTTTCAATCCATCGTTCTTTTACCCACTACACTACCCCAGTTTGGACCCAGCCATATGCAAATCAGTTTTAACCCTGTGCCCCATTGGGAACAGTCCAGGCCTTACTGCCAAACCAGTTCTTACCTGGACCAGAAACAAGCATCCTGGGACTGGTTTCAGGTTATGTCACCCTTCATCAGCCAGGCTAGCTTGAATCCAGTGGCACAGTGAGCAAGGGACCCCCATCTGGGCATACCCGTCCCACTTAGGGCAAAAAGTGTAACTGCAACAAATGATGGAGGGAATGCTGAATGATTCAAACATTCTCCCCCAGTCAAGAGATCTGGGTTAAATCCATCATTCTTTTTCCCACTATACCACCCCAGTTAGGACCCAGCCATATGCAAATCAGTCTTGACCATGTGCCTCATGGAAACAGTCCAAACGGAACTGTCAAGCCAGGTCCTTCCTGGACCGGAAACATGCATCCTGGGACCGGTTTCAGGGTATGTCACCCTTCATCAGCCAGGCTAGCTTGAATCCAGTGGCATAGTGAGCAAGGGACCCACGTCTGGGCATATGTGTCCCACTAAGGGCGAAAATTGTAACTGCAACAAATGATGGACGGAATGCTGAATGATTCAAACATTCTCCCCAGTCAAGCGATCTGGGTTAAATCCATCGTTCTTTTGCCAACTACGCCACCCCAGTTTGGACCAAGCCATATGCAAATCAGTCTTGACCCTGTGCCTCATGGGAACAGTCCAGACTGAACTGCCAAGCCAGGTCCTCCCTGGACCGGAAACAAGCATCCTGAGACCGGATTCATGGTATGTCACCTGTGAACAAACAACAAAGGAGGTGGTAAGAACACAGACTTGTGCTGTGAATTTTTGAAACTTTAAAACCATTTTTTTTCTACTCATGACTGTTTAAATAGAATCATTGGTTTCTGTGCAATTTGTACTGTGAAAACTGCTGTTATTTCCACCTGTTACTGTTTGAATTTGTGTCCTAGTTTCCCATGTACTGTGCTTGGCCTTCAGGGGCAAGCCCCGAGGCCCCCAACCCAGCTAGTTGATTTTTAAAGTTAAAAATGGAAATGACAGCCTCTGAGGCTAAGCAGAGTGTGTTTAAACAACTGCTTCATTTGCTCTATGGTTTAAACTGTGTTGTGAAAACTGCTGCTTTTTCCACCCATGACTGTTTGGATTTGTGTCCTAGCTTCCCCTGTATTGTGATTAGGCCAGCAGGTGCATACACCAAGTTCCCGTTTTTTTTTTTATTTTTAAAGTTAAAAACCCAAAGTACAGCCTTAGAGGCTAAGCAGAGAGTGTTTAAAACACTGCTTCATCTGCTCTATGGTTTAAACTGTGCTGTGAAAACTGCTGTTTTTTAATACCCGCAACTGTTTGAATTTGTGTCCTAGTTTATCTTGTACTGTGTTCAGGCCTGCACTGGCAAGGCCCTACCTTTTTTGATTTTTAAAGTTAAAAAGGAAAGTATAGGCTCAGAGGCTAAGCAGAGTGTGGTAAAAAGACTTCTTTGCCTGCTTTATGGTTTAAACTGTGTTTGGAAAGGGTATGTAGCTCTCGTTTTGGTTGGAAAGAAGTGATTTGTTTAAGCATGTGAAAGTAAGTATATTAAGTGACTTAGATTTGGGTCTCACCTGCGGAGTTAAAACCTGGACCTGCAAAGTGTGGATTGAGCCTGTCTGTTTCCAATGAGATTCAGGTCTTCAGGTGCAGCTTCCCTGCCCCCGGGCCTTCAGCCTGTGCTTAAGTTCACATGCTCCTTATATAAGTTTCCTATTGGTCATTACATCTGTGCTTTCTGATTGGTTCCTATATCTAGGATTACTATTGGGCTTAGGTCTTAGAGATAGGGTTCTGATTGTTTGATAGGTCTGGGTTTGTGATTGGTTCTGAGGCTAGGTTTTCTAGTGGACTTAGTCCATATGGTTCTGATTCATTGATGGGTCTGGGGTTCTGATTGGCTTTTGGGGACAAGGATTCTATTGGATTTAGGGTTTGGGATTTGGCTTCTGATTGACTGCTAGGGCTAGGGCTTTGATTGGTTGTAAGGACCTGGTCTCCTATTGGTCCTAGGGCTTAGGGCTAGTGTTGTGATTGGTTAGGGCTAGGGTTCCCATTGGTTGAATGTGTCACCTTAAGACTAGGGCTATTTAAGCTTAGGGCTCATAGCGTTTCAGCCCGGGCATTGATGCTAAAAGTTGCGAGGACAAGGGCAGTTGCCTGTTTGAGCCTGTAGGGAAGAGAGGACAAGGGCAGTTGCCTGTGTGGGCCTCTTCGTGACTGGTCGGGACTAGGGCCAGAAATGCTGCCTTTTGTTCAATTCACTAGCACACACCTTATCCCATCCATATCCACAAACCCACCCACCCACAAAGCAATACAAAGAACAGGACCACTTTTCATCAGGAATAACATTTCCAAATACATTCAACAAGAACCCTCCGCTTCAGATTGACACCTCACCTCAAAATCCCACCATACAAGAAATAAACCATAGGTGGCACATCTTCCTTTGTTCAAGCTACCAAACTATGGAATTCATTAATCCCAAACATAAGATCAACAGATATATATTAGTGATTCTAAAAGCATACGTCATGTTTCGAGTCTTGCTGCATGCCTTTTGTTAATAAAGTGTGGCTGTGTGGCAGATTGTGTGCCTTTTTTAAAGCAGTCATGTTAATTGCAGAGCCCGTCATACCTATACACAGCGTACTGCATCTAACATGAATACTTTAAAAAAGGCAAACAATCTGCAGCGCTCTATTAATAAACAGCATGCAGCAACCCTAAAAACCTGACATGTGCTTTCAGAATCACTAATATATATATTAGTTATCTTGAAAGCACACATTTTAGACTTCTATTTACATTCCTTCCCTTAAGTATCCAGGAAACCATCTTCAGAGCTGATAAGTGAACTAATGATTATCAGCTCTGACAAGTGGAGTTATCCTGGCCAATTACCTGCTGTAGAAGCTCACTAATACTACTACAAATAATCACGTTGACATCCTCCAATATCTCATATCTGAGATGCTGTTTGGATCTAAAGAAGCATTTTTTATAGATGTTGCATGAAACAAAACCCCAACTTATGTCTGCAAAATGTCTGTAATAGACTCTCACATATTACCCAGGTTAAAAATAAATGAAAGGAAAATGCTATTTGCATCAATCTGGGTAAGAATTATTTAAGGACATCAGGGCAAGACACTCTGCAGAACAGAGCTAGATCTATCAGGGGGGCCCATAGCGTTACATAATTGAAAACATACATCACTATCCCTGAAGACTGACTATAAATGCATTTGGAATTTTAACCAGTGTGTCTGTGCTCAATTTGTGATCTGGCCAAAGAAGACACAAGAGAGCTGAAACTGGATCATAAATTTAAAGCGGATCCGCACAGGGGCCCCAAAAATATGTTTGGCCCAGGGCCCACAAGATCCTTATGATGTCCCTGAGCCCCTGCTGTGTAGTTAGTTAGGAGAGTAGAGGTTCACTGGCGCTGTGGAATGTGGTAGGTTGCCCTGGTTTCTTAGTGTAGCTTTGTCATGGCTGCAGATGCTCTGCACTGCACATTTCCAACATGACACAAACAGTTTAGCCAGTCATCAACACTAAGGCCAGCCCCATCAAGCAGGCCTCCTGCGTTCCAGTACCTAGGTCAGATATCTGCACAATCAAACAGGAACCCCCATGTCAGAACCCCTCTTGCTGCACCCACATACATGCTCTTGTTCTTGGCGCACATAACATCAGTTGCAGTACACAGCGACCATGCATTGCCACACACAATTAAAAAACAATTGAGGGAACATTGAATGTCACCCAGCCTGGATGTGATTTTGAGATAGGCTGCCGGCCCATAGAACAAATATTACGAGCAGAGAAATGTCAGTTTGCTAAAAGTGATATTTCTAAAACAGTAATACCACAGCCAAGTCGAAGTGGGAGTAAACAGTACACACTGACCATGCAATGGCAAGCCTGAGACAGGTTTGAAAAGGCTACTTGTATGGGTGGCACAACCAGTGCTGCAGGCCCACTAGTGACATTTAGATTACAGGCCCTGGGTACATGGGGTGCCACTTTACAAGAGACTTAAAGGTAAACTGAATATGCCAATCAGGTATATACGAATGTCAACATGATTTAGGGTAGACGCTCATTTACTTTAGCACTGGCTAGCAGTGGTAAAGTGCTCAGAGTGCTAAGGCCAACAAAACGATGCGGTACAAAAGGGGGTGGTGATGGACAGAGTATCTGAACCAATCAAACACTCACACCCAGTCAACAGATCTGGGTTTAATCCATCACCGTTCTTTAGCCCACTCTGCCACTCCAGTTCAGACATGGCCATATGCAAATCAGTCTGACCCTGTACTTCATGGGAATAGTCCAGCCCGAACTGCCGAGCCATGCCTTCCCTGGACCAGAAACAAGCTTCCTAGGACCGGTTTCTGGCATTTCAGCCGTCTTCAGCCAGGCTTGCTTGAAATGAATCCAGTGGCAAAATTAGCAAGGAACTCACGTCTGAGCATACCCTGCCAACTTAAGGCAAACAAAGCAGCACGAAAGGGGGTGGTGATGGACAGAGCATCTGAACCAATCAAACACTCACACCCAGTCAACAGGTCTGGGTTTAATCCATCACCGTTCTTTAGCCCACTCTGCCACCCCAGTTCAGACATGGCCATATGCAAATCAGTCTGACCCTGTGCCTCATGGGAACTGCCAAGCCATGCCTTCCCTGGACCGGAAACAAGCTTCCTAGGACCGGTTTCTGGCATTTCAGTTGTCTTCAGCCAGGCTTGCTTGAATCCAGTGGCAAAATGAGCAAGGGACTCACGTCTGAGCATACCCTGCCAACTTATGGCAAACAAAGCGGTACAAAAGGGGGTGGTGATGGACGGAGCATCGGAACCACTCAAACACTCACACCCAGTCAACAGATCTAGGTTTAATCCATCACCGTTCTTTAGCCCACTCTGCCACCCCAGTTCAGACATGGCCATATGCAAATCACTCCGTCTGACCCTGTGCCTCATGGGAACAGCCCAGTCCGAACTGCCAAGCCATGCCTTCCCTGGACCGGAAACAAGCTTCCTGGGACCGGTTTCTGGCATTTCAGCAGTCTTCAGCCAGGCTTGCTTGAATCCAGTGGCAAAGTGAGCAAGGGACTCACATCTGAGCATACCCTGCCAACTTATGGCAAACAAAGTAGTACAAAAGGGGGTGGTGATGGACGGAGCCTCTGAACCAATCAAACACTCACACCCAGTCAATAGATCTGGGTTTAATCCATCACCGTTCTTTAGCCCACTCCGCCACCCCAGTTCAGACATGGCCAAATGCAAATCAGTCTGACCCTGTGCCAACAAAATGATACAGCAAAGATGAGAGGCAAAAAGCAAAATGTTGGGGGAAAGACTATCCTAAGGATGACAAGTCTAACAGGGACTCACCTCATTGTCTCCTCTCTTGGCAAAGGGCTGACCCAGCAGTGCAGCAGGGGCATCAGGGTCCACCACCACTCCAGCTTGATACCACCGGCTCCTGGGACTGCCGGGTGGGAGGGGGGAAGGTAACTTCGCTGTAGAGTATGCTCAGTGAGCGGCCATCTTGGTCACTGCCATGCTCTGACATCCATTGGTACTGTTAGCATCACCCTTCTGGCAACTATTAATGTACAATAAACCCACCTTCTATTTTGAGGAGAGGAAAGAGTAAGGTCAACTTCATCGCAGTTAAGGTGGTACAAAATGTAGCTGTTCAGGCAGTAAGTGACAAATGCAGAACCCTAACAACCATAAAGTTAAGTGACATTGAGAGGTGTGAGAATTTGCAAAGTCCTGAGACACGATTCACAAATATTTTTTAAAAACCGTGTGTCCTTTGTAAAGTGCAAAGCTTGAAAGTTTTTTTTAAAAAAAGTGGAAGCAGTTCAGCTGCTTCTTTCTGTAATAGAAAACTACTTATGAGGCTTTAAAAGGATGCTTGTGGAAGCAGGTTTACTGGCGCCACTTGTCTACAGCTTCAAATGTCCTTCACTGAGGCCACACCTCCTCTCTAACCTTTATCTGCAAGTGCTGAAATAGTTTATTTCAAGTAAAAATGGCCCCCTCAATATTTCAATGAAAAATAATTGTTCATAACAAATGTAATAATATTTGGAACTTAGGGCTAGATGTAGGTAATTCTATTTTACCGATTCATAAATACCGAATTTTACCGAATCGGTATTTATGAATCGGTAAAATAGAAGTAGTGAGATGTAGGTAAATTTATTTTTCAATTTACCGAATCGGTAAGAATCGGTGTTTACCGATTCGGTAAATACTGAATCGGTATTGCCCATTGATTCCTATGGGCCTTGAAGCCCATAGGAATCAATGGGCAATACCGATTCGGTATTTACTGAATTGGTAAATACCAAATCCTGCAAGGGTGCAGGGGGTGTCACTTTGACACCCTCTAGCACCCCAAATACAGGCATGTGTGCCATGTGGCACACAGACATGCACTAAGGTGCATGCACACCTGAATTCGGTATTTTACCACCCAATTGGATTGGGTGGTAAAATACCGATTCTTAAGGGCCTGTGACACTCTTAGGAGTGTCACCTACATGTGGATTTACCGAATCGGTAAAAATACCGATTCGGTATTTTACAGAATTGGTAAATTTACCGAATCGGTAAATTTACCGATTCTGTAAAATGATGGCCTCTACATGCCAAATCCTAAATACCGGTCGGTAACGGCCGAAATCGGCCATTACCGACCGGTATTTTCTCTCCTACATCTGGCCCCTAATGAGCAATCATTTAATTCAATCTGTAACTGTATCGAAGTACTTCCACTTATTTATTAGTACACTTTATATGATTTCTTTGTTCATGTCCATCACCTACAATATATATATATACTAATATAATAAAGAGAGAGCCCAAACCTTTGAGTTGGGTAATCTCAGGAACCACAGCACCAATCACAACACCCAATACAGCATTGGAAAGGGCAGTTGCAGCAGAAGGACATAGGCTATGCAGACGCCCACCATATACATTTAAAAGGTAAAAGAACCGTGCCAGCAAAGTAGTCTGTAGTAATTCAGTCGCAGTCGGTATGGTTGATAAGTAGATTTATTCCATGACAGGTGCTGCGCAGCAGCTCAGCATATAACGCACCCCCAGAGCCAGTAACCTCTATTCAAAATACATTCTAATAAGGCATTCTAAGTAGAACGTGCAATGGAACATTCCGAAAAGACTAGAGAGAAACATTACATCATCCTCTCTTCTTCAATAACAAAAGAAAGAACAAAAACAAAAAAAAACAAAAGAAAACAAAAGAGAAAAATAGCATGTAGAAAAGTTAAAGGAAACACTACATGTAAGGGAAACATTGCATGTCTTAAAGAGGAAGGAAACACTGCATGACTGGAAAACTTCAGCGATACCTAGCAGGAACAGAACGAGAGCAACCACTCCTACGAGGTGCTTCAAGGGTAGGAGAACTAGGAGAAGACAAATTGTTAGCACCTACAGAACGAGAAGGCACAACAGAACTGCCATTAGAAGAGGGATGAGAAGCCAAACCCTCATTCAAGGTACAATCATTAGCTCTGACAACTCTGGCAGTATTCCACCAGTTCTTCATATTCACTCTCACAGCATTACCACAGACCTTGTCGATGACAAAAGGTTCGGAGAACTTGGGACTACCTTTGGTGGTATGCACAGGCAACTTAACACGAATTCTGTCACCAATAACATACATTTGAGTAACCACTTTCTTCCTGGAATCAAAATCGCGTTTCTGTTTGGACTGGGCATACTTAACATTAGCCCTAGCAACTTCATCCACATTGCTGAGGGAGTTTAACTTCACCCAACGTGACATCCACCCAGGACAAACCTTAGAACATGGTTTTCTCCCACGTAACAACTCAAAGGGAGACACTTTGGTAGATGAATGGGGTGTGGTACGATAGAACCACAACATAGATCTGACTGCATTGGGTACATGGCAACGTTGGGCAATCGCCCATTGAACACAATTACCTAGAACCCTGTTCATGCGCTCGACTAAACCGTTCGTTTGAGGGTGATAAAGGGCACTCCTCAAATGCTTAATTCCACTCTGGCAAAGGAAAGAGTGAAACTCTTGGCTAATAAACTGGACACCGTTATCACTCACAATAGTGGAAGGAAAACCCTCCCGTAAGAAAAGGTCTTTTAAAAAGTCAATCACATTCTTGGAATTAGGTTCACCAAACAAAACGAACCTCGGGCCATTTAGAATAATAGTCAACAGCAACTATGGCGAATCTTGAAGAGGAGGGAAGCAAATAGAAAGGGCCAACTAAATCGATACCTATCTTTTCCCTTGGTCTGTCAGGAAAAGCAATAGGTTGCAATGGAGGAGAACGTACCTTCAGACACTTTTCAGTACTTGAACAAACAACACACTCTTCCACAACAGTATCAATTTCCTGATCCATTTTGGGCCACCAATAATGTTCCCTAACACTTCTCTTAGTTAACATCTTGCCAAGATGACCTTCATGCGCACCTTTGACGATTCTGATTCTGAGGTCACTAGGAGGGATAAGTCTATCACCGCGCATAAGTAAACCTCCTTTAATAGAGAGTTCGTCTGAAATCTTCACAAAAGTTTGCAAAGAAACATGAACATTCTTCTCTCTCGGCCAATCCTCCTTCACACATCTCACAACTTCATTAAGAAGAACATCATTAGACAAATGCTCCCTCCATTCCGCTTCACTAATAGAAGACATATCATCTAAACCAACCGAAGCAACAAAGCAATCCTCATCATCATACTCCTCTTCCCAATCATTTTCACAGGCAACATCAATAGGATTCGTTGAAAAATAATCAGCTCTCGTATTTTTGCTGCCAGGTATATAGGTTACATCAAAGTCATACTGGAGCAGCTTGGTAGAAAGTCTAGCAATCCTTGGAGAATGTTCCTTGACTCTAACACCAGAAAGAATAGAAACCAGGGGACTGTGATCAGTCCTTAAACGGAAATGTTTACCCCAGATGTAAGGGTTGAATTTTCTTATCGCCCACCAGCAAGCCAAAAGTTCCTTTTCAATCACAGCAAAATTAGACTCAGAACCATGGAGAACCCTAGAGGCATAGCCCAGGGTTTGCTCTACACCACCAACTTCCTGAGTGAGAACAGCCCCCAACCCTAAACCACTAGCATCTATGGTTATAGTACACACTGCATTGGGATTAAAAGGCTGCAAAACCTTTGAATTTACTAATTGTTGCTTAATCCAGGTAAACACTCCCTCACAGCGAACATCCCAAATGAAGGGAACATCTCTTTTAAGCATATTGGTCAAAGGCTGTACCTTAGTGGCATAGTCTGGTATAAACCTGGCGTAAAATTCACATAGTCCAATGAATGACTTTAATCCACTCTTATCCTGAGGTGCCGGACTATTGACAATAGCTTTAACTAACCCAGGCCTAGGTTCCACACCGTTCTCAGACAAAACATGACCAAGATATTCCACCTTCCGTGCTCTGAATACACACTTTTTTTCTTCAAAACTACACCTGCATTGCACAACGCTTGCAACACCTTTCTCAAAATCACGTCATGAACATCACAGGTAACTCCATGAATCAACACATCATCTTGGAAGACGACAACCCCATTGATACCTTTCAATACATTGGATATAATCCTCTGGAAGACTGCTGCCGCAGAGGCCAACCCAAAGGGCATCCGGCAATACTGGAAAGAACCTACAGGGGATACAAAGGCAGTGAAATGTCTTGAAGCAGGATCTAATACCACCTGGTGGTACGCAGATGCCAAATCTAGTTTGCTAAACCACTTAGACCCGTCAATGAGTGACAACATATCAGGGATTTTAGGGAGAGGAAAAGAATCTACCCAGATGTTTTTATTCAGACTGCGCAAATCGACACAGACGCGAAGCTGGCCATTTTTTTTTTAGCAACTACTAAAGGAGAAAGCCAAAGAGAGGATTCAATGGGTTCTATTATCCCTTTACTACAAAGGCCAAACAATTCCGTTTCCAGTTGTTCTCTCACACTAAACGGGACATTCCTCAGCTTATGTTTAACAGGAATGGTATTGTCTTTGATACGAATGGTGTGTTTGAATCCTTTCACTTCTCCTAACTTATTGCTAAAAACTGTTGGAAAATCTTCTACTAATTTATTTACAAAATCATCATTATGGACAACAGAGATGGGACTATTTATGCTGACCTGAACATCTGCTTGAACCACAGAGATGGGGTCCTTAGTGCCAGGACGGAGGACCATCTTAAACAAACCCTGATGAAACCATCCAAGGATGTTTAAACCTTTGATGGAAACATAAATTTTGCCAAAATTTTTCCTGCCCCTAAACTCAAGAGAATCTTCAAAAAAACCTTTGAGTTCAATCCTCCTTCCTTCATAATTAACAGGAGATCTGTCGGGAGGAAACAGTTTACGATCACCCCACACTTCTTCAAAAAGTTCATGAGTCAGCATAGTTATCCTGGCCCCAGAATCTACCAGTAAACAAACAATTTTGTCACCAATACCAATATCAGTGTAAGGGTCAACACATTCACTTTCTGAATCATCCATACTACTGCCAACAACAGCAACCATATCCCTTAAATCATCCTGAATGCTAGAAGTGTCGTCTTGGCTGTAGTCAGAAACATAGGCAACTGAAGCAGAATTATTAGAATTGCTCCACTGTTTGTTGGACTGTGTTTGAGAAACATTTCGTTTAGTATTCTGGCAAACTTTAGCGAAATGACACAATCTTCCACACAACCTACAGGTGACATTTCTAGCCGGGCATGGACGTCCAGATTTGAAATGTGGGAAATTCCCGCATTTAAAACAAATGTTACTTTGTTTAAAAAACTTGTTATCAGTACGACTTCCTGAATTTACCTTAGCCTCAAGCACTTTCATAACATTCACCGTTTCCTCTTTAGAAATGGATGTAGAAAATTTTCCATCAAGCTCCTTAACTGATAGTTTTGAAAATTCAATACTTTTAGCCACTTTTACAGTTTCTTCGAGTGAGGGATTACCCAAGGAAAGTAATTTCTGTTGGATACTTTTGTCAATACACTTACAAATATATTGATCTCTGATCATTTGATCTCTAAAATTTTCGAATTCACACTCTGCACTAAGTATTCTTAGTGTAGAAATGAAATCCTCAACCTTTTCTCCTTGTTTCTGCTCACATTTATAAAATTTGTGTCTGACAACAACCAAGCTAGGTTTGATATCAAAACGTAATTCTAATAATTTAACAGTTTCTGTATAGTCATCTAAATCCTCCTCTTCAGGAGGACGCACCAAAGGAGGTAAGTGTTTGAAAATAGAACGACCTTCAAACCCCAGACTGTTTAATAAAAGATACTTTTTCCTTTCAGCTCTATATCTGGATGCACCAATAGCTCCTAAATATGTAGTGAACGCATCAAACCACTTTTTCCAGACAATAGGTGGTTCACCTGGAAGATCAAGAAAAGGAGGTGGAGCTTGCAAACTCATATTTTTTAAATAGTAATAAGTTATTAAAATTTACAGGTGAGATATAGTAAACGAACACCAAAAATCAAAATGAAAGTTCACTGTTTGAAAGCAAGTTCCTTTTCCTTAATGGTGAAATTACTATAGATAAGAGTCTAGACATGAAAAATGTTTCTCCTTAGTGAATATGGCGTACTTAGGATGAATGAAGAAGTACAGTTACAAGGTGTGCGTGTCACCGTGAATAAAAGCAAAAATAGACACGCTACTAAGAATGGCACAGTACTCTGATACCGTTTTCTTCAATGCGGAGAGATGATTTACTTCTCGTGATATCTGAAGAAATAAGCCTTTCTCCGTGATGCACACCAAGTACCGTTTCTTCCCTGAAGGTGACGTTGTCCTTCGATTTATCTCTGTTCGCGTTTAATTTCACTCGTTGTTAGTAACGGTTGCCAACATAAATCATACGTCTCTGCGTAGCGTTGTGGTACTAAAGAAATGGTGCGTTTCAACAAGAATTCAAAATGGCGCTCACGTTTTTACTTTGCGATGCGTTTCAAGGTAGAACGTTGCGTTCCACGTTTGGAGGTACGTCAACGGTGTAGATGTGACTCAGTTGCATTCATCTGTACGCTAATGTCGTACGCACATTTTTACGTCACACCAACTGACGCTGTGAGCGCAATTTTTTTTTTTTTTTTTTACAGCTGCTGCCGTAAAGTTTTAAGTGAATAATTTGAACAGTACCTTGTGACCTTGATCATCTCGTGATCTCGTAAATCTTCGTAAGTTGAGAGGGACAGACGGAGGAAATTTGATCTCGATGTATCTAAGGTACAGGTTCGCATGTAGATGTAGTTGAATCAATACATCAGGTGATTCAATGACCGCGTGGGTAGCATACACCTGTCGATGATCGTCGCCACATTTTTTGTAGTAATTCAGTCGCAGTCGGTATGGTTGATAAGTAGATTTATTCCATGACAGGTGCTGCGCAGCAGCTCAGCATACAACGCACCCCCAGAGCCAGTAACCTCTATTCAAAATACATTCTAATAAAGCATTCTAAGTAGAACGTGCAATGGAACATTCCGAAAAGACTAGAGAGAAACATTACATAGTCCCTTGTGGGCGTGTCTGCGTTGTGCTGTGGGCGTGTGCTGGGGGCATGACAAACGCTGGGGACGTGTTGTACGTTCCTCCCTTCATGCCATGTCCCATATCGTGTGCTAATCCCACCCTGCTCCCTTTAAATACCCCTGCACCCCATAATCATAACCCACCCTTACTCCTTAAAATACCCCAACACCCTTAAACACTAACCCATCTTAACCCTATAAATATACTCTGTACCCCAAAACCCAAACCTATCCCTAAACCCTAAAAATACCCCTGTACCCCAAAACCCAAACCTAGTCTTGAACCCTATAAATACCCCTGTACCTCAAAACCCAAACCTACCCCTGAACCCTAAAAATACCCCTGTACCCCAAAACCCAAACCTAACCCTCAAAATACCACTGTACCCCAAAACCACCCCTGAACCCTAAAATACCCCTGTACCCCAAAACCCAAACCTAGCCCTGAACCCTTAAAATACCCCTGTACCCCAAAACCCAAATCTACCCCAGAACCCTAAAAATACCCCTGTACCCCAAAACCCAAGCCTAGCCCTGAACCCTTAAAATACCCCTGTACCCCAAAACCCAAACCTACCCCTGAACCCTAAAAATACCCCTGTACCCCAAAACCCATACCTATCCCTAAACCCTAAAACTCCCCCTGTACCCCATAACCCAAAACTATATCTGAACCCTTAAAATACGCAAACACCCCGAAACATATACCTCAGTACCCCAAAACATTTACCCCTATACCCATACTTACCTTATCCAAACAAAAAAAACCATGCTTTTACCATTCATGTATTTACAACGAATTTCGTTGTAAATGTATGCGTGGTAAAAGCATATAAAATGTAATGCCATGCGTTATAATGGCATTGCGGAGTCATGGTACTTTCGTAATGAAAGTAAGCGGAGTGCTGTTATGCGGAAAGAAAGTTGTGACATAATGGGTGTTTACCCTCCCCCGGTAAGTACATTGGTGGTACGCGGCCCTCATCTCTAGCAACATACTCATATTTTTTCACCACCCATTTGAAAAATGCACAGGTCTCTCTCATTGATGGCCAGCACCGACATACACTTTTAGACACACCTCCCGCCACAAGTTCTAGAATTGCTAACTTTAGAGCTGGGGAGCTACGTTTGAATCTCGGCATCAGCTCAACATCCTGTGATTCCAGGCAAATCGCTTTGTCTCCCCGTGCCTACCACAAATGAATGTGTTCTTATCTAATGTAAATTGTGCTCATGCCATGTTGTCGAGTTCGTGCTATATAATATTGCAAGGAAAAATAAAGTAGGGGAACTCGAGTTCACACACTACTGAACGCGCACTCTTAAGTGAATCAGCAGTGCACTGTGAATCGGAGCGTTTCACAGGACTGTCACAGATAAGAAATGCTATCAAAACAAAATCCTACAAAACAATATACTAATGGCCGGCAGCAATTCATACCCGGACAACGTCGGGACGGGCTGCTAGTTACCTTATAAAGCGCTCTGATACCTGCAAGGGTCTTGTTCGCGCTATACAAAACCTTCAAAATAAAATAAATAAATACAAATTTAACATGAAAAATTGTGACATAAAACACACTTAAGACAAAGATCTTCCATTAATATAGCTTATTGTATTTGTAGTTAATCAACTATGGCATCAAAGCAATTCAAAATAAGCTAATCAAATTAAGCTCATTTTATAAATTGTAAAACTTCCTTCAGGAATGCATTAGATATCTCCTTATTTTAAATATTAAGAACACCTATTTTGTTTGTTTTCATGAAAAGGAGGAAATACTGCTTGGCTTTTCCATATGGGAAGTAAATATAGGTCTGAATATTATAGGCAGACCTCTTTATTTGATTTCTCATATCTGCGACAGCAGCTGTGAAAGTATGTTGGTGCAAGGTTTCCATATCACAGAGTTTTTCTTGACAAACATTTATGGAATTGCTTTCCTTTAGCCAAAAAAACTTAGCATGGCCGCTTGACTGGATTAACGATTATACTACACAGAGGTTACATTTATTGTAATGAGTAAGTTTCCTTACTATATAATGAACCTCAGCATCAGAGGTGTCCATGGCTCAGATTGGGCTTTCTATCCTGTCGTACAAGGAACTGGTCATCGCAAGCATTTAAGAACTAGTTTGTTATTGATGCTTTGGTTACGTTGTAAAGATGGAATGACGTGAAGTATGCAAGTATACCATACTTGTATTCAAACACGATGCATATGTGTAAAGTTGCCATTTCAGTGTAATTTTATAAAAAATATTCGTTTTTTTTAAGATGCAAAGTTACACTAAAATTTGTTGAATTTGCCTTTTCTAGGTACCTTTCAGGCAAACATTAATACTCCTCAAGCTAGAACTAAAGTTTGTATGTGTGTATATATATCTATATATATATCTATCTATATATATATATATATATTACCTACTGGCGTTCGCCAGTAGGTAGTTATAGTTAGGACCTATTATCCATAGGAAATCCGCAACATTCTGTTTGGAATAACTTTGGTGCCGGTTGACAAATTTTCGCGAAATTTTCAAAACTGGTGGGGCGCTCCGCTCCTCTCTTATCCTAAAAGTCTCGGGTGATTCTTCAAGCAGGGGCCGAGAAAAAATGGGGTCCCAAAACGTGTTTTCCCCATGCAATTTCCCATTGGAACCTTTAGTCGCACCTAGAGCCCGAACTGCTGAACGCAATTACACCAAATTTGGCAGAAAGGTAGACCTTGGTTCAGAGTCGTGCCTTTTGGTTCAATTGTGGGAATCCGTTCACTAGTTCCTGAGAAAATTAAAATTAAAATCACATATATATCTATGGCCACGCAGGATCCGCGCACACTGCCGAGCACGAGCGGTATGCTAATTGGCTGTCAAAACTCCAAACCAGGAAGTGTTGGCAGCCATCTTGTGCCTCGGTTCAGGAAAAAAAACTAGAAAAATGCAAAAAGGGTGGCAGGGTAGAAACACCCTGACCCCTAGGCCTGCTGGGGGGGGGAATTCCCACAAGGACCACCAGGGTGATCCCACAAGGACCCCCAGGGCCCAAAAATTATTATATATTTTTTTAAATCGGCAAAATCTGCGCAGGGTGCATGGATCCTTCGATGCTAATTAGCCCCCCCACACTGCACCGGGGACCGCCACCCCCGGGGCTTAATAAATGAATGTCACCCCCGGGGCTCGACTTAATTAACATTGCGGGGGCACACTGCCCCCCCCGTAGCCCCGGGGACCGCCACCCGCCGAGGCTGGAGTAATTCGCAGCCCCAGGGACCGCCACCCACGGGGCTTTTTAAAAAAAATACCCCGTGTGGGGGGGCTCAAGCTTCCCCACATGCCCCAGGGACCACCACCTCCCCAGGGCTCTAAATATTTAGGTGGGGGCCGTGATGGACACCTCAGCCCCGGGAACCACCACTCCCGGGGCTTTGAAAATATGAGGAGGGTGGACGTGCGGGCCCCCTCCTGGAGCCAATGAGCGCCCTGGGGACCGCCACCCCACAGGGCCAGCTCCTGCAGAGTCCCAGGGTGCCCACCCCCGGGACACAGCTGTTTGCAATGACAGGGCAGGAGCCTCGCGGCTCCAATCCTGTCATTACAAACTGCTTTTGCTTCATTGAAGCGAGAGCAAGGAAACCTGCTCTCGCTTCAATGAAGCAAAGCAGATTGCTTTTCTACACGGGGAGCTGCATGTTAGGTGTTCCCCATGTGGAAAAACAATGCCGGCTGATGCAGGAGGCGGGGAGCCGGCTGGGACCGTGGGGCGATTGCTGACCCCCCCCACGGGCCCCAAAGAAGAGGGCCTGCCTCAGGGGATTTAGTCCCTGGGGCTGCAAGCTGCCTGGGAGGGGGGCTACGTGGTCCCCCTCCCCTTGAAAATATAAAAGAAATGAGGCAGGCCGGCCCCGGGGGATGGGGTCCCTGGGGCCATAATAGGTCTGAGGAGGAGGGCCACGTGGCCCCCCTCCCACATTATACATCATTTTTTTCTTTAAAGAGAAAGGCCGGCCCAGGGGGATGGGGTCCCTAGGTACCATAATTGGCCAGAAGAGGGGGGCCACGCAGCCCCCCTGCAAAAATTAATCAAAAAAGGCCATACCCCGGGTGATGGGGACCCCGGGGCCTATTAAGGCCTCGGGAGGGGGCCACGATGCCCCCTTCCCAAATTTTGATTTAAAAAAAATTGGGGGCAGACTCTCAGGGATGGGGTCCCCAGGGCCAAACTATTAGGAAAAGAAGCGGGCCACACAACCCCCCTTTTTAAAACAAAGAAAAAGAGACTGGCATTGCGCTGGCGACCACGCCCCCTTCTTGCAGTACTCTGCAAACACGCCCCCTGGTGCGTTTGCAGAGGGGGAATGAATTCCCCTTGAATACTGGGATCCTGGAGTTCAACTAGCCCACCAGGAACATCCAGTATGTGCCAGGGGGCTGTGTTGCAGAGAGGTGTTCTGAGGCCACGCTCCTTTTTACACTTCTCTGCAACGCAGCTCTGCGGCGCTTACTGGAGGTAGCTGGTGGGCTAGTTGCACCCCAGGTACCCTCAGTATTCAAGGGGAGTAAATCCCCTAACTTAAAAAGCGCCACGGGGCCTGTTTGCACAGTGGTGAAGGGAGGGGGCGGGGCCTGAGTTCACATGTGTGCAAACACACCCTGTGGCACGGTTCATGTTGGGGAATTAATTCCTTGTCAATCCTGAGGGTCCCTGGGGGCTAACTAGCCCACCAGGTACCTCCAGTAAGCGCCACGGACCTGCGTTGCAGAGTGTTGTTAAAAGGGGCGTGGCCTCTGAACAACTCTCGGCAACGCAGCCCCCCTGTAGCATACTGGAGGTACCTAGTGGGCTAGTTTGACCCTTGTGACCCTCAGGATTCAAGGGAACTTAATCTCCCAACTTAGAACGGCCACAGGGCGGCGTTTGCACAAGTCACCTCAGGCCCCGTCCCCTCTCTTCACCACTGTGTAAACGCTCCCTGTGGCCGTTTTAAGTTGTCTGATTAAGTCCCCTTGAATTCCAAGTGTCCAGCTAACCCACTAGGTACCTCCAGTAAGCGCCACATAGCTGCGTTGCAGAGACGTGCAAAAAGGGGCTGCTTACTGGAAGCACCTGGTGGGCTGGTTGGCCCCCTGGAGCCCTCATGACTGAAGAGGAATTTTTTCCCCAACTTAAAACGCTCCACAGGGCATGTTTTCACACTTCACCTCAGCCCCGTCCCCTCCCTTCCCCACTGTTTAAACACACCCCGTGGCCGTTTTAATTTGTGAGATTAAGTTCATTTGAATCCTGAGGGTCTATAGGGTCCAACTAGCCCACTAGGTACCTCCAGTAAGCGCCACAGAGCTGCGTTGCAAAGAGGTGTAAAAAGTGGCACGGCCTGGACCACCTCTCTGCAATGCAGCACAGTGGCGCTTACTGGAAGCACCTCTTGGGCTAATTAGCCCCCAGGGGCCCTCAGGATTGAAGGAGAATGATTTCCCAACTTAAAACACGTGTGTGTACATGTCACCTCAGGCCCGTCCTCTCCCTTCCCCACTGTGTAATCACGCCCTGTGGCCTTTTTAAATTGGGAGATTAAGTCCCCTTTAATCCTGGGGGTCCTTAGGGGCAAATTAGCCCACTAGGTATCTCCAGTAAGCGCCTTTGCATAGAGGTGTAAAAAGGGGCACGGTCTGCACCACCTCTCTGTGGCGCTTACTGGAAGCACCTGTTGGGATAGTTGGCTCATAAGGTCCCTCAGGATTGAAGGGGACTTTTTTTATCCAACTTAAAACGCGCCACAGGGCATGAAGGGAGGGGATGGTGTAGGAAAGTGGCTCTATATATACTGGACCGAAGTAAAATTTTAGCCTAGCTACGTATTCCGATTTACTCACCTGTTATCAGGAGAGACTTCAGTGCTGCATCTTTGAGCCCAGTACTGATCCTGAAAAGTAATTCTAAGCGTACTTACCAGTAACTTGAATTTCCTTCCAAAGGATATCATTGCCTGCTTTTTGCTGAAAAAGTTTCTAGGTGTCGATTTGTGAAACTTACAAATATTTCTCTAAAATCAGCCAAACTACGAATCCTGATTTACTCACCTGTTTTCAGGAGAGACCTCAGTGCTGCAACTTTAAGCCCAGTAGTGATCCTGAAAAGTAATTCTAACCATACTTACCAGTATCTTGTATTTCCTTCCATAGGAATCCATTGTGTGGTTTTCAGCAGAAAAGTTTTTAAGTGTTGATTTTTGAAGCGTACAAATATTCCTCTAAAATCAGCTGAACTATGAATTCCGATTTACTCACCTGTTATCAGGAGTGACCTCAGTGCTGCTTCTTTTAGCCCAGGACTGACCCTGAAAAGTAATTCTAACCATACTTAACAGAAACTTGTATTTCCTTCCATAGGAATCCATTGTGTGGTTTTCAGCAGAAAAGTTTCTAAGTGTTGAATTTTGGAATGTACAAATATTCCTCTAAAATCAGCCGAACTACAAAGTCCGATTTACTCACCTGTTGTCAGAACAGACCTCAGTGCTGCATCTTTCAGCCCACTACTGATCCTGAAAAGTATTTCTAACCATACTTACAGTAACTTGAATTCCCTTCCATAGGCTAAGGTTGACTGGTTTCAGTCAGTGTGGCGTTTTGGAACTTTAAAAAATCCCTCTAAAATCAGCTGAACTACGAATTCCGATTTTCTGACCTGTTATCAAGAGAGATCTCAGTGCTGCATCTTTCAGCCCACTACTGATCCTGAAAAATAATTTTAACCGTACTTATAGTAACTTGAACTTCCTTCCATAGGAATCCATTGTCTGGTTTCACTTGGAAATTCTTCTAAGTGTGAAGTTTTGGAACTTAAAAAAATTGCTCTAAAATCAGCCAAACTCCGAATTCCGATTTACTCACCTGTTATCAGGAGAGACCTCAACGCTGCATCTTCCAGCCCAGTTCTGATCCTGAAAAGTAATTACTTACCACTAACTTGAATTTCCTTCCATAGGATTTCATTGCCTGCTATATAAAATATATAAAACATTAAAAAAATATACAAATTAAAAAAAGATATTACAATTTCAATATTTTTAAACACATCTTTTTACATTCATATTAAAAATATGTAATGTAAAGGTATATAATAAATCAAGCAAGGGAGCTGTTAGTCCAGCCCTAGAAATTTTTAATGCCCAAGCTAGAGGGGGAGTACTTTACGGTGCTGAATTATGGGGTCATTCTAAACTAGATGCCCTTCTTAAAGTAGAAAATCAATTTCTGAGGCAGCTGTATAGACTCCCAATGAGTACTCCGCTGATCCCAATACAATTGGACTCAGGACTAATGGCGATAACTGATACATCGAGCCTCAGACCAATTCAATACTGGCGGAGCTTGTGGTCCACTCCAGAACTAGAGGCATATAGGGAGGAGCTAGCGGATGTTATGTCATCTAGGGGTGCAGCTAAACTAACTTAGTTTGCACACTAAAGTTCGTACTAACCAATCTGGGCTTGGCCAATTGTTGGACGGACCCAGAACATGCTTGCCCCAAACCACAAGAAAACTTATTAAATCCCGGTATTTAGAATATAGAAGCGCACAACTTCATTCGTGTCCCAGGACGGGCAAACTTTCCATGGCCTTCTTGGAAGTCAAGGACGTGGCCCGCTTTGAACCAATACTGGACATGATCTCACCGGTGGAGGCAAGGAAGATCTTTTTACAATTTAGGTTGGGAGTCCTACCACTCCACTCCTATACAGTGAAATGGAGCAAGGCACGGTGCCCTGCTTATGGTTTCCCTGCTGAAGCAGTCCTACATGTTTTTTTTGCTAGGCCTGGTTATCGTAAGGCACGAAAGCGATGGCTGACACAGATCTGTAGAAACATTGGATCCAGGAACCATCTGGAAGTATTTCGGATCTTAAAATCAGATCTCAGTTCCCCGATTGTGTTTTCAGTTTCTAAATTTCTGTTCTCTATGTGGTGTACTCGAAGGGCCCTACTAAAAATTACTAGATGAGCTTTAGGGCATGTGGCAATGATTTACTGAAATTTTTTTTATAACATTGATCAATTTGCTATATTGTGCTTTTACTCTACTTTTTATGATGGTTGTTTTAATTATTTATTCACTATTATCATGCATCTCCAGATTTGTATAGCATAATTTACCTGCCCCTATTGCAGTTTTTGTATTCTATAGGGAAATTAGGACTTTAAAACTACTGGTGTTTCCCCATTTTGATACTGAAAAATTATTTTATTGCTGTATAAGTTATTTTTACTGCTGAACTTTTTAAGGTTGTAATGACCGAAATAAAGTTGTTTTTTTTAACTGAACTGTAATGTAAGTTAAAAAATAAAATATCTAAAAATAAATAGTTTAAAACAATGTAGTAAATCAGTATAAAAAAATATAACAATTAATACATTTAAAAAATATCATTTCCAAATCCTTTGAAATTCACTGAAAAATCCATAGGTTTCAGCCACGTTATAGTTAGGAATTAGCATTTAAAAAGCCTTAGAAATTCACTGAAAAAAACATAGGTTTCAACTACGTTATAGTTAGGAATTAGCATTTAAAAAACCTTAGAAATTCACTGAAAAAACCATAGGTTTCATACATGTTATAGTTAGCTGGACATTTCACTCATACAAAACCATTGAAATTCCTCTGTTATAGTTAGTTCAGCTACCTATAACTCGCGCGCCCGCAATGCACTGCTGATGACATCACATATTACATCACTCATGACATGGTCAGTGACAGCACTCATGACATCACTGATGACAACTCAAATGACATCACTGATGACATCACTGATGACATCATCCTTGTGAAAGAGTGGCAGACCTCCTCTCACCCTAATATAACCTTTGATACACACATTCAAAAATAGAAACTAAAATTTTCAAAAAAATGGAGATATCAATACCAGTTACTACAACCTATTCAGTAATTCCAACATCTACATACACATCCACTCATTCACCAACAGTTCTATATAGTCACTCATACATGTACTCACTCATCATATGTACTCATACACCTATACATCCTGTTACACACCGATACTCATCCATAGAGTTACTCACACACATATTCACACATGCAAATAAACTATCAAACTTCCATTTACTTGCATATACAGCTACACACACACCACTTCACTTACTTCCACAGAAGCGTACACATACTTACTCTCTTAAACAATTACTTATAGAAACACATACTTATTTATACAGGAACTCTTCCAATCTCTCACTCTCACATACACTCACTTATTTACATCAATACTCACATATACTAGTCATAAAGGTACTATTGAGACAATCATTCACTCACTAACACACCCATACACACACTCATCCACCCATACAGTCCTGCACACATGCTGTCTTCAAAACACATACAAACAGTGAGTCAGTCATTCATGCATCTGTGCGCTAAGTAATACCCCCACCAAACCATACAGACACTCATTCTGATACTCAAAAATCCAACTAATAACCCATATATACACTCATGTAGCTACTCACCAACCCATGCAGCCACTTATACAAAAAGTGAGACATTGATACAGATATTTACATATTTAAACATTACTCGCTAATACATGTATTCACTAAGATACACTTAATAAGTCAGTTATACAATCAATTTGACAAAACAAACCATCCATTTTGACACTTATTTACCCATTTATTCTTCCATTGACCTTTAGATATACATATATAAAAAATATTTATTTTTCAGAAAGACACACATTCACTGGATGATGTCATCAGTGATGTCATTTGAGATGTCATCAGTGATGTCATGAGTGAGGTAATATGTTGTGACGTCATCAGCAGTGCATTGCGGGCGCGCATGTTATAGTTACCTGAACTAACTATAACGGGGAATTTCAATGGTTTTCTATGAGTGAAATGTCCAGCTAACTATAACATTTGTGAAACCTATGGTTTTTTTCAGTACATTTCTAAGGTTTTTTAAATGCTAATTCCCAACTATAACGTGGCTGAAACCTATGTATATGTGTATATATATATATATATATATATATTTTTTTTTTTTCTTTTTTTCCGCGTCTGTTAAGGGGGCACGGGGGTCTGCCAATAAATCCATTGTGGTGAAACATCGACTTGGAGTGCCGTCTATTCTTCACTTGTGGATTCGAGTGTATGTCAGGTATATATATATATATATATATATATATATATATATATATATATATATATATATATATATATATATATTCACTGAAAAAACCATAGGTTATAGACCATATATAGTTAGGAATTAGCATTTGATGTCATCAGTGATGTCATTTGAGATGTCATCAGTGATGTCATCAGTGATGTCACTGACCATGTCATGAATGATGTAATATGTGACATGTTCAGCAGTGGATTGCGGGTGCGCGATATATAGTTAGTACAACTAACTAAATATGGAATTTCAATGGTTTTGTGTGAGTAAAATAAGGTTTTTTAAATGCTAATTCCTAACTATATATGGTCTATAACCTATGGTTTTTTCAGTGAATTATCAAGGTTTTGTAAATGCTAATTCCTAACTATATATGGTCTATAACCTATGGTTTTTTCAGTGAATTTCAATGGTTTTTTAATAGCAAATATCATAAGCTGTCGAATGTCAAGTACGTGGTAAGTAAAAACATTTTTGTGTTTATGCACACTGATCTGCTTTGAATGCTGCCCCCCCCCCCCTCATTTCTATTAGGAGTACTCTCTCTTTGCAGATAGTGAAGGGTAGTTAACGCAGGCCTTTGCCCCCGTTGTAATCCGTCGTGCCTGCTTCTCTCTCCATTTCATTGATTGTTCTCTTTGGTTCATTCTCTATTTACAAACAAGCACAGAGTCGCAATACTCTGTTTAGTCTTTGCAGATAGCGAAAAATCGTGTAAAAAAACAAAAGGAATCGAGCAAAATCAGTAGGCCACTAATGGGATCTCTTTTTGACCTGGCTAAAATAGAAACATTAGGAACAACCTGTTGAAAATAGCAATGTGTATGTACATAAGCGGCGTTCATTTGTGTTCACAGTACCCCTTGTTGATTGTTTGAATCGAGCATTGAATTGTTCGAAGTTGGTTCTCTTAAGGATCTTCTCTGCCTGCAAACGAGGAAGAATAGGAATATTCTCTCTCCCTTTGCAGATAGTGAAAGGTAGGTAACGCAAACCTTTAACACGTCGTGCCTATTTCGTTCCTCATTGATTGATTGTTTGCCCGAACATTGACTGTTTGGGAATTGGTTCTTTTTGGAGGTATTCCCTGTTTGCAAATAAACGTAGGAAAATCTTTGCAAGTAGTGAAAGGGTAGGTAATGCGGACCTTTGTCCCCCGTTGTAATCTGTCATGCCTATCTACTCCCCACTGATTGATGCACCTGTTTCACCCGGACCATTTACTAGAGATAGGTCATCTGGCCCGACCAGAGAGCACCCCTAGTGAAAAGGACATATGCAATAATAACGAAGTGATCACTGTATCCTGTTAACAGAAACTTTAGCATGAAACAACCTGGAAAGAAAGGAATAGGAAAACGAAAATCAGTAGGCCACTGATGAACTTTTTATTAAATAACAAACAAAGAAACGATAACAATACGTAATGATAAAACCTATTATTGTCCTAGAAACAAGAAACGTTAGAAGTAAGCCCGTAATAGGAAACCTGAAAACAGTAAGAGAAACCAAGTGTGACATTGCAACGGCCACAAGGCAACGAGGCTTCATCGCCCCTCAGTGCCCCAAAACGTGTCTGTCCCACCGCCTGACACGCCCAAATAACGGCAAACTGGGAAAGATACAAGTCAGCAGACATCCGCCCCATTCTGGAAACTTTATCGGGATTGTACTTGATTGAGTGTGATGTCACAAACATTTGTGCGGATCTAGATTGTGTTAAGGAATACAATAGGTTAAGAAGAGAGTATGCGCCACATTTGCCTCAATATCCTTTGTTTGAGAAACAGGTTTCCGGCTACGCCCAGCCGGAAGCAACACATATAAGGCGGGTCCTGCTGCCAACCGTCGGCCAGGAGATCATCACGTAGGGTGTAGCCGGAGGAGAGGCAGAGGCCAGCGGGACCCGGCCAGGGGGATTGCTACGACCACCCTGGAGAGTTGCAGGGGGGGGAATGTCCATGTCCTTGACCCTCCCCTCTCTCTCCCAGTCCGGCCACCATCAACCAGAGGCCGAGGCCGACGGGATCCGGCCGCGGTGGCGGTAACCCTGGAGAATTGCAGGTTAAACCCTCTCTCTCCCAGTCTGGGCCAGCATCCATGGAGGGCCTGGGAGTGGAGAGGCCACTGCACGAAAGGCCCAGGAGAGGCACCACACGCCAAGGCCTGCCCCACCGGATGAGCCAAGGAACCCGTTCATGG
Source organism: Lissotriton helveticus (assembly GCF_964261635.1). NCBI lineage: Eukaryota > Metazoa > Chordata > Amphibia > Caudata > Salamandridae > Lissotriton > Lissotriton helveticus. The sequence continues at coordinate 384,234,706 of NC_136070.1, read as the reverse complement.
GGCCAGAGCAAAGGGCGTCCGGCCGCCATCCACCGGAGGTCCGGCCCAAAGACGGACGGGACATTTCTTCTTTCTTTTATAATGGCTGCGACAACACTGGGGGGGGATGTCTTGCACATGCCTCCGACCCCCCCCCCCTCGTCCTCATCGCCTGGTCCGGCCATAACAAATGTCAAGCGAGACGCCGTGGGGTGCACTGGGTGGGAGAGACGGTGCGAACAGGCCTCTCCCGCCTCCCCAGGTGGAGGCTTCCCAGCTGCACCCTCAGCGCTCCAGGCGCCCGGAAAAGGGTTCTTCCACTGTGGCGATGCTGCAACGTCTCGCCCGGCAGGGTGGAGCCCGTCCGCTCATTTGACCCCGCGATCGCCAGTAGCTACCGAACTCTCAAAATGGCGGTCGACCTGGCAAGAGCGGGCCCAGCATGAAGAAATGGCCCGGTCACTGGTTGACTCCACCACCGTAGTCCTCCACGACCTTGAAGATTCTAGAGGAGCCGCGGGAGTCCCCGACCCCCGCAGACACCCCCGATGGGGAATGACTGCCATGATCGCCCGTGGAGTGACGAAACTGTAGCCGCGGGACGTCGGCGCTCCCATGCTGGCGCCAGCCTCAGTTTGAATGACTAGAAACCTGCAGACCTCAGTTCCGGTGAAAGCACAGTGTGACCCGGTAGGAAAAATTGTTGCACCCCCTCCCCTTTTTGACTGATGGTTCAAACCACCGATCCTTTCCTTTGCCCTTTTAACGGAACTTTGGACTGCCTCCCCCCCCCGCGGCGCCCCACGCCGTTATTTGCTGGGCGGCAACTTATAGACATCACCTTCGTGCCATCCAGATTTCAGCGCGTTCTGCTGCCTTGGAACTATTCGCACAACAGACCGCTACTGACAACCCACCCCCCGGGACGCCCCACGCCGGATACCCAAATCAGTGCGGCACCCAGGCAACATCTTCTGAATTTTCATAAATTGAAAGAACTAGTAACATGTCCTCATCAGGAATTTCCTCTTCAATCATCTCATCAGGAATCTCCTCATGAAAAGTCTGCAATGATGATTCTTGTAACTCTATGGTCTCCAAACATTCGATAAATTCGCCATCAAGAGATTGATCAAAAAAATCATTCAAGTAATCTCCTCCTTGTGAGAATATTTCATTATTGGTGCTGTCAATTTCATTAAATGTAGTGGATAATTCAAAAGAAATTGCCACGGTCTCTTCATTGTTTAATTGTTTTTACTGTTTTTGTTTTGTTGTACATATTTATAAGTTATTAAAGTTTTATATTCCTACTACTTTGTTGGAGTGCTATATATTTTTAATGTGACACATAATTGTAAAAACTTTGATGTACAAAGAGTCATCCCTGGAATCTTCCGCTTCAGGCTCGGTCCCCTCCCCAATCACAATACAGGATGGTTTTCAGATAGTAGGAACGCGTGTGGTTTGACGGATCTCATCGGGTGTGGGCCTTGATCTACTATAACTCCTTTGAAGAGGGGTGATTCTTTACAGCTGGGGCCATAAACTACATCTGCAGGGCTAGCTGATAGCCTGGACAATCGGACACAGAGGAAGAGGAGTGTCAGAGGGTGCGGTAGTGAATAGGGCGTCGGGCGGGCGTCGGGCGGGCACAGAGTGTGATTCTCAGGGAAGAGCAGCGCAGATGGGGGGAGGTTTATTGCCGATGCATAAGACAGAGAGCGGGGGTGACCAGTGCCTGGGGAAGATGCTTGCGAGGGTGGGGAGCCATGCTACGGATCAACAGCGTGCAGAGAGTGGGTCTGGTCAAGGCATCTAAAATGGCTGCCGTGCACGACAAAAGTGTGGCATTTCAAAAAAGGCAAGATGGCGCAGACAATGTTTTTCAACACTTCCTCATTTCCTTCGAATCGAACGTTAACAGACGTTGGTGCATATTACCAAAGTTAAGCGATATTTATCGCTAACGATGCTTAGCAACGAATTTTTTACCGCTAAGCATCGTCAGAAATTATCGCAGATAAACCTTGCTATTATCAAGGTTTATCGCAAATGCGATAAAAAACGGCCGCAATGCATGAATATCGCTAAAAAGTCAGCGATATTCATGCATTACCGAGCTAATGCTCTTAGCCATGTTATCCACCTCCCATTGGATAACATGGCTAAGAACTGCTCAGGGCAGGTGTTAGTTTTTGGAGATATTCGCGCTTAGCGCGAATATCTCCAAAAGTTGGTAATAGGAGATAGATATCTTGCATGTTGTAATGCAAGTTATTGTGGTATATGGAACTCATACCATAATCTCTCAGGAAAACAGAAACTGATCCTTTTGGGACCGCCTGAGAAGGCCTAGGGGGTGAGGGGTACTCTACTTTGCCCCCTTTTCACGTTCCGAACTATTTTATTTTACTCTCTTCTGTAATTACACAAAATGGCAGCGATAAGATGCATCAGACACAGACAGTGAGAGAAAGGAGGCCGGAGATGAAGAAGAGATGTCAAATACACATTGGAGATAATATAGTGGGAGAAGGAAAGTAAATATGAGTAAACTTACCATGTAACATAAAAATGTTGCACTCTATACTATAAGTCTCATTTTATACTACAATCACTTCGCTACAACCTCATAAATTAAAAATAAAAATGAATAATGTCTCAAACAATTTTTGATTTCTAAATATAAATTTATTCTTCTGAATTTTCAAAATTTGAAAGAACTAGTAACATGTCCTCATCAGGAATTTCCTCTTCAATCATCTCATCAGGAATCTCCTCATGAAAAGTCTGCAATGATGATTCTTGTAACTCTATGGTCTCCAAACATTCGATAAATTCGCCATCAAGAGATTGATCAAAAAAATCAATCAAGTCATCTCCTCCTTGTGAGAATATTTCATTATTGGTGCTGTCAATTTCAATAAATGTAGTGGATAATTCAAAAGAAATTGCCACGGTCTCTTCATTGTGAGCCATTTTATTTTGAAATTGCTTGCTGTAAATTGCAGAAAAAAATAATCACTTTCATTTATCGTTTTTAGTAATACATAATATAAAACTAACTTTATGAAGTATTTAGTATAACAGAAGGACTGTAAATAAATAACAGAAAACATTTTTCAAATTATCTTAAAGTGTACAACATAGTTCCCCTTACAAATTAACAACTCACCTTTTTAAAAGTAGGAGAAGTGTTAGTACTGTGTTAATCAAACACCAGAAATTGAGCACCAAAAATTCCTCACAAATATACCTCAGACAGTAGTATCACAAAATGGCTGTGGTTTCCTCTCATTTTAGATATATACATAACCAATTAACTTTCATCACACACAAATACAAAACCAAAGTAACATTTTAATTGGTTCTAAATTTCAACACTTTCAAATGTGTTTTCCCCATGCAATTTTCCATAGGACATTTAGATACGTCTACAGCCTGAATGGCTGAACGGAATTACACCAAACTTGGCAAAATGGTACATCAAACCTAAGAGGTCAGGGAGGATCTACTATGCCCCCTTATGGTCATTTGCCCCTTCGCTTTGGCCTCCTCTTGTCTCTCGATCCTACCGAGAGACAAGATGGCGGCCACTATGGACTGTTTGGAATGTTTACAGACGCCGGAGAACCAATCAGCTTCGCAAAGCTCCGTAACGCGAAAAGTACGCGAAGCGGAGCGCTGTTACAGATATATATCTTTTTTTTAACGTTAATTTCTCAAAATCCACTGGAGCACATATATTGAGACCTAGCAAAGGCACATCGGGCTACCAGTCCCTAATATTTTGCCAAGTTTCGTGCAAATCCATTCAGCCGTTCGATTATTATTATTTTTATTTTTTTTTGCCCCGCGGGGCCCTTTTAAAACCTCCACATCAAACCTAGGGGGTCAGGGAGGATCTACTATGCCCCCTTATGGTCATTTGCCCCTTCGCTTTGGCCTCCTCTTGTCTCTCGATCCTACCGAGAGACAAGATGGCGGCCGCTACGGACTGTTTGGAATGTTTACAGACGCCGGAGAACCAATCAGCTTCGCTTCACAAAGCTCCGTAACGCGAAAAGTACGCGAACTGGAGCGCTGCCCGGTCCGCTGTTACAGATATATATCTTTTTTTGAACGTTAATTTCTCAAAATCCACTGCAGCACATATATTGAGACCTAGCAAAGGCACATCGGGCTACCAGTCCCTACAATTTTGCCAAGTTTCGTGCAAATCCATTCAGCCGTTCGGGCTAAAAGTGAGGCCAACCGCCCTATGGAAAACTCAATGTTAAAAACACGTTTTGGGACCCCCCTTTTTTCTCAGCCCCCCCTTGACAAACCCCCCCAAATTTTCAGTGGCTGCTCAGAAACAAAATGTTCAATTTTCCTGAAAATTTCAGCCAATTCCGTCCACAAACGCCAAAGTTATTAGACATAGGATTTTTTCTCTATGGGATTTTTGAAAATTCTAACTATATATACCTACTGGCGACCGCCAGTAGGTAATATATATATATATATATATATAAAGATTGTATGAAGGTTGGTTTGTTCAGATAGATGTATATCGTACATCCAGTCCTTCAGAAAGGATCCCATATGGAATGTGGTTCATGCCCCAGGGGATCACCAAGGCATGTTTCAAGCACATTTACCAGAAACAATGATGTTTTGAAATATGTTTTCTCTTTCTTAGTCAGCTACATTTTCAAAGCTGATCAGAGGATGTTTATGTACTGATTATGACATGTGTGTATTTTTTAATCAACCCCGCTCCCCACTGCTCAGTGGAATTTAGCAGTTTGCTGTCTCCTAAAAATGATGTTCCTAACTGACTGCTGAACACTCACAACTTCTTAGTGCATTGGGAAATCTAACATTGAAATGAAAATAAAAGTTTTTTATTGTATTTCTGTATGAGTCTATTTGGACAAATGTATTTCCCCTAAAAAACACACACATTAAAGTAGCGTTCATTGTAACACTACTGCCTATGAGGAGTACAAATAGAGCGTGCTCCTTATTAGCTCAAGCACTTTTACCTTACATATTGATGCAAAACAGGAAAAATGGGATAATAACCCTTAATACCCATAACAAGTTACAAAGCCTGTTGAGCATGTTCTAAATTATGAGCCTCCAGTGTGACTCAAAGCCCTATCTACAAAAATTGTCAGACTGGCTTTGCATTAAAAATATCGCCTCCTGAGGTAGGCGTAAACCTGGAAACATGTATTTACTTCTGCAAACAGTTCATACATTGTATGTGTACTGCACTTTACAGCACATATTCAGTGTGTCAAATGTATTACAAATGGGTCAAAGCATAGAAGTTTGCACTGGGAGGATACATTTCCTATGCTAGACATTGCAAACATTCCTTCGCACTATGATGCCTGACACTACGCAGCCTCTTTCTGCACCAGTGTGGGGGCAGACAGCAGCAACATCTAGGCCCAGATTCTGAAACCGGTCATGCAGCACAGTGCAGTCTCCTGTGCTGTGTTGCATAACAGGGAGAGAGCAGGAGAGTGCCATATTCACAGAGAAGGAGCACTCTCCTCCCCTTTTCCTACCGCTGGCGCAAATTTCAACTGATGTGCGCCAGGCACAAACCTTAGCACTGGAAAAGCACAGAGAAATTAAAAGATTTCTCTGTTTAACGCTTGCTTTTCAGCTGTATTCATTTTTGGACCTAAACCCTTTCTACTTATGTTAGTGAATAGGGCTTACCATCAAAAAGCATGAGTGGTTGCATGGGAATGCCCATGGACCACCCACATAACTCCCCCTTGACGCAAAGTAATGCAAAGCATCATTTCACGCTTCTTTGCATTACTTGTACATACAAACCAACCAAAATACCAATTTACGTTGGCTTTTAAATACCATAATAGCTTTTTCATTGCATTTGCACTAAAAAAGTAATGCTAACTTGACGCTAAACCTTTGAGAATCTGTGTCGCAATATTTAGCTAGTATGGTGCTTCTCTCTCTCCACCTTGTGCAAATCAGCGCAGCAACTTTGGAGGAAAGATTCTACATATTATCCCATGCTTTCTCACCGCTTATGCAGTGATAATCAATGTGTAAGCATAATATCGAGGATTAATCTAGGAATGCCGTTGCATATGCTAGCGAACAACCTCAATAATGTGTCAGTGGGCATGCCCCTTATTTGCACTACATTTCTTTGACCGCCTTAGAGACTCTCCCCTTGCAGACTTATTGGGTGTAGAGAATACAGAATTCTCTGTCAAGGATTGCTAAAATGTTACACTCGTTTATGGCATCATTGCAATAGGTATGTTGATCCTCCATTTGTGAATCTGTTGATATTTGTATATGTAAGTTTTCAAAAGTTTCCTGCTCATAAATCTAACTAACGCTTAACAAAAACTTAGTTTTTCCAATCCAAGATGTTCAAGAACCAAAGAACGACTAAACACCTCGGAAATCTTATAAAAGTACACTGTCCCTATACATTAGAAAAACAAGCACAAGCAGACAATTATTAATAATAATAATAATAATAATAATAATTTTATTGCAGGTCCTAAAAATTCAATAAAGACTTTATTATTAAATTGATCAATGATTGTGTTAATAATCTAAAACAAATAACATTTCAGGACAGCTCGCTTGGTTGTTCCATTTATTTAAATACAAACAGTTCTCGCTTAACCATTTCATCAGAATTAGATTTACACACTTTCAAGTATTTGTTATGTATAGGTGCAAATTTCTTGAATTTAAATACAATGGCCCATTTTTGGACGCAGCGCAATCCAGCGGGCCACCATATTTGACATTTTACGGCAATATTTTTGTCCTTTCCTAGCACTGGCACACTTTTGGCTGCCTAGCGCCAATGCAGGCACACTTGCATTGGTGCCCTCGTTGCAGGCAGGATTGTTTTTGTGCGTGAATGGAGACCTTCATGCACAAAAACAATCCTGAGGTGCATGAAAGAGGAAAAAACTGAGGAGGAACAAATATATTTCTCCTTGTTACAATTCACCTGGGAATGTGTAGCATGTTTATGCATTCCCAGGTCTACCATTATTGGTAAATATGGGAATGCGCTGAAATCCATGGGTGAATGCGTGGGAACACCCACGCCTCACCCATTCAATGCTTCCCTGGGGCAGAGTAATACAAGGCAGGGATTTGCTCTGCCTTGCTTTACTCTAGATTTATGAAGCCATGCAGTGCCACGCAAGATGGCCTTACCTAGCTTAATACATCTCACTTAGGTTTTGCATTGCCTTCGAGTCCACTTGCGAATCAAAAACTTGATAAAACTGGCCCAATATGTCTGTTGTCTTTAAGCTAATTTTTCAAAGGCGACATTTTATATTTTCCTTGGCAATTCTCCTCCTGACCTCAAAAATTCTGAATTGGTTGCGTCTTGCCAACACATTGGCCTTTTGTTTATTCACGTCCTCAAAAATGTCATACATTCTTAGTGAATTGTCATTGATTAACAGCCTGCACTAATATTTATATGACACTTTCAAACTTTAGATAAAAATCGTAGCCTTTCTTTGGTGTCATGTTTGTGAGATTTGGGAGGACCTAGCTTGGCAGTTCGATAAGGACTATTCCCATGAGGCACAGGGTCAAGACTGATGTGCATGTGGCTGGGTCCACACTGGGATGGCATGGTGAGCAAAAGAACGATGGCTTTAACCCAGATCTTTTGACTGGGGGTGAATGTTTAATTTACTCAGCATTCCATCCAACATTTGTTTGCATAGCACTTTTCTCCCTAATTGAGATGGGAATGCCCAGATGTGGGTCCCTTGCTCACTGTGCGACTATATTCAAGCTAGCCTTGCTGATGAAGGGTAATACCCAGAAACTGGTCCCAGGATGCTTGTTTCCATTCCAGGGAGGACCTGGCTTGGCAGTTTGGTTGGCACTGCTCCCATGAAGAATAGGTTCAAGAATGATTTGCAAATGGCTGGGTCTAAACTGGGGTGGCATGGTGAGTATAAGAACAATGGATTTAACCCAGATCTTTTGACTGGGATAAATGTATGATTTATTCAGCATTCCATCCATCATTTGTTTGCGTAGCACTTTTCACCATAAGTGAGATGGATATACCCATAGGTGGGTCCCTTGCTCACTGTGCACTGGATTCAAGCTAGCTTGGCTGATGAACGATAATACCCAGAAACCGGTCCCAGGGTGCTTGTTTCCGATCCAGGGAGGACCTGGCTTGGCAGTTCGGTCTGGACTGTTCCCAAGAGGCACAGGGTCAAGACTGATTTGCATGTGGCTGGGTCTAAACTGGGGTAGCATGGTGAGCAAAAGAACAATGGATTTAACCCAGATCTTTTGACTGTGGTGAATGTATGATTTATTCAGCATTCTGTCCATCATTTGTTTGCGGAGCTCTTTTCACCCTAAGTGGGATGGGTATGCCCAGACGTGGGTCCCTTGCTCACTGTGCCACTGGATTCAAGCTAGCCTGGCTGATGAAGTATAATACCCAGAAACCAGTCCCAGGAGGCTTGTTTCCAGTCCAGGGAGGACCTGGCTTGGCAGTTCGGTCTGGACTGTTCTCATGAGGCATAAGGTCAAGACTGATTTGCATATGGCTGGGTCTAAACTGGGGTGGCATTGTGAGCAAAAGAATAATGGATTTAACCCAGATCTTTTGACTGGGGTGAATGTATGATTTATTCAGCATTCTGTCCATCATTTGTTTGTGTAGCACTTTTCACCCTAAGTGGGATGGGTATGCCCAGACGTGGGTCCCTTGCTCACTGTGCCACTGGATTCAAGCTAGCCTGGCTGTTGAAGGGTGCTACCCAAAAAATGGTCCCAGAATGCCTGCTTCCGATCCAGCGAGGACATGGCTTGGCAGTTCGGTCTGGACTGTTCCCATGTGGCACAGGGTCAAGACTGAATTGCATATGGCTGGGTTTAAACTGGGGTGGCATTGTGAGCAAAAAAATAATGGATTTAACCCAGATCTTTTGACTGGGGGTGAATGTATGATTTATTCAGCATTCCGTCCATCATTTGTTTGTAGCACTTTTCACCCTAAGTGGGATGGGTATGCCCAGACGTGGGTCCCTTGCTCACTGTGCCACTGGATTCAAGCTAGCCCTGCTGACGAAGGGTAATACCCAGAAACCGGTCCCAGGAGGCTCGTTTCCGGTCTAGGGAGGACCTGGCTTGGCTGTTCGGTCTGGACTGTTCCCGTGAGGCACAGAGTCAAGACTGATTTGCATGTGGCTGGGTCTAAACTGGGGTAGCATGGTGAGCAAAAGAACAATGGATTTAACCCAGATCTTTTGACTGTGGTGAATGTATGATTTATTCAGCATTCTGTCCATCATTTGTTTGCGGAGCTCTTTTCACCCTAAGTGGGATGGGCATGCCCAGACGTGGGTCCCTTGCTCACTGTGCCACTGGATTCAAGCTAGCCTGGCTGATGAAGTATAATACCCAGAAACCGGTCCCAGGAGGCTTGTTTCCAGTCCAGGGAGGACCTGGCTTGGCAGTTCGGTCTGGACTGTTCTCATGAGGCATAGGGTCAAGGCTGATTTGCATATGGCTGGGTCTAAACTGGGGTGGCATGGTGAGCAAAAGAATAATGGATTTAACTCAGATCTTTTGACTGGGGTGAATGTATGATTTATTCAGCATTCTGTCCATCATTTGTTTGTGTAGCACTTTTCACCCTAAGTGGGATGGGTATGCCCAGACGTGGGTCCCTTGCTCACTGTGCCACTGGATTCAAGCTAGCCTGGCTGTTGAAGGGTGCTACCCAAAAAATGGTCCCAGAATGCCTGTTTCCGATCCAGCGAGGACATGGCTTGGCAGTTCGGTCTGGACTGTTCCCATGTGGCACAGGGTCAAGACTGAATTGCATATGGCTGGGTTTAAACTGGGGTGGCATTGTGAGCAAAAAAATAATGGATTTAACCCAGATGACTGGGGGTGAATGTATGATTTATTCAGCATTCCGTCCATCATTTGTTTGTAGCACTTTTCACCCTAAGTGGGATGGGTATGCCCAGATGTGGGTCCCTTGCTCACTGTGCCACTGGATTCAAGCTAGCCTTGCTGACGAAGGGTAATACCCAGAAACTGGTCCCAGGAGGCTTGTTTCCGGTCTAGGGAGGACCTGGCTTGGCTGTTCGGTCTGGACTGTTCCCGTGAGGCACAGAGTCAAGACTGATTTGCATATGGCTGTATAAACTGGACTGGCATGGTGAGCAAAAGAACGATTAATTTAACCCAGATCCTTTGACTGGGGGTAAATGTATGATTTATTCAGCATTCTGTCCATCATTTCTTTGTGTAGCATGTTAATGAAATTAGTCGATGCCCTTCCCTTCCCTTCCCCTAACAGCAATAACACTTAATTTAATAGCACCTATATTTATTTTTGCTTCTTAGTTCTTCAAAATGTCATAGTACTATTGAGCCAATAGAAATACGCAAAAGGCTGACATATGAACACAGTGCAGATGTAATTACCATGTAATTCGTTGCAATCAGTTTGGTTTCCAAAGGTATGTATTTCTTGGGATTTGTTTTGCTTAGATTCAGAGGTTTCAGCCAGCTACAGCTTCACCACCTCGATCATTTGTATTGAAGCTGGGAGTCATACATGGGAGTCGGGCAGGGAAAGCCTTTGCTTCAGTTGCGTCCTGGATGGAAAGCAATTCAGTGCCCTCGCAGCTGTTGGTGAATAGGGTGAGGCAGCAGGGGCCCCATTTTTTGATCACTGGTCAGTTGTTGGGCGGTTGCATCAGGTGGTGGCTTGCCTCAGTGCTCGGGCCTCCCAGTTTCTTCATAGCTTAGCCAAATTGTTGGTGATGCAGATGTGATTGTTGGTTCATGGGAATGGGGGTCGGCATGTTGTGAAAGATGTTGAGGGAATCACCTATAGGAAGTGTAGAAGAAATGATTGAAAGTGGTTTAGACTGAATCATTGGAGCCAGGTGGGAGGGACACCGATGACAGTTGCCTGCACTTCTCTGAAGTTGGAGCCCTTTGCCTGGTCACAGCTCCCCCATGCCCAAAAGCCAGCCTTGGAGGTGGGTTATACACCTCTTGATAGGCTATCACTTTTGTAAGGGTCTTACTTTTCATAGGCTCTAGCTAAGTTAGCCAGAGCCTTACCCACATATTCTTGCTCAACCCCTACAGTTTTGATCAATTGTGGTTATCAGATTGGTCAGACTTTTGATGGACACACTGTTGCAACACTGAAGCTTAACCTTTGATCATTGCTGCAAATTTCAGTTACTGAATGGCTCATCCAGCTATGAGACCAGATAGACAAGAGGGTGGTTAAAGGGCATCTTCCACCCAATGCCAAATTTCTTTCCTGCTCCTCAGGTGATATTTTAATTATTATTTGTATATACTTGGCCGGAGAGATGCCTCTGGCACAGATTACACCACCTCCTCCAAGGTTTGACGATATCTCCGTCAGACATGTTAGCAGAAGTGCTGTGCAGTCTAAGGGGAGTGACCCATTACCACGCCCAATCTTATTCAATATCATTAAAGACTACTGTGAACATTACGGTGTCTTTTCCTTAGAAAGGTAAGTAAGGAGTGCCAAACATGCTGGAAAATGCCCCAACATGTTAAGTAAACCAGAAGAGTGGGAAACACAATGTAACCCCACCTTGGCAGCACATTTCAATTGCCCAGACTTGAACTTTTGGTGGATGTTCTCTTATAGACGTTCCACTACTGAGGGTGGTTGCAGCTTTATTAGTGTTAGAGCATAGAACGAATGGCATATTTTCAACTGCTGAAGTTTGAAATTCATCAGTATTGTACCTTGGCACAGAATCCACATTGCATCATATGTGACTTTCTGGTGGGCTCTCTCCCTTTGCCCCAAATAGTAGAGATGCTACAAATAGGGTTGAATTTCATGCCAACAATGAGACTTTTGCCTAAGATGAAGTTGTACATTTTGGCAGCTGCCACCTGTCTAATTTCTGTAACACTCTTGAGGGCAGCTGGAATCACCTTTGGTGCGGAAGGTCCATAGCTGCTGGTGAATTTTATGTTTCTCAGAGTGCATCAGTCTGCTGTTCATAGAATAGAAGAGTTCAAATGCAACACTATTTTGGTTTACAAGAATGCTCTGCTTTCTTTGTAGGCCCTGCAATGTGCGGGTTATTAGCTCACTGTGATGAGTTGCAGGCATTAATGGTGTTGGCTCGCTTGGCCTATAACACTACAACTGAAGTTCACTTAGTCTAGTTCAGTGCGGATTGACAGCCTTTCTGCTGCTTATTTCTATGGCATGCAATTGTGATTAGGCTACGACCTTTGGTTGTAGGTGTATATTCTGTAAGTAGAGAGGGGAAAAAATAGAGATCATGGTGAATGTGTCGAAGTGGTGCCCGTAGGGCAATAGTCCATAGTCAATACACCCACTGCTCTACTGTGTACGAATGAAGAGATCAGGTAGTTGCTTACTTTGCAACCTATTTCCTATCCTCCTGACCTTAGCACCAGGGCATCCTATGGTAAAAATGTATGTGTGGATTATTTGCATGAGTGTTAGCTTGAAGCCCGTTGTTAATATTATGAGCATCAGTAAGGTGGCTATTAGTACTGGAATCTAGTGTAGTAATATTGCTAGGACAGGACTAGTATGATATGGGTCTGTATATGATCTGGATTTGTCTCTTGTATCCCGATTCTACCATCAACTGCAACGTTGCTGGGCTAGCTTTTCCTGGTGGGTCATGCTGTTTTTATCTGTGGATATATTTATTAATTAATTTATTTAACAGTATTATTTAGCTCTACTGCACTAGTGATAACATGAGAGGGGTTTGCTGAAAATTAAACAAACATAAATAGAAAAGAGAAGAGAATTTCGATGTAAGGAGGTAGCGAGGATAGGTATAGATGATCTTACTTCAGACATAACCAGAAAAGTGCTTTTACTTGTCATCTAAATGGCAGAAGGTAAGGTTAGGTCAAAAAGCAGTTGCAGATCATGAGAAAGTCTAGTATTGTACTTGAACAGTTTCGAATCTAACTACAGAATGTTCCTGCTTCTGAGTCATCCTCAGTTACATTTGTGCAAACACACCCTGTGGCGCGGTTCAAGTTGGGGAATTAATTCCTTGTCAATCCTGAGGGTCCCTGGGGGCCAACTAGCCCACCAGATACCTCTAATAAGCGGCACTGAGCTGCGTTGCAGAGTGTTGTAAAAAGGGGCATGGCCTCTAAACACCTCTCTGCAATGCAGCTCCCTGGCGTATACTGGAGGTACCTGGTGGGCTAGTTGGCCCCCAGGGACCCACAGGATTGAGCTGGAATCAATTCTCTAACCTAACAAGCGTCACAGGGCGTGTTTGCAAACATATCACCTCAGGCCACGCCCCCTTCCTTCACCACTGTGCAAACGCGCCCCGTGGCACGTGTTAAGTTGGGGAATTAATTCTCTTTCAATACTGAGAGTCCCTGAGGGCCAAATAGCCCAACAGGTATATCCAGATTGCGCCCTTTTTTTCACCTCTCTGCAACACAGCTCTGTGGCGCTTATTGGAGGTACCTAGTGGGCTAGTTTGACCCTAAGGACCCTCAGGATTCAAGGGGACTTAATCTCCGAACTTAGAACAGCCACAGGGCGCGTTTACACAGTGGTGAAGGGAGGGGACGGGGCCTGAGGTGACGTGTGCAAACACGCGCTGTGGCGCGTTTTAAGTTGGGAAAATAATTCCCCTTCAATCCTGATGGAACCTGGGGACCAACTAGCCCATCAGATGCTTCCAGTAAGTGCCACTGCGCTGCGTTGCAGAGAGGTGGTCTAGGCAGTGCCCCTTATTTCATCTCTCTGCAACGCAGCTCTGTGGCGCGCACTGGATGTACCTAGTGGGCTAGTTTGACCCTAGGGACCCTCAGGATTGAAGGGGAATTATTTCCCCAACTTAAAACATGCCACAGGGCGTGTTTGCTCCTTCCATAGGATATCATTGCTTGCTTTTTGCTGAAAAAGTTTCTAAGTGTTGATTTTTGAAACTTACAAATATTCCTTTAAAATCAGCAGAACTTTGAATTCCGATTTACTCACCTGCTATCAGGAGAGACCTCAGGGCTGCATCTGTGAGCCCAGTACTGACCCTGAAAAGTAATTCTAACCATACTTACCAGTAACTTGAATTTCCTTCCATAGGCTAACATTGACTGGTTTCACTTGGAAATTCTTCTAAATGTGGTGTTTTTGAACTTTAAAATATTCCTCTAAAATCATCCGAACTACGAATTTCGATTTACTCACCTGTTATCAGGAGAGACCTCAGTGCTGCATCTTTGAGCCCAGTACTGATACTGAAAAGTAATTCTAACCGTACTTACCAGTAACTTTAATTTCCTTCCATAGGATATCATTGCCTGCTTTTTGCTGAAAAAGTTTCTAAGTGTTGATTTTTGAAACTTACAAATATTCCTCTAAAATCCGCCGAACTACGAATTCTGATTTACTCACCTGTTATCAGAAGAGAACTCAGTGCTGCATCTTTGAGCCCAGTACTGATCCTGAAAAGTAATTCTAACCATACTTACCAGTAAATTGAATTTTCTTCCATAGGATAACATTGACTGGTTTCACTTGGAAATTCTTTGAAGTGTGGAGTTTTGAATCTTTAAAATATTCAGCTAAAATCATCCAAACAACGAATTCTGATTTACTCACCTGTTATCAGGAGAGAACCCAGTGCTGCATCTTTTAGCCCAGCACTGACCCTGAAAAGTATTTCTAACCGTACTTACCAGTAACTTGTATTTCATTCCATAGGAATCCATTGTCTGGGTTTCACCAGAAAAGTTTATGTGTTTATTTTCACAAAATACAAATATTCCTTAAAAATCGCCGGTATGACTTAACCGCATTCTTTCAACTGTTTACAGGAGATGCACCAGTGCTGGATCCAGGATCCACCACTGAGTAAGAAAAAGTAACGATAACACTACTTACCTGCTAAGTGAATTTCCTCCGATAGGATAACATTGGTGATTCTATGTGAACAATTTCTAAGTGTCAACTTTTAAAGTACAATAATATCCCTTAAAAATCACTACTGTAACCAGAACGCTTTTACTCAACTGCTTACAGGAGATGTCCCAGGACTGAATCTAGGATCCAGTACTGTGGTTAGAAAAGTAATCCATAAAGTAACTAATTGTATTTAACTAGAAATTCCTATTGAGCTAAATGTTGCATTCTGTTTGAAATTGTGTTGCCAATTGCAACAACTATAACTACTGTACTTAAAAGTCTATTGCCTATTGGCAAAGTATTTAAACTAAAGTAATTCATTCTGAGAAAGTATATTTTGTAATGTAATGTATAATGTAATTCTAATGTAATTTTAAAAATAAAATATCTAAAAATAAATAGTTTAAAAAAATGTAGGAAATCAGTATCAAAAAAATATAACAATTAATACATTTAAAAATTGTCACTTAAAAAACCTTTGAAATTCACTGAAAAAAAACATAGGTTTCGGACATGTTATAGTTAGGAATTATCCTTTAAAAAACCTTAGAAATTCACAGAAAAAACCATAGGTTTTAGGGGTATTATGGTTAGCTGGACATTTCATTCATCCAAAACCATTGAAATTCCTCCGTTATAGTAATAACGGAGGAATTTCAATGGTTTTGTACAAGTGAAATGTCGAGCTAATGATAACACCCCCAAAACCTATGGTTTTTTCAGTGAATATGTATATATATATATATATCATCCAAAAGTGCCCCGGATCATGAGAACGCCACTCTGCAAGGATAGGAAACATTCCTTTTATTATTGCACTAAACACGATCACAGCCCCAGTTCATTTTTAAAGCTTCCCAACGCGTTTCATTGCCTCATGCAATTTCTTCAGGGGAAATGGGGAGACACAGCAAAAACCCGGTGCAGTACTTCAAACAATTTTATAGTTTGTGTTTTTTACCCACAATGCACGATTTTTCTGTTACAAACTGCTTGCTGGACTTAGAAGTACTGATTCAAAACCCTTTTCACTCGGGTCCGGTTTTAATGTCCACAATGTTTTTAACCCATCTTTCTTAAAAGTTCATAGCCCTCCAGTGGGTTCCAGGGCTGCTTTCATGTTTTCTTTCGGCAATCCTTAGCACTGGCAGGCTGCTCCATTGACAGCCTGTTAGACCTGGCTTTTAGGCTTTTTGGATGATTTATATGCGGTAGGCTCCGAGCCGCAGAGAATGCACTGCCTAAAAGCCAGGTCTAACAGGCTGTCAATGGAGCAGCCTGCCAGTGCTAAGGATTGCCGAAAGAAAACATGAAAGCAGCCCTGGAACCCACTGGAGGGCTATGAACTTTTAAGAAAGATGGGTTAAAAACATTGTGGACATTAAAACCGGACCCGAGTGAAAAGGGTTTTGAATCAGTACTTCTAAGTCCAGCAAGCAGTTTGTAACAGAAAAATCGTGCATTGTGGGTAAAAAACACAAACTATAAAATTGTTTGAAGTACTGCACCGGGTTTTTGCTGTGTCTCCCCATTTCCCCTGAAGAAATTGCATGAGGCAATGAAACGCGTTGGGAAGCTTTAAAAATGAACTGGGGCTGTGATCGTGTTTAGTGCAATAATAAAAGGAATGTTTCCTATCCTTGCAGAGTGGCGTTCTCACGATCCGGGGCACTTTTGGATGATTTATATGCGGCAGGCTCCGAGCCGCAGAGAATGCACCGCCTAAAAGCCAGGTCTAACAGGCTGTCAATGGAGCAGCCTGCCAGTGCTAAGGATTGCCGAAAGAAAACATGAAAGCAGCCCTGGAACCCACTGGAGGGCTATGAACTTTTAAGAAAGATGGGTTAAAAACATTGTGGACATTAAAACCGGACCCGAGTGAAAAGGGTTTTGAATCAGTACTTCTAAGTCCAGCAAGCAGTTTGTAACAGAAAAATCGTGCATTGTGGGTAAAAAACACAAACTATAAAATTGTTTGAAGTACTGCACCGGGTCTTTGCTGTGTCTCCCCATTTCCCCTGAAGAAATTGCATGAGGCAATGAAACGCGTTGGGAAGCTTTAAAAATGAACTGGGGCTGTGATCGTGTTTAGTGCAATAATAAAAGGAATGTTTCCTATCCTTGCAGAGTGGCGTTCTCATGATCCGGGGCACTTTTGGATGATATATATATATATATATATATATATATATATATATATATATATATATAAATATATATATATATCCAACAGCTGCAGTCTCTCAGCACGCCGATTACCACGACAGAGACACCACGCAAGTCCAACGTTCCTTTAGGCACAAAGTTTATTTAGGTAGGGTTTCCAAAATCTGACGTGTTTCGGGCATCCGCCCTTGCTCACAGACAGTCAGTAAATGAAATAGCTATCACTTAAATAGTACTTGTTCCACAGTTTTTTTCACAAAGGCATTTTTTCTACTTACATTTCCACCACGTGTAAATGGAAAGTGAGGACACACTACTCAGAGAAAACCATGTTGAGTACCTCTTCCAAACAATTTAAAGTGCATGGTGCAGACACAGAATAAAAATCAACATTATTAAAATTCTGATGTGCACGAAGTAAAGCAAAATAAATATCCATTGAAAATGTTAAAACAATGTATATTAAAGAAAGGGGGGAAAACCTTTTCATATAGCAGCGTAAAGTGCATTTAACCAAACAGGTTTGTATTCAAAGAGTTGGTTGTGGTCCATATTGATTAACACCTGTGCAAAGTTAGCAAATTGACCAGATGTGCAAATAACGCACCGTATTCTGGTGTGCAAAATATTGCTCAAAAAGTGCCTTAAAAGGACAATCTTGTGCAAAACCAGGCCTATCAAAGTGCAAACATCGCAATATGTAAACAATTAAATAATTTTGAGCGTCTATATTAACGTTTCCTTAGACCTCAATGTGAAAAAATACATAGGGTATATGGACCAAAGAGTAAATATATAAATAGATATATTTCAATTAATAAAAGTGGTTGAAATAGCCGTATTGTTTGAAATATCTGCATAAATGCAATAATACAATGCTGGTTGCTCACAAACACTTATGTTGACCTGATACACAACAAAACAATTGAAAGAAGAATCCCAAATGTACACACTGTTTGTGTCTATGTCCTCATAAAAATAATTAAATAAGGAATTTCCAAAATAGAAAATAATAAAGTTTGTGGAGAAAAAAAGCATCCAATCACCATGTAACAAAATTAAAAATAACAATAAATTTGTTTATAGAGATTCAAAAATCAGAAATTCATCTCATACAATCTATCCGAATTAAAAAGTGAATGTTGACAATTTAAAGAAAAACATGAAGATCATCAGTGGTATTAAGTCCATTAGGGAATTTGCTATCTAGTTCTAAGATAAAATGTGACTCCAGCCTCCTCAAGATTTTATCTCTGTCCCCTCCTCTTCGTAGCTTGGGGACTGAGGCAATGACATAATAGGTCAGGCACTGCAAGTTGTTATTATGCATGGCTTTAAAGTGCCTGG
Source organism: Lissotriton helveticus (assembly GCF_964261635.1). Lineage (NCBI taxonomy): Eukaryota > Metazoa > Chordata > Amphibia > Caudata > Salamandridae > Lissotriton > Lissotriton helveticus. The sequence goes on along the minus strand of NC_136070.1, from coordinate 384,216,216 downwards.
TCACTGGATACGCGCCATCATTATTAACGATGACACGTAGGTGCTGGAGAATCCTGACATGCACCTGTAGTCGAGTACTCCCAACGTATCTCAAACCACAGGTGCATGTCAGGACATAGACTGAAAATTCCGTCTTGCAATTGAAAGATCCCACTATGTTGGTCATGGTAGGGCTAAAAGGTGTGGAATATCTGGTAGTATTTATTCCAAATTTGCAGGCTCTACAAGTAGAGCATCGCTTGAATCCCGGCCGGGATTTCAACCATTCTTCCTTCTTGCCCAATTCTGGGAATTCATGACAGATCTGGTTCCTAAGAGAAGGGCCCCTACGAAAGGTTATAGTTGGACCCTCAGGTAACCTAGGAGCCAAAACCAAATCTGTTTTCAGGATCGGCCACCGTTGTTTAATAATGGATCTGATTAGTCTTGCCTGTTTACTGTAAGAGGTTATCATCCTGGTAGCCAGTTCAGTGTCTGAAGGAATAGTATTAGGGGGAGAGATGGCAATAGGTGCCAGTAGTGACTCTCGATCCCTAGTCTTCACTTTCTGTACAGCCTGCTTTAAAACTGACTCCCTGTAGCCCCTACGTCTAAATCTATCCAGGGCATCATTGGTGCAATTGGCGAGGTCCGTGTCAGTACTACAAATTCTCTTGAGTCTGAGTAACTCACCAAACGGGATGTTGTCAATCACGTGTTTAGGATGGGCACTGCTGGCATGTAGGGTGTTATTGCCAGCAGTATCCTTCCTGTGCAGTTTGGTTGCCAAATAACCTTCATGTACAAATACTATGACGTCCACAAATTCTACCTCATATCTGTTAATATTTGAGGTGAACTTGAGATTGATATCATTCTCATTTATGGACCTGATGAAGTTATTAGCACTATCTGAGTCACCTCTCCACAAAATAAAACATAATCTATATATCGCACCCATAGTGCGACATGTCTGTTAAAAAGAGTACCAAGCGTACCTCTGAGGACCCACTCCTCCCACCAGCCAACGTGTAAACACGCATAGCTAGGGGAGAAGCAGGCCCCCATCGCAACGCCACGCTTCTGAACAAAAATGTCATTGCCAAATAGGAAAAAGTTGTTATGCAGACACCAAGAGGTAAGTTCGGTTAACATTTTGTTATGATTATAACAATTAATGGGTCTTTTACCCAGGAAATGTTCCAAGGCCTTTAAACCAGCAGTATGTGAAATGCTCGTATAGAGCTATTCGATATCTAAAGTCATTAGAAGCATACCATCACTCCATTGAATGCCCTGTATTTTCCTGATGAAATCTCCAGTGTCTCTGATGTATGTGGGCAAATTCTTGACCAGATCTTGCAGGAAGTAGTCTATATATTCTGTGATATGTTCCACTACTCCTGCAATAGTCGAAATTATAGGTCGGCCGGGAACTGGGACAACCTGTTTGTGAACCTTTGGTAAAAGGTATAACTTTGGCAAAACTGGACACTCTACATGTAAAAACTCAAACTCTTGTTTAGGGATCATACCCTCTCTTTTCCATTTGTGTAACAATTTTTTGAGCACCTCTCTCGCATCATTATATTGTTTGATATTAGTACGAGAATAACATGCAGAGTCATTTAATTGTTTGTTGGCCTCCTCAATGAACGCATCTTGTGACCAAATAACTACATTGCCCCCCTTGTCTGCAGTGGTGACAACAATTTGGTAGTTCTGACTTAGTTTTTTGGACAATGATAAATATTCCAATTCTTTCGTACTCTTGAATCTTTTTTTGTGTTTTATTTTGTGGTGTAGTTGTTTAAGGTCCTCAACCACCACATCCTGAAAAATATCCACTGAGTCTCTGGGCATAGTGGGAAGAAATTTGGACTTGGATTTAAATGGGCTGATGTTTGCACCCACCTGATCCAAAGATGCTGCCCTAAGTTCCTCCTGGGTTGTGGCTACATCTGTATTTGCCACGGCATTTGTTGCTAGTTGATGCATTGTAAGGAAAGTTTTGGTTTCTTTGGCAGATAGTATAAGAGGCTTATTCACAACAGTCATGTTACCAGGTAGTTCCTTTTCATTGGAACCCTCCTTGATACTAAAGAATTTTTTAAGTTTGAGCTTCCTGATGTAACAAAAGACATCCACTATAGTCTTGGAGTAATTGAAGTCCGAAACTGGGCAAAAGTTCAAACCAAGGCTTAGCAGTTGTTTTTCTTCCTCGGTAAGTATCACTGATGAAAGGTTGATTATGGCATTATCATCTATTTCTTTTTGCGCCAGTATTAATTCTTTTATTTTTTGGGCGGTTTTGTGCCTTTTTCGGCGTTCTCTCCTCCTTTTGTTGCATCTTGCTCTTTTTGCTGCTGTTGCGCCCTTGGTTGCTGTCGGGTCCGAGGCCTTAAAGTTTGTAATCGGTCCGAGACTAAAAAATCAACCTCTTCTCCCAAATCCAGAATTCGCGAGTTTGGATTCCATGTACTGCAACCCTCTTCATCAGATGATGGGCCACTGGTTAGTGTTTCATTATCACTCACTACGACATTTGTTTCCGATGTAGTAGCCATTGTAGTCACAACGGAGACCCCTCCTTGACTTACATCTTTAGTCAGTTTAGCTTGTTGCGCAAATTTGGTTTTCTTAGCTAGGTCGAATTTGCGAGCGAAAGTGTAAATGCGACCCTGAGCATAATCTTCCTTATCTCTCGCAAATTTGTACACTTTTCGCTCTTTTATTTTTTCTTCTTGTTTGGCTAATTTCTCATCAATTTCCTTTCTTGTCTTGGTTATGAGTTCATTTGGTTCAAATGTCGTCAGTAGCCCATTGATTTCATTTATTTCTTCCATTAGTAAATCTCTGTCAATAACAGCGTATTTGACAAGAATTTTCATTAGTGTTGCTGAAGACTCCAGATTCGCGTGGCCCCATTCTTTCAGCATGTCGGGGTTGGGATTTTCATAGCTGGGCGCTAATAATATACGGAGCCCACGTGGGACGCGATTTTCCTCTAAATACATGGTAAGTGATTTATGCTACCACCACTTCGACATTTCCTGATACATGCATTTTTCCAGGCATTTCAGGGCAGTTTTAATTTGTATTTCTTTTGTATTTTATTTTGGATTCTGTTGAGATATGTTGCTCGCTCCCGAGCCTGAAGTCACTTTCGGTAGATTGTAATAGAGAGCAGCAGCCGCCGCTTCTCTACCCCGTACAATCTCTGCTGACATTTTTAGGAAACACCCAATACCTTAAAATAGAGTAGAACACGGTAACAAACCCGAGCTAAATGATGCTCCCAGGGTCCGGCCGTTAATGCCGTTCACTCCTCCCCACCGTATGTAATCGCAAATGAACTCACCAAACGGGACTGTTTCTTTTGCAGGCAAAACGTTGTCCGATGTTGAGAAAAGCGCTGCTCCTTTTAGTCCCTCGGTTGCGAGTTCGATATTCCTGCTACAATACGGGGGCTGCCATTGAAGAATTCCTTTCAGAAGGATAAAGGAGAGGTTGATTGCACACGGCAGCCAGCTAGTAGGGAGTGGACTTGCCTCGGAAGCAATCACCTTCCGAAATTCAATCCAACAGCGACAGAGACACCACGCAAGTCCAACGTTCCTTTAGGCACAAAGTTTATTTAGGTAGGGTTTCCAAAATCTGCGCGTTTCGGGCATCCACCCTTGCTCACAGACAGTGAGTAAATGAAATAGCTATCACTTAAATAGTACTTGTTCCACAGTTTTTTTCACAAAGGCATTTTTTTCTACTTACATTTCCACCACATGTAAATGGAAAGTGAGGACATACTACTCAGAAAAAACCATGTTGAGTACCTCTTCCAAACAATTTAAAGTGCATGGTGCAGACACAGAATAAAAATCAACATTATTAAAATTCTGATGTGCAGGAAGTAAAGCAAAATAAATATCCATTGAAAATGTTAAAACAATGTATATTAAAGAAAGGGGGGGAAAACCTTTTCATATATATTCACTGAAAAACCATAGGTTTCACACATGTTATAGTTGGCTGGACATTTCACTCATACAAAACCATTGAAATTCCCCTGCTATAGTTAGTTCAGCTAAGGTTTTGTATGAGTGAAATGTCCAGCTAACTATAACATGTGTGAAACCTATGGTTTTTTTTGTGAATTTGCAAGGTTTTTTAAATGCTAATTCCTAACTATAACATGTGTGAAACCTATGGTTTTTTCAGTGAATATATATATATATCAATCTGCCTTGAAGACTGAGTGGATGTATAAATGCCTGAATGGAGGATTTAGTAGCAATGTGATTGACTGTTTAAGTGACTAATTTAAAGTGTCTCACTAAATATATGGGATAGTGATTAAACTGTGTGCATACCTGTATCACTCTATCTCTTTTTGTGTTTACTACTACATAAGTTGTTTACCAGCTATGTGAAAGTCTATATTAGTTATTAATTAGTTAAGTGAGTATTTGTATGGGATAGTGAATGTGTGTGTGGTTGAGTGGGAGGTGTGTGACTGTACAAAGATGTGTAAATAGTTGATTTACTAGGTATATGAGGTTAAGACTGTATGTGGAAACAGTTGTTTGGGTGAGTGAATCTCTTTATGGGTATGGTGATGAGTAAATATATTTCTCAATGATACATGTCTAACAAACTAGAAATATAAAAGGCAGTGTATGTGACAGTTGTATAAAAATAAGTATACATAAGACTCAGTGATTGTATGAGTGACTATCGAAAACTGTATACTTGTAATAGTAATTTTATAACACACTAAGTATGAGTTACTATCTATACCACGGGTACTCATAGTACGCCCCGCGGGCCAACAGCGGCCCGGCAAGCCTTCCCTGGCGGCCCGCGGACCTTGCACATATTGTACCGGCGTTTTAAATTTTTTTTTTTTTTAAATAGTGTCTGCCAACACAAGTTGCAGCAGCGCGACTCGGAGACTGCTGCTCTGTGGGGGCCGGCCGGGCGATTCCTGCCATAGTTAGAGAGGAGCAGGGGCGCTAAGAGGTGAACAACACAGCCTCATTAACATGTTAATGGTCTTTTAAAGACCTGTTAATGCGCTCGGTGCGGCTGTCTGTGTGTGTGTGCTCCGAAGCTGTCCCCGGGCTGACACAGAGGCAGGGTGAGATGACAGAGGGAAAAGGAGGGAGAGGGAAAGAAAGTGAGACAAAGGGAGGGAAAGGGAGACAGAGTGAGAGAGGGAAGGAGGAAAAGGGAAAGGGAGGGTGAGGGAGGGAAAGGGAGTGGCTTTACTGGCTACCCTCAACCAAAGTTAAAGGTTTGGAACAAGAATGAACTCTAACTGGTATAGCCTGCAGGATTGGTAAATTAGAGCTGAAAGTAGGCGGATAAAGTTATCATGGCAGCATTACGAATTTTAAAATGCTTATCTTTACTGATATTTAACTATGTGAAGTTTAGGAGGGTGCCGTGTGCTTTACTGCAGAGTCCCTGGCACTTGAGTCTATTGCATTCAAGATCCTATTAGCTTTGATTCAAGAATAGTTTCTGCCTAATACTAATACACTGGTAATAAATGTGAATTCTTCTTACTGCAGGCAAATTATGGAACAAATCAAGGAGTGCGGAATCCCTGAAGTTTAGACAAAGTGAGGGAGGGAATGGGAGACCGGGTGAGGGAGTGAGAGGGAAGGAGGGAAAGGGAAAGGGAAAGGGAGGAAGGTAAAGGGAGACAGAGTGAGGGCAACAGAGGGAGGGGGACATAGTAAGGGAGAGGGAGGGAGGGAGAGAGAGAGAGAGAGAGAGAGAAAGAGAGCGAGAGAGAGAGTTGTCTGGTGGCTCAGTGGACGAAGGTGTCCGCTGCAGGGACCAGTGATCAACCTCATGGTCAGGTTTTTTTGGTCGGTCTAGCCCCGCCCCCTCCCCCTCTGGCTCCGCCCCCACTGGTGCGGCCCTCAGACACAAACCACACTGTAAATTTGGCCCCCGAGAGAAAGTTTGTGAGTACCCATGATCTATACGAATAAATAAAGTTGTGTTTGTATAAGTGTGTAGCTTAGTAAATGCAAGTAGGATCAATTGTTTGCATAAGTGAGTAGAATGACTGCATAAGTGAATAGGATGTATGCTGGTGTGTAATGTCGATGTAGGTGTATAAGTATATTTAATAGTGTTCTATTGATCATTGACAGCATGTATGAGTGAATCTATAGGTAAGTGTTTAGATGTGTGTGTAGATGTAGGAATCACTTAGTGGGTTTTTAGAAACTGGTATTGGTGTGTCAATGGTTTCAAATATGGTACCCTGTATTTTACAGTAAGTGATGAGGTGTATCAGATTGTCATGTGGATGATGTCATCAGTGATGTCATTTGAGATGTCATCAGTGATGTCACTGACCATGTCATGAATGATGCAATATGTGACATCATCAGCAGTGCATTGCGGGCGCACAAGTTATAGTTAGCAGGACTAACTATAACGGAGGAATTTCTATGGATTTGTACGAGTGAAATGGCCAACTAACTATAACACCCGTGAAACCTATGTTTTTTTCTGTGCCTTTCTAAGGTTTTTTATATGCTAATTTCTAACCATAACGTCTCAGAAACCTATGGTATTTTCAGTGAATTTCAAAGGTTTTTTAAATGCTACTTTTAAAGTGTGATAGTAGTTATACCTATTTTTTTGTATTGATTTTCTCCAGTTGTTTAGCTGTTTATTTATAAATATTTTATTCATTAAATAACATTATATATTTTTCAGAAATTTGCAAAAAAATATTTTTTAAAAATTCGAACTGAAATATTGATTAATTATTTTGTTTTCATTTTTTATTCAAAGCGTACACATCACGGTGGGTGCGTGGATTCTAGACGCCATTTTAGAAAAGGATCCGCGTACGGTGTGCGAAGGCTGCGTGTTTTTCAGTTCCATCATATCCAATTAATATTACGTGATGTGCGCGATTGGTATGCGACCAGCCGCGACTTCTGCTCTCGTGTATTCACGACACGTGCGCATTACGGTACGAGTCGGTTGCACGGTGGCGGGTCCCGCGTGACGTCATATACATGCTGGGGCATGCTGGGTGCGCAACTCCTGCAAAAAAAATGTATGTTACAAAATTATATGTATGTGTCTTTTATATACATATTAGGGCAAGAGATTATCTAAGATATTCATAAAAATAATATATTTGTACTTAAAATAAAATATAATTTTAAAATATATTTTCGAGAAGTCGGGTGCGTACATCGTGAGCGCAGAGAACTAGGTCAGCAGACCTGCTGTAGAGCCAGAGAAACCAGGTCAGCAGAGCTGCTGTAGAGCCAGAGAGCCAGGTCAGCAGAGCTGCTCTAGAGCCTAAGAAGCAGGTCAGCAGAGCTGCTCTAGAATCAGAGACCCAGGTCAGCAGAGCTGCTCTAGAGCCAGAGACCCAGGTCAGCAGAGCTGCTCTAGAGCCGGAGAACCAGGTCAGCAGAGCTGCTCTAGAGGCAAAGAACCAGGTCAACAGAGCTGCTTTAGGGGGAGAGAACCAGCTCGGTAGAGCTGCTTTAGAGCCAGAGAACCAGGTCAGCAGAGCTGCTCTATAGCCAGAGAAACCAGGTCAGCAGAGCTGCTTTAGAGGGAGAGAACCAGGTCAGCAGAGCTGCTGTAGAGCCAGAGAAACCAGGTCAGCAGAGCTGCTTAAGAGGGAGAGAACCAGGTCAGCAGAACTGCTTTAGAGCCAGAGAACAAGGTCAGCAGAGCTGCTCTATAGCCAGAGAAGCAGGACAGCAGAGCTGCTTTAGAGCCATAGAACCAGGTCAGCAGAGCTACCCTAGAGGCAGAGAACCAGGTCAGCAGAACTGCTTTAGAGCCAGAGAACCAGGTCAGCAGAGCTCTTTAGAGGGAGAGAACCAGGACAGCAGAGCTGCTTTAGAGCCAGAGAACAAGGTCAGCAGAGCTGCTCTGGAGCCGGAGAACCAGGCCAGAAGAGCTGCTTTAGAGCCATAGAACCAGGTCAGCAGAGCTGCTTTAGAGCCAGAGAACCAGGTCAGCCGAGCTGCTCTAGAGGCAAAGAACCAGGTCAACAGAGCTGCTTTAGGGGGAGAGAACCAGCTCAGCAGAGCTGCTTTAGAGCCAGAAAACCAGGTCAGCAGAGCTGCTCTAGAGCCAGAGAACCAGGTCAGCAGAGCTGATTTAGAGCCATAGACCAAGGTCAGCAGAGCTGCTCTAGAGGCAGAGAACCAGGTCAGCAAAGCTGATTTAGAGGGAGAGAACCATGTCAGCAGAAATGCTCTAGAGCCAGAGAATCAGGTCAGCAGAGCTGCTCTAGAGCCATAGAACCAGGTCTGAAGAGCTGCATTCGAGCCAGAGAACCCGGGTCAGCAGAGCTGCTCTAGAGCCTAAGAACCAGGTCAGCAGAGCTGCTCTAGAGCCAGAGAACCAGGTCAGCAGAGCTGCTGTAGAGCCAGAGAAACCAGGTCAGTAGAGCTGCTTTAGAGCGAGAGAACCAGGTCAGCAGAGCTGCTTTAGAGGGAGAGAACCAGGTCAGCAGAGCTGCTTTAGAGCCAAGGGACCAAGTCAGCAGAGCTACACTAGAGCCAGAGAACAAGTTCAGCAGCACTACTTTAGAGCCAGAGAACCAGGTCAGCAGAGCTGCTTTAGAGCCAGAGAACCAGGTCAGTAGAGCTGCTCTAGAGACTAAGCTAAGAACTAGGTCAGCAGGGCTGCTCTAGAGGCAGAGAACCAGGTCAGCAGAGCTGCTGTAGAGCCAGAGAAACCAGGTCAGTAGAGCTGCTTTAGAGCGAGAGAACCAGGTCAGCAGAGCTGCTTTAGAGCCAGAGAACCAGGTCAGTAGAGCTGCTCTAGAGACTAAGCTAGGAACTAGGTCAGCAGGGCTGCTCTAGAGGCAGAGAACCAGGTCAGCAGAGCTGCTGTAGAGCCAGAGAAACCAGGCCAGTAGAGCTGATTTAGAGCCCGAGTACCTGGCAAGCAAAACTGCTTTAAAGCCAGAGAACCAGGTCAGCAGAGCTGCTTTAGAGCCAGAGAACCAGGTCAGCAGAGCAGCTCTAGAGCCAGCGAACCAAGTCAGCAGAGCTGCTTTAGAGCCAGAGAACCAGGTCAGCAGAGCTGCTGTAGAGTCAGAGAAACCAGGTCAGTAGAGCTGCTTTAGAGGGAGAGAACCAGGACAGCAGAGCTGCTCTAGAGGGAGAGAACCAGGTCAGCAGAGCTGCTCTAGAGCCAGCGAACCATGTCAGCAGAACTGCTTTGGAGCCATAGACCCGGGTCAGCAGAGCTGCTTTAGAGCCAGAGAACCAGATCAGCAGAGCTGCTCTGTAGCCTAAGGACTGGGTCTGCTGTGCTGCTCTAGAGCAAGAGAACCAGGTCAGCAGACCTGCTTTAGAGGGAGAGAAACAGGTCAGCAGAGCTGCTTTAGAGCCAGAGAACCAGGTCAGCAGAGCTGCTTTAGAGCCCGAGAACCAGGTCAGCAGAGCTGCTCTAGCTGACTCTGACTGACTGACTGACACTGACTGATTGACACTGACTGACACGGATTGACTGACACCGACTGACACTGACTGACACTGATTGACTGACACTGAGTGACTGACACTGACTGACACTGATTGACTGACACTGACTGACTAACACTGACTGACTGACACTGATTGACTGACAATGACTGAATGACACTGACTGACACTGATTGACTGACACTGACTGACACTGATTGACTGACACTTACTGACTGACTGACACTGACACTGACTGACTACTCTCTACTACTCACTCTCTACTACTTTCTACTACTCACTCTCTACTACTCACTCTCTACTACTCACTATCTACTACTCTCTAGTACTCTCTCTCTCTACTAGTCACTCTCTACTACTCACCCTCGACTACTCTACTACTCTTTACTACTCACTCTCTACTACTCTCTCACTAGTACTCACTCTCTACTACTCACTCTCTACTATTCACTCTCTACTGCTCACTCTTTACTACTCTCTACTAAACACTCACTACTACTCTCTACTACTCACTCTCTACTACTCTATACTACTACTCTCTACTACTCACTTTCTACTACTATCTACTACTCACTACTACTCTCTACTACTCTCTACTACACCCCCGCTTCTACTCTCTCTCTACTACTCACTCTCTACTACTCTCTTTACCCCTCTCTACTACTCACTCTCTACTATTCACTCTCTACTACTCACTCTACTACTCACTCTCCACTACTCAATCTCTACTACTTGCTCCCTACTACTCACTCTCTACTACTCACTCTCTACTACTCTCTACTACACACTCTACTCCTCACTCTCCACTACTCACTCTACTACTCACTCTCTACTACTCAATCTCTACTACTCCACTACTCTCTACTACTCATTCGCTAATACTCTACTACTCTCTACTACTCTCTCTACTACTCACTCTCTGCTACTCTACTACTCTCCCACTAGTACTCACTCTCTACTACTCACTCTCTACTATTCACTCTCTACTACTCACTCTTTACTACTCTCTACTACCCACTCACTACTACTCTCTACTACTCTACTACTCACTCTCTACTACTCTCTCTCTACTACTCACTACTACTCTCCACTACTCTCTACCACAGCCCCTCTACTACTCTACTACTCACTCTCTACTACTCTCTCACTAGTACTCACTCTCTACTTCTCACTCTCTACTATTCACTCTACTACTCTCTCTCTACTACTCTCTACTACTCACTCTCTACTACACACTCTACAACTTGCTCTGTACTACTCTCTACTACTCACTCTACTCCTCACTCTCCACTACTCCCTACTACTCACTCTACTACTCACTCTCTACTACTCACTCTCTACTACTCCACTACTCTCTACTACTCATTCGCTAATACTCTACTACTCTCTACTACTCTCTCGACTACTCACTCTCTACTACTCTACTACTCTCTACTAAATCTCTACTACTCCCTACTACTCTCTCACTAGTACTCACTCTCTACTACTCACTCTCTACTATTCACTCTCTACTATTCACTCTCTACTACTCACTCTTTACTACTCTCTACTACCCACTTGCTACTACTCTCTACTACTCACTCTCTACTACTCTCTACTACTACTCTCTACTACTCACTCTCTACTACTCTCTACTTCTCTCTACCACACCCCCTCTACTACTCTACTACTCACTCTCTACTACTCTCTCTCTACTACTCACTCTCTACTATTCACTCTCTACTACTCACTCTCTACTACTCTCTACTACTCACTCTCCACTACTCAATCTCTACTACTCGCTCTCTACTACTCACTCTCTACTACTCTACTGCTCTCTACTACTCTCTCTACTACTAGCTCTCTACTACTCACTCTCTACTACTCTACTACTCTCTACCATGCACTCTCTACTACTCTACTACTCTCTCTCTACTACTCACTCTACTACTCTCTAATACTCACTCTGTACTACTCTCTCTCTACTACTCACTCTCTACTACTCACTCTCTACTACTCTCTCTCTACTACTCTCTATTACTCACTCTCCACTACTCACTCTATACTACTCACTCTCTACTACTCTCTACTACTCACTCTCTACTACACTCTCTACTTCTCACTCTCTACTACTCACTCTACTACTCTCTCTCTACTCACTCTCTATTACTCGCTCTCTACTAAACACTCTACTACTTGCTCTGTACTACTCTCTACTACTCACTCTACTCCTCACTCTCTACTACTCCCTACTACTCCCTACTACTCACTCGCTACTACTCCACTACTCTCTACTACTCATTCTGTAATACTCTACTACTCACTCTCTACTACTTTCTACTACTCTCTACTACTGGCTACTACTCACCCTCTACTACTCACTCTACTACTCATTCTACTACTCACTCTCTAATACTCTACTACTCACCCTCTACTACTCACTCTACTACTCTCTACTACTCACTCTCTGCTACTCTCTCTACTACTCTCTACTACTCTCTACTACTCACTCTCTACTCTCTACCTCTCTCTCTCTACTACTCTCTACCTCTAGACCTCTACCTCTACACCTCTACCTCTCTACCTCTACCTCTCAACCGCTCTCTACCTCTCTCTACATGCACACATATGCACATATATATATGCATATGCATTTATATATATGTATGTGTGTATCTATATATACATACATATATAAACATATATATAAAATGCATATCTATATAAATACAAATATAAATGCATGCATGCATATACATATACGCATACAAATGCATGGTATGTACATGAAAGTTTGAAAAGCACTAATACAAGCAAACCTAAAAAGCCACCTAATTACAAACAGAATTGCTTTAACTTAAACGAGGGAGAAACCTATTGCATTTTCAATGCTTGCTTACTTTGGTACCATCAAGAAGGCATTCAGATGTGTCACACATTTGCCATAAATTCGGAATGTTAGCACTCAAGTTGCTCATTAGATCACTGTAGTAAAGATACTGCTCACCAGGGAAGTGAGCTGCTGGTATTCAAAGTGCATGTTTCAGTTTGCATGTCAGACTTTTTTAATGAAATAGAAGAGGATTTGAGAAGTCAAAATGTGCCCTGATTTTTCTTTCTGCAGCATTAATCATAATTTCTGTGGCAAAATGAACCCCCTCATTTTGTTCCTTTGCAAATTAAATGTTTTAAGTGTTACCACTTTATTCCAATCAAGATGGCTTCAGGTGTGCCATACTTTTGTCATAAGTAAGACTGTTAGCGTTCTAGTTGTTCTTTAGAACACTCTGGGACATTCTGTCATTGGGCTATATTTGGGCTACATCTGGGTGATATTTGTGCTACATTTGGGCTCTTTTGTCTCTGGTGGCCATCTTGGGAGACGTATTTGTTATGAAGTTTCCTAATTTCCTCATTTACTAGTCTCCTCAGTAGGAAACACTTTCAGCTTTTTTACTTTGATTCCATCAAGGAGGCATTCAGATGTGTCACACATTTGCCATAAATTCAGAATGTTAGCACTCTAGTTGCTTATTAGATCACTGTAGTAAAGCTACTGCTCACCAGGGAAGTCTGCTGCTGGTATTGAAAGTGCATGTTTCAGTCTGCATGTAAGAATTTCTTAATGAAATAGAAGATGATTTGAGAAGTCACTCAAAATGTGCCCTAATTTTTCTTTCTGCAGCACTAATCATACTTTCTATGGCAAAATGAACCCCCTCATGTTTTTCCTTTTTAAATTAAATGTTTTAAGAGTTACCACTTTATTCCAATCAAGTTGGCTTCAGGTGTGCCATACGTTTGTCATAAGTAGAATGTTAGCGCTCTAGTTGTTCTTTAGAACACTCAGGGAAGCTGCAGTAGAACACAAAGGAATCAACTGACAGTCTCTGCTCTTGTTGGATGTACATGTTTTACTGAGAATGTCAGACTTCATTCTCACATGACTAAGAAAGGTAAAGGGAATTTACAGAAAATATGCTCTCAGTTTAGCTTATAGATCACCTTCCAAACCTCTGTGGGAAAAGCATGAGAAAGAAGTTTTCTCTAAAACATGATTCATGATATCCCAGCAGAAGGCTTTTTCAAATTGTAAAATCACCTTAGAACACACCACAATTCCTAAAATGAGTATGGCACCATCAACAAATGTTTTATAATGTAACTAAAGTCTTAAAACCTCCTATTAACTGCAATGCTTTTTAATGAGGTGCTATCATGTATATTATTATTATTATTATTATTATTAAAATTTTATATAGCGCACAGCTACCCTGGGGCATCCCGGCGCTTTGAACAGAGCATCAACAGTTAAAACCATGAGATAATAAGGTCAACTCACGCAGGAAACAGGTATGTTTTCAGACCTTTTCGAAAACGCAAGATGCAGGTCTCGGCACGAAGTTTTAGGGGCAGAGAGTTCCAAAGCGTAGCTGTGTGCACAGAAAAACGTCTCCCGCCCGTACGTGATCTTTTTACTCTCGGGACATGGAGCAGGCATTTCTGATCGGACCTCAGCGCTCTGTTCGCTTTATAAGGCACTGCCAAATTTCTTAAGATAGGTGGTCCGTTACCCTGAAGAATTTTGTGAGCAAGGCAGAGTGCCTTAAATTTTACTCTCTCCCGCACTGGTAACCAGTGCAGGGCCTTCAGGGCGGGTCTAGCTGATTCTGTTCTAGGGATGCCCATGAGAAGTCTGGCCGCCGCATTTTGTACCTGCTGTAATTTGTTAAAGGTAGATTCAGGGGCACCCAAGAAAAGACCATTACTGTAGTCAAGGCGAGATGTTATAAGACCCTGAATCAACAGCTTCCTCGATGGAGGAGGAAGAAGCGGGAAGATTTTACGAGCATATTGGTCCCACGATGGCTGCCATCAATTTCTGGTTTGGAGTGTTGACAGGCAGTTGACAGCCAATCAGCATGCAGCTCGTGCTCGGAATGCTAGATATATATATTTTTTTCATTTGATTTTCTCAGGAACTACTGGAGGGATTTACACCATTTAAGCAAAAGCGTGATCTGCGAATCAGACTCTACCATTTTGCCAGATTTGTAGTAATTCCATTCAGCAGTTCGGGCTGTAGCCGTGTCTAATCGTCCTATGGAAAATAACATGGGGAAAACACGTTTTGGGACCCCCCTTTTTTTTCAGCCCCCACTTGACAAATCCCTCCAAAACTTTCGGGGAAGGAGCGGAGAGGAGCAGGTCATCTTCTTTGAGAAATTTGCGAAGATTCGTCCACGGGCGCCAAAATTATTCCAAATAGAATGTTGTGGATTTCCTATGGAAACTAGGTCCTAACTATAACTACCTACTGGCAACCGCCAGTAGGTAATATATATATATATATATATATATATATATTGTCATGGTACATATATGCGAACTTAAGAGAATATGTAAATACTTACCTTTCAACTGATATTTTTTCTGCAATATTTGTGTCCCATGATATTCTCTATTCAATATTCAGGATCCACACCCTTTATAACTTGTAAAAGGGTTGCGTCTATGCAAAAGTGACAAAATCAAAGCCATACAGACACATTGTGAACTCCGTGTGGAATGAGTTACAACCCAATTGGTGGTTTTTGTCTTGTGAACAGCATAGTCAATTGTTGTTTTGGTAAACAGCAATAATAACATCATTTGATGCGCCCCGCAAGTGAGTGATGCGTGCAAAATTGTAGATCTTCTTCTCTTCTTCTTTTCCAGCTCCCCAAACAGCAGGAAACAACCTTCAGAGGCCCCGCAAATGGATCAAGCACTCTAGGCAGGTCAGAACTCACACAGCAGAGTACGGGGGGGAAGCTGGTGGTGAAGTCCTTTTGTTCCTGGGACTTCTTAACAGGAGGCCAGCTCTCCCCAGGCCCTTGGAGATCTCTCAGTAAAGTCCATCCCCTCTCCTTGGCAGAGTAGCAACTGCAGGTTAGCCTACAAACACACAGCAGGGCAGTCCTTTCTCTTCAGTCTTCCAGCTTCGCTCCTTGGCAGAGGTTCCTTCTAGATTCCAGGATGATCTACTTTTACTAGGGTTGCAGCTCTTACTTTTATTCCCCAAAAGTCTTTGTTCTTACATGTGTGAGGGGTCCAGGATCCAGTCCAAACCAGTTCTTAGTGCCCTCTGCCAGGGCATGTTTTCTTCCTTTGTGAGGGGAGGCCAGGGCCATCAGACACATCACAGGAGGTAGAGCCAGCATTTTGAAAGGCAGGCACAGTCCTGTTCAGGCCCAGGTGCAACTTCTCCCACCACTCCAAATGCAGATAGGTCTATTCAGTCTAGTGCAGACTCACCCAGCCCCCTGCAGCCACCCCAACCCCTGTCACTCACAAACCAGACAGTCAATTCACAAACAGGCGGCAGAGGCACACAGAAAGGTTAGACAAGAAAACAGCCACTACATGCAAAATTAAAAATAGTCAAAGTCCTGTTACTTTTGTTAGTTTCTATGCCCCAGTTAATGATAACTCTGAGATTTATGAGGACCTGTTTCAATCCCTACTGATGGTTGGAGGGGATATTGTCATTTTGCCAGATTTCTTGTAATTCCATTCAGCAGTTCGGGCTGTAGCCGTGTCTTATCGTCCTATGGAAAATAACATGGGGAAAACACGTTTTGGGACCCCCCTTTTTTTTCAGCCCCCACTTGACAAATCCCTCCAAAACTTTCAGGGAAGGAGCGGAGCGGAGCGGGTCATCTTCTTTGAGAAATTTGCGAAGATTCGTCCACGGGCGCCAAAGTTATTCCAAATAGAATGTTGTGGATTTCCTATGGAAACTAGGTCCTAACTATAACTACCTACTGGCGACCGCCAGTAGGTAATATATATATATATATATATATTGTCATGGTACATATATGCGAACTTAGAGAATATGTAAATACTTACCTTTCAACTGATATTTTTTCTGCAATATTTGTGTCCCATGATATTCTCTATTCAATATTCAGGATCCACACCCTTTATAACTTGTAAAAGGGTTGCGTCTATGCAAAAGTGACAAAATCAAAGCCATACAGACACATTGTGAACTCTGTGTGGAATGAGTTACAACCCAATTGGTGGTTTTTGTCTTGTGAACAGCATAGTCAAATGTTGTTTTGGTAAACAACAGTAATAATGACATCATTTGATGCGCCCTGCAAGTGAGTGATGCGTGCAAAATTGTAGATCTTCTTCTCTTCTTCTTTTCCAGCTCCCCAAACAGCAGGAAACAACCTTCAGAGGCCCCACAAATGGATCAAGCACTCTAGGCAGGTCAGAACTCACACAGCAGAGTACAGGGGGGAAGCTGGTGGTGAAGTCCTTTTGTTCCTGGGACTTCTTAACAGGATGCCAGCTCTCCTCAGGCCTTTGGAGATCTCTCAGTAAAGTCCATCCCCTCTCCTTGGCAGAGTAGCAACTGCAGGTTAGCCTACAAACACACAGCAGGGCAGTCCTTTCTCTTCAGTCTTCCAGCTTTTCTCCTTGGCAGAGGTTCCTTCTAGATTCCAGGATGATCTACTTTTACTAGGGTTGCAGCTCTTACTTTTATTCCCCAAAAGTCTTTGTTCTTACATGTGTGAGGGGTCCAGGATCCAGTCCAAACCAGTTCTTAGTGCCCTCTGCCAGGGCATGTTTTCTTTCTTTGTGAGGGGAGGCCTGGGCCATCAGACACATCACAGGAGGTAGAGCCAGCATTGTGAAAGGCAGGCACAGTCCTGTTCAGGCCCAGGTGCAACTTCTCCCACAGCCCCAAATGCAGATAGGTCTATTCAGTCTAGTGCAGACTCACCCAGCCCCCTGCAGCCTCCCCAACCCCTGTCACTCACAAACCAGACAGTCAATTCACAAACAGGCGGCAGAGGCACACAGAAAGGTTAGACAAGAAAACAGCCACTACATGCAAAATTAAAAATAGTCAAAGTCCTATTACTTTTGTTAGTTTCTATGCCCCAGTTAATGATAACTCTGAGATTTATGAGGACCTGTTTCAATCCCTACTGATGGTCGGAGGGGATATTGTCATTGGTGGTGATTTTAATATTCTCATGTATTCAAAGTTGGACTCTACTACTTATTTAAAAAAGCAGCTTAAACCTAAATCATTCAGATCTATTTCTAATAATGTGACAACATTGGATCTTTGTGACCCATGGCGTGTGCAAAACCCATTAAAAAAAGAGTTTACCTGTTGGTCAGGGAGGTTTAAGTCCTCCTCCCTTATCGATTTCTTTCTCGTATCGAGACAACTTAACTTTTCTTTTAAGAACATTCTGCATAATGACCACGCGATGTTAGTCATCGAATTTGCTTTGGGGGAAAAAACGAGAGTCCCCAAACGATGGGTGTTCAATAAAACATATTTGTATGATGAAGCGTGGGTTGCATCACTAAAACTAGAGATCACAGATTGTATGGTCCGTGATATGGACACGGCTCCTCTTAATATTGTCTGGGATTCTCTGAAGGCCTTTATTCGGGGTATAGTTATAGGGCAAGATGCAGCAGAATTGTCTGCTGCTAGGGATACAAAGCACTCGCTGCAACAAAAAATACAGGTTCTAACGGACCTATGGCAGCAGAACCCCTCTGGCAATGTTCAAAACCATATGAATGAAGCCAAGCGGAACTTAGCGCACATTTTTTTGCCCAGAGTGAGGAGATTTTTCATAGGCAATCGCAAAAAGTCTACAAAGTAAGTCATTTTACCAGAAATTTTTTAGCGTGGCAGGCCAGAGAACAAGCTGCGCAAATTTGATTTGTTGCTTACAATGCCCAGTAACTCATATGGAGACATCAAAGTCGGCTGAGATAGGGCTGCTAATGCTTTCCCATTACAAGAAGATTTATAGTAGACACCATAACATAGACCATCAAAAGTTAACTGATTTTTTAGGTAGACATGCATTGCCTACTCTTTCTCAAATAAACCAGTTGACAATGGCGAGCCTATTTTCAAGGGAAGAAATAGAGTTGGTGGTGCAAGACCTTCCAAATGGGAAGGCTTGTGGCCCGATGGGCTTCCTGCCGAATTTTTAAAGGTTTTTTTTTAGTTCCTTTTCCGATCTCTTTTTGCAGTTATTAAATTCTATGTAAGATGGCGGTTCAATTCCAGATTCCTTCGGGAAGGAACCGTGGTGAGCTTTTTGAAGAAGGGGAAAGAACCTAAAGATCCCAACTCATATAGACCTATCACATTATTAAATTCTGATTATAAAATCACCGCAAAACTATTATCATCACGTTTCAATGTTATCTCAGCAGATTTGATCCATCCTGATCAAAATGGCTTCATCGCAGGTCGACAATTGATAACTAATACTCACTATTTGACTGAGGCATTCGATTATTTTGAGACACTGGGGTCCATGCATTAATTTTGTTATTAGATGCGGAAAAAGCTTTTGACTTGGTTGTTTGGGCAACACTTTTTAATATTTTACAGCATTTTGGGATCCCAGAAAAAATCATCAATTTAATTCAGAATCTCTACAAGGGTGTCAAACCCAATATTGTTATCAATACAGTCATGGTGAGATCAGTGTTAGTCAAGCGGGGCACAAGGCAGGGCTGCCCATTGTCACCTGTACTATTTGCATTTTTTATTGAACCACTACCCGTTGCAATTCGGAATTGTGTAAATATTTCTCCTCCCGTCACTTCTATGGCCAAGATTAAATTATATGCTGACGATATTATGTTGTTAATTAAACCGGACATGCAATCTCAAGTTCAGGCACTATAGATTTTCAAAGATTTTGAGGCTTTGGGGGGATATCGGATTAATAAAAAGAAAACTGAAATTTTGGTTTGTGGTGGTATAGATCCCGAACTTCATTCTGATTTAGGTAGCTGTGTAAATAATAGACCCAAAAGATATCTAGTTTTTTTTTTTATGCCTCAGTTAAAGATTTGTATATACTTAATTTTGATCCTCTTCTTCAAAAAGTTTGTATAATGCTCGCACGGTGGAATTCACTGCCATTGTCTATTCTTGGACGGGTGGTGCTCATAAAAATGTCCGTCCTCCCCTTATTTAATTTTCTGTTCTCGACCAGCTCTTGCTTTATGCCGGGTGCATTTTTTTCTAAAGTGGAATCTTTGTTCTCAGCCTTTGTCTGGGCAAAAAAGACACCACGAATCGCAATAGGGACCTTGTATGAGGACACGGAGAAAGGAGGTCTTTCTCTACCAAATCATAGGGACTATTACATTGCATATTTCGCACAGTATCTGGCAAGATTCAAAAACAAAATTCACGGTCAGAATTTATTTATAAATTTCTTTGTTGATTTAATTCGTCTTGAGATTTAGATACCCTCCCCTCTTCAGGTACTTAAATCACCCAAATGTGTTCGCTATAAGACATTGACCTGTTTTTTTAAGCGGCGTTCTGTCATGCTTAAAAGATATTCTCTTCCCCTCTTTAATTTTATAACTCCCCTGATTAGTGCATTCTCATTCTTAGGGATCAAAATAGGATTTGAGATAGTTGAAAATTGGGGGCAGACAGGGTTTACTAAGCTAATGGATTTTGTAAAGGATGGATCCTGGATAACCCTGACAGAGATGGCACGTTTAATTCAGGGGAATTTTTTGCTGATAGGTTCATATAATTTGATTTATACAATTTTGGCACAAATGGACCCAATGCAGTTTAGCCAACCTACTAAATTGACTAATGATCTTTTTGTGGATCCACGGGTAAAGAAAACTGGGGAATGGAAATGTTGCTTAGCACAGAGTAGGGAGATGGATTTAAGCTCAAAAGCAATCAGAAAATAGCAGGAACAAGAAAACCATGGGTTATCTCTGAATATTTGGAAGACCATTAATACATTTAATTTTAGTGTTTTAAAGGGAGCCAATTGGCGCAGAATGCTATTTTTCAGTAAATGGCTTCTGTATCGCAATCCGGCGGCTATTGCCAAAATGTACACTAATATTCCATCAAATTGTTTCAGATGTTTACAATATGCCCCGGCCAATTGGTCTCACATAATGGTTTACTGCTCTAAAATTAAGGCATTTTGGGATGAAATCTTTGTTTTTCTTCGAACTTATCATAAGATTATGATTTTCCTGAATGTCAAATTAATGTTGTATGGTTTCGATCCGGACCTTAAACTTCCAGACCAATTGGCAAAACTTGTGTACATCGTAATGGCGGTGGCTAGGTCATTGTTACTGCAGAATTGGCATTCAGAGCATATTCCTTCGGTGCAAGAATGGTTTCAGAAAGTAAAAAGAGTTACAAAAAAGCTAACAAAGGTATGCTCAGAGGATCGGGGGTGGGAAAATGTGAAAAAATTTGGGGATCAAATTTCGATTAATTGTTTATAAGATTTTGTAAATCAAAAGTGAATGTCAAATGGATATCCGTATTCCCCGGCTGATTTTGTTACAAGATTATGTTGTATGTTATGATTTTTGCTAATCTTGTTTGTATGTCATGATTAATGATGACACTAAAGACTTCAATAAAAAAATTATAAAAAGAAAAAAAAAGAAAACAGCCACTTTCTAAAAGAGCTGTTTTCAAACACAGGATTTAAAAACCATCCTTCCTAAAAGATGGGTTATCAAATTCTGAGTTCAGGGATACCAGACTGCAATTTTCTATCTTGCTCCTATGGGAAGATATGCAGGTAAACATTTTATACAGCATTCCCCATTCTAGCCTATGGGCAAGATAGCCTTTCAATATTGAAAACGAAAATGGCAGTATGTCACTATCAGGACATGTTACCCACACTAGTACATGTCCTACCTTTCACATACACTGCACCCTGCCCAGGGGGGTACCTTGGGCCTATCATAGGGGTGTCTAATGTGCAAGAAAAGGGAAGGGTTATGCCTGGCTTGTGTGTACACTGGCCAGGACAACATGGCAGTTAGCAACTGCACACAGGCACTGCAGTGGCGGGCCTGAGACACCATTTTAGGGCTACGCATGTGGGTGGCACAATCAGTGCTGCAGGCCCACTAGTAGCATTTGAATCACCAGCCCTGGCACAATCAGTGCACTTTACAAGGGACCTATTAATGAAACAAATCTGTGAATCATGGATAACCAGTCACACTAACAATTTACACAGAAAGCATATGCCCTTTAGCACTGATCAGCAATGGTAAAGTGCCCAGAGTCCGATTGCCAACAACCACAGGTTAGGAAAAACAAGGGAGGAAGAAGCAATAACCCTGCAAAAAGGGCAATTTTCAACAGAGATCAGATGTAGAACACTGGTCTGAAATGAGTCACACACTGGCAATGAGTTACACATATTAAGTACAGGTGTGGCCAAATCTGGGTAGGCGTCTGTATTCTCGGGGGGCTTGTAATTAATACAATAGTTGCTACCTGATCCTGCGTCAATGCACCTCGCTGAGGTCCACATGTGTAAAGGCTTTTTTTAGTTGCAAATGGGCGGATTCAAAAAATCGGACCATTTGCAAATGTAAAAAGGCTTTCTACAGGTATTAAGCTGTGGTTGCGATTCGGTAACCTATAGCTGAATTGAAAATTGAGTTTGAAATTCTGTATTAGAAGGGCAGTGTTTAGGCACCCCTTCCCAATACCGAATCGCTGTGGTACGTGTGAATGTTTCGCGACCGAAATGCAATTTCCAAACATTCTCATTTTACGGCCTACTTCATGTAGGTGATTACCTATTCACAAAGGGCAAGGTTTTCCCAAGGGACTCCTTCCCCTTTGTGAATGTTTGTAAAAACATTTTTTAAGAGCAGGTAGTGGTTCCACAGACCACTTCCCTACACTCACAAAATGAAAAGAAAACTGTTCTTTTTTTTTTTTAACCGGATCCCATTTTCCTTTATGGAAAACGGGCTGAATTTAAAAAAAAGATAGCTTTATTTAAAAACAATCACAGACATGGTGGTCTGCTGACTCCAACAGGCCACCATCCTTGTGTTTTTTTAGAGATTCCCATTGGGACGAAACAGAGACCTACCTGATTAATATTCATGAGGTAGGTCTATTTGCAACCCACTGCGAATCTCAAAACGTGTCAAAGATACATTTGTACACTGGTGTTTGTGATTACCAAATAGAGAATTGCAAAAATGTTCTATTTGGTAATCGTGAACTATCACCTTTGTACATGTTGCCCTAGATGTGTTATCAAGTAGGCATTTTGAGGTCAGGTTAACTTATATTGAAAGATCTCCCTTACTTTGAAAATATGTGAAAAAGAAATGCAGAATGTGTGGGCCAGACAGTTACCTAGCTCCAGTTGAAATCTAATAAGTTTAGACACAACACGGGAACGTGTTCGGCAGGACTACGAGGCAATACATCAAGGTCATGTACTTATGGCAGTGTCTTCCTTTCACACAGACATTCTAGTATGTTTGAGAGCTCAGCTATTTACATTGTAAGTGATATCAAGCAGCGCTTGATATTTTCGACGGATTTGAAAATCACGAAATTCCAACATCATAAACCAGAGATAACATAAATGAAAATGTAGGCTGCGATTTAGTACAATGTAAAGTGAATGCAGTTGCAACCAGTATACATCAGACGTGTTACAGGCATAACATAAACAATGCCGAGTCCACGCATCAGGATGAAACCATCTCCTCAGTTTCTCAGCAGACAAGTTTTGCAGGTGATTGTTACTGAAACTAGGTCACTCGTGCATAATTCACTCGGCTTTATAACAAAATAATTCTGCAGAAATCGTATGGTTTCCTGTTATGACCAAGAATTTTGCATTGCAATCTCGCTGTGTGCAATTAATTTGTCGCCTATGAAACAAACTTGGGCTTGTACATGTGTGGAAAAGACAACTCTGATAGAAAGATACTCCGAGTTTTAACACCATCAATGTTTATAATGTTTCTTAAGCAGAGCATGTTAAGCATCATGGTCATGTATGTTCAGCACTCGGTTTTTTGAGTGTGAGCGACCCTGGATGAAACACCTGTTAGCACAAACTACTGTACAAGTGATGTGGGTGCAAACGATAAGATCTTTGGTAATTGCACTGACTTCCTACCATGAATTTCCTTCTTTGTTTTACATAATAGTTGGTAAACATTCTGAACGATCTACACGTGGCTAGCCTTTGAATAACAAAGGCCCAGGGAAGTAAAAACATAGACATTTTAGTATTAGCTCAATGCTCAATGCTCATCAGACGTTCATTCGGGTTCCCTTGGATCGAAATTGCGTGCAGACCTTTAAAGCTGGGTATTTATTTCACATAAATTATAATTTTGATTTTTTTTATAAATAATGCTGCCTTCATTTTAAGGTGTATCTGGAAATGTGCAGTCTTGGTTATGTTACCCTGTTGAGAAGACACCTTTATATTGAGCTGCATGAATCTCTTTTGGGTGAAAAAGAGCTCTATAAAAAATATATCACGTGAGATGTTGGTTGCAATACTTATGGACCTGATTCACAAACCTTTTGATGCTTCTTATTCCTATAAAATGCATCATGAGGCCACACGTAAAGGAAGAGTAAGACACAACTACTAACAGAAAAAACTCTGTGAATCAGACCGGATCGTGTTAGTCTTTGCTTGTGTTAAGGAATGATCTGTTGCCATCCATCAATATTCACATCCCAAGAGTCACGGATTAGGCTGGTGGCCAGAGAGAAAAAAGCATCCACCGGGATACTGAATGTGATGTTTGAGTGTTTAAGAATACCTTAATGGATCCACTGCTAATCGCCAAGACTCCACCCTTGGAAACTGACTGGACATCCTAGGCCTGGTATCCCCTGTCTTTTTGCCTCTACCTCCTGTATTTTGTGACTGTGTGCTGCATTTCGTTTTTGCTGGGTTAGGTAGTCTGGGCACTTTGCCACTGTTTATCAGTGCCAAAGTGCAGGTGCCACCTGTATAAATTGTAATTCTGATTAGTTCTCCATGATTGGCGCGCCTAAGGCAGGTCCGTCTGCGCCTGTCCGCGCCTCAACCTCGCCCATCGCCAGACACCCTGGCCCCTGGGAACGCCAGGACACCCGACGCCGCTACGAAGCCAACACCCTCCACGCATTCAACACAGGACGACTGCACGCCTGCTTCCTGGCCAACCCGAAGTGCACCAAAGGACCCTTCTCCTGCTGGAGCTGCAGCTTCACCAGTCTCCGAGCTGCCATCCCGCCCACCAGGACAGGACCCAACCACCTCAGATGCATACTCCTGAATACCCGCTCGGCACGAAAAACACGCCGTCGAACTCTGGGACCTGCTCGACACATCCTCCCCGGATGTCGCCTTCCTGACAGAGACCTGGATGAATGAATCCTCGGCACCCGACATCGCCATAGCCATCCAGCCAGCTACAAGATCACCCGCAGGGACCGCACCAACAGAGTAGGAGGTGGAATCGCCATCATCCACAACTCCACCCTCAAGGTCTCGACCAACTTCGACGACACCCTCAGCACCGCAGAACACCTGCACCTCCAGATCCACACTGATACCAACACCACCCTCAGAGGAACTCTGATCTACAGACCCCCCCCGATCCCGGCCTCAGTTCAGCGACTCCATTGCCGACTTTGTCAGAACGCATGCCCTCGCCTCCACAGACTACATCCTCCTCGGAGACCTGAACTTCCACCTCGGGAACAACAACACCAACTCCACCACCCTGATCGACAACCTCACCAGACTCAGACTCAGACAGCTTGTCACAACGCCCACCCACTTCGCCGGCCACAAGCTCGACCCCATCTACTCCACAAGCTCCCATGTCTCCTTCAGCTACACCACCGAACTCCACTGGACCGACCACCGCTGCATCCACTTCACCTTCCAGAAACCCACCACCGCACCCAACAGATCCCTCGCCGCAGCTGGAGGAAAATCACCGAAGACCAGTCAAACACTGCCCTCGCCCGAAGCCCACTCTCCGACCCCACCGACCCCGACACCGCCGCCAGCAACCTCAGGCGTTGGATAGACGACTGCGCCAACACCCTCCCCATGATCAAGAAACCCTCCAACAGATTCATCAACAAGAATGCCAGCTGGTTCTCCACGGAGCTCCAGACCTCCAAACAAACCGCCAAAAACTAGAGAAGAAATGGCACTGCGAACAGACACTGGAAAACCACGCAGCCCACAAGAACGCCATGGGCCACCACCATCACCTCATCAGATCCGCCAAAAGGACCTCCTTCAAGGACCGCCTTGACAACAACGCACACAAGAGCAAAGAGCTCTTCAATGTCGTGAAGGAACTCTCCAACCCCAACTCCAACACCAACGACATCCCACCATCGCAAGACCTGTTCAACACCCTTGCTACCTTCTTCCATCGCAAGATCAGACATCCACGACAGCTTCGACATACAGACCACCACGACAGCCAACAACAACTCAGTCCCCACAGCCACCACCCACAGCGACCCCCTGCTCACCTGGACTAACATCAACAATACCATCAAAATCATGAACACCATCCACTCCGGCTCCCCGTCGGACCCGTGCCCACACCACATTGTCAACAAAGCCAGCGCCACCATCGCAACCCATCTCCGCAAGGCCATCAACATCTCCTTCGAGACCGTGACCTTCCCGGAGGGCTGGAAGCACGCCGAGATCAACGCCTGTTTAAGAAACCAAAGGCAGATCCGAGGGGCCTCAAGAACATCCGGCCCATCTCCGTGCTCCCGTTCCCAGCGAAGGTCATCGAGAAAACCATCAACAAATAGCTGACCCGCTACCTCAAGGAGAACAACATTCTGGACCCGTCCCACTCTGGGTTCCGCAGCAACCATAGCACAAAACTGCCCTCATTGCCACCACCGATTACATCAGGGCCCTGCTAGACAATGGCAAAACAGCCTTCCTCATCCTCCTGGACCTATCAGCTACCTTCGACACGTTATGCCACTGCACCCTACGCACACGCCTCCACAACGCAGGGATCCGAGACAAGGCTCTGGAATGGACCACCTCCTTCCTCTCTGGCAGAACCCAGAGTGTCTGCCTCCCCCTTTCTATTCCAAAGCCTCCAAGATCATCTGCGGCGTACTCCAAGGATCATCCCTCAGCCCGACACTGTTCAACATCTACATGGCCCCGCTCCCCACGTCGCGAGACTGCATGACCTCAAAATCATCTCCTACACCGATGACACACAGCTGATCTTCTCCCTCACCAAGGACCCCTTCACCGCCAAAACCAACCTCCATAAAGGAATGAAGTTCGTCGTCAAATGGATGAAGAACAGCCGTCTGAAGCTGAACTCGGACAAGATGGAGGTCCTCATCCTCGCCTCCACCCCCTCAGCCTGGGACAACTCCTGGTGGCCGACCGCCCTGGGAGCAGCACCGACACCCACCGACACTCACCTACTACGCTCACACCTGGGGTTCATCCTTGACTAAACGCTCTCCATGACCAAGCAAGTCAACGCCGTCTCATCCTCCTGCTTCAACACCCTCCGCATGCTCTGCAAGATCTACAGGTGGATCCCCACCAACACAAGAAGAACGGTCACCCAGGCCCTCGTCAGAAGCAGGATGGACTACGGAAACACCCTCTACATGGGAGCCCCGGCCAAACTGCTGAAACAACTGCAACACATACAGAACGCCTATGCCCGCATGTTACTCGACATCCCTCGGCACAGCCACATCACACCCCACCTGAGAGACATGCACTGGCTGCTCGTCAACAAGAGGATCACCTTTAAGCTCCTTACACACCCACACAAGGCACTCCCATCATCATATTAGTCTTTATTTCGACTTTTAGTCACAAAAGACACACATTTACATATTAAAAATTACATTTCATTAGCATTACATTGGTATTTACAGGGAAATACATCTTAAGATCTTCAGATTAAGATTACCACGAACATGGTGTTTCAACGCGACCGGTAAAAAAATAAATACTGTGTTTAAATAAAAAACATTTAAAATTGATAAAAATAATATTCCACAGTTATACCACAGTAAATTTATAGGGGCTGAAATACTTTCAGTTTACCACTTCGGATTGACCACATCCATTTTAAAAATTTTGCGAGCGCAATCACCATAGTGTCAGAACAGTCTGTTTGAAATATCCTCAGTGCTACTGTCCCAGTCTGAATCCCCTTTTGGATACAGATCGACCTAATCCATTTGTGGCGAGGGGCTTTGTACTCTGGACATTCAAACAGTACATGAGCTATACTTTCCGAGTGTGTTATACAGAAAGGGCACATGTGGTCATTTTTGCTAGTTGACCATTTGCAAGTAACCGTATTAAGTGGGAGAGTTCCGACCCTAAACTGATGAAACAGTTTCCTATCAAATGGCATTGTGATGAGATCCCAATATCTCTCATACGAGGGAGTATGTTTCAGCTCCAAAAAAGCCTTAGTAAGAGATGGAGCAGTATGGGACTGAAACACCTCTTGGGATATCAATGCCCAGTAGGCTTCTTTTAACTTAACTTTTGAAGGGAATATGCTCTCCTGGGGATTATCCCAAAGCTCCCCCATACCTAAGGCCTTGAGTAGGGATTTAACCTTCCTGAACCATAAAAGTTTACCCCCAGATTCCATATTTCGCGTTTCCAAGAGTGCTGACGCATAATGTGAGAGTTCAGGCGTCACCCACAATCTCCTCCAATATGCAATTGGTCTGAACCTCCAAATGTCCTGTATGCTATGACTCCCCAAATCCAGGCGTAATGGTACAAGTGGTGTTGAGTTTGGAAGCCCTGTTATACCACGGAGAAATTTGTTATGTGCTGTTTGCAAGCCCGTTATATCAGAAACCCCCCACAATTCTGCTCCATACAGCATGGAGAATCTAACTTTAGTATCATAAATTTTAAGTACTGGGGCCAGTGGTTTGGTAGATGAGGACTTAAACTCTCTTAGTAGAACGCCAGCCAACTGTGCATGCTTGGAGGTTAAATATGACATGAGTGGCTTCCACTGGAGCCTGGAGCCAAGTGTTATACCCAGATAACTGAAGCTGTCCGTCTGTTCTAAGAGTTCCCCGTTCATGAAGACTCTACCCCTGATGTTCCTACGCTTGTGCATAACCATGAATTTAGTCTTTGATACATTAACAGATAACCCATAGTCGTTACAAAACTTTTCAAAACAGCCGATTGCTTTCTGAAGCCCTTCCTGGGTTTTAGATATTAGAAGGGTGTCATCGGCAAACATTAACAGGGGGACGGTAATACCGTTCTGTTTAGGTGCATCTGTATAAGAGTCCCTAAAATATTCTGTGACCCGGTTAATGTATAGAGTAAATAATGTGGGTGCCAAAACACATCCTTGTCGGACACCTCTTGCCGTCGGAAATCTATCGGTCACCTGACTCTGGTTACCCCATCTCACCTGCGCGTAGTTATCATCGTGTAATTTGATCAAGACTGCGAGCAGTTCGGAGGGCATACCTTGTTCATGGAGCGCTCGCCACAACCTGTCTCGTGGGACAAGGTCGAATGCAGCCTTCAGGTCGACAAAGGCTGCATAGAGTGTGCCGCCCCCTAGGATCACCCATTTCCAGTATATTGTGGAAAACTTAAAAACTTGATCCTCTGTACTGGTGGAGGGTCGGAAGACAGCCTGTAAATTAGACATGACCCCCGATTCCTCCATCCAGTTCTGGATCCTAAGAAGTATCATTCTGGCCACAACCTTTTGGATACAAGCTATTAGGCTAATCGGCCTATAGTTAGCTGGATCTGCGCGGTCCCCCTTTTTATATATAGGTATGATTTCTGCCCCCCGCCATGTGTCCGGCAAGGCAGTGCCTCTCGCGATGGCATTTGCCAGCAATTCTATGTACGGGACCCAGACTTCTTTATTGTGTAAAAAGAGATCAGCTGGAATTTTGTCTAGGCCCGGGGCTCTGCCTTTCTGTATTAAGTTGAGGGCATATTCAACTTCTTTCCTTGTGAACACAAGTAGGCTTCTAGGTAAGGAACAACTGATAGAGTCCGAAGCAGTTAATGGTGCACAATTTTCATTAGCAAACTGGGTCTTGAAATACGTTGTCCAGCATTCTGGAGGGACGTGGTTTTCGGGCTGTGGTTTTTGTTTCCCTTTACCCCACCTCACCAGGTGCCAAAAGCCCATCATATCTCTGGACTTGCTAGCTTCGTATAACTCGTCCCAGTATTTATTGTCCCATGCTTTTTTTGCTTCATGTTGCGTCCATTTATAGTGTTTCCTAGCGCCCTGTATGGCCTCCCTATCAGTAGATCGCACTGCTAGGGCTAAGGATTTGTATGCTGACCTGCAATTTTTATCATACCATGACTCGGGTTTCCGTCTTACTTTGCCAGAACGATCTTCTTTTGAATACTAAAAAAATTACCAAGTTTAAGAAAAAGGGTCGAGTGAATTTGAACTACCCTGATGTCGTAATCTTCATAGGATAACTGTCCCTGTATTTCTACAGTAGCTTCTTTAACTAAAATGTCCATTTCATTAATAGAGTGGGGATTACCCAAACACTCGGCCCATCTTAACCGCCTTGTGTCATTTGTCATAACAATATCGTCTGCTATATCATCTTTCAGTGTTCCTTGTCCCTTAAAGAGCATTATCTCAAGACTAAGCGAGTTGTGATCACTCTCAATTCGTTGAATTATAGTCATGTCACACACAGAGGACCAGAGTTCAAGATTCACTAATATATAGTCAATTCTGCTTGAACTCAAGCCATTATTAAATGTTGGATTACCCTGCGTGTCCCCTCGCGTTCTCCCGTTTACTGCTCTAAGCCCACATTCAAGACTAAAGGACTTAAGTTGAAGGGCTGCTTGGATCCGCCTTTTTATTGGGGGTATATTTAGTGGGGGAATTTGCCAGCAGGTGTCTTCAACCTCGGAGAGCTCTAGATCACTGTGATCCAGGGGCTCAAAGGAGCAGTTAAAATCTCCACATATGAGTACATTAGCACCTCCCCTCCTGGTTCTGACATAATGTCCCAGTGCCTCAACTACCTCTGACGTTTCCCCCCCTGGTTTCCCCCAGCATATACATTAAAAATTATTAATTCACCGAAAATGGGGGATTTTAACTTGACCACCAATATGTCCCTAGAATTGGTTTCAAGTTGGGTTGTTGTGTATCTGTCATCCTGCTTGACCCAAGTAGTCAAGCCCCCCACTGGTCTTCCCTTGCTTGAATGGGTTGCCACTATCGAAAAATGAAGATACCCGGGTCTGTATTGTGGTTCAACTGCCCAGGTTTCCTTCATGGTAATTATCATATAATTATCAATAAAGATAGCCTAATCCCTGGACGCCATCTTACTCTTAAGGCCTGCCACATTCCAGGATACCAAAAACTGACCCCCCGTATGTGTCTGTAATGAATTGTGGACCTTATTGTTGCACATACGAGCTTCCCAATGAAGAACAGTATACCCCGGCTCGTTCTGGCTACTATCCTGCAATCCGACTGTCACTATTTCTCTTTCCTCAGTCAAACTACTAGTTGGATTGACGTTACCTGTACAGATGTTGGGTATAACAATCTGTGTTTCCCTATTGCTGACAGCGTTGTTGGTTAAATCATGCATTGATTTCTCGACTGAACGGGTTAGTTGATGGTCGTTCTCTATATAATAGTTAGGTGTAACATTCACTATCTCTCCCACTCTAATGGGGTTGTTTTTCGAAACAAGGATTCCAGGTTCACACCGGGGATAATGGGCTGGGTTTAACGCTTCCTCTGTTGGACTAGAAGCAATAATTGGATTGTCTACCCTGGGAACTCTTTTCCCTTCGTCCACCTCTGGTCCATCTGGGCTAGGGATAATTGCACCTCCACTACCCTCCCCTCTATTCTGTAGTCTTCAGTCGCATTCTTCCAGTCCACTAAATATGTCATACCTGTTTGATGTCTCCAATGGTGTAAGTGGCATGAGATAGTTCGTTCTATTATATGCTGTTGGATTAAATCTGGGGGGTATAGTGTCCCACCCTGGTGTGTCGAGAGCTGGTATTGGATAGTACATATAAGCTGGATTCCTGGTGTTCTCCATGTTTAAAAAGTGATTGGTGGAGATGGCGTGACTATGTGATGTTTGGGATGAGAATACTACAGATCTCGGGTAGAAGTATGTTAGAGGGCGGGGGGTGATACTGTTGTTAGCATTGCCATGTGGCCAGTTTAATATAAATCGAACTGCGTTCTGGTCCCTAAAGTTAACTACAACCACATCTCCCCCGATATCCTTAGATCTACCACCTAACCACTGAAGGCGGCGAACATGAACTATATCGCCATTGATGTTGCTTGCAATTGGTCTGTATAAGGTCAGCCAATGCATTACCTTATTCTTCAGTTGAAAAAAACCTTCCCGCTTATTCTCGGACAACTCTGGTACCCCAGTGAGAACCACCACAAATGGAGCAGCTTCCGGCGGAAGTTCTGTTTGTGGTCTCCTGCCTTGTACCCCCCTAGAGTACCTAGAGCTTCCCTCCTCCGTTCTTAATAACCCAATTGATGGATTACCCATGTCCCTTGAGGGCTTGTTAACGGGAATGGCGGGAATGCGGTTGGATTTTAATGATGGCTTTGTTATAGGTACTTTAAGCTGATTTTTATTTGGTATGAGGGGGTATTTGGATACAGGTGTTGTACTAGTAGATGGGTGGTTAATGGCGGATGGTATAGCTGGTATCGTGTTGATAGTTGGGATAGTGGTAGAAGGTACTGCTTTGGTGACTTCTAATAGAGGATTATGGGGAGATGTAGTAGCTTGAGAAGGGATTGAGACAATAGTTGACTCTTTATTTTCTACTATACTAATAGGATTTTACTTTCATCCCAAGTCTGCCTCTATTTTCCCTAATCTATCCTCCATACTTTTTAGCCGTTCTACTATTGCTAGTGTATAGCTTCTCATTATCAGTTCAATACTATCCAATAGGTCACTATTATGAGTTTGTTGTGACCCATCGACCACTCGGGCATGTTCGATGTTAGCCTCTCTAACTGGATGTAAAGATGGTGACTTTGATGAGGGAGCAGACACTATTTCTGCTCCGTCCATAGCAGCTATGATACCCATGTCGTTGGAGCTAATGGACTTTAGCTTCTTCCCGAAATCGGAATGACTCAGCTTCTGTTTGGATAACTCCACCCTCTTACGTCTCTTTTTATTTGGCGGTGGGCCATATATTTTATGTTGCATGGTCCTCTTGGTCTTGCCTCGCGCTGACTTACCAGGCATAGGCGTAGGTGTAATCATCACCTTAGATGCACTGGGTGTACAGATGGAATTATGAGCTAAAATACCAACACTGGTTTCAATGGGACAAATAGAGGGTGCCAAACATTCTCTAAGCAAGAAGGGCACACTGTCCATAGATAGCATATCATTAATAGTGTCAGAGCAATGCTCATTGTTAGAATTTACAGCATGGGTTAACTCGATGACAGTCCTATTCTTAATGCTTTCAATCGAACGGCGGTGCTCGGCCCGCCGTTCTGCTAAGAATTGTTCTTTGGAATTTTCAGCAGGAGTTTTAATTAAATAGTTGTCCAAGGTTCCATTCAATAAACCCCCAGCTCTTTCAGTCACAACAATATCCGGACTCAACACAGTGGTAGACATGATAAGTTTTTACCGGATCAGTGCCGGGCAAAGGGATATATAGAGCAACTTACTCAGAGTTAATAGGGGTGAGAGGTCACTCAACCAGGGGGTCCGGCCCAGTCCAGTCTCCTCAGGCCTCTGAGAGCCTAAGAGGGCCCGCCCTTTGCCCGGGCTTAGCCCGGCTCCGCCCGCGCGCGTCCCACGAGGCCGGGAGTGACGCTTGTTCTTAAGCGCCTCCTGGCGCGCTTCCCGGGCGGGTCACTTCCGAACAAGGAGGCTGCTGGGAGATGTAGTTTGCAGCCTCCAAGTGCTCGCCCCCACTCGGCGGCCACTCTAGGATGTTACAGGCGGCGGCGGGGGGGTGAGCTGCACAGCCGGTGTCAAGAGAAGGGCTCCAAGGCAGAGGCAACAGTATTCCAACACGTAAGGGCTCTCCTCGCTGGCCAAGGATTGATGCAGGTAGTCCCACTCACCCGGGAGTGACGCTTGTTCTTAGGCGCCTCCTGGCGCGCTTCCCGGGCGGGTCACTTCCGAACAAGGAGGCTGCTGGGAGATGTAGTTCGCAGCCTCCAAGTGCTCGCCCCCACTCGGCGGCCGCTCTAGGATGTTACAAGCGGCGGCGGGGGGTGAGCTGCACAGCCGGTGTCAAGAGAAGGGCTCCAAGGCAGAGGCAACAGTATTCCAACAAGTAAGGGCTCTCCTCGCTGGCCAAGGATTGATGCAGGTAGTCCCCACAAGGCACTCCACGACACAGGACCAGCATACCTCAACATATGACTCACCTTCTACACCCGAACCACCAGCTCCGCTCCGACGACCGCGCCCTTGCTACTGTCTCCCGCATCCGAAGAGCGACATCTGGTGGGAGATCGTTCTCCTATCTCGCCGCCAAGACCTGGAACACCCTCCCCATCCTCCTATGGCAGACTCAAGAACTATGGAGTTCTGGACTTTTTGGTTCCGTCCAGAGGTGTCAGGGAAAACACCCGAAGACCCCGGAGTTCAACCTGTCTCGGTGCACAAATAAACAGAAACACGGGCTTCTCGATGGTGGCGTCAAAGACCAAAGGTTTATTACTGCAGGGACACAGAAGTCACAGAAACTGCACACGGGCAGTGTCTAGGAGCCTGTTCAATTTGTACAAAGAGGGTTGTTCCTTATATACTAAATATTCTGCTCGGGGCAAATTCTTTACATGTTACCACAGTTCTAAACATTCGTGTCTTAAACAATAAATATTTGGCGTTGCACAGGAATCGTCAACAGTATCTGATGTCAAAACATTATGAATGAGGGGTTCCCACTATTCCATCATAATCCCATGTCAATTTCTCATTCAAGACCCGGACCGCCTCATCGTAAATTTCGTTACCTCCCCCTAATAAAGGCCCAGAAGGAAAGGAGCAGAGCCAGGTGCAGAAGATAGAAAGACAGGATAAGAGATGTTTGTGGGTCGTAAATGGGCACGGTTACCAGCTTCGGCCGCCTAATCATGATCAGGCCAACGAACACAAGAACCAGTATAGCAGGGCTGGCCTCAGGCTGGGGAGGCAGTTCTTGCCGAGTCATGCTGCCACAGCGTTGCTGGCCTAAGGTGCACGTGTCACTCGCAAGGTGAATCGCCGGCTAAAGCCTACGTGTCCTTAAATGAAAAGAGGTCATTGCGTGTCCATTGACTATGTGAGGGCAAGGAATACAAAATGGCTTCCGTGTTCTAAGATGGATGCCATGGGTAGAACAGAAATGTGTTTGTAACAGGAGTGCTCTTGCTCGTAGCATAGCGAAAACACCAGGATATACTAAATGGATCATTTGCGGTTCACTGATACCAAAATTATGTATTTACGACAATGTTACAAACACGAGTAAAATCGTCACGGAACCTCAGACCCTCCTTTTGCCCTTACATAGGCAATTACTCAGTCTATATCAGAGTCAGAGTCTAATTCTATGCTCATTAGGTCAGTGACATGTTGTTGTATCATCATCCTGTCTCGTGCCTTTTCTCCTAATGCAGGTGGTTTTCTGAAACAGGTTGCAGCACAGAGACTACACAGAGCGGGACCACATTGGATAATAAGACAGCACGAGAACAGAAATACTAGGATGACACCAATGACCATCAGAACCTTCCATCCCCACGCTGATACCAGAGTCCAAAACCACTCCATGAAGGACCAGTTTCCCTTGTCTACGTGTATGGAGTCGGAAATCTTGTGTAGCTTAGAGATCGCTTCATAGACAGTTGGAGCATTATTGGGAATAAAAACACAGCAGCTTGATTGGATCATTCTGCATACCCCACCTCGATCTGCAAGTATAACATCTAGAACCATTCGGTTCTGCAACGTCATGAGACGATCCGCCTGAAGCTCAGCTGTTAAGTTACTAAGGGCACCAGCAGTTTCTGTAATAGTAGATTCAACTACCCGTGTTAGTTGACGTAGATTTCTACTATTGGCCATAGGCCCCCAAAACGGAAGGAAACCTTTGAAAAAGTCTCCAGCTTCTTGACCAGCGGTATCTTCCTTGCTGAAGACACCTCTTGCTACTCTGGTCTTGTGATAATCTGAAGAAGCAGTTTATGTCGGAGGTAACAATCGAGCAATATAACATGAACCTGAAAAGTCAGCAGGCAGCCATGTATATGCTCTGTCCTGACAGATGAAGTAGGTACCCCTAGCAGTCAGAAAGGCAGGGGAGGAGTTAGACGGAAATACGTAAGTCTCAACGCACTCACTCCTCCCTAGCTGAGCTCTCGGATTTCTCCCATTTCCTTGCAAACAGACTTGACCTCGGTGAGGCACGACCCAGACTGAAGTGGAGCTTTTACGCTTGCTTTCTCCCAAACTAAGGCGATACTCGGTAGAGTTCCAGCTCAAATACACCCGTAATTCATCTCTAGGGTAAGATGGAGTATTATTGACGTCTTTAATCATGTCAATAATTCCCTGGACTAAAGCTTTGTTGGCTGAGTTGTATTTAGTGGACCGTGGTGGACGCGGAGGATAGGTCTCAAGGGCATATGAAAAAATGGTCTGAAAGGCCTGAAATGATCCATTGTAGCTAAAAGGCAAGACTAGATAGGGAATGCCTTTATCCATAGTGTGAGGTATCAAGCCACACACCCAGCAGTCTGTAGTATTAACTACCAGTTGGTGTTGATGCAAGAGCTGTACAAATGTATTGTTAATAAATTCTGAGCGTCGAGCTTGTTCGTGTTCAGGAAATGAGTGAAAAGAATGCATAGAAGAAACCGTAGAAGTAGTAGGATCAAGGGGAGGTACTGTAGTTACCGGCATGAAAATCAAATGTACACCAAAGACGATTCCACCCACCAACGTTATCAAAACAATTAAAAATGTAACTGCACATTGCATTAGAAAGCATTTGCTGTGAAGTATTCTGTACAGTCTATTTCTGCGAACATAAATTACATTTTCTCGTTGCAGCTCAGGAAGCTCCATCTTCTACAATCCGCTCGTGACCACTGATGATGTGTACGTAGATGAAAATGCCTCTATCAGCCCTGGGAGTTCCCAGAACTAACAGAAAGATCGACCTTGTGTCTGACCCCCGCAGATTCAACTAGGCACACAGCCACGACCCTACGGCTACCCAGACGGCAAGGCAATTTTAAAACAAAAAGAAACAATACAAAGTATTAGCAAACTTCCTGGCTGGAGGCAATGTATAGAAAATTCAAATCTGAAAATAGGCAGTTTCCTGCTTTATTTGTCCATATTGCGAGGTCGCAAGTTGTATCTCAGTTTTGCAGGAGCTGTCTGGTCTGGAAACAATGTATTTTCAGCCGACGTTGCAATGTTCACGTTTTCAGATGACAAATGTTCTTTTGGTGCAGATGGCAAATGTTCGTTGGGTGTGGATGACAAATGTTCAGGGTTCAAAAGAGCAGTTTCAGGAGGAGAGTCAGAATTTGGTGAATCCGTGATCAGTTCTGCATCGCTGAAAGGTATGAACCTGGGGACTTGTTCCGTTTCAGAGGCACCGATTCCTTTCTTTACCCAGTTGTCGTAAGGAAGTGGCAGAGGCACACGTTTGACGTGTGTCGTATGGATCCAGTTCTTCCTTCCGGCCACACGAATAGCAGTTCTCGTTGCTAGTAGGACTTGGAAAGGGCCAATGAATCTGGGTTGAAGATTTTTCGTTCTTGCAAAATTTCTAATGACCACCTGGTCACCCGGTTTCAGCTGATGGCCTGGACTCTCCGGTGGCTTTGGCAATGCATCGAAAACCTGTTGGTGAATAAGACTCAATTTAGCAGTCAAGTCGAAAAGGTAATCAATTAACATTGGGTATTCCAGCTGCTTGAATTCTTTTGGTCTAGGTACCCCCCAAACATTTGCAGGACGACCAAAAACTATTTCATAAGGACTAAGCCCTACTCTAGAATGTACAGTTGCTCTTGTTGATAGCAAAGCCAAAGGCAATGCGTCTGGCCAGGCCAAACCCGTGGACGCTTGTATCTTAGCAAGTTTCAGTTTAAGGGTGCCATTGTAACCCTCGACTAAACCCGCGGACTGGGGATGATTCGCACTATGAAACTTCTGTCTAATCCCTAGGCCGGCACACACACTCTGCATAACTTTCCCTACGAACTCACTTCCGTTATCTGACCATACAATCCGTGGCATTCCGTATCTGGGGAAGTATTCTTTAAGAAGAATTTTGGCAGTGGATAAGGCAGTATTGTCCTTTAGCGGGTATGCTTCGATCCATCTGGAGAAAGCACAAACTACCACTAGGACGTATTTCAGATTATTACAACGATCCATGTGAATGAAGTCTAGCTGGATCACTTCGAAGGGGCAGGAAGGAGGAGCGAAATGACCTGCAGGTGTGGGGATTCCCTTGCCAGGATTATGCATCAAGCATACCATACAATTTCTCACCACTCTCTCTGCACACTTGCTAATCCCATCATTCTTCCAGACCGGAGCCAACATCTTACAAATCCCTTTTGAACTGATGTGCGCTGTTCCATGTGCCATCGTCACTACTGCAAGCACATACGCATCAGGCAACATCCAACGCTGTTGTTCTGACAAGTCAATCCAACACCCACTCGAGTCCAATTTACCCGTGCTCTCTTTCCATGCAAGTTTTTCCTCCTCAGTCGCCTCTTTCTGAATTTCTTTCACGCTTTCCACTGTGTCCTCACACATTCCAGACTCAGAAATCCATCTTGCAGACGTTGCAACATACATTCTACTCATCATATTTCTAGCTGTCTGTTTTGCAGTCTCATCAGCAAAAGCATTCCCACGACCAACATCATCCGTGATTGCTTTATGAGCACTGCATTTCACAATCGCAACTTCAGTCGGCAAGGTTAGAGATTCCAACAAGTCATTAACTAGCTGACCATGTTGAATCTTAGTCCCATGGGACGTAATGAAACCTCTCTCTTTCCACAAACGGCCAAAACTATGGGCCACGCCGAACGCGTACTGACTATCTGTGAACACATTCACTCTCTTTCCCTTAGCTAAAACGCACGCTCTTGTTAGCGCGATCAATTCTGCAGCCTGGGCAGAATTCTGACTCACTCTCGCAGTCTCCACAATCGTACTCAAAGTCGTTACTGCATAGGCAGCAGTCACATCACCATTCTCCAATTTGAAGCAAGACCCATCAACATACAGCGTGCCATCTGGATCTGATAACGGAGTGTCTTTTAGATCAATTCGTCCTTTTGTTTCTTCCTCAGTTTTGAAATAACAGTCGTGTGGTTCGGAATCACTCGACTCTTGGCTAGTCGGCAACAATGTTGCTGGATTCAATACATTGCATCTTTTGATCTGAATATGACTAGCTAACAGTGTCAGTTCATAACCTGATAATCTAGCACTGGTAAGGTGTTGCGTCTTGGTTCGGTTCATGAGTGTATCCACCGCATGAGGAACCATA
Organism: Lissotriton helveticus; assembly: GCF_964261635.1. Classification (NCBI taxonomy): domain Eukaryota; kingdom Metazoa; phylum Chordata; class Amphibia; order Caudata; family Salamandridae; genus Lissotriton; species Lissotriton helveticus. The sequence continues at coordinate 384,177,281 of NC_136070.1, read as the reverse complement.
ACCACTAGCATGTTGTTCATTACTAAACCAGCAGATTGTCGAATGGAGGCTGCAGCTGCGGCTGTAGCTCTCAAGCAACTAGGCAATGCTCTAGCTACTGGATCTAATGTTGATGAAAAATACGCACAAGGGCGTTGTTTATCACCAAATTTCTGCGTCAACACACTCAATGCACAACCTTCTCTCTCGTGGACATAGAGCGTGAATGGCTTACTGTAGTCGGGTGTACCCAATACAGGTGCTGAACACAGTGCATTTCGTAACTCAGAAAAACTCTGCTGACATTCAGCAGACCATGGTACCGGACTCGGAACACCTTTCCCAGTCAAGGCTACCAATGGTTTTGCCAAAAGAGAAAAATTTGTGATCCATTGCCTACAATATGAGGTAATACCTAAAAAGGCACGTACTTCTCTCTGCGTGCTAGGAACATTCATCTGTGTAATTGCTTTTATTCTCTCTGGGGTCAACTTCCTTCCCTCCTTTGACAAGAGATGACCTAGGTAGGTCACTTCTTGGCAGCAGTATTGCATTTTTGAAGGTGACACCTTGTGGTTCAAATTTGACAAATGATGCAATAAAGAAATCGTAGCTGTTTTGCAAGTTTCCTTGTCATCAGCAGCCACTAGAAGATCATCGACATATTGTACTAAAGCAGAACCAAGAGGAAGTACGAAGGAATCTAACTGGCTTTTTAATGCTTGACTGTAAATGGATGGGCTTTCACAATAGCCTTGTGGAGCGCGTTTAAACCTGAAGCTTCGTCCTCCTAGAGAGAAACCGAAGATATCTCTGCTTTCTTCGGCTATCGGAATGCTGAAAAAGGCATTTTTCAAGTCGACAACCGAAAACCATGCTGCTGTAGCAGGAATCAACGTTAACAATGCAGTAATGTCTGGAACCACAGGAAACTGTGGAATCACAATTTTATTAACCTCTCTGAGATCAATTACAAACCTATATATTGGAGGTTTTGTAGGGTCAGTTCGTTTCAAAATAGGCAGTACAGGACTATTACAGACATTACCTCTAGTTTCTTCTATAACGTCTTTCTCAATCAGATCATGCACTATCAGTAGGAGCGCACGCTCACCTTCACTAGAGATTCTGTATTGTGGAATTCTTGGAAGTTTGACATTTGCTTTCAAAGTTACTACATAGGGTGGAATTTCCAATAGACCTACATCATTAGGACCAGTCGCCCAAAGAGTGTCAGGGAGTGAACGCAGCTCTGGTGGGAGCGCATCCATCGACAAGTACATCGGAGAGATTATTCTTTTACCCAACGTAAGCTGTACTCCTGCTGGAGAACAGTACAATGTCGCGTACAGGCGTTTTAACAAGTCTAAACCAAGCAGATTTTCGTTACATCCTGTCGTCAAAATCAGGGGTGCTTTCAATTGACAGGGTCCAACAGAAATAGACAAAGGACCAGAAACAGGGTTATGAACAGGGGCGCCCGAAAAACCTACTGAAACGTTTGTTGAGCCAGACAAAGGTGCGCCAGGGAGTTTCGCATGTATGATAGAACTTTTTGCTGCACCAGTATCCAACAGAAACGGTTCGACTATACCTGATGTTGCTACTGCGACATAAGGCCCACTCTGATCTACTGGAACTGATACTACTCCCTCTCTTTGTCCATGGCTGTCCTAGTACTCACTTTGCTGACCTTCCTCACTAGCTTCATAATAGTCTTCAACATGATACTGTGGAGACCTATTCTGTTGGGCAGATTGTCCATTTCGCTGGTCGAAATAATTAGAAGGGCGATCACTCGTCTGCGGAGGCATAGCACCTCGTCCTCGACCTCTAGAGTTTTGCATAGAACTACCACGACCTCTCTGAGCTGCCGCAGCATTATTTTGTGCCCGAACTGGACACTCATTTTTGTAATGACCTTCCACTTTGCAATAAGCACATTGATTCCATTGGTATTGTGGCCTTTGAAAATTATAATCCGTTCTTTGATATGACCCTTGCTGCATATTAGTCTGATTCGTGCGAGGCGGATAAGCTTGCTGTAAAAGTACTTTAGTTTTTAAATCTTTCGTCTTTTTATCTGATTTTTCCTTCTCTTCTTTATCCCTATTTTCATAGTACTGGGCAGTCGCAAGTATTTGCGCAGTCGTAGAGACAGCCCACGCACTTTCAGAATTCTTTAATTTACCACTAAGTTCTGGCAACAGATTGTGCACAAATTTATCAACAAATAATCTCTGGCCTCCTTCTGTGCTCATATCCTGACCACTATGATCCACGAAAGTCTCCTCGAATCTTGTGAAAAAGTCGGAGACGCTTTCGTCTTTCTTCTGTTTGCACGGGGACAATTTGTCCCAGTTAACGCGCAATGCTGGCATCAAGGTTTTCATTAAATCGATTATCCTACCAGGCAAATTAGCAATTAAGGGTTCAGGTTTAGAACCACCTATTTGTTGACCATCCGCTGCAATTATAGCTGCCCAGTCACCACCTAGGGCAACTGGATGATTCTCTTTACGAATTTTAGCCCAAATTGGTTGCGGTACTACATTACCAAATAGCAGATCTATGTCAGCAAGATTCAATACACAAGCGTCAACTGTTTGAGCCAACTCTTTGTAGTACCCTGCAGGATTTTTACGCGGATCTGGCAAGGCCTGTTTCACTGCTAATACTTCAGCTCGCTTCCATGGAATATGTATCCATACTCTCTGGAATTGGGCCGGAGCGGCTGCAATACCAAGGTTTGCGTTAGCTTGCACAGCTTCACGCCAAATTGGTGGAACCTCTCTCATTGGGTATTGACGATTTTGTTTCGTACTACGTTTCCCTAACTCTCTTGGTGAACGAAGGGATGAGTCGGTCCTATAACTTAGAACCAGTTCCATCGCTTCTTTTATATTTTGTCCGACTATCATACCTGCAGCAAACTCTTTCTGAACATTAATTAATTCTTCTAGATTTGATTCAGGGTCATCCTCTTCCAATTCCTCACGTAGAAGGAAACACATTTCATCGAACACATATCGTTGTGTCGGTTCATTCCATTGCATAAATGTATCTAATACATCTTGTACATTATATCTTCCAACTTTTGAAACCCATCTAAGAGCAGTGGAATCTAATATTCCTCTTTCTTCAGTACTGGGAAGCTGGCTACGCCTCTGCACAGAGTCAGAGGTAGGAGTCTTAATCAGAGTTTTATAGAAGGGAGATAGAATATTGGAGACAGAATCAGTGATTCTCCGACGAACAGAAAGTGGAGTCATAATATTAGCAGAGGCAGTAAATAGAGTAGCAGTTGGAACAGATAGATTAGGAACAGTAGGAGTAGCAGGCAAAATAGCTTGTGAACTAGCAGGTGTGAGCGACACAGGCATAGGTAAAGAAGCCGGCAACCCTGGAAGAGGGGTTGTCGACGGAACATTAATATTGACCACAGGAGGTACAGGAACTTGATTCAGGGGAGCGGGAACACCAGGTTGTCCAGCAACCGGTAATTGAACATTCGGTATAGGTGGAGCCGTAGCACCCTGTGCATACGGTGGGGGTGATCGTAACAAGTAAGACAACAGGGGATCCTTTTCAGGGTCCTCTACTATCTTAGCCGTACTCGATGGCAAAGCAGGATAGCACTTGTCTATCGCTAAATTACGCTCTCTATTGGCCACCTCCATCGCTTTTTCAGACTCGTTGAGTTGCAGCTGCCTAGCAGACTGTTCTAAAGTCAACTCTTGCTCTTTCTGTTCTTTCTTCAACTTTTTAATTTCTCTCTGTTTAGATTCTTTTCGCCAATAACGGAAAGAATCAAACATTGCCGGCCGGGCTTTCTTCTTAAACAACCTTCTTTCTAGATTATCGAGAACTTCAGGTTCAAAACTACCATGTAGTGGCCAACTAAGGACACCATCTTTCTCTGTGAAGCGGATCCATACCTCGTTATAAGAGATAGGGCCCACACCAAATTTGCAATATAGATCATAAAGGGGAGTTCCAATCGGAGGAACCAAACACGAGTCCTCTAACTGGGAATCACTGTTGCAACTAAAACAAGACAACATACAATTTTTCCGACTTACCATTTTATAATCCGGAACACAAAACAAACAAAACACAAACAGAAAAGATGCGCACTCGAACCAAGAACTTAGGCCTACCAGAACTGACAAATGTATCGATACCTGAACTGAACAGAATGATTATCGTAACCAGAATAACCAGTGATAATCTTACCGAACTGAACTGAACTGAGAACTAAAAGGATTATCCAAACAGGAGCAACCCTTACAAAATACTTAACTGAGGCACTGAAGACGTCACCAAGGAGAAACCCGTCACGTCTCGCCGTACTGAGGACTGCACCTCGGGTCCAAGACAGGGCGACGGTCAAGGCAACGGACCACTGCAGCCGTCTGAACGGGAACCCTCGTGGAAGAGAACGTCGGGGCCACTTTTGCGATATGCCGGGATCGATGAAGTGGGGCGCCTCCCTCTGAAATCTTCACACGAAGCTCCTCGAACTCTTCAGGCTTTTGGACCGGTACCGAATGACGTCGCCCTACGTTGGGCGCCAATTGGAGTTCTGGACTTTTTGGTTCCGTCCAGAGGTGTCAGGGAAAACACCCGAAGACCCCGGAGTTCAACCTGTCTCGGTGCACAAATAAACAGAAACACGGGCTTCTCGATGGTGGCGTCAAAGACCAAAGGTTTATTACTGCAGGGACACAGAAGTCACAGAAACTGCACACGGGCAGTGTCTAGGAGCCTGTTCAATTTGTACAAAGAGGGTTGTTCCTTATATACTAAATATTCTGCTCGGGGCAAATTCTTTACATGTTACCACAGTTCTAAACATTCGTGTCTTAAACAATAAATATTTGGCGTTGCACAGGAATCGTCAACAGTATCTGATGTCAAAACATTATGAATGAGGGGTTCCCACTATTCCATCATAATCCCATGTCAATTTCTCATTCAAGACCCGGACCGCCTCATCGTAAATTTCGTTACCTCCCCCTAATAAAGGCCCAGAAGGAAAGGAGCAGAGCCAGGTGCAGAAGATAGAAAGACAGGATAAGAGATGTTTGTGGGTCGTAAATGGGCACGGTTACCAGCTTCGGCCGCCTAATCATGATCAGGCCAACGAACACAAGAACCAGTATAGCAGGGCTGGCCTCAGGCTGGGGAGGCAGTTCTTGCCGAGTCATGCTGCCACAGCGTTGCTGGCCTAAGGTGCACGTGTCACTCGCAAGGTGAATCGCCGGCTAAAGCCTACGTGTCCTTAAATGAAAAGAGGTCATTGCGTGTCCATTGACTATGTGAGGGCAAGGAATACAAAATGGCTTCCGTGTTCTAAGATGGATGCCATGGGTAGAACAGAAATGTGTTTGTAACAGGAGTGCTCTTGCTCGTAGCATAGCGAAAACACCAGGATATACTAAATGGATCATTTGCGGTTCACTGATACCAAAATTATGTATTTACGACAATGTTACAAACACGAGTAAAATCGTCACGGAACCTCAACTACTAACCTTCAGGAGGCTACTCAAGACCTGGCTTTTTGAGCAGTATCAGCACCGCCACCCTAGCCCCTTGAGACCCTCACTGGTGAGTAGTGCGCTCTACAAATTTCCTGATTGATTGATTGATTGATTGATAGGCATATTTGATTTACTGGTAAGTCCATAGTAAAGTGCCCAGGGCCTGTAAATCAAATGCTGCTAGTGGGCTTGCAGCACTGATTGTGCCACCCACACAATTAGCCTTTCAAATGTGTCTCAGACCTATTGCTGCAGTGTCTGCACACACAGTTTTTAACTGCCATGTCGAGCTGGCAAGTCCACCCACTTGTCCTGCCCTTCCCTTTTCTTACATGTAAGGCACTCCTAAGGTAGGCCCAAGTTAACACCATGAACATGGTGCAGTGTATGTGAAAGGTAGGGCATGTACTTGTGTGTTTTACATGTCCTGAAGTGAAATATTATGCATTTTGATGTTTTACTATTGCAAGGACTAGGCTATCATTGGAACTGCTTAGTAACACTTTAAAAGTGTAACTTCCAATTGGGAACTGTTAGAAATGTGGAGTTTGGGCTCCTTGCACTCAGAATTTAATAATGCATCTTTAATAAAGGTGGTTTTTAAATTGTGTGTTAGTAAATGTTACTTTTAGAAATTGGGCATTTTCTTGTTTAGACATCTTGTGCCTCTGCCTGCCTGTGGAATCATAGTCTGCCTTAGACTGACAGGGGCTTGACTGTGCATTGACTTCAGACACTCATACAAAGGGAGCCGAGGTGTGCCCTGCATATGCTGATGAGCCATCCTGTGCTGGCTCGGTGGGAGGAGTTGTCTCAAGTACCTGAATGGGCTGTGTCTGCCCTGTACAATGTCGTTCCCACACCCTGTAGTGTGGCTGGACCAGGGAGGAAAGAACTGGTTTTGCTGAGCAAGAGAGACTTTCTGAACAAAGACTTCAGAGGGAAAAAGGGGTATAAGTATTAGCCCTAAAACCCCAGAACTTTGGTTTACGTCTGGATTAAGAGGAACCTGCCAGGAAGAATAGCAGATGAGCTGACAGGAGTTACTGGAAATTGCTAGTGACTTTATAAAAGAGGAAACCCCAAAGAAAGGGCTAAGCAGATACTATTGATTTTTTCTGCTTGATGCAACACCATACTTTCCCCTTCTCCCTTGTGAAAGGATGCTATGCTGATTGATTTTTGATGATTTCGAAGAACTTTTCTCTTACTTTTGGACTGTTTTACTGATGCTACAGACAGTAACTGATGGACTGAAACCTTCTTTGCTGAACCATTTCTATTTTCATTTCCTTTGATTTCTTTGATCTGTGTGAATGGACTCGCCTTTAATGGACTTTAAATCTGTAACCCTTTCCCCTTCCTTGTAGGAATTGAGCTGTTAGACAAACGATCTAGCCTTCCGCCTTAATGGTAGTGGGACTCTGTAGGTTTGTAAAGTGATTCTGTCGTAGCCATCCGATTAAGCCTAGCCTAAATATTTTGGATCTTTAATACGATAATCAAATTAATCTAATACCTTTCTGAGTCTATTATTGAGTCTCATTGGCTCTTCCTTTTAAACGGCGCTATTTTATAAATGATTTAAATGTGTTGTAGGGAGAATCAGCAATCTCTGTCAGAACATCAAGTACTACTTCTCTTGTTCTGTGTTGCTGTTGCAGAGCTTTTGGTCTGCATAACTCTATTCCAACATAACTTCTTCAGGGGGGTGGGTTTTCCTGTTGCTATTCTTTATTTCTACAGCATGGTATTGAGAGTGGTGTACCTAAATCTGATCACAACTTTGTGAGTCAGCTGTCAATTAATGGTTCTCATTGGACAGCTAATGGAGTGTTTTGACCCCCCTAATATTCACCCCTCCTATTGGCAGAGAATGGTTCATCAGAGGATCATTGCCTCTGTGGTAAGTGGTAATGCTGCAGATTGTCTAATGGTAAAGGGCCCAGTACGGTTAGAGTACTGAGGAGAGTAAGCATATAATGAACATTTTACCGCGCTTGCGCTGCAACAAGTTGATGGGTCCTCTTCTTTGAAATACAGGAGTTACTCCTTCAGAGAAAACATCTTAGTAATTTGAGCCCATGGTATGTAAAAAAACGTATTATGGTCCAATCTCTCTTAGCTGCCTCTTACAGTTCCTTTTTCCACAGTCATGAACTTGAATTCAGGATGCCATACGTCCTTTAGTAATAGCAACTCAGTTTGCTTGATGGTTGTAGTCCCTAAATACAGAATGTCACTCTTCTTTACAATAGAATACACCTATAGGGTTTGAGAAACTAATATGGTCTCCAACCCCACTCGTGGATCAGCAAGTGCCAATGTATGCAACTGGAGCCATGAACTGGAAACTATACATTGTATGTCTGACTAAAAGACACTTTATTTAAGATATATTAAAATATATGTAACAGAAGAAGAGGGCAAAAAAACTTCGTTCATGAGCGATATCTACATCCTAATAGTTATTAATTTCATTATTGAACATTTCCAAAATATAGAAGTATACTCTCTGATTTCAGCATATTTTAGTTTTACAAACAATAAAATATTGTTTTCATGCTCCTGTTTGCCTTTTGATGTAATGGTAGGGTGTGTGTGGGTGTGTGTGTGTATGCATTTTATATTACTTAAACTTGCTCTCTGTGGCCAAAATAGAACAGTTTCCACATACACTTTTTGTCACATATATTTTTTGTGAAACAAATGAGGTCAAGATGGAAAACCACATGTAAAAATTAATTATTGATGCAAATTCAAATCAGCTACATTGTCCTATACTTGCATGTATTAAAAATGTAATTGACAAATCCCAGTTTTAACAAACACACAAAAAGACGCAACATGTCAAACAGCTGAACCAGCATTTCTTCTAAATTAAATACAACTAATTAACATTTTGTGGTTTATTGGGGGGGGGCGGGGGTCATCACTGGATTTGTCAAAGTTAGCTGCCATGAGATAACCAACTGATTTTGATAGAGTCAGTTATAGAACAGCACCCTTCGCAAAAAATATTGTAAAAACGAATCACATTGTCCGCAAGAAAACACGAGAATCTTATGTGAAAAATATGCAGGCAATTGTTGTTTTTGGGTAGTTAGCTCTCGGTTTCTGGACAGTGCATCTGGTAGCCAGCTGGAGCATAAAGAGACTGCCTTATGCCTCCTCCCACACAACACCCACAGCACATTTAAAACTCTGATTTTGAAGAAAAAAAGCTTTATAATTATTCCTATATGAAGCGCAAACAAGCAGAAAAAAACACAAAATAGCTAGTCTGTGCGCACGAAGCAAGACGAACCCTTAATGAAACAGTGGATGTTATGACCACGCAGAGCCTTAAATGGACATTTTGATAAAGTGAAAATTGGAAAATAAATGCAGCAAGTGGCAGAAGAGGGATACTTAGTGGGACGTTAAACTTGCATTAAATGATCTGCTACTGGTGACATATGTACAAGATGTGTTTCTTTATTGGCTAATTTTGAGTCTGTTATAATTGACAATTTGGGAGTACATGTTGCTGGAATCTGATTCATTTCTGAATTATTTTTTAAAGCTAAAAAATGCTCTTGCACCTTGGAATTTCAACACTCAAAAACCTCCTAGTATTATCCTAGTATTATCGTATTACAGAATTATCTGTCGAAAGTTGCAATGGTAAAACAACGTGGGAAAAGAACCACCATTTTTATCGATCACCTCCGACAATTATAAACTGAAGTACGTTTTATCTTTAGTTTCCTTACTGTTTTCTATAACATATAATGTCTGTTCACCCGATGTTACCTGAATTTGGATCTCTTTACTTTTTAAAGGGGAACATTGCCAACGTTGTAAAATATGGAAAAAAGTAAATTGCTTGCCGCTAAATGACTATACCACAGAAATGTACCCATGTCATGTTGGCCTGCTGTAAGTTTTCAAACTATTGGGAAACTGATTGTGTAACAAGGAGAAGGATTATATTCACCCAGAACTTTTGAGTGAATTTAGAGACAAGAGCACCTGTCACGAGTGTAGCTATCAACACGCCAATTTTCGCGCTTGCATTAGAACCACTGTCCCCTTTGCTTCTTAAATTAAATGGCACTTGAATATAATGATGTTCAAACTCCTTCACTGAAAATCATCCTTGCTGCTGATAGCTTCACGGTTGATGTAAGAGACCAATCCCAAAGCTGAGTAGGAATCACTGGGGACCAGGGTCGGATAAGGAACTTCCCTCCAGATGCATCAACAAACCAATTTGCGATTCCTTAATAGCGAAAAATACCGATTCGCTATTAAGGAATTGAAAAATGCAATGCATCAAGAAATCACTTAAAATATAGCGATTTCTTAGAATTCCTTAATTGCGACTCGCAATTAAGGAATACCTCCCCATTCATTCCTATGGGCCTAGAGGCCCATAGGATTGAATGGGAAGTCAATCTCAATTTGCAAATCGCAAATTGAGATTGCGATTTCAAGGGTGCAGGGGTGTCCAAAGGACACCCTGTTGCCCCCCTGAAATTGATATGTGCACATATGTGCATGTGTGGGCGAAACATGGAACTTTGAAAAATGCACTTTAGTGCATTTTTCAAAGTTTTTGCAAATTACCACGAAGTTGTACTTCATGGTAATTTGCGTGCCCTATTAGCGAATTCGCTATTTTAGAAACTTTCATGCTTTGCATTTAAGGAATCTCAAATTGAGATTGCTTAAATGCAAATAATCGCAATTTAGCGATTTCTAAAATTGCGATTTTTGCATTTGGGATGATGCATCCCAAATGCAAAAATACCGCTCGCAAAGGGCCAGATTCTGAGAATCTGGCCCTTTGCGAGCGGATTTTGGTTTGATGAATCTGGCCCAAAATTAGGCCCGGACACTGAAAGAAAAATTGCCCACATTTGTGGGTTATTGTCCTTTATGAAATGTTGCTTAGTATTGGGGGTTATTTTGGGAGAATCTCTGATAAATTAAGCTTTCTAACTAGTAGGGTCAGTAGCATTGGCCAAGATTAGATGCACCACTAGACACACCATTACTCCATTGCAGCTCATCCACCCGAAGGGCTTTAAGTGGTCCATGTCCTGCCGGTACCAGGTTCTGAGATGGTTCCCTATCGGGCTCTCCATTTTTTACACTCATCCTCAGGATGAAAATAAATATTAACTCTGCAGCAGTACCACCCTTCACTGCCTTTGATGTAAAGCCAAAGAGACTCATTATACGTCTTACACAGTCTCATAATTTCAGAACGGACGCATTTTCAATGTTATATACAACAAAGCCAAAGATGTTGCTCATTTAGCTTATGCAAATAACAAACTTAGACAAAACAATAGTTCTGGTTTGTTCTAGGTGGAATGTTACTTGTTGTATTATTTTTCTGGATGCAAAGACAGAAGCAGCAAATTTACCAGTCGGGTGGCACACTATGCTGAGCACAGATTAGGTTGAGGATGTGTTTTTAAACCATGTCATTAATTACGCCGCCCACAGCCCTTTGAGAGACCCACCATTTTTTTCATGCCACTTAAAGCCCTGCCCACAGGTCTCCTCACCTGATCTTTAGTTCTATAAATTTCTCTACTTTGGGTACCTGAATGTGTTAGTCACCTATTGGTGCCTAAATCTGTGCTCCCCCTCAAAGATCACTGAATATCCTCTATTATTTCAGGCCATGGTCTAGTGAACCATGGGCATCCCTCGTGCCTGAAGACTTCTGTTCACCTTCAAGGAATCAGGGGTATTTCTGTTTTGGTTGTCACTCAGGAGACTCTCTTAAAGCAATGTCTTTGGGGATTTTATACACCGACGTACTTGATGTCTTTTGTATTGTGGGTAGAGATTTGATTTGAATATAATAAACTGCAGGAATTCACTCCAAATGTCTCACATTTCTCTCAGTCTCCATACCCCTTTCTTACTTGCGTTGTACACCTCTCTCGATCTCCTATCACTTTTTGCCTCTCTCTCTAGTTATTCCCTTTTCTCTCATACTCTACTTCTTTTCCTGTCCTTGGTGTCTGTCATTCTATCTATGGGCTTCACTCAGTCTCTCACATTTTCCCCCTCTCTTTTCCTATTTTTCTCTCTGTCTACAAATTCCCCTCTCTCTCCCTCTTATCTCTCCCTGTGGTCTCTTTCTTCAGTTATTTGTATATCTCTCATACCTTTATTTCTCCTGTCATTTTGTATCTCTCCTTGAAGTTTTAATTCTTTTCTCTGTCTTGCAAACCTTCCCTTTTTCTCTCCTGCCCTGCTGTCTCCTGTCAGCCTCTTTCTCGTCCTGCTGCCTCTCGAATTTCTTCATACTATACCTAATGTGATATTTGTATGTGTCCCTGTTATTGCTCTGCAGAAGACAGCAACGGAAAATCCTCCTGTGCCTGGAGACAGCTGTGGCATTCTCCTCTTTTCTCAATATGGTCTGCATGCATTACATAGTAGAGTGCAAGACTTAGTAGAATGTCAGTAGGCCATTAGAATGGCATTAGGTCATACAGCCAGATTCATCAAGCGAAATGCGCTCGCAAAACGGCCAGATTCTGAAAATCTGGCCCTTTGCGAGTGCAATTTTTGCATTTGGGATTCATCATCCCAAATGCAAAAATCGCTAATAAAGAATTCGCTAATATGCGAGGATTAGCATTTAAGGAATCTCTATTAGAGATTCCTTAAATGCTATTCATGAAACATTTAAAAATTGCGAATTCGCAATTTAGGACCGCTATTTACCACGAAGTCAAACCTCGTGGTAAATAGCGAAAACTTAGAAAAATGCATTTTAATGCATTTTTCTAAGTTGCATGTTACACACACACATGTCCTTTGGACATGTGTGTGCACAACATCAGTGTGAATTCACATTTCAGGGGTGCTACAGGGTTTCCTTTGGATACCCCTGCACCCTTGAAATCGCATCCTTATTTGCGATTAGCAAATTGCTAATCGCAAATAAGGAATAACTCCCCATTCATTTCTATGGGCCTGTAAGTCAGCAGCTCTGGCAGTTACATCACATCCTCTACTACTTTTCTTTCTCCATCTTCTCGAATTTTGTTTTCCAGCTTTCTCTCCATATTTAGCAAATTATGCCCTTCTCTCTACTATCTTCCATCACTTCTTTTCCCTAATCACTTCCCCACTCCCTCATCTGCCTGCATATCACACACATATTCTCTCTCCTCTACCTTTCCCTTCTTCCTCACTAAATTTACTTTTCCTCTTCACATATGTTTGTAATTCTACTCCACTCTCCTTGCTCAACCCATTTTGTTAATGTTCTGACATGCATGTTCTCCCCTCCCTCTGTCATTTTGGCCCCGAATTAACGTTTATCCCGGTAAAACAATTATTATTATTTTTTTTCAAGCTTTACCCTATTATTTTGAAACTACATCTAAACAAATAAATTACATTTTCAAAACTTTTTCATAGACCTCATAGAACCTATAATTCATGTTACATTTCACATAAACTACCCTATAATACCATAGTCTCCTTCCATTTCACTATTGGCTCCCAGATTTTTAAACCTAACCTTCTTCCCCTTTTTCCCTTCCGTGCATAAATTGCCTTCTCAAGGTTATACATAGCTAATAAGTTCGCCAGCCAAGTTTGCATAACCGGGGGATTCTTGTCCAACCATGCTCTTGCTATTGTCAGCCTCAGCACTGCGGTAGCCATAAACATAAATTCCTTATGTGCAGAATCTCCCCCCCGGGTCTCTCCCCAACAAAATCAACATAGGTGACAAATGTGCTTATAGCCTTAATGACCTGCCAAGAAAATCCTCTAACTCTTTAATCAAAGTGTGTAGCTGGGGGCAGAGAGCGAACATATGAACAATATCTGCCTCCGCTGAATTGCATCGAGGGCAAGTGGTACCGGTGGAGCCTCCCCACTTAGCTATTCTCGCTGGGGTGTGGTACAGTGAGAACAGGGTCTTATAATGCTGAGACTGCAGGGGACCTGAGCACAAGATGATACGACCCAAGTCGAGAGATTCCTGGAAGCTACCAGGCTCCCCCCCCAGTTTTTCAACCCACTTGTTACTAACTTTGTGAATATCATCCATCTTCCCTATTGCAAGGCTTGCATAGAAGGATCTAATCGTGCAATCCCCACCTAATTTTATCTTTTCCAGTATTTCATTACTGCCAAACCCAGCAATACCACCCTGCTTATTACTAAGAAAGCTCCTTACCTGCAAAAATTTAAAAAAATCCCTTCTTTCAATGCCACACTTAAAGGTAAGGTCTGCAAACTGAGCTATCCCCTCAACATCCATTAAATCCCCAATCTGTATTATCCCTTTTTGTGCCCATCCGGCCATTGTTAAATCAGCGAACACTGCCGCAGGGAAGGATTTATTCTTATACAACCGGACGTACCTGTTATATCTTCCTAATCCAGCCTTTTTTAAAAAAGCATTCCAAATTTTAACTGCTGCCATCACGGTCTTGAATCTTGTCCTTTTATAGTACCCAAACTCCACTCTATTTAAAAAACAATTTTCTGCCTCCGCCCCCAACACTACTGAGTAAACTTCAGTGGACATGGTCGTAACTCTTTGCTCAAGTCCCCCTCCCCCAATTAATCCCTGCATATACTGTAATGCTGCAGCCATTTGATAAAGCCTAAAGTCCGGAGCACCCCAGCCCCCTCTCTCTCTCGGGAGAGACATAAATCTGTAGGCCCGCCGAGTCTTCCCATGGGCCGAGATAAACCTATTCAGTACACCCTCTATTAAATTAAACCATTTAGCTTCAAAAACTAGGGGGATGGAACTAAAGAAATAAAGAAATTTGGGCAGGATCAACATTTTAATCACATTAGTACAGCCCATAAGAGAAAGATGGAGATTGTTCATCCTCTCCAAATCTCCCTTTACCCTAGAAATTAAAGGAGTCAAATTACTCTCGACCACCACGTCCAAGTCCGCCGATAATGAAACCCCTAGATATACTGCAGAGCTAACCACCCTGCTGTCGTCACAAATAGCGTATGCATTCTTTATGATCTGGGTTTTAGATCTGTTCAAACTATACCCAGATAACTGCCCAAAGGCCTGGGCCTCCGCTTCCACCTCCTTTATAGCTAAAGAAGGGTTCGGGTCAATATGGCTACGTCATCTGCGTAAGCTAAAGTCTTTATGATGCCCTTTATTTGCCCTCATCCGTGGTATCTCAGGGTTAGTTTCAAATCGCCGTAATAGCGGCTCGAGATATAGCGCAAAAAGTAGAGGCGAGGAGGGGCACCCCTGCCTGGTCCCCCTAGCGATTTTTACTGTGGCTGACAACCCTCCATTAACTCTAATCCTAGCAGTTGGAGTTTTATAAAGGACCTGTATAGCCTTTAAGAATGCCTCCCTTATCCCACACCACCTCATAACGTGCCAAAGATAGTCCCAGGAGACCCTGTCGAACGCTTTCTCAGCGTCTAGGAAGAATGCTGCGACAGGATCCCCTAGGACGCCTGCAGAGTCGAACATAGTGACAACAGTCCTAACATGCTGCGTTGTCCCTTTACCGGGTATAAACCTGTGCTGTGTGGGGCTTACCAACTGCTCAATAATCCCTGCCAATCTTTTTGCCAACGTTTTAGAGTATATTTTAACATCTGAGTTCATCAGTGTGATTGGTCTGCAAGAACCTGGTACCTCTAGTGGCTTCCCCCTTTTTAAAATTACAATAATGTCAGCCCCCCCCAGGAATCCGGACTGGATACCCCTGATTGCGCCTGCAACATTATGTAGAACATATCTACAAAAAGTACATCTTTAAATACTTGACAGAATTCGACCGGGATTTGGTCCGGCCCTGCTGCTTTTCCTGCTGGTAGACTGCAAAGGGCTGCAGTAAATTCTTCCAACTGTAAAGGTCCCTCCAGAATCTCCCTATCTTCTTCGGACATGGTCGGCGGAGAGATATTCCTAAGGTAATTTTCTGTATCTACAAAGCTCCCTGGATCCTCAGGGGTGTATAGATCTGTATAAAATCTCCTAAAGACTTCCCTTATTAAGTTAGGATCTAAAACCAAGTTGCCCTGTACATTCCTAATTTCTTTAATTTCGGCTGCAGCTGTTCTCTGCCTAGTTCTAATTGCCAAAACCTGCCCTACTCTCTCGCTGAACTCATACGTTCTTTCCTTCTTCGTTAAATAGTTGTCTGCTGCTTTCCTGGCAAGCCCTTCCATGGCTTTGGCTTTCAATGCTATAATTCTAAAGAGATGTTCTTCTAGGGGTAGATTTCGTGATATCACAAAGCCCAGTTTTTCATCCTCTCTTAATAATCTTTGACGTACCTCCTCTCTCTTATCCCTTTCCATTTTATGTCTTGCTAAGACAAAACTCATTGTCTCTCCCCTTAAACCGGCCTTGAAGGTGTCCCATACCACCCCCGGAGCTGCTGTCCCTCTATTAATATCCCAAAAATATTGGATCCAAGTTGTCATATGTTCCCTATATGCAGAATCTTTTAACAAAGCTCTCTCAAAAGTCCACTGCGTAGATGTTCTTTGAGCCTGACCAATTCCAAATGTGAGGATCAGCGGGCTATGGTCGGATATAATCCGAGGGTGCTTCTCTATCTGAGACCCAGAGAGCAGGGGATTAGAAATTAAGAAATAATCCAGCCTAACCATGACCTTATGTGGGGCGGAGAAAAAGGTGCTCCCATCCAAATATGGATGTAGCTTTACCCATGGGTCCACCAAAGCATTATGAGACGCCATGGCAGCTAGTGCCCTATACACTTTCTTTTTCTTTCCCCGATATATCCCACCTGACTGTGCAAATGAGCTCTCTGGATCGTGTATGTTAAAATCCCCACAACAAACCATAGGCTCGGGCCACTGAGCTAATTCTGTATCGAGGAATTGAAAGACATCTGGATCGTCATCTATAGAACCATAGATTGTAGCGAGTGTTCATTTCTGACCCCTAAAATTTATTTCCAAAATCACCCACCTACCCCATTGATCTTCCTTCTTCTTCCCTATAACCACATCCCTAAGTTTACCCAAAACTGCTACCCCTCTAGTTCTGGTCCCCTGCTTAGTGCTTGCTAGTACAGTAAACCCTAGTTGCTCCAGGAGGTACGCCTTGCTCCCTTCTATGTGGGTCTCTTGAAGACATATCAGATCTAGGCGCAAAGTTTTTAGATATGCCGCCACTTTCATCCTCTTATTTATCTCATTGAGGCCACATACATTAATTGAAGCTATCCTACACGCCATAAAAATAACATTGGAGACCTTGTAGGATAGAGCCAAATAGATAAATAAACTTTAAAGTCATCAAACCATCTTGTAGATATACCATATGTTCTAAGTGATGTAACAATGTGCTGAGATAAACAAACAAAATTAAACAAATGTGCTGCTTTTCCCCCCTCCCTCCCATGCGTCCCTCTAACCCCCCCCCACCCCCGGCTCCCCCCTCCCCCCCTCCCCCCTCCCCCTTACAGGTAAATAGGTCAAAAGACCTATGTGTGCCCGCCTTGGATTGCGCCAGTCGCATCCCTCTCCCGCCTCTTCTTTTGATGTGCTGTGCTACCCATTGAACTTGAACCTAGATTCAGTAGACTATGTTACTTGCAAACGCCTAGGCCATTTCCCATTAGCCACCTTTCTGCTTCCTCATTTCTTCCAAGAATAACTAGGCTTTGATCTCTGAAGAGAACATCCAGGCTTTCCCCCTTACAACTACCTTGAGCCTAGCAGGGAAAAGGAGGTATGCTTCCAAGCCCAAGGACTGAAAAGGAGCAATCATCTGTCTGAGCTTCCATCTCCGCTCTATGGTAACATGACAGAAATCAGGCCTGGCGAAAAAGGTGATGCCTTCAAATGACCTCCTGTTGTCTGGCCTTGCTTTGCTGATTATCTCTTCTCTGAGCAGGAAGTTCCCAAGATTCACTGATATCGCCCTTGGGTGGTTCCCCTGGCCATCACTCACTGCACCCCCTGCACCCCCTGTACCCCGGGCTTTCTTCATCATGAAGGGGAACCTGTGTGCCCTCTGTGTCTCCCTTTCCCACTGCCACTGAAACTCCGGAAAGGCCCCCTTTAACAAATTGATCACGAATTGCCTGACGTCCTGCCCTTCTGTCCCTTCCGCCACACCCAACAGTCTAACATTGTTCCGCCTCTGCCTGTTTTCAAAATCCTCCATCTTCCAACGCATATCCTCTGCCAACTTCTCCTGCTCTGATTTGAATGAATGCCAGTTCCCGACGTCGTCCTCAAGCCTGCCAGTGCGCTCCTCCACCTCTGTTACACGAGCCACGAGTTCATCATATAGTTTATTAACTTTCCTCAAGGTGTTCTGGATTTTCTTTGAGGCCTGTCTTGCTCTGCGGCTTTCCACCCTTGCTTCCCTTTGCATCTGCTTGAGAGTAGTGAATAAAATGTCAAAGGAATCACAATGGGGGGGAGGCCCGGCGGAGGCACCCCCAGGGCTAGCATCCTCCTGGTAAACCTGCAAAGTCGCAGAATCGTCCCATAATAATCGCTTCTCAGGGTGCAAAGGGGATCCGGGCGTCTGTCTCCTTAATTTCGAGTGTCTTTTCTTCATCGTTGACTCTTTTCCCGATGTGCTAGAGCCTGACCCGTTACCTCCTCACCCTCCTCCTCCGAGCTCTGATCAGATGATAAAACTGATTCCGAGTCCTCATTAAGTGAGTAGAACTCTCTTTCTACAGAAGCACAATCTCCTTTTCCCATCGCCTCTTTGGTCATACATGCTTCCGGATTGACTTTGTTAGCTAGGCTGTCCCTGCTGCCCCAGATGCCGTCCAAACGCCTTGAGGCATTCATTACTTCCTCCACTAGCATTAAAGCACCAGCATGTCAGCATTCGTACCCCCGTGTCTATGATTGAAGACCTCCCAAGTCCCCCATTGTCTCCACCTCTAATCCCGTTCAGTGGCTCCCCTCTGCTGCAAGTTTCACCCGCTGCTTCAGCCTCTGTAGTGAGTTTCTGAACCTGTTTCAGTGATCGCGCTGGCCGTTGCTTGGCAACCAGGCTCTCTGTGTTGTCAGCGTCTGTAGCGTGCTCGAGGACGTTTCCCGGAGCCACTGACACGTCTGTTTCGAGGGGGGGATCGGCTTGCTCGGAGATCTTCGCTGACAGAACCTCTACCAGGGTAGGTTGCCGCATTCCCATCTCCCGGCTCTTGTGATTGCCATCTCCTTTCCCGGGGTTAGTCACAGCCGAGTTCCGAGCCTCCGCTGGGGGTCCATCGCTATTTTTGGCAGCCGCAATCTGTTTCCCCCATGTCTCTCCTTTCTTTCCTTTCTCCGACGGGGGGGGGGGAGTTTTCCTGATTGCTCCGGGAGTCTTCCCGGCGGGGGTATCCACTTTTACAGCAGCAGCCGCCCCTGTTTTGGTTGCTGGAGGGTCTGAGAGCTTTTTAACCTTCTCGCTCCCCTTCTCCAAATTCGCAGACCGGGAGGGTATCTTAGGCGCCATGCTCTGCCTGTCGAGCAAGCTTGCAGCCTTTCCCTTGACCCAAACCCAGGCCAGTCCAATCCAAATGGCTTGCTTCTTGAAATACTTATGATCATGCAATCCTCTAAGCCACCATCGTCCCGAATCCATCAGGGGAATTCATCTGGGTTGCACAGCGTCCTACTTGACCGTCAGATCATAATGTGCGGGAGAGGAGATGGACGCGACCTCTCAGCACAATACTGCAGCGGCCATCTTGCCTCGCGTAAAACAATTATTTTGTGTTGTCAAAAACATTTTTCTTTTGACTCGTTATGGTTGTTTGGATTCGTTTTTTATTTTCGTTCAGTAGAGCCCCCACCCAGATTTTAAGATGGCAAGGTGGTAGCAGGCACATGCGGCTAGCCTGTCTGTTGCTGGAGACAAAAGTAGAGCCTCTCAGATGGTCACCACACATAATCTGTCTCCCTGCAAAGCCCCCTTTTACCTCAACCCCAGGTAACATTGGTGCTGGCTGTAATGCTCAAAAAGTGCAGAGCCACTACCAGTGGCCTCCTTGTCACGCTGGGAGACTGTTAAGAGACTGGGGACAGGAGGAGACCCACCACATGCTGTGCATGCTCATTGCACCATTGTCCTACTGCACAAGACAATGAGTTAGCAATTCTCTGAAGTTGGTTATAATGAGCTCCGATGTCGCTCAAAGGCTGTAGAAGCCCTTAATGTCAAGTGCCAGCAGCCAAGCTAGCCCCGGGAAGTGTGAATTTATCCACAGCTGAAAAAAATGGCCCAGCAGCTGGTCTTTACCTCAGGCCCTCCAGGCAATGGCCGATTGCCCGCTCTGCCAATCCGACGCTGTTGCGGACTGCAACAAATGAATGCCTTCTCCCCTCCTCCAGACCTAACCTGCCCACCACAATTTCTTCCACGATTGTCCTATCACATTTGTTTTATATAAATTTCCTGAAATGTTGTTACCTTTTGCACCTACCACGGTGAATTAGCTTGCACACTTCTAACTTCAGTGTATTCTTTTCCTTCCGTATTAGAGAGCCAAATCCCCATTCTCTGAGATAAGAGAAGCATCATAGACACAGTTCTAGACAGTGGCTCCATTACAGCAAACGTCTATCAGGAATGGCAGAGATTCACTGTATTCCAAGGGTTTGCCCATATTGTTAGAGTCAGAGAAGATTGCAGATGGTGATGCCATAACATTACCCACTAGCCCACCACTTTCCTCACTCTTTTGGACTCCTAGAGGAGGTGGGAAATACTGAGGTGACAGTGAATTATGATCTGATATTTTACCATATAATGCAGGTCTCTAACAAGTAATCATGACAGAATAGTCAGCCATTTAACTACTTCTGGCCAATATCTGGAAACCTGAAGCAAGAGCCAGGATTGGCGGTGTTCTCTTATGGTAATAATGTATTTTATATGCAAAATAGGCCTCAGTGCATGACAATCTGACTACGTTTAACCTCACAGAATGTATGTATATATATATTCACTGAAAAAACCATAGGTTATACACCATATATAGTTAGGAATTAGCATTTAAAAAACCTTATTTTACTCACACAAAACCATTGAAATTCCATATATAGTTAGTTGCACTAACTATATATCGCGACCCGCAATCCACTGCTGATCATGTCACATATTACATCATTCATGACATGGTCAGTGACATCACTGATGACATCACTGATGACATCTCAAATGACATCACTGATGACATCACTGATGACAACATCCAGTGACTGTATTTTTCTGTAAAGTTAAAATATGTCTTACATATTGAAGAATGAGTGGATGTATAAGTGTCTGGATGAAGGATTTAGTAGGTGCATGACTGACTGTATGAGTGAGTGATTAAATGTGTCTCACTGAATGCATGGGTTAGTGACTAAACTGTCTTAATTTGTGCATCATTATGTCTGTTGTTCTGTAAACTGCTGCATGTGTTGATCATTAGCTATACGAGAGGCTATATGTGTTATTAATTGGTTGCCCAAGTATTTCTATGGGAGATTGAGTTTGTGTGGGGGTGGCTGGAAGGTGTGTGACTCTATGCATAGATGTGTGAGCAGTTTATTCACTAGGTGTATGAGTTCAAGAGTGCATGTGGAAACAGCTACATGGGCAGTTGACTGTGTGCATGAGTGTATTGATGAGTGAATGGATATCTCAATGCTACATGTCATAGTAAGTACATATGTAAAACACAGTACATGTGAGAGTTGGCATATATAAATAACTGTGCATGAGAGCCACTGAATGAGTGAGTGGTTGTATCGATCATTGTGAACTTGTATCAGGGATTGTATAAGAGAGTAAATATGTGTTAGTATATGTTTCAATAAGTAAGGTGGGTTTAACTGTATAGTTGAAGAAATGGAGGTGAGATTGTTTCTTTGCATGACTGACTGGGTGTGTGAGTAACTCCATGGATGAGTGGCAGTGTGTGAGTGTCTGTATACACTGAGTGTATCTAAGGTTATATTAGAGTCTGAAGAGGTTTATCGTATTAGCACAAGAATGATGTCAAATGAGATGTCATCAGTGATGTCATCAGTGATGTCATTTGAGATGTCATCAGTGATGTCATCAGTGATGTCACTGACCATGTCATGAATGATGTAATATGTGACATGATCAGCAGTGGATTGCGGGTGCGCGATATATAGTTAGTGCAACTAACTATATATGGAATTTCAATGGTTTTGTGTGAGTAAAATAAGGTTTTTTAAATGCTAATTCCTAACTATATATGGTGTATAACCTATGGTTTTTTCAGTGAATTTTCAAGGTTTTGTAAATGCTAATTCCAACTATATATGGTCTATAACCTATGGTTTTTTCAGTGAATTTCAATGGTTTTTTAATAGCAAATATCATAAGCTGTCGAATGTCAAGTACGTGGTAAGTAAAAACATTTTCGTGTTTATGCACACTGATCTGCTTTGAATACTGCCCCCCACCCCTCATTTCTATTAGGAGTACTCTCTCTTTGCAGATAGTGAAGGGTAGTTAACGCAGCCCTTTGCCCCCTTTGTAATACGTCGTGCCTGCTTCTCTCTCCATTTGATTGATTGTTCTCTTTGGTTCATTCTCTATTTACAAACAAGCACAGAGTCGCAATACTCTGTTTAGTCTTTGCAGATAGCGAAAAATCGTGTAAAAAAACAAAAGGAATCGAGCAAAATCAGTAGGCCACTAATGGGATCTCTTTTTGACCTCGCTAAAATAGAAACATTAGGAACAAACTGTTGAAAATAGCAATGCGTATGTACATAAGCGGCGTTCATTTGTGTTCACAGTACCCCTTGTTGATTGTTTCAATCGAGCATTGAATTGTTCGAAGTTAATTCTCTTAAGGATCTTCTCTACCTGCAAACGAGGAAGAATAGGAATATTCTCTCTCCCTTTGCAGATAGTGAAGGGTAGGTAACGCAAGCCTTTAACACGTCGTACCTATTTCATTCCTCATTGATTGATTGATTGTCCGAACATTGACTGTTTGGGAATTAGTTCTTTTTGGAGGTATTCCCTGTTTGCAAATAAACGTAGGAAAATCTTTGCAAGTAGTGAAAGGGTACGTAATGCGGACCTTTCACCCCCGTTGTAATCTGTCATGCCTATCTACTCCCCACTGATTGATGCACCTTTTTCACCCGGACCATTTACTAGAGATACGTCATCTGGCCCGACCAGAGAGCACCCCTAGTGAAAAGGACATATGCAATAATAACGAAGTGATCACTGTATCCTGTTAACAGAAACTTTACCATGAAACAACCTGGAAAGAAAAAAATAGGAAAACGAAAATCAGTAGGCCACTGATGAACATGAACTTTTATTAAACAACAAACAAAGAAACGATAACATAACGTAATGATAAAACCTATTAATGTCCTAGAAACAAGAAAACGTTAAAGTATGCCAGTGGTGAGAGACCAGAAAAACAGTCCGAGAAACCAAATCACCCCTCGCTGTCCCAACTCATGCACTCTGAAAAGTTCAAAGTTTTGAGGAGTGCTTGTAACATTGTCTGAAGCCTATTTGCAATTGCTTCATCTTCACTATTCTTAAAGTAAGTGGGGGCTGTTGTGATGCGGTGCCACCCTGAACCGCTTGACGGAGGCCCCCGAGGGACGGTGTCATGTCGCGGACTCGGAGGGGGCGCTTGGCTCCGGCCCCCTCCCCAAGTCGTGTTGCCCTGGTGTGGCCTGAGATCGCCCCCGACATAGGTGGCCGGCTCCCGGGGTCAAGCGGAACTTTTTTCCTTTTGGTGACTCTTCCATTCTTCACCTTGTCCCACAATCCGTTTCACCTAAAGACACGCTGTAGTGGGGCACCCCTTTTCCGTTTCATTTGCCATTCAGCCCGCTTTTGCTACACTGTGCCTCTTCCGCTATTCAGCTGTTTACCGCCCGCTCTTTCGACTACAGCGTCTCGCTCACCATGTACTTGAGTTGCTCCCGCTCTTGCGGCGCAGCGATAGGCGGCTGCCACAGGACTCTCAAAATGGCGGCCATCTCTTCAGATTTGGGCGTGGTCCACTAAAATGGGCCTGCGACACCTTGGAACTCGGACGCTTGTCTGCTAGAGCTTGGGCTCCATTCGCGAAAGCGTCCCCTCATCCTTGAAGATTCTACAAAAGTCTTGGGGGCCCCCGACTCCCGCAGGCTTCTGGTGGGGAGCGCCTAGCATGATTGCTCGTGGAATGGCCACGACGGAGCTACGAAATGGTGGTGCTCTCATGCTAACGCCAGCTTCAGTCTGAAACATCCAGAAACACTGTAGACTACCAATTCGATCAGTTCCGGTAGCGCTCCAACGTGACCCGGTAGAGAAGAACTTGCCCTCCCCTCTTTGACTGATGGTTCTTGTTGCCTGTCCCTTCTGTTGTCATTTAACAGAACTATTTAGCCTGCTGAAAGGGGTTGTGTGCCGTCCGCTGGTTGGTGGAGACATTTTGACTATATTCTGGACCTGCGTTGTCGCGTAATGCGTCATATGACGCGCCGCGTTAGAAAGTTTAATAAATTATGAAACACAATAAACAATCCTTAAAAAATAAAAAAAAATAAAAAATAATCAACAAAACCAACAATCAATTAACATACAGTATTTGAAAAGTCTATCATTCATTTTTCATTGCAGTACGCTGCCCAGAAAGCTTCCCGGTTCCCGGACCGGGCGCTACCCACGCAAAAAAACAAAAAAAACGGTATATATTTTTTTGCCCTGCGAGAACCTTTCAAAGCCTCCACATCAAACCTAGGGGGTCAGGGACGATCTACTATGCCCCCTTATGGTCATTTGCCCCTTCGCTTTGGCCTCCTCTTGTCTCTCGATCCTACCGAGAGACAAGATGGCGGCCGCTACGGACTGTTTGGAATGTTTACAGACGCCGAAAAACCAATCAGCTTCGCAAACCTCCGTAACGCGAAAAGTACGCAAAGCGGAGCGCTGTTACAGATATATATCTTTTTTTGAACGTTAATTTCTCAAAATCCACTGGAGCACATATATTGTGACCTAGCAAAGGCACATCGGGCTACCAGTCCCTACAATTTTGCCAAGTTTCGTGCAAATCCATTCAGCCGTTCGATTATTATTATTATTTTTTTTTTTGCCCCGCGGGGCCCTTTTAAAACCTCCACATCAAACCTAGGGGGTCAGCGAGGATCTACTATTCCCCCTTATGGTCATTTGCCCCTTCGCTTTCGCCTCCTCTTGTCTCTCGATCCTACCGAGAGACAAGATGGCGGCCGCTACGGACTGTTTGGAATGTTGACAGACGCCGGAGAACCAATCAGCTTCGCTTCACAAAGCTCCGTTGCGCGAAAAGTACGCGTCCTGGGCCGCTGCCCGGTCCGCTGTTACAGATATATATCTTTTTTTAAACGTTAATTTCTCAAAATCCACTGGAGCACATATATTGAGACCTACAAAAGGCACATCGGGCTACCAGTCCCTACAATTTTGCCAAGTTTCGTGCAAATCCATTCAGCCGTTCGGGCTAAAAGTGAGGCCAACCGCCCTATGGAAATTAACATGGGAAAAACGCGTTTTGGGACCCCCCTTTTTTCTCGGCCCCCCCTTGACGAACCCCCCCCAAATTTTCAAAGGCTGCTCAGAAACAAAATGTGCCATTTTCCTGAAAATTTCAGCCAATTCCGTCCACAAACGCCAAAGTTATTAGACATAGAATTTTCAAAAAACCCATAGGGAAAAAATCCTAACTATATATACCTACTGGCGACCGCCAGTAGGTAATATAGAGCCTAGAAGGACAGGTCACTTTGAATGGTAATGCTGTGCTCAGTCTCCATATTTTCAGTTTAGAATTACTAGGAGCCTATTCACAAGAGTAAACTTAAACATGAGAAAATGTACACGTGTAAGTTTACTCTTACACTTTTGAATACCTTTACTTCTTTTGGCTATTGACCATTAATGAGTAATAAGTATTATGAGAATGAAGTTACATAAAAGTGCTAAGCTATCAGAAGGTGAGCACAAGTTATATTTTACTGTGTATTTAGCTTAGGATTGTGGTCCCAACTTGGTAGGGTGGGGATCTCTGCCACCCAGAGACCGTGAAGGTATAATTTTAACCATACTGCAATTTTAAGATATTTATTATATTGGAATATCTTCTTATATTGTGAAGATTTTAATACATCATACAATAAAGTTCTTACTGTTACTGTATGAAAACTACAAAAACGTACGTATGTCATTAATTTAAATGCAATTAATGGTCAAACTAATTGAAGTCAAATTTATTTTTACATTAAAAATGGTCATTAAAATATTTGTTCAAAGAAAAAAGTCCCAATTGATTAAAATATCGAGATACAATGGAGAATAAATGGTATATCTCCCTGTGCTCAAATTTGACAACAGAAGCCAAACTGAATATTGAGGGAAGTTGTGATATATAGGGGTGACACAATCAGAAGGGCCTTTAAGCTATATTATGCTAAATACCTTTACAGATAACTACAAATTTGCGAGACTACCCACAGTTTGTTTATCCATCTCCTGCTAAAGATTGACCTAATTGAAAGAGGATCCAGACAGCAGCGACTCTTCACCTAGCTTATATGGTGAGTGACACATTAACATAAAATTAGACCCCAGTTTAGTCATCTATCTAAACATTAATTAAGGCAGTAATTGTAATCTTCTAGGGAAATTACCGACAACAGCGGTCTTAAAAACGGTGGCTCCTCCTGGCAGAAAAATGCAGCAAGAATACATCTCAGCCACAGGTATAAGGTGAACTATACCACATTATAAATAAACAGATGCGGGATTTCCCATGCAAACCTATAAACTAAGGGGAACTCTGTTCTTCATGCCCATAGATATATCCTGAGGCCTACAAATAGATGTAGATGGCAACAATAGGAGCATTGATCTAACTCCTAAATCCAAGAGGTATGTAGTGGCGGTATCGCTCGCTTAATATAAGTAGTTATTTGTGAGAGCAATAATAAAGGTTCCTCATAATGTTTTCCTAAAAAACAAATATTTTCATCTAGAGATATCACACTTTGCTAATTGAATACAGCATCCTGTGATTCGTCTATCATCGAAAAGCCTATAGAAAACTTTTTGAATAAGCAGCACTCTCCAGTAGAGCCATGAACTCCATCTGGAATAAGGTAGGCGGGCTGCAGACATTTCTCTATGTTAGAATGTCAGAATGGTGGGGTCAACAGCACTGGATATAAGTTCCAAGGGAAAGGCAAACAAAATCTAACTGTGTAAATAGGTGTGAAGGTGATAAAGAAAATAATGCTCAAGAGGTTAACATGTACATGACACTATGTGTAAAAAAGGAGTGTGCTATTGTGTTTTTTAAGTGATAGAGAAAAATGGCTGTAGGGACAAGTGTCTGGTAGTATTGAGCAAAAATTATATGACATAGGCAAGTGTAATCACATCTGTGGGACAATGTGAGATATAGAGATACATATTTATAAAACTGTATATATGAAAAAATGGATGGTAACTCTGTGTTTAACTGTTTAGAATCAGTCCTGAAGAAGGTGTACGAAAAGAAAACCAAAACGCCGCGTCGACTTTTTTTGATTCTTCTTGTTTTTTATTTTGTGAATTTTAAACAAAAAGTTTTTATCAATGTCCAGTGTGATATGTTTTTAAATTGTTTTCTGAATTAAATGATGAATTATAAATTGATTGTGTGAATAAATTTGATAACAGAGTTTTACCAAACATGTACTGTGACAAGTCTCAATGATTATTATAGTCTAAAGCAATGTGTGTAATTTGTGTAAATCTATAATTGTCCCTTTTGTGATACGGTTACAATTTTAATACACCATACTGTACCTTTGCCTTTCCCGCCTATTTCCTGGCATGCTGTTTTAAGCAAGACACCCCTATTAGTAATACTCAAATCGGACATATCCCTTGCTGTCCATTCAATTGGGACTTTTTTCTTTGAACAAATATTTTAATGACCATTTTTAATGTAAAAATAAATTTGACTTCAATTAGTTTGACCATTAATTGCATTTAAATTAATGACATACGTACGTTTTTGTAGTTTTCATACAGTAACAGTAAGAAGTTTATTGTATGATGTATTAAAATCTTCACAATATAAGAAGATATTCCAATATAATAAATATCTTAAAATTGCAGTATGGTTAAAATTATACCTTCACGGTCTCTGGTTGGCAGAGATCCCCACCCTACCAAGTTGGGACCACAATCCTAAGCTAAATACACAGTAAAATATAACTTGTGCTCACCTTCTGATAGCTTAGCACAGAGCAGTCAAGCTTATCTAAAGAGGCAATGCGTAAAGTATTTGTGCAAAACACACTGTCAGTAACACAATGAAAAACACCACAAAAATACTCCACACATGTTTAGAAAATAGGAAATAATCATATGAATAGAACAAGACCAAAACACAAGAAATTCAACAAATAGAACCGGAGACATGAATTTTTAAATAATATATTAAAAAGTAGTGCTTTGAAGTAAACAGCGCTAAGTGGTTACTTGAGGTTGCGCTATATCAGGATAAATGCAAAATACAGGCCATCCAGGATGGAGGGCATGCCGGCTACAGGACTCATGCAGGTCCTGCTGAAAAAATATGTTGGCTAGAGCAAGCGTTGACATCGAAGACTCAATGCAAGGAGCAGGAGAGGCGATGTGTCAACGTCGGTCCAGTGGATGCAGGCGATGTGTCGGTTCTAAGCCAAGCAGTTCGAAAAGGCTTTAGCGTTTAACCCCTTTACGATACAGGCACTGCGTCATCATTGAGCTGCTCAGGGAATTTTCTCGGACTGACACTGCTTCAGTGTCGAAGGGCTCTGTGTTGTTTCTGAGCGGTACAAAGTTGTAACTGCATCAGTTCTGATGGTTCTAGACACCGGAAATCTCCTTTCAAGGACCCAGGACTGAATAGGCACCACTTGGCCAGGTAATGTTTCACAGATGGCAGAGTTCAGGTGCTGTTGCAAAGTTGCAGGAAGGCTTAGATGGCCATTAGACTTCAGAAGAGGAGGCAACCCAGCAAGCCCTTGGAGTCACTCTGTGTTCAAGTGAGATGGGTCCAATCCTTGTCCTTGGCATGGCAGAGATCAGCAGGCAGTGGGGCAGCTCAGCAAAGCAGACGGCAGATCCTACAGAGCAGCAGCCAGGCAAAGCGACAATCCTTATTGCACAGCAGTCCTTACTCCCATCAGAGCTCTTCACAAATCCAGTTGTGTACTGTCTTGGTAGCGTCAGAGCCCCAGTACTGATACTCAAATGTGACTTTGAAGTTGGGGTGACTTCAAAGCAGGTCCTTCAAATGCACACGTCCCCTTTCAACCCTGTCCACCCTTCCAGTGTTTGTGGTTGACTAGAGGGAAGTCACAAAGTTTAGTTGTCACCCATCCCAGACGTGTACTGAAGAAAGGCTGCAAGGCACACAGAGCAGTAAGAGCAGAGAAATGCCCACTTTCTAAAAGTGCAATTTCTAAAACAGTAATTTTTTTATTCAGCTTTACAAATACAGATGACTTATCATTATCATTCCAAAGATATGAAAGATGATACAACTTCTCCTTGCTAATCAGGAATTACAGCTTAAAAGAGTTTTAAGAAATTCATAATGCTAGCCTATGAGAGGAGTAGGCCTCACAGTAGTAAAATTCAAATGTAGTTGTTTATCAATCAATCAGCATTTGTATAGCACTGCACTGACACCCCTAGGAGTATCTGGGTGCTGGAGATGCCGTGTCTCTCTCAAAAGGCAAGTCTTGAGTTTCTTACTGGAGTTCACCAGGGAGGTTGCTCCCTGGGTGGTGAACTCCGCTCCGTTTGCAGAGTTTGTGAAGTTTACTGCACTCCACGGAGCACATGGAATTCCCAAAAAGGTATTTTTCTCATTCATGCTTGTCAAAGTCAAGTTGATGTGTGCGGTAAATTCACCCCCTGGTGAGATTTTTACGTGCTTGTCCTCGCCAAGGTCTAGTTGGCGAGTAAGGAAAATCAACCTCCTGGTGAGATTTCTCAACACAGGTGGTCCGATTTCTCAATGTGAGTGGTCGGGGACCACTCGTGTTGAGAAACCTTCTGTTCGCGTTGAGAAAACTGCTACTCAAGTAGAAAATCTACTCAAGCAGCAGAAAGGAAGCTCCGCCCTCTTGCGCTGCGCATGGTGCAGTTTGTGATAATTTTACAGCTTGGCACAGACACCCGGCACTCAAAATCATTGCCAACGGCATTACCCTAACCCACTCCGTCGCTCGTTGAATTCTGCGTATCTCTGCAGAATTTTTTGTCACTTTGCGGATTTCCACCTAGCGAACTCCACACAAGCTTAGTTGCTGTTCGGAAGTGGAGGGGCAGGGTGTTCCAGGTCATGCTGGTGATGTATGAGAAGAAGCAGTCACTGCTGTGGTGCGATGTATGGGGGAGTGTGAGCGATGGTGATTGAGGCAGAGCACAGGTGTCTTGAGGGCAGGTAGAAGCTGAGTTGATGGTTGATGTAAGATGGTGCTTGGTTGTGTTGAGCTTTGAATGCATGTGTGAGGATCTTGAACTTGTACCTCTTCTGGATGGGTAGCCAATGTACGTTTCTGGGGTGAAGGGTGATATGGGTTCGTTTGGGGAGGTCTAAGATGAGTCTGGCAGCGATGTTCCTTATGGTTTGAAGTCTTTTGAGGAGCTAGATAGATTTTCCAGCATAGAGAGTATTGCCATAGTCGAGGGGGGCTGTTGACCAGGGCCCGGTGGATGGTTTTTCTGGTGTTGATGGGGATCAATCAGATGATTCTGTGGAGCATGTGAATGGTCTGGAACAGGAAAAGGCGAGTGCATTGATTTGTGATGTCTGGGTCAATTTGCTGTTGAGGATCATGCTGAGGTTGAGTGCATGGTCTGTCGGTGTGGCTGTTGGTCTGAGTTCTGCTGGCCACCAGCTGTGGTCCTATGCGGTGGTGCTCTTCCAGAGTATTAGTTCTCCTGTTTGTTGGAGGCAGCTGTCTCTCATTCATTTGTATACATTGGTCAGGGCATTGCAGAAGTAGGTTTTGGTGTTGGAGGGGTCCGTGGTGAGTGAGAGGATCAGTTGAGTGTCACTAGCATAGGAGATTATGTTGAGTCCATGCCATCTGAAGATGTCTGCAAACAGGTCATGTAGATGTTGAACAAAGTGGGGCTGAAGGATGATAATTGGTGTACACCATATATGATATCCTTGTATGCAGAAGGGAAGGGAGTCAGACAGATGCTCTATGTGAGTACTGAAAGGAAAGAAGCCATGCACTTGAGGCCATTTTGCTGTATACTGACATAGTGGAGTCTGTCGATTACGGTGTGGTGGAGACGGTGTTGAATTCTGTGGAGAGGTTGAGGAGGACCAGGGTCACAGTTTCTCCATGGTCGAGGAGAGTTCTGATGTCTGTAGTGGCAATCAGTGCGGTCTCTCTTCTGTGGTTGGCTCGGAATCCTGATTGTGATATGTCGAGAAGGTGGTTCAGTTCCAAATATTCGGTGGCCTGATGGCTTTCTCAAGTACTTTGGCTGGGTAGGGGAGCAGGAAGATCGGTAGGTAATTTTTGAGATTGCTGGGGTCAGCAGGGGACTTATTCAGGAGGGTATGACCTCTGCATGTTTCCATCTATCAGGGAAGGTTGCTGTGGAGATGGAGATTTCAAGGATTCTGTTGAGTTCAGTGCTGATTGGGTTAGCTCTTAGGTTGAAGAGATGGTGGGGCAGGGGTTGGTGGGTGCCCCAGGGTGGATGGATAACGTAATGGTTGTGGTGATTTCAGTGGTGGGTGGAGATGAGGTGGTTAAAGTTCATTAGTGTTCCCTGGTTGGTTGAGGTTGTTGGGGTTGAAGGTCGAAGTTGTTGTAGATGGTGGCAATCTTGCAGTAGAAGTAGTCTGAGAGGGTGCTACAGAGTTCTTGGAAGGAGTGGGTTGTGTTCTCAGTGGCTGCTGGGTAGGAGAATTCCTTGACAATTTGAAGAGTTGTTTCATGTGGTTGGCTGCGGTGTTGATACAGTTGGTGATGGCTGCTATCTTGCCTCCTTTGATGCGTAGGTGGTAGACGCTTGGGCTGCTTTGTGGGCGTCTCTATTGGAGGGGTCCTTGGTGACGGGCAGTTGCACTTGGTGGTTCTTAGCTCCGGGGTGTAGCATTTGGCTTAATTTGAAGTTTTGTTGTTTTAGCTAGTTTCAGTGGAGCGACTCTATCAGCGCATTTGTTGATACAGATGGAGAAGTTCTGGATGCCCTGGTCAAGATCAGTTGAATTTTCAGAAGTTTCAGGTTGTGTGGTGCTGAGGGCCTAAGTCCTTGAGTCTCGGTTACCTAACCGCAGCTGTGGTGGGTGGCGCTGTGGTACTTAGCAATGGTAGGCTGGGCGTTGGAGAAGGTAACGTGAACAATAACATTGTTGGTACAAGTGAGTTCTATGATTTGGGTAAATTTGATTCTGTCGCTGGAGTTAAAGATGGTGTTAAGTGTGTGTCCGGCTTTGTGTGTGGGTCGGTGACTAGTTGGGTGAGGCCAATGTTGTTGGGGTTTTCCAGAAGGGAGGTAGAGTTGGCATCATTGGGATTGTCAATGTGGATATTGAGATAGCCAAGCAACCGGCAGTGGTGGGAGTCGATGGCAAGGGTGGCAATGAGGTTGTAGAGGGTGTCACAGAAGGTTGGTCGGGGTATAGGGGGTCTGTAAGTGAGGGTGCCTCTTATCATGGTCATAGCGTCGGTTTGTAGTCAGAAGTTGAAGTTGCCCATGAGAGGCATTGGGTCATCCCTGGTGATGGTGCATTGGATGGTTTCCTTGATGATTATGACCCTGCCCCCCCTGTGTTTGTTGGTGGGTTCTCATTGTAGCGTCCTGTAGCTGTCAGGAGTGGTGGTGGCGATGGCAGGGTCCAAGGTGGGGTTGAGACTCATTTCAGTGATGAAAGCAGCTTCCCAAAAGAGGGTGGTGATGGTGTCCCAGATTTCCGTGGCATGTTTACTGAGGGAGCAGGCGTTGAGCAGGATACATTGGAGTGGTTCTGGATTATTCATAGTCTTCTGAGTGGAGGCGGCACAGTGTGGGCTGGTGGTCCTGTGCAGCAGGAGAAGTGGCAGTTGTAGCAGGTGAAGGGTACTTTGGTTGATCGCAGAGGACGTGAAGCAGCTGTTGTTGCAATTTCCAGGGTCCAGGACCAAGAGCTCCTTGAAGGTGGAGAAGTGGATGGTGAAAGGACCTGGGGTCCTGGTGTTAGGTGTTGTCCAGGTGCGGTTGAGTGCCAACGGTCTCTACCAGAGCATCTAAAACTTAAAAGTACATGCAGAGAGTATGTTTAAGGCCTTCTGCATCCCAATATGGGTGTGATCCAGAATGACGAGGTCTGTATATTGTATAATTGAAAGTTTTAATGATGCCATTTTTGTAGAGAAGTTCCCTTTGGATAATGCCAGCCCAAGATCAGCAGTATAGAGATTGAGCAACATGCGGGCTATTACACACTTTTGTTTTAAACCTTTATTTGGGTTTATTATTGGGGAGGCATGGCTTTGTGTCAGTTTAATTTGAACTCAAGTGTCCATTTAGATGGCAATTATGGCATTGAGCGAATCGTTTGGTACCCAGCCCTCAGCTATCTTTGCCAATAAGATGTTGTGGTTTATGCCGTCAAATGATGCTCTGTAACCTACAAAACATGCATATAGTAGGCATTTTGCACCTTTATTTGCCAAGAAGGACATAGCTATGACATTTTCCATGGAGGATGCTTTGGGCCAAAACTCTGCCTGATAATTTGGAAGGATGTTACTTTCTCTTACCCAGTTCTTCAGTTCGTGTAGAAGGACCTTTGAGAAGGCTTTCCTCTCATCATCCAATTATTAGCCTATAATTTTCCGCCTTTGAACTGTCTGCATTTTTATGGATTGGATGCAGGAGGAAGCCCCTCCATAATGCTGGAATGTTAGATGACAATATGCAGGTTTGAAAGTGTTCATGAATTTGTGAGGCCCATTAAATAAGCATAGTCCCTGAAGCTGTTCCTGGGTAGTCCTTAGGGCCAGGGGCGCTGACTTTGCGTATTGTTTGAAGTATTATATTGTTTTCCTCCACAGTTAAATGATGGAACAATTCCTCTAATTGATCACAATTCATGTTCTGCGTGTACATCCCAGGGGATAGGAGATGGTTCAGGACCTGTGTACAATGAATTAACATGATTTGTCCATTGTTCTGCTGAGATTGTGTTTACTGTGCTGATTGTTTTGTTGCCAAAGCAGTTGATGTATTCACAGAATTTCCTTGCAATGGCAGGTGCTAACAAGGGAAATACCAGCTTTCATTCCTTCCCTAGATGTTTTTGTTTGAGAGCCCAAAGCAATTTCTTGAGTTTTATTCTTGCCTGCTTTGTTCTGTTTTAGAGAGGGCTAATGTGTGCTCTTCTGTATCTAAATTCTACCTTCTGACACTCCTGTTTACTTTGGAGAAGCACTCTATCATCTATATGGACTTTATGTTGGTGCTTTATGGAGGTTCGCGGTTTAGTTTAGTCGATTTATGGTTGGTTAAACCCAAGTATAAGTCACCCATTGCACTGTTCCATGCTTCTACTCCTGTCAGTTGATCAAGTGACTTTAAATTTTGTTGTTGCTTCCATTTCTTATATTGCATATAAACCCCATTTTATCATTTTTAATAATAGGTTTGCTCCTGCACTTAGGGTATAGCCAGCTGCTTGACCTGCCGGATATGTGGTGCAGTTTAGGTAAATTTGAATGGTCTGAGGTTGGTGGTCACTTTTATGAACAACTTTGTACTTGAAAATGTATTGATCTTCCATGTCATTGTGTGCTCATAAAAAGGTAATTCAACGTGGAGGTGTTTCTAAATGTGTGCGGCCTTCCCAGACTAATTTGCTCAGTTGGTTGCATGTGTGGAGGCTGAATTAATTAATAAAGGCTTCAAAGATCATCTGATGGGCATCTTTCTGGGGATTCTTGAACTGGTCCAAATGCCTTCTTATAAGGTTCCTGGCTGGGATGACTGCATGATTTGGATACTAGTAGAGTAGCGTTTGAACATGCTTTCAGAAATTGTTAACAGCCTTCTTCTTCCCTGCATTACATGGGTCGATGTAAGTATTAAGGAGGATTATGGAAGGACTCAAGCCACTTAAAGTTAGGCTGAAGAGTTCAGTTGTCTGCATGTTATGACACCAGGTTTTAATCTCTTTTATTCTAAGTTGCAAATTGAGCTTTACAAAGATCGAAAGGCTGCTGGACGCTCTTCCAAAGATCTTTTTTTCTATGTTCAGTGTTTTGAACCGCGTAATATTCAGGTATTATGGATGGCTTTATTTCCCAAGTTTTCTGTAAGCAGATGCGATCACTTCTGGTTAAGAACTTTTGAGCTTCTTTATTTTGTAAAACAGAGGCCAGCCCAGCAACATTCCATCTTCTGTTGAATTAATTTTGTGTCTTTTTGTCTCATGTTAGGAGTCAGATTACCTTCCGGTACTTGTTTCAAATCGACCGATAACCATTTCCATCTGTTACCATTGTCCCATACGGTATCCAGGGTATCCTGTGTGTATCATTGCTTTTTACATTTGACAGATGCACTTTTATACACCCTACCCAAGGTGCATATGGATCTCCTGTTCCCCCCTGGGAGACCAATTGTGTCTGGCATTGGCGGACCCACTGAAAGACTTTTGGAGTACATAGACTTATTCCTTCAACCCATGGTACAAAACCTCCCCTCCACATGAGACACCAAAGACATCTTAAGCATTTTGTCAGATCTGACATGGGAAGAACCAATGTTGCTTGTGACATTAGATGTGGTGGCTCTGTACACCAGCATCTAACCAGATCTGGGATATAGAGCTATCAAACATCAGTTAGAAAAAAGACCTGCACCACTTTGGAAACACACAGAGATGCTACTCACAATGATGAACCTTATTCTCCATAACAATGTATTTCTATTCAACAACGTTTGGTACAGACAAAAACAGGGGTGGCGATAGGATTGAAATTTTCCCCATCATTTGACAAACTGTTTATGGGACATTTGGAAGACATTTGGGGTACAGAGTGCAGTCAATGGAGTGAATATATCATGTATTGGAGACTGCCTTCTTCTGTGGACAGGTTCAGAAGAAGAACTGATGGGCTTCTGCCTACATTTGAATTCCAATAACATGGGAATCAAATTCACTTCGAAACACAGCAGCACACAAATTGAGTTCTTGGATACAGAACTCTATGTCAGTAACAACACACTCCATAGCAGGCTATTTCGAAAGATCCAGCATGCAATTCATTACTGCATGCTAGTAGTGCTCACCCCCTACACCAGACACAAGCCATTCCCTTTGGAGAGCTCACAAGGGCTCTGAAAAATTGTAGCGAAGAACAAGAGTTCTTCTCCTGCCTTGTGGAAATGAAAGACAGATTCAAAAAGAGGGGATATAACCAACAGAATTAAAGAGTGAACAAAGGATCTTAGCCACACAAAGGACAGATACACTAAAAGACAAAAACAGGGGCACTGACAACAAACAACTGGTCAAGTTAGTAAATAATTTCAACATCTTGACCAAATCAATTGTCAACAGCATGAACAGACACTGGAGTATTCTCAGGACAGATAAGACTTCGGAGGAATTCATCACTGGTCGACCCCTAGTCACATATCGGAAGAACAGGACATTAAAAACTATTCTCAGTCCCAGCATCCCCCCAGGCCAGGAATGACATCAATTGGCTCACTAAACAATCATTGGGTTTCTACAACTGTGGATGCTGTGGGGTATGCAGATGGGCAGAAGACAAGAAAAGAGCTTTATGGGAATTGATGGACAAACATACACAATAAGACACAATATCAACTGTACATCCAAATTTGTTGTATATGTGATAAAATGCAAATACAACAAGATGTATGTCTACTAGTACTATCAGGAGATTAAGAGAAAGGATCAGTGAACATGTGAGGGCATTGAAACAGGGAGATGAGAGATACCCTGTGGCCATACATGTGAGCACCTGCAAATCTCAGGGCCGCTACAAACAGTTCATGTTCAGTTCAAGTTCTTTGGGATGGATTTAGTCCCACAAAACCAGAGAGGAGAATCAAGACTGAGGCAACATGGAACATGCACCTCAAAACGGTAGAGAGGGGGTTAAACTGAGACAATGAGATGCAATATTTCCTGGGATATTGATCTCCCATAGGACAATAGAGACGGAACATAGGAACATGACAAACACATGCACTACAATTCTTTGCGATGACTGTCTCAAATAAGAACAACAGGCACACTAGATAGAAGGAAACACAGTTATAGGAGATATACTCTCTAAATGTAATTCAGAGAAAATAACAGACTGGTCCTTTTTGCGAAAATCATGTAAAACAATGTATGACGATTTCATATAAGTCATCAGCGTCATTGTTGGTATATTTTGAAAAAAGAATGGAATATTGTTTACAGAACTCTTGAATTTACGTTTCAAATCAAACAATATATCACTGCTTGCCACGTCATCCAAGAGTATTTTGAATCCCACTCTCCTTCAGATAGAAGATAAAACTTTTGTTGTAATTACCCTGAAATTTCTCTTTGAGTTGTAATTTTATTTTCACTGTTGTTTGAACTTGTCATGATTAATATGAGTAGATATATGAATTATGACGTGGTTAGTTGTAAACGTAAGAGCAAACCAATAGATATTGCGATATACTCTTCCTCAACTTATCCCCAAAGATCTGCCAATCTTTGAAACATTACGATCTTCACAAATCATTATCCCACATCATTGAGATATTCATGGTCGCAATGGTACCATTAGGAATTGAAATTGACGACATGACTACATTAGCTGTGTTCTAATATTGGGTGTATGTAGTCTAGAATAACCGAATGGACACTTTATTTTCTGATGAACAATCAGAGAATACAATCTGGAAATGCACGCAGAGGAAGGGCGGAACCGACCGCCGGTTTCGGGTTCTCGTTCTAGTGTTTTAAGTCCACTATGGACCACGAGCATACAAATAGATGGAAGAACATTACAGTACTTCCGGGTCAATCAACCAACGCAGGAAGCGGCAGAATGAGAAGAAGCACACACGCTTAGGTAAGATGATGTTATCCCTAATTAACGTGGAGCGAAAGGACAAAAGGGGGGCTATATATTACATGGCACAAAGTAAAGATAATGCCACCTTTACATTTGACAGTTACTTGTCCGTGGAAATAATTACTCACGACCAGAGGGCGTTTGGATCACTCAGGACTCAGACAATAATCTTCACTTTGAACTAACAATTAGGTAAGATCAACATGCAATGTGTACTTCTAGAGATCACGACTATAGAGATCGTTCAAACCACAAAGCCTGTATTATAATGTCGACAAAAAGAATATTTGTTTTAATTTTAGACACACAACTAGTCTTGGAAGATTATTAAATCGAGTTTAAATGAAGAAACACTAACACACAGCCGGGACAGCAGTAGAACCGGCGGGGAGGTGAGTTACATCTCACTGACTCCTGTAATATATACGTTGACAGTGGAGTTGTGCGTTATTTTGAAAATACCCCCGCATTTTCCTCTTATAGAATGGGACAAATTTGTCAGCTTTGTTGTCAGGTAAGAAAAATAACGTCTAAATGACAATCACATTTGTTACAGGTCTAGTCTTCCTATTGCCCTTCCGCCCTTCCCACTTCCCACTACTGTGATTGGTTACTGTGATGATGTACTTTGGAATGTTGTGCTAATATTTATATGATGTGCACCCTCGACCCTTGGACTCTGTTACCTTCCTCACAGCTGTTCCCTCCCTCCCGCAAGCTCGTTACTCATAATAAATACTTAAGATAATATACTCCTGCTTTCCTTCGTTATTGAGTACACATTCTACAACATATTTGGCGACGGCTTTCAAGAGACGAGCTTGCGCAGGGATTTCTTCTGGAGCGACGTAACCTTATCTTCAAGGCAAGTGCTCTTATTGAGAGTTAAAAAAAAAAAAAATTCGGATAAAATTTTAATTTATATTTTCTCCATTGATTTTCGGATCGACCGCAATCTGTGACCGAGATTTTCATGTGGTCGGAAAAGCCGACGAGGGCATTGTTATCGAGGGAATTGAAATTGCAGTTGGCGTGTGACGAAGCATTCAAGAAACCAAAAGGCAAGTTACGAAGTTCTTTTGTTTCGTGCCGGTTGATTCTGCAAGTAAAGTGTGATTACGTGTTTCTCCACAGCGTGAAGCAGTCTGTGGGGGAATTCGACGGCAGTTGAAGAGTGACAGTTCAACTGTCATTCTTCGTTCCACGCGCTGGCTCAACCGTCATTCCGATCTCCTCAGCTGTTTGTCAAACAGCGGCTGTTACGTCACGACGTCATTGACGTGGGCAACGTGACGCCATTTTGTCTATTGTCATTCACAGCAGCGCATCGGAGCCGAAGGTAATTA
Organism: Lissotriton helveticus; assembly: GCF_964261635.1. Lineage (NCBI taxonomy): Eukaryota > Metazoa > Chordata > Amphibia > Caudata > Salamandridae > Lissotriton > Lissotriton helveticus. The sequence continues at coordinate 384,138,280 of NC_136070.1, read as the reverse complement.
AAACGTGTAAACATTCACGCAACTTATTTTAAAAGGACACAGTTTGCTACTAGCAAAATATAAAAGTAAAACGTTTATGCTTACAAGTGCTCTGTAATTTTTGACCATCAAAAATTGATTTGTTTATTAAAAAAGAGACCTCAGATACCAATCTGGGAAACATGGCCAGTGAGTCGAACTTCAATGCTCCTGCAGTTTTCTAAACGAACCTGGTAAACCGGTCATGAAATGGCACAGTTGGTACAGGTCATTTGAAAACTATTTGATTGCCATTAATGGTAAGAAGTTCGACGCTGAAAGAAAAACAGCTATTCTTGTTGGGCTGTTGGGTGTGGCAGGGCAAGAAATCTTTTATAGTCTGCCAGAGTATGAACCACCACCAGGTCAATTTATTCCATTAAATGAATTCCAAGAAGCCGTCAAGAGGTTGGAAAGACAATTTGATGAGGAGGAAAATATAATGGTGGGCAGACACCGTTTCACTATGAGAAAACAAACTGAAAATGAAAATGAAAATGTCGAAGAATACATAGCAGCTTTGAGAGTGTTAGCAACTAAGTGTGACTATCAAGATAGAGTGGATGAATATATACGCGACCAGTTAATCTTTCACTGTTATGAAAGGAAAATTCAAGAGCGGCTTTTAGCATGCAAACAACCTACTCTTTCCAAAGCTATTGACATTGCAAAAGGTATTGAAAGATCATTAGAAGGGTCAAGCGAAATAACTGGAGCTACAAATAAAAATTCAAATGTTTATTTAGTGAATGATAAAAAGAGCTATGTAAAAAAAGGAAATGTTTCTAACAGCAAATTTAAAGCAAATGCTAATATTAATACATCTCAAACTGTATGTTATAGATGTGGTTCTCACAATCACAAGGCTGATTCCTTGAATTGCCCGGCATTGGGGAAGAAGTGCACAAGATGTCTTATGGTAGGGCATTTTGCGGGGGTATGTGGTACTTTTGGCCAAAAACGATCTACACCCACAAAAGTAAGCTGCGTAGAAGATTTCAACGAAAATATGTGTTCTAATATTGTTCTTACCATTGAGGAAGAATACAAAAATATCAAAGGCCCGTTAGGGGTGGCCACTGTAGGAGAAGTTCAACTTAAAATTATGGCAGATTCTGGTTCGCCAATTACAATAGTTTCCGACAAGAAATTTCTTCAGTATTGGCCACAAGTGGACTTGATTGAATCTGATGTCAATCCAAAAGCTTTTGGGGAATCAGACATCAATATCTTTGGGTACTTTGAAGATATTCTAAATATCAAAGGTAGATGTGTTAATACTAAGATATATGTCGCAGAACGCGGCAGGGACATTGTGGGATGGAGAGACTTAGCAAAATTGAAAATAATTTTGAAGCCAGGTGCCGAAGACCCCATCGTCCTCGATGAGGGATTTACACCAAGCATAAATATTTCTGCGCTCACATGCAAAAATGAAAGCATATCCACTATTCTTGGTAAATATGATTCACTGTTTGAGGATAGAATAGGCTGTGTAAAAGGTTTTGTACATAAGATAGTTCTAAAAAAAGATGCTGTGCCGGTAATACATAGAGTTAGGTCTCTCCCACTATCAGTAAAGAATGATTTAAAACTTGTTCTAGAAAAATTGGTCAGTGAAGGCATTATTGAACCAGCAGATTCTGCCGAATGGGTTTCGGGTATTGTTTTGATAAAAAAGAGGAATGGTGAGTTCCGCCTGTGCGCAGATCTGAGGTCACTTAATAAGAACATTCTGGTAGATTGTTTTCCCCTTCCCAGAATTCAAGAGATCCTAGCTGCAACTGCAGGTTCAAATTTGATTTCCCTTATCGACCTCAGATCAGCGTACCACCAAGTCATGCTTGATGACGAATCCAAAGAGTTGACCACTTTTATCACACCCCTTGGAGCTTACAGATATGTACGATTACCTTTTGGTTTGGCGTCCTCAGCTAGCGTCTTCCAAAAGCTAATGGAGAATATGTTTGGGCAGATGACAGGCGTACAGAAGTTTCAGGATGACATTCTCATACATGCTGAAACCGTAAGTGAACATAATGTCATTCTGGAAAAGGTACTTGGTAAGTTACAGGAGAGGGGTATGACTGTTTCAAAGAACAAATGCGAATTTCTAAAAACTGAATTGGAATATCTAGGCCACGTACTTAGCCAGGATGGTATCAAACCAAAAATGAATTTAGTCAGGGCAATTTCTGAAGACCCCAAACCAGAGGATAGAGATTCGCTGAGGTCTTTTTTAGGACTCAGCGAATACTATTCAAGATTTATAGAAAACTATGCAGATGTAGTTGAGCCGGTGAGAGCTCTTTTGCGCAAAGGTGAGCAATTTAAATGGGATGTACAACATGATGTATCCTTTTCAGAAATTAAAAAGTCTATTGTAAACGCTCCAACGTTGAAGCCGTTTGATGCAAGGGGAACCAACATTATCACTGTAGACGCCAGCTCAGTGGGTATTGGCGCAGTTTTTACTCAGAAAGTCAATAAACAGGTTCACTCTGTAGCGTTTATTTCATGTAGATTGACAGAGACGGAGAAGAACTACAGTACTATTGAGCGGGAAGCTCTAGAATGTGTGTGGGCAGTGGAAAACTGAAAATGTATTTATGGGGAAAGGATTTTGAACTAGTTACCGACCACAAGCCTCTCACATTCATATTTGACGGGTATGGAAGAGGTAAGGCCTCAGCCAGGTTGGTGAGATTGCTGGCAAGACTGCAAGAATATAATTTCTCTACCCACAGAAGATATCGAGATACAGAATGAAGACGACACTGAGTGTGTAGTCTCATCCATATCCAGCATTCAAGTAACAGGTAATGCTATGTCAGAAAATGAGTGGTTAGAAGCCATGAATTCCGATACTGTTTTAAGGAAAGAACAGTTGAGTTTGGTGTTGTGAAAAGTGAGTCATTTGACGTGGGTGGACCACATATATATATATAAATATATATATATATATATATATATATATATATATATATATATATATATATATTCACCTTGCAAATTCACTGAAAAAACCATAGGTTTCAGGCCTTATATAGTTAGGAATTAGCATTTTAAAAAAACCTTGCAAGTTCACTGAAAAAACCATAGGTTTCAGGCCTTATATAGTTAGGAATTAGCATTTAAAAAACCTTTGAAATTCACTGAAAAAACCATAGGTTTCAGGCCTTATATAGTTAAGAATTAGCATTTAAAAAACCTTGCAAATTCACTGAAAAAACCATAGGTTTCAGGCCTTATATAGTTAGGAATTAGCATTTAAAAAACGTTTGAAATTCACTGAAAAAAACATAGGTTTCAGGAGTTATATAGTTAGGAATTAGCTTTTAAAAAACCTTTGAAATTCATTGAAAAAACCATAGGTTTCGGGACTTATATATTTAGGAATTAGCATTTAAAAAACCTTGCAAATTCACTGAAAAAACCATAGGTTTCAGGCCTTATATAGTTAGGAATTAGCATTTAAAACATGTTTGAAATTTACTGAAAAAACCATAGGCTTCAGGAGTTATATAGTTAGGAATTAGGTTTTTTAAATGCTAATTCTATTAGCGGATAACGTTTTTATATATTAAAACGTTTTTTAAATCTCAAATGCCCACTTTGCTAACAGAGTTTTTAAGCACAGGCTCTTTTGTCTCTGGTGGCCATCTTGGGAGACTGCATGTCAGAATGTTTTTAATGAAATATAAGAGGATTTGAGAAGTCACTCAAAATGTGCCCTAATTTTTCTTTCTTCAGCACTAATCATAATTTCTATGGCAAAATGAACTCCCTCATTTTGTTCCTTTGCAAATTAAATGTTTTAAGTGTTAACACTGTATTCCAATCGAGATGACTTCAGGTGTGCCATACTTTTGTCATAAGTAAGACTGTTAGCGCTCTAGTTGTTCTTTAGAACACTCTGGGACATTCTGTCATTGGGCTCTAGTTGGGCTACATCTGGCTGATATTTGGGCTATATTTGTTTTTTTTTGTCTCTGGTGGCCATCTTTGGGCTACATTGGGCTACATTGGGATACATTGGGCTACCTTTGGGCTCTAACATATATATAGCCCAATGTAGCCCAATATATATTTTTTCAAAGTTAATTTTCGGAAAAACCACTGGAGCACATATCTTGAGACATAGCAAAGGCACATCGGGCTACCAGTCCCTACAATTTTGCCAAGTTTGGTGGAAAACCATTCAGCCGTTCGGGCTAAAAGTGAGTCCAACCGCCCTATGGAAATTAACATGGGGAAAACATGTTTTTGGACCCCCCTTTTATCTCGGGCCCCGCTTGACGAATCCCCCCCAAACTTTCAGGGAAGGACCGGAGCGCCGCGAGGCAAAGTTAAGGAAAATGTCAGGAAGATTCCTCAACCGGCGCCAACGTTATTCCCAATAGAATGTTGCGATTTCCCTATGGAAAACAATCCTAACTATATATACCTACTGGCTATTGCCAGTAGGTAAGATAGATAGATAGATAGATAGATAGATAGATAGATAGATAGATAGATAGATAGATAGATAGATAGATAGATAGATAGATAGATAGATAGATAGATAGATAGATAGATAGATAGATAGATAGATAGATAGATAGATAGATAGATAGATAGATAGATAGATAGATATGAGGCTCCTGCTTGATTTCGTGGACGTGAGAAGCACTCAAGCGCCAGCACCGGGCTCCAAGCACTGCCCGATCATTTGTGCAGGAAGGTTGGTCAGTCAATCCCTTTCACAGTTCTGGCATCATGACACTGCCGAAGCGTTTCGAATAAACATTCTTCTTCATGGGTTGATGATGGCAGAAAAACACGAACCAGGTGGTATTCCCATTTATGCAAAATAGCGCGCCTACTTTCTGGCTGATCTCTATGATACTACGCTTAGCATTATGGTAGTTATAGTCCTGGAAGTATTATTAAAACACTGCTGGTTTCTAAGGCTCACAGATGAGCCCTGACGAACACACGATCCTCTATCAGTGCCGATGTTCCACTTGAACATCAGATATCGGCGGTGTTCGTACCGCCGAGGAGCACCACCCCGGGAACCTGGGGGCCACAGGAGTCTGTATCCAACATGCTCCTTCAAGTGGAACATCGGCACTGATAGAGGATCGTGTGTTCAAACAAGGTTGTTATCCTCAGAGTGAAGATCCTGCTGTAAAGGGGGACCTGAAGAAAAGGATCCATGTCAGAATCTGCCTGGAAGAAGAAGAAAAGGTGAGTATGCTCCCCAAATCCTTCATCACCACCACCTTGAAGCAGGAGGTCCACTTGTGTGACAGGCAACTCATAATACTGACAGTGGTGCAACTTCTCTATACAGCCCTTTGGAAGCTGCCTTTCCCCGACTGTGAAATCAGTAGTCAGCAGTCTGCTGGCGATCTCGATGGTCTTCACATAGCCGATCCACCCAACTTGTAATACGGCAGTCGGACCGCCAAGCTCACCGTGCTCGGACCACTACTGCTGATACGGTGGTCCATGGTACCGCCAAACTTGTAACAAGGCCCTGAGTACTGATCTCTCCATTGACCTCTCTGTCGCAGTGTTCGCTATAGCAGTGTGACTTCTGATGCAGTAGTAGATTCTTTTGGCATTTAGACCGAGAGATGAGAGGTAGGCTTTATAAAATCTTCCTCATGCGGGACCCACCTGATCCCAAGACCACTGTGAGCTGCAGATGGGAGTTAACTATGGTATATCACACTGATCCTCTAGGCACTGAGTGTACCTTAGGTAGTCACCAGCAAGTACAATATCCGATCAAGCAAGAAGATTGGCTGGCGAATAAGCAGGCAAGGGGAAGCATAAAATGATGGGGCAAGCAGTAGAAGTAGAAAGCAAACAAGGGGCAAGGCAGGAAGGGCAAGACAAGCAAAATCAATCCATGCAAAATCAATCCATGGAAAACAGCCACGAGGACTAGAGTCCCAGAACGTTACTAAGCGTTGGGAGCTGGGGCATGCTGAGGGTAGTTTCGGCCACCACACCAACCACAAGCTGCACTGGCCTAATGTGGCTGCTTCCGTGCAACAGGGGGAGTGCTGCTACCCAATGCTCTGACCACCTCTCATCCACAACCTGCACCGCTCACCTCGGGGCCCAGAGGACCTATTGAAGTCCTCACCATTGTGGCCCCTTATGTTGCTAGTTGCTGACTGCTTTTGGTGTTGGTGACTATTTTTCATTATGTTTTTAATACATAATAAATAAAGATAACCATTTTGCTTTATTTGAGATATTGGTAATACATATTTAACAATGATAATAATTTATTACATATATTTAAACAATTTAAATATATAATTCAAAATGTATTAGTGCGGTAGCATTCTTCTATTTTTTTTTCAAGATTAATAAACATTTTAAATCCTTAACAAAAGCGGAGCAACTATTCTTCTAAAAAAAATATATGTTTATTGATTTTCTCATTTCAGCACCGTTATTAAATATACAAATAGTTTCACCGTAAGATAAAGAGAAAGGAAAAGAACAATACATTCCATACTCTATTATAACATAGAGTAAAATAATCTAGAAGAGAGTAGCAGCAACATATTGTGATATAAATATTCAGTTCATAGCAGCCATTACATGGCTTACGTAAAGAGAGGCTTTAAGCGCATACATTTGAGTATTGCTTAATAAATAATACTTGATAATATATTCATAAAACAGTTGTTAGAGTACTAGTTATATACACCCTGCAGTTTGTTGAAAGAGCTGGGAGATAAAGCCCTAAAAAATAAATTTAAAGAAGCAGCATTTATCGGTTCAATGGCTAAGATATATTGGCTTGTCTATCTTCCTTCCATCTATATCTATATATTTGGACCAGATAGACTTGCCAAGCCTTCTTGCCCTCTTCCCCTTTCTTTCATAGATTCCCTCTTTTAGATTGAAAGTGTCTAACAGCCTCCCTAACTGTTGCTGAAATAAGGGAGCCCGCCAGCCACGCAGAGGATGCGCAAATACTGACAACTGCAGTAGCCCCAAAAAAAAGTATTTGCATGCATCCTGTGTGTCATAATTGCTGACGCCAAGGAGCATTAATTCAGGTGTTAAATGTACCTTTATGTTCAGGGTTTGATCTTAAAACTTTTGAAGTTCCTTCTTCAAAGATTGCAAACAGGGGCAGGTTGAGAACATATGTATTAAATCTGCTTCTGCACTTCTACAGCGGGGATATCTGATCCCTTCCTGTGCCACCCCATTGCGCTATTTTGGCTGGGGTGTGATACAGCAAGAAGATTGTTTTAAAATGTTGTGCATGCAGTTCAGCTGACAGGATCTTCTGCCCTAGTTGCAGAGACTCAACAATTCTACCCTGGTCTATATTAAGCTAATCCGCTCATTCCCCCCCCCCATGCTTCTCAAGGTCGTTCCGTTTCAGCTAGGACAGTTGTGAGTACATTTGTCTGATGGTGCAGCTCTCACTACCCCTGACCATCTCCATAATGTTGACTTCACTAAGTCTGTTCAATTCCCCTTTCTTTGTTGCTAAAAAACTGCGTATTTGTAAGTATTTTAAAAAATCTCTTCTATCAACTCCAAATTTAGCTTGCACTTGTTTAAACTGGTTATTCCCATTCAGCCCCAAAAGGTCTCCCATCTTCCGGATTTTCAGACCCTCCCACCTTGCCATTAAATGGTCTTGAAAGATTACTGGGAATGAAGGATTGTTAAAAGCTGTGTATAAACATGTTGTCTTCCAAGTCCCATTTTCCTTTTAAAAGCTGCCCAGATCTGAAAAGCGATGCCAAAGGTTTAAATCGAGTTTTTTTTTTAATAATAGCTGGGTTTGCTATGTTTCAACAAGCAGTTCTGAGCCTCGTCTCTCAGTAAGAGTTCATATATATCAGGTGTCCCTACTTTGCTCCACCGGTCGTCCACGTTGCCTCCCATTAATCCCACATATATTGTAGAGTGGCCGCCCAGTAGTACATTCTGAGATCCGGCACTGCCCACCCTCCTCTCTCTCTTGTTAGTGTCATGTATCTCATTGCTCTCCTGGTCTTTCCATGAGCCCAGATAAACTATTCAGCATATTTGCAAGTGCATTGAACCATTGTTTCCCAAATTCTAAGGGCATTGCCCTGAAAAGACAGAGCACTTTAGGTAGGAAGACCATCTTAATGCTATTATACCATCCTACAATGGCTAGATGAAGGTTATGCATTCTATCAAAATCCTTCCTTGCTTTCTGAATAACAGGGGCTATGTTTTCCTCCACCAGTTGCCCCAGTTTGGGAGTAATATGTATACCTAGATAGAGTAGCTGTCTGCATCACCCAGGGATCGTCCAGATCAGATGTCCTATTTGTAACTATCTGCGTGTTCTGCTGATTAGGTAAGTACCCTCAGATTGTACCAAATACCTGGGCTTCCTCCTCAATTGCCGCTAGTGCTGTTTGGGGACCAGGGGTTACCACAGCCGCATTATCTGCTTAGGCCAAGGCTTTGGTTTCTAGCCCTTGAAACCACATTGGTCTTACATCCTTATTGGTGTCAATCTTCTGGATGAAGGGGGTCAATATATAAGGCAAAGAGAAGGGGGGAGCACGGGCATCCTTGCCTAGTACCCCATGTGATTGGAAATACTTCTTTATATCCCCCATTCAATCTTAGCTGAGCGACTGGATCCTTGTATAAGCCCTGGATTGCCTCATTGAAGCCCTTCCCAATACTGAACCATACAAGGACTGCCCATAGATAGACCCAGGGGACCCTATAGAATGCTTTCTTGGTGTCCAATAAAATCAGGGCCATAGGGTCTACTGAGACTTCCGCTGTGTTAAACAATGTTATGACACTGCGGATAGGAAACGTGGTGCCCCTCCCAGGAAAAACTCGTGCTGGCGGGAGTAAATCACTTTACCAATTATATAACTTAAGCGTGTTGCTAAGGCCTTCGAAAATATTTTCGCGTCTCTGTTCCTAAAGGTAATAGGTCTATAGAAACCAGCTTCTCTGGATGCCTTCCACAAAAAATAGTGATGTGTGCCCAGCCCATGATTCAGTAACAGAACGTCCCTGCTGTGTGGCAGATTATCCTAACCAGGTCTGGTCCTATGGTGGTAAGGAAGGTTTTGTAAAACTCAAGGGGTATCTGATCAGGGCCCACTGCCTTGCCAGAGGGGACTTCCCTAAGTGCCCTGTAGACCTCTCCTGAGTGAGTCGGTCCTCCAGCGATTCCGCATTTGCGGGTACTATTTCAATACTACTTAAATATTCTCTAATTAAATCCTCTCCTTCCCTTTGTTCGTCATAATACAGTTTTTCGGAGTATTTGCAGAATTCCTCTCGAATCCCTATAGAGCCTTTTGCTAGGTTCCCCTCTTCATCCAAAATCTCGAGTATCTCTCCTGCCGCATGTTTCTGCCTTAAACCGGCTGCCAACACATGCCCTTCATGCTCGTTGACCTCGTAGTGATTTTCTCACCAAGCAAGTAACTTTTCAGCAGGCTTAGTCGCTAAGATTTCCCCTATATCGGCTTTGGAGAGAGCAAGTCTGAGCAAAATATTCTGTAGGGGTATCCTTAAAGCTAGAGTACTGGCAAGCTCTTCCTCAGTTTCCACCAGAGTCATATATAGTATTTTTACCCATTGGGCTTCGTTCCTTTGGCGGTATAGGCTACAGCTAAGTGTTTCCCCTAACCTCTGCCTTAAACGCACCCCAAACCACCCCACTGCAAGCACTGTTCCTATTGATTTCCATAAAATCCTTAATCCATTTAATAATACGTGTAATATAATCCTATTTTTTTAAAAGACCTCTTTCAATCGTCCAGACCCGCTCTGGTCTCTTTCAAAGAATAGGAGCTACAGGGGGAAGAAGAGGGGATCAGGCCGCCCCCACTCAACGTGCTAACAATCAACAATAGGCCTGATCACCAGACATTACACCCAACACTGTATATCCAGCAATGGAGGGGTCACCAAAAATGTAATCGCTCTCTCATGGACCTAACTAGGTCCCTAAGCTGTGGTGTATCCAAATTCAAAAAATGTTTATACTATCATGATGCACCCAATGTGCAAGAAAAAAGTGTGGACAGGAAAGGAGGCACCTCACGGTCCTAACACCAAGGGGACTGCTACCTGGTACTCGTCAGCAAGTCCACTTATCATCATCGGTTACCACCTTTCCTGTTTGTGTGTATGTGTTATTTAACAAAAACCTTAACCCATGAAATCAGGCAAAACTCAAAACCTAAGTGTCATAACATGCTACTAACATGTACGTCCAATGGACCCCATGAGGATATAGACAGAGAATCCTCACAACTAAAACTTGGTGAACCTACCTAGCTGAAACTACCTTTATTTAATGCTGCTAGCTTCCCAAACTAAAAATGGTTCCAATCAAACCATAATTAATTACGCCGACATGTTTCGTTGACAATGAGGAATTTCAGGCAACTTCTTCAGGGCTACTGGGGTTCCAAATTAATATCCCATGGTAGGCTCACATCAAACCTATGGTGGTATAAAAACAAGAGGACACGCCATCTGTGAACACACTCTGCTTAACGCTTATCTAATGTGTTATCACTCTAAAATCATCTAGTACCCATCATCCGGTTGCGTCCATCATATATACCTGCAACCATGCCTGGTAGGTAGGGGAAATCTGATATGCGTCAATCGATCGCGTTTCCCCACAGTGAATGCCCAAAGGTCCTATCACCTAAAAACAAATGTTCAATTTTATTTTTAATTATTACAGTCTATCTAGCTAACTAGCATTCTACATTCAATGCTGTTGGCGTCCAATGAGTAGATGAAGGACACAATGTGAAAGTGACCCCACTGTTATGATGTGCATATACATATAATGCCCCTATTTTCAATAGCAAATGTGCACTCTCCTGCAAGTTGTCATTGCCCTGTCCTCACTTGTAGTGTAGCTCCTATTTTCCCAATAGGCTCTGCGCATTGGAATAGTACCTACAGCAGTAAAGGCCTAGGCCAGACGTTAACTAGGTCTACTACTGTCGATACTAGACTTAATTTTTGGGTTTGCCAGCTAAGCTCAGAGTTCGCTAGAAACTTTCTCGAATGTTCAAGGAAGGATTAACTCCCCTGATTAGACAAGAAGGGATTTAGTTTCTGACAACCATAGAACATGACAACTTTGCTCTCCCCTAATCAAGAGTCAATCTCGAGAGTCGTGTGAGCACAAGGCAATTATTTTACTCAGTCAGTACGTGCATTCTTAGTCTCATCAGAATGTAGAGAAAAGGAAGAGACGGGCGTGTTCAATAAAAGATGTTATTTATTGATCAGTCTCTTTTCTCGTACAAGAGAAATGGATCGATATTATTGCAATACTTATAGTTAAGTAAAGTGCATACATTAGAAGCAATAGTATAAAATAATACTGTAAAAACATTGATATGGTTTCTGAGCCATATGATGTTTAAAATGATTAAAATATATTTACATACACATATACATTTTGACTAAACGTACTCAACTGGTGTTTCTAAATACGCCTACCCCGTGTACCTAAGTCTAATGCGTGGGCGGGAATAGAAAGTTACAGTTTAAGTTAAGTTTGTTTTTGCCAAGTGAATAACTAAAGAATTCTCTAGGAGGGGTTATTCAGTTCTGTACCTGGAATTTAGGATGAATGAGGAATGGTATCTCTTTCTCTGCTCTCGATATTCCAGGCTGCCTGCGAGGGCTGCCCAGAAGCGCCGGTGCTGGGTCTCTCGGCTTGAGATAGCAGCGCGTCTCTCAGCGCGTCAGGAAGGCGGGGCTGCTGCCTGCGGGGTCTGCTTCTGCTCTCGGCTTCGGCAAGTATGGCTGCTCCGTCTTGTCACCACGCGTGTGTTTGCATAGGGCAAGGTCGGCAATATTTATACCTTAAAGGTGCCGAGATTGACGTAAGGATGGACATAGGTACGTCAATAAAGATGTCATACGACTTGCTCGTTAGCACATTCTTTACTAAAGTTCTCTGTGAAATCAAAACAATGGCCGCACGGATTATCCAGGTTGTCATAGGTTTGATTTGTTATGAGAACGTCGTATGCCTTATCAGGGGCTGGAGGAATGTCGCTTGTCTAATTAGATCTCAAGCGTTATGACCTAATCAGATAACACGTTCCTGTGCCGTAGTGTGACTGCGTCAGATAACGGTATCTGCATCATGGGGGTTTTCTTGCCTCATGGGCTGACTGTTAGTTAACTAGCTAGTAAGTTTAACCAGAATAGGGTCAGGAATAGGGGGATCGAATCAGAACCTATAGAAATACACGACACCCACTCCACGCTAACTATGGTCATATCTACTAATCTATGCATAGTATAACATAGTACAACATACTATAGAGTATAGTGTATACCTTACCACCCCAAAATACATAAATGCATTTCGAAATTTTCAAATATACTGAAAAATTGCAGTCATATATATTGTATGCACTTAAGCTATGAATTAAATGCAAAAGTAAACACGCATTGTTATGCATTATTGCTTGTTGGTATATGAGAAATACACATGAAATGGCTCTTAATATGGCTATACAGAAAAAAAGTCGAAACCATTTCATCACATAAAATCTATTGCGAACATACCAGCGGGCAGCTAAAGTCTATAAAGTCTATAAAGTATCTAAAATAGAAATCTTAGTTCTCTAGGAATAGTCTCTTACTTTAAGCAGAAAATCAGTGTCCCGGGAAAAAATATATAGAAAAATATTTTAGGGGCTTGCTGAAAAAAGTTGCTGTCCGTGAACTGGATTGTAATTGTTCATGTGACTTTATTTTTAAAGTTGAAGGCCGAATTCAGGGAACGCCGTGTGCGAGTTTACTCAAAAGTCTCTATTTCTGTTCCGGAGAGAACATCATATCATTCAGGCTTTCGAAAAAACTGTCAACAGCTTCATGGGAAAGTTCCTCTAAGTCGGAAATAGGGGTAACCATGCATTCATGCGCATGATTGTCTCCATTGACATTCTGATTTGCATTGCTGACAGAAGGTCGTACCTGTTCGATGCTGCTTTCATCTTGAACTTCACTACTCTTCAATCGCAGTGGTGAAGATTCCAGGAATGCCGTCATCAGAATTGGCAGCCTTTGAGGGCAGCACAGTGCGTGAACCTTGGTAGGAACCAACAGTGTATCTGCATCCACCGGCGCATCCGATTGTAGCGTCAGACAGGTGTCTAACACGCATTCTTCTCCGCATAGCAGACACCTTAGTACAGGTAAAACACACCTTTGCCACATTGGTCGAAATGATAGAAACCAAGTCATGTTTAGGTCTCTAAGCCGGGATAGTCCCAGGATTTTTGATATCCGGTCCCGGTATCCAATGGCTAGGATCGTATCTTCCATTGTCGCGAGAGTTTGATCTGTGACATGGGTTGCCATAACGAAAAATAAGGACTAGGAATAGGATTCCTGCAATTAGTCCCAGGATCAAGGGAAGTCCGCCAAAAATCGAATGGACGAAGTCTGGAAAAATACCCAGTATGGCTTTGAATGGTGTTAATGCCATCGAAAATACTGTCTTAAATACCTTTGAGACCCCAGTGGTATCAGAAATATTTAAGATTTCGCTCAGGATTTCCGCGAAATGTACGGGGGAATTAGTTGATAATAATGTATGTATCTCTGCAGTCGTCCTTGCGACTTGTAGATCATACGTTTCTTTAGATGACGTGAGCCTTGTAGGCGTCTGAAGAAGCACTGTTTTCATTCTGCTTGAAGTGTCTATTCGAATAGAAGTAATTTTCAAACCGGGCCATGCCCTTGCCTCCCTGTCTGGAAAGGAGCTGGGAAACAAAGAACGTCCACAGCACTTGACCTTCGCCGTCGTAGTGACGAGATAAGGAGTCCCGGGCATAAGACTACAGCATCTGCGGTCTACAATAAGAATGTAACTCCCATTATAGAGTCTTTGAAAGAATGGTTCTATTTCAGTTGCAGGTGCGCCTTGCTGGTGACATGAAAGGTTGTATGAATTCCCTTCACAGGCTCCGTGCAAACTAATACCGTTACACAGAAGCGTGCCGCTTAGTGACATAGCACAATTGTTGCCACTAAGAAACACTTTCTGTCCTTTGTTACTGACACATGCATGTGAATAGGGCAGGTTCCATGTTGTTTTAAGGTACCCCTTTCCCAATTTCTCGTACATGCCAGCCTGTATATATTTTTGGCAGTATTGAAACCTGAAGGTTGAGATTGGAATATTTATGATTCCGTGGATTATCCATTCACTGACAGGTCGTTCTGACATTGTCAACGGTAATCTTTCTAGTTTTTCAATGCTCAAGATTGTATAATCAGCACCCTTCTGCGCCATACCGATTTGTCTATCAGTAAGGTTAAAGATTTGGAATAGTGACGTTGTGTTGATTAAACGCCAAGGCACATAGCCTGAACGTAGATTTTGTAATGTCCAGCCAAGCTGTACAATAGAACGCAATTGTGACTGACCATGTTGTAATAACAGTAAGTCTTGCGATAATATATCGATTGCTGAAGACACAATGCTGTCCAATGAAAAAATTCTGGAGGACAGAGTCATTAACCCATTGTCCACTACAGAAAGTGATTTTTCCAAATTAATACGGTCAATTTCCCGTATTCTCTCTGCTGTCTCAATTTGAGTAACCTTCCAGGCCTCATTGTATGCTGCATATACAGAGGCTGCTATGAAACGCTTTTGACGCTGTTTGCGTGGTCCCATTATGAAATCACGCAAGTCAGCACCATCAGTAAGTAAAGTTAGGTGTTGCTTAATTTCAGGCAGTGTGGAAGTTTGTAGCCATTGAAGGCATAATTTGCCCACACTGTAGGTTGTTATTATCCATGGGTGATGTCTTTGAGGATATCTAGGGTCTGGCCTGGTCATTTTGAAACCCTGTGTTTTATTCAGGAATCTATCTTGACAGTTATTTGTATCTGTGGGCCAGATCAACCATTGTTTCCAATCAGGATGTGTTCTGTTTTGGTTAAGTATATGGTTTATGTCTATTTCTTCATCTGTTTCAGAGTTATTGCTAAACATTATTGGCTTTGGAATAGACAGGTTATTTAAATCTTTGATTTTGGCTAAGCCAAGACAGGTGGTTTGTTGAACGGTGTCATTTAAAAATATCATTTGTTCTGGGATCATGCAGGCTCTAAACAAAGCTTCTATACCCTGTACTTGCCATTCTTTTGTACCCCAAACACTTTTCAAATCAACATGTTTGTCCCAATAATCAAATCCAAAAGTATTCATTTTTTCAAAGAAAGAATCTGAATATATCAATTTTGTGTTGGTTATCATGGTTTTCATCCCTGTCTTGTTTGACAATTTGTAATAAAATGTTTCAGCATTAGTTATGTTAAAACCTGAAAAATATGAATATTTGCCATACACGGTTCTAGAGCTCCCTTTTGGAGGTGTAGCACAATGTTCCCATTGATTAAAATTTAAAACATTTCTAGGTTGTGCAGATTTATGCAAGAAATGGTTACCATAATGGTTATAGCAGTACATGCTGTCATAATTTGTAGAACCCTGCAAATAATCATGTTTTGTAAATTTAGCAGACATTACTAAGTCAGACATCATATTGTTTATACTTTCAAAGTCCCAATCATCAGCAAATGAGTTTGGTTTTGCAAAGTCACTCAAGGAGATCTTGATTTGGTGTGGATATTTCAGGATCTCGACCGGACCATAAATTTCATAGTCAGTGTTGTCCCAGGCTACCCCACCAGATATTGGAATTGCTGTGAAGTTGGCTGAAGAAAGTTCTGAAGAAAGTTCTCTTTTCTCGACGTGTGAAGATGTGTGTGGTTTGAGGACCAAGTTGATGTTCTGACTTGCTGTGTCCATTTTAGCATATTTTCCCTCAATGAAGCGTCCCAAGGTAAATACCATGATGAGCCAAAGTATGAGGATAAATGCACCAAAACCCACCCAAAATTCAATCCATGGAGAAACTAGATATGGTTCTTCCAGTTGTTTCAAAAGTTCCTTAGCTTTGTCTTTAAAGGATTTTGATGATGGCTGTGTCTTTTGTTCGCTGAAGCCTTCAGAGGAATCATCGAAGTTGATGAAGTAACCGGATGCAGTTCTGTCAATTGTTCCAATTGGTTCAGGATTTTTGTTTCTCGCATTTTCACTTGGTACTTCTGTATAGATTGGTGTGTCTCTGCTAAATGTCTTTATTTGGGTTTTCAGAGGTCTAAGTTCTATTGCATTGTTGCATAGTCCTTGTTGTTCTTCTGTAGGCGTTTCGAATGTGATGAGCCTCTTTGATAGGACCTCTGTACTGGTAGCAAACCTTGGTGTTCTGCTACTTATTGGGAGTCCACTTGGCCTACTGTTGGTTATCGGCCACATGTTGTGGTTTTACCAGGTCGATGGATACAACTCGGTTCTCCTTTTTTCCAGCAAGTGGCGGTAGTACAACTGATCTTGTCCCGTTGACAGACAATACAGGAACTGCTTTTCTGTAAGAAGGCCCAAATTCCTTCTTTACCGCGATCTTCTCCCTGACTAGATCCCCGACTTTTGGAATCCAGACAGGTCTTGCTGGGACAGGTGGTGATTCTTCAGTGGTCGTTGGCTGTTCTTTCAACTGTATGTTGCTCAGGTCTTTTCTTGTTTTGTTTAAGTCCTGCAAAATAGCCAAACGGTCTTTGACATCAAAGCTTTTTTCTGTTACCACTGAAGTCTGACTATCAAGGTCAGAGATCAACATCCTAGTTCCGAATAATAATTCGTACGGACTGAATCCCTTCAGAGAATTTCTTGGCAAGTTATTTAGACTACGTTGGACACTTATTAGATGTTTGACCCACCCAGCTCCCGAACCTAATATCCTTTCTATTATAGATTGCTTTCTGTCTTGGTTTTTTCTTTACACCATCCCATACCCTCAGGAAGGAAGTGAGAAGATTCCCGCTGGGCTGTGCTCATTTGGCCATTCTTTCCCCCCCCAGGCTGGATTGCCTGAGAAAAGGAAAAAAAAATGGTCGAACGTAGCATGCTCTTAGCGTATATGCCAATTAGACTCGCAAATCTTGTATAACAGTCCGGACGTCAGCCGAGTGCTGTGGATCTACATTATAAGTGGGAACTAGCCTGTATATGTTAATCGCAAGCCATTCTTTTTAGTGGTGATGTTATCTGCCTTGATACGACGAGGTATTAAACTGCTTCTCTCCCCACTGCGATCTCTGTTGCAGTTTGGGCAGTTTTTTACAAACATGGTGTAGTGCAGGCTCATGCCTGGCCACCAGTACCGTGATTGTAATTCTTCCAGAGAATCTTTTAATTTAAGGTGTCTGAGACCCTCGCCCATGTGTGCGTCTGCGATTAACAAGTTTCTCCTGTCCATGTTTGGAATCACTCTATCCCCCACTCCAGGGATTCGAGCAAAAGGAATGGAGTTTGCATCTATGATGTATGTGTAATTGAGTGGATAGTTGATCGGTAACGCCGAGCAGTCGCCTTTTGATGACGTTTTTACTGCCAGCAATGTTTCGCCGTCAATGTATTTTAATGTACGCTTTTTTCGATCTACGGGAGCCGGTTTACTGGCTGCCGCTGCGGCTGTTTCAGCCAATGAATTCCCTACAACGTGAACGCCATCACGCTGATGACTCAGTGAGTGTGTCACGTGAGTCTTTGGTAGTTCTTTTTTCAAAAGAGCTACCTGTTCCCAGAGCAATCTCTGCTTTATTGGTGCATCTGTGTCATCTTTGTAACCGTTCTGAATCCATGTCTGCAAATCCTTGTTATATGCTTTGACGCAGAAATATGAATCTGACACTATAAGTGTCGGGAATTCGCGATCCGCATTATCTAGCGCCATTTTCAAAGCTATTATTTCAGTTTGTAGTTCTGAATTAGTTTCTACTGAGTGTGATTTTGTTAATAGAGGTCTTAGTTTACCTCCGTGCCACACTTCTTTTGTAATCTCACATGTGGGATTGTATGCATGTTCTCCCCAAACGGAGGGTTGAGCATGTCCGTCTGTATAGATTACACAGGCGTAATGTCGTAGAGGCAGAATGTCGATTGGCAGAGGATACGTTTTTTCATATTTTAGATTTTTTAATTCTTCTAGTTTCTTAAAAGACTGTTAACCAGGCAATACTTGATAATTCATATCCTCCGTACTGGATTTTCAGATGGGCAATTCTGGACTTTTTGAAGTTGAATTTGTAACCCTCTGCAGCGAAACCAAGTATTATGGTGTTCACTCTTTTCAAGTGAGTCTCCAAGTCATCATCTGTTAAGTAAATGTCATCGACATAAGATAATGCTTCATCATCATATAGTTGTAGTAATTCTGTTACTCTCGCTGAGAATACCCCCGGGCTATTCTTGTACCCCTGGGCTAACCGACAGAATTGTTTTTGAGTGCCATTTACTGAAAATGCAGTTAAATATCTGCTCTCTGGTGCTATGTTTTGACAAAAGAATCCGTTGGAGATGTCCAAGGTAGTTTTGTATTTTTTGCGCACTATGTTATTCATTAGTGCAGCACTGTGTGAGTTTTGCACTGCAAAAGTTTTGCAACATGTGTTAAGGTGTCGGTAATCCAAAACTAGACGATATGAATTGTCTGGTTTGGAGACCGGAAACAAAGGATTGTTCATTTGTGAGGTGCAAGTTTCAATCACCCCTTGGTATTCTAGCTGATCTAGTATTTCATTTACTTGTTTTTTAGCTTCTTGCTTAATTGGGTACTGCCTTTGTGCAGTAGGTTGTGATTTTAACTGGACTTTGTGAGGAGGAGAATCCTCATCCCATCCTACATGATTTTTATATAAAGCAGGTGCTAAGGCCACTGCCCACTTTCTAGCAAGTGTATATTTTTTATGAATCGGTATTTGATTCGAGAAGGCAGGCATAATTACTTCTTCGCCATGAGGGCACTCCCTGACAAACTCCGGTGGCCAGTCTTTTTCAGCTAGAAGGATGTCATAGCCCTTGGATAGGTTATCCCAAAATAGTCCCCTTATTTTCCTAGTCTTATCTCCCTCTATACGTAATGTTATCTCGTATATTTTGTGGGGCTTGCTAACTCTGGTATCTGCAGTTTCCACTTGAAGGTATTCATTCGTGTCCACTGTCTCCAGATGATTCATAAGGACTTTGCGAGCTATGCTCACCTCTGCTGCGCTGTCTAGCATTGTCTGAGCCCATTCTCCGTTTTTCAGTTGTGTCCTCAGTATTCTCGGCATTGTTAACTACCTTGATACTGGCTACCTTCTTTTTTGGAAATTGTGATTTCTTTTTCAGTTGAGCAGGTTCCTTGTCTTTGGACTTGGCGTGCTCTTCTGATCGTCCTCTTCTTTCCGATTTCTGCGAGGAATTCTGAAAAGATTGAGAGGGACGTGTATCAATGTCTTGATATCTATCAGGTTTTTTAATATTATCCCTATTTCTAAGGTTATATCTATTCCCAGAGGGTTCACTCTGAGGTGACCTTTGTCTCGGGTTTGGAGATTTCTCTCTTCGCCTAGGAGACCTTCCTCTGGACTGGAATTTCTTTTCTTTAGGATTGGATTGTTTATTTCCATCCCAGTTCTTTTTTGGTGAATTATTATTAAAAAATATTTTTTCTGGACTTGTAGTCAGTTGCGGTTTTACTGGTATTCCACCTAGACTATCTCTGCCTAGTTCTTCATAGGATTTTTCTATGATTCTGGCAATTTCAGCTGGTTGGTCTGCTATATCTGTCTCTTTTAACCTCTGGCGGATCGCCACGTTTGCTGCTTCACCTTTTATGTTGGCTAGTAATATAGCCGAGACTTGCTTGAAGTCTTTCAGTAATTTCATACCAAGAGTTAAAGCAGGTTCTGGACCGTATTCATCTTGAATTTGTTTTAGCACATCTGGTATTACCGAAATGGATGGAACACCGTGCGTTTTTGTATAGATGGAAGCAAAGACTGTACCCCAAGTGTCACAGTCCTCAATGTGTGGTGCGATTCCCATTGGGAGACATATAGTCAGAATCCTGTGTTTTTCCAGCGGGGTGGTGTCAGGAAACACCGCCTCTATTTGGGTAATTTTCTGTGCCAACCAGAATGGTATTTGTTCCCGTTTAGCTGGAACTTTACCTAGGCAGGATTGGATGTTCTGTGGTGTAATTTTATTTGTGTTCCCCTGGTGAGGGGTCAGCTGTGGAAGTTTAATCGCTGGCTGAATTGTTGAAGTCCGCATTACATACTGAACTAATTGTCTGTGAATTTTTAGTAGTTGTTTTAGCTGTATTAACAGCTCTGCTGCAGGCATTCTTTCGATGTCTGGATGTGGTGTGTATCCGGCTAGGACCGGCCACGTTGCTCCTGGTCTTCCTAAAGGACCGAGCCTTGTAATGTGATTGTTATGTATTAGGGCGCCATCAAATAAGAGCAAATGCTCTTGGAATTTGAGTGGTACTTCCACCTCCTCGAAAGGAGTGTACGTTTCAGGAGGTTCCTCTACTTTGTAATAGTGGAAGTACTTTGTTACAGCATTTGCTGCTGGAAAATGTATCCATGTATAGTATACCTCTGTCTGCCGATATTCGTGTGCCTCAATTACGAATATGACTGTGCCACCTCTAGGTGTCAGTCCATTTTCTATAAGTTTTAAGGTTATAGATCTCCTTTTAATGACCGGAATAAGTATTATATCCGCGTCTGCTGCTTGCATGGTAGCATCAGCATCTGCTATTTCAGTAGCTAATCTAATTGCCTCTCTTTCTCCATCGCTGTCTCCCATTTTACTGACAGGATGGTATTATTTTTGTTTGCAGATCAGGTTTCTTTATGGAAACAGAGATTAGGTGCACAATATTCTGGAACTGTTTTATCCTTCAACGTTGACTAGACCAAGAACCATACATAGGAGTTCCCTCCTGCGAGGTTTTGGAGGATATTATAACCTTTCACCCACTCCAGACGTCTTTGGAGTATTTGGGAAATTGGGTCTGAGTGAGAAAGCACGACTGAGTTACTCTAAATGTCTTACGTTAGTTTTATCGCCCTTTCCAAACGCGTTGGGCGCCATGTAGTGTAGCTCCTATTTTCCCAATAGGCTCTGCGCATTGGAATAGTACCTACAGCAGTAAAGGCCTAGGCCAGACGTTAACTAGGTCTACTACTGTCGATGCTAGACTTAATTTTTGGGTTTGCCAGCTAAGCTCAGAGTTCGCTAGAAACTTTCTCGAATGTTCAAGGAAGGATTAACTCCCCTGATTAGACAAGAAGGGATTTAGTTTCTGACAACCATAGAACATGACAACTTTGCTCTCCCCTAATCAAGAGTCAATCTCGAGAGTCGTGTGAGCACAAGGCAATTATTTTACTCAGTCAGTACGTGCATTCTTAGTCTCATCAGAATGTAGAGAAAAGGAAGAGACGGGCGTGTTCAATAAAAGATGTTATTTATTGATCAGTCTCTTTTCTCGTACAAGAGAAATGGATCGATATTATTGCAATACTTATAGTTAAGTAAAGTGCATACATTAGAAGCAATAGTATAAAATAATACTGTAAAAACATTGATATGGTTTCTGAGCCATATGATGTTTAAAATGATTAAAATATATTTACATACACATATACATTTTGACTAAACGTACTCAACTGGTGTTTCTAAATACGCCTACCCCGTGTACCTAAGTCTAATGCGTGGGCGGGAATAGAAAGTTACAGTTTAAGTTAAGTTTGTTTTTGCCAAGTGAATAACTAAAGAATTCTCTAGGAGGGGTTATTCAGTTCTGTACCTGGAATTTAGGATGAATGAGGAATGGTATCTCTTTCTCTGCTCTCGATATTCCAGGCTGCCTGCGAGGGCTGCCCAGAAGCGCCGGTGCTGGGTCTCTCGGCTTGAGATAGCAGCGCGTCTCTCAGCGCGTCAGGAAGGCGGGGCTGCTGCCTGCGGGGTCTGCTTCTGCTCTCGGCTTCGGCAAGTATGGCTGCTCCGTCTTGTCACCACGCGTGTGTTTGCATAGGGCAAGGTCGGCAATATTTATACCTTAAAGGTGCCGAGATTGACGTAAGGATGGACATAGGTACGTCAATAAAGATGTCATACGACTTGCTCGTTAGCACATTCTTTACTAAAGTTCTCTGTGAAATCAAAACAATGGCCGCACGGATTATCCAGGTTGTCATAGGTTTGATTTGTTATGAGAACGTCGTATGCCTTATCAGGGGCTGGAGGAATGTCGCTTGTCTAATTAGATCTCAAGCGTTATGACCTAATCAGATAACACGTTCCTGTGCCGTAGTGTGACTGCGTCAGATAACGGTATCTGCATCATGGGGGTTTTCTTGCCTCATGGGCTGACTGTTAGTTAACTAGCTAGTAAGTTTAACCAGAATAGGGTCAGGAATAGGGGGATCGAATCAGAACCTATAGAAATACACGACACACTCAGATGCTAAAATAATGTAAAAGGCCCCTTAATATTTTAAAACCAAACAGTTTACCAAAATATCACTGTCAGTACTTCTCCTTAAAACACCCAGCCAGATTATTTAGCCGGTAGTTCATAAGGAGAGCATAGCTCGTTTATAGTCACATAAACTGCATGCAGCGCTGGCCAAGTCCTGATTATCCCTTAACTTGTAAGACTCTGCTTAAAAAATACAGCTGAGTTACTTTAGCCAATAAATCACACAGGAGCATGGCGCGTTCTCAGTTAAGTAAACTGGGTGTGGCACGGGCGAGATCCAGCTTCCTCCTCGCTCGTGGCCCCCAAACAGTTCCTAATCGCAGCGCGCTTACCGCTACCGGTTGTAGCCGGACCCTTATTCAGTGCCACACAGGGACGCCGATCAGGCGTGTCTTAATCCCTGCCTCTGCGCCCTGCAAATCCTGTCCAGCGCGTGATTCACGCCACTATCCACCGATCTGGCGACCATCTTAGAACAGATTAAAATGTTCAAAAACTTTGTCGGCCATCTTAGTGCGGGCAACCTTTGCTAAAGAAACTGCATATCACCCTCACTTTATGGTTCATTTCTAGACAATTTTAATAAAAATCTATACACAATGTGCACCAAACTCGAGGTTGTTTTATAATTTGCCAGTCAGTAATTACCACCATGCAAATGAATCAACCTCCACCATTATGTGTATACGAGGGTATTTTACAAAATTGTTATAGTGGCCAAAATTGCCCGCTGGGTCGTGTGATGCTCAAAATACCAGGATTCTCACCCCTGCGTGGCTCGCTGCATTCCAGTACATAAAAAAATTCATCAATCAGAGGTGCAAGAGCTGAAGCACGTCTATGGTCTAGAACACTTGCTCCACTCAATGGAATCATTTAATCCAAACTGGTCTCTACCAAGTAACTACCAAGGCCAAGGCGAGAGGGTTATGTCCGATATCACTCTGGGATGCTTTTCTATACTGCACCTCGAGACCAGTTGACGTGACGCAAAAAGTTGTCTAGCCGTGCCACTGATTTAAGAGGGGCAGAAAAGAATGCACTACCAAGATCGGATGGTTTTGAATACGGCCAGACATCTATTAGCCCATTATCTTGTACTAAGGTGGTGAGGGCTCTAAAAACCCTCCTTTTTCGTCCTGTTCCAATAAAATAAAAAACTTCAGATTGTCCCCTGTGGAGCCACATACTGAGTGTAGAGTGAATGCCAGATTATGAAAATAGCATTCCGCTAGTGCCCATCGCCCCCACTTATCTGATTTGTTTTTCTTGTAAATTATATCTCTTCTCCAGGACAAGATGGCAACTCCTCTCATTTTAGTAACTTGTGTAGTATTAGTGATGAGTTTAAACCCTAGCTGTTCCATTACTTTACCTTTTGCACCCTCTATGTGAGTCTCTTGCAAACATATGATGTCAGCCCATAATGTTTTCAAATCTTTTGCTGCTCTCTGCCTCTTAACCTGGTCATTCAGGCCACATATATTCATTGATACAATTCGGATACTTATCATCTACAATTATACAGCTTTTCTAGGATAACATAAAATATGTATGATTGGTTCTTGGTCCAATTATGTTTTACATCAAGCCATACATCAGCATAACTCCTTTCTTCTCGTATTCCTATTGGCATTCCTCACGCACTGTGTTTCCCCCCACCTCTTCCTGTTCTCGAAACCACCTCCTTTCCCAGCCCCCCTTCCACCCGCATCTCCCCTCTCCACCCCATCTCGGTCCCCCCTGCCCACGAGCAAATAGGTCAGCAATAACCTATGTGAGGCAACCTATACCACCCTTCTCGAAGTGCCCCAGTGTTTCAGGGGAGCAACTTTTCAATGCTTAACAGTCCTCATATTAATACACTTCTAGAAGAAGGAAAATCCAAAAGACAGGAATAATATATAATTAATTAACATAAATACTTTATAATACAGAGTCAGAATTCACATTAATAACAGAATATTCAAAAATAATAGTTTCCATACAATTAAAATAAAGTATACATTTGCAATACTCATGAGGATGCACACAGACCCTGTCTTCATATGTAACAAAAATAATTTATAAGATGAAGTTGAATATATATGACATAGGTTTGAATATTCCTGTTCTTGAACTTCCCTTTAAATACAATGCTTTAACCAAATATAATTATTCAATCACAGGTCCACAGCAAAGAATGCCTTCTCAAAATAGAAAATGTCCAATAAAGGAAGATATGCACCTTCATTAGAGTTTCATCTACCTTTTGTACTTTGCATAGATTTGTCTCCAAGAAACAGGAGTATATTGTGTGCTTCAATCTTCTTACAAGCATCAAAAAATTCTTTGAAGTCAAAGGGAAATCCAAAAAAAAAGGAAAAATGTAAAGAAAGGGTAATTAACACTACTCAATCACATATCCTTCACACACATAATTAGTCTAATATTATCAATGTAAAAATGGCCATATGCTGCCATGATTTTCCATAAGCAACTTTGGGATAATTATTTCAATAACCTTCATGGCTTACAAAAATTTCCTCAATTGACATCTGAAATATGGCTGGGAGAAAATATTTTGCCCCATGCTACATTGGTAAGTTACGAGTTCTAATTTTAAAAGAAGTTGTAAAGGCCCTTAACTGTAAGGGCCTTGTTTAGAGTTTATATCCTACGGCACTTATAGTGCAGGGAATGGGATATCCACCATGTTTTTGCAAAGAGCCTCATCCTCCAAACGCTAAATAGGTCCCTAAGTTATAAAACTGTGTATATGTACATGTCCTGGAAGGCTGACATAACAGACACATAGTAACGGTGCTGTGGTCAAAGACAATAACATCCTAAGGCATCCTGAGGGCTAACTGCCTAAATTCCACTTGAGACCTTGAAACAAAGACACCCACCTGTGGTGGGATCTCGCTGGGGAGTATTGGAGCACCGTCCTTCACCTGAGAAACTGAAGATGACTTGCTTCTGCCAAATGCAAGTTGCCTGATCCTGACATGGCGTCTGAGGATCCCTCTGAAGTGGAATACTACTGGTGAGTAGACGGGAATATTGTGGGCTCAGTGCCCAAGGAAGCTTGGTCCCTGGACGTGACATCACCTGTTGGGAGGATTGGGTGGGAGCCTGGGCCAGCTTAGCTATTGTTCACGCACAGTTCATTCATTTAGGAAGTTGAAGCCACCTCAGGTGATTAAGAGAGTGCCAGGTGATACCTTGTAGCTGGCCAGGAGGCAGGCAGCTCCAGTGCACTAACACTATAGGCCCATGGGCCTGGCTCCTGAATTGGTCACCAGGGGCCTGGTTGCTGGCTCACCTGAGTGGAGCGCATACCAGCCGCCAGTCCTGAAGCAGGTCACAGGTGTGCTCAGCATGGGCGAGAGATCCCCCATCTGGCCCTCTTAGCCTAAAGTCTATGCCATGCCAAGAAGTCCTCACCAGCTGTATGTCCTTCCTGCAAGCTGATAAGAGAGCGCTGCGGTGCAAGAAAGCCAGTGGACATACTGAGGATCGGGCCTAAGGAAGCCCCCACAGGGAGGAGGAAGCCTTGGGCCTCCACGCCAAATCTATCAGTCTGTATGTCTCACTCAGTACATCTGGATATAGGTGGTGTCCCCATATTACCAGACACTGACACTAATAAAAGGACTTACATCCCTCTGAAGCTCATTTCCAACTCTATACTATTGACTTGTGCCCGAGAGAGCTTGCTTAGGATTTAACCTGTAGGTTTTGTGGACATCGGTATGGATTGAGGTGCTGTACTACCATGTGTTCACAAAGACTGACTTTCCCTCCATCCTGGATTACTGATCTGTTTGGAGCTCCTCCAAGGGATCTGCATTAAGCACAAGGAGCTGTCTGTGTATGCACTGCATGACTTCATGGTAAAGGATCACAATGAGGTGCAGGAAAAGCAACCAAGATGGACAACTACACTGAGCCCACCCAGAGCATGCAAAAGATCCTGGAAAGAATCAGAGTACTCAGGAATCCCTGGAGGCTTCCTTGGTGAAACAAATCCACCCGTCATTCAAGTCTCCTAAATGGCCTTGGAATCCAAGATAGGTAAAGTAGGGACAGATGTCATGCTATTCCAGCAAGAACGACACAAACAATATGCTTTACAGGGTGACAAATGTGGAGGGGCATGTAGCTGATTTGGGGAGATAGGCATTTAAAGTCCAAGGATGCCAACCTCTCCTTGTCCTCTAAAATCCTGGATGACAATGCAGAGGATGTGGAGGGTAGGTCAAGAAGAATTAATCTCCTCTTTGAGGAATTCCATGAGAAATTGGAGGGCCCCAGTCTAGAGAAATTTCTGGAACAATGGATTGCCTTGTGGATGCCTATGGACAAACTCTCACCATGCTTTTATCCTGGAGATGGGGAACAGTGGGTGGTGAAGAGGGAGATTCCTTTCTTCCTCATCATTGCCTGTCCTGACCGGGATGCAATCCTCAAGGTGGCCTAAGCTACTGATGACCTGGTATTCCCATCCTCAAAGTTGCTAATTTTTCCAGACTATTCTCATACTGTGCAAAGCAAAGGAAACCTTTCAATTAATCTAAAATCAAATTGAGGGTGATGAACATTTAGTACCTGTTCCTCTTCCTCGAATGCTCAAGGCTATTCATAATCCCCAAAGGGCCTTTTGTGTCACACCTGAAGTGCCCTCGACTGGGAAGCAGCAAAGAAAAGACTTGAAAAGCACCCAGCTCAGCCCAAATGGGACACCCTCCCTAAGTGGGGGAGGGAACATGACTACTAATTAGTAGTTCTCCAAATAGAGACAAAGAAGTGGAAGTGCCTGGAGGAAACAACAAGATTTGGTAAAGTCCTCTGACATCAAAGATCATCTGTAAT
Source organism: Lissotriton helveticus (assembly GCF_964261635.1). Lineage (NCBI taxonomy): Eukaryota > Metazoa > Chordata > Amphibia > Caudata > Salamandridae > Lissotriton > Lissotriton helveticus. The sequence continues at coordinate 384,110,969 of NC_136070.1, read as the reverse complement.
GTGGGGTGTCTTGGGTGGTAGGGCAGATGCGGGGGCTCACTAGGGCAATGGTAGCTCAAGGGAGTGAGCCTCAAGAAAGCTGTTAGGTAGACTTATGTTAATGAGAAGACACAAAGTAGTTTGCACAGCACAAGAAGAGAACCCACCAGATCAACATAATACACAAAGTAGTTGGCGATGCACTGTGTTTTCCATGACGATTGCCTTCTTGCAGCCTGACAGTAACACTTTATATGGTATGGTGCTATTTGGGGCAGAAGATACTTCACAGTATAAAGTATGGAATGGGGAAATTGGGGATGGTAAATTTTCAAGCTTTGTTGGTTTATCTGTTTTATCATAGGGTCATTCTAATACACAACATTACTACAATTAGGAATATGGCACATAAAGGCCTCACTATGGGGCCCTGTCCCAACTTAATGTTAATGTTAATGGGATTTGTACAGTGCACGAATACCCGGGGGTGTCTTGACGCTGAGAACACAGTGTGCCAGATCAAGCGTCTAATTCTGGAATAACGAGGTTTTTAGTCCTTTTCTGAAGATGGTGAGTGAGCCAGCACTTCTAAGCTCACTCTGAAGAGTTTTCCAGAGTTTGGAGGTGCCATAGCGAAAGCTGTGACGGCCCCAGTGAGATGTTCTGGGTCTAGGTACTGTCAAGAGTCTGGCCCCTGTAGAACGGACTTGTCTGGCTGGTACATACCAGACAAACAGGTTTTGAAGAAAAGAAGGACCTGTGTGGTTCAGTGCTTTATAAGCCAGACACAGGGCCTTAAATGTGATGCATTGTGACACAGGGAGCCAGTGCAGGCCGCGAATCTCTTTGGATATCGACTTGTACCTAGGAATGTTGACCAGTAGCCGCGCTGCTGTATTTTGAACGGTCTTGAGCTTTTTTAAACATTGCTTCTGTATGTTCAAATAAAGCCCATTGCAATAGTCCAGTTTGGACTGGATTAATAATGTTACCACAGTTTTCCTAGTGTCCGCAGGAATATAAGGAAAAATCTTCCTTATTTTCTTAATAAGGAAGTGGGAGGCGGAGACAATGGCATTTGTCTGACGAGAAAGTGATAATTTGTTGTTGAACCATACTCCGAAGTTCTTAGCCTTAACTGCTGCTTTTGGTGATTCTCCCATCTCTGCCGGCCACCACAGGTTGCCCCAGTTTGGCTGCATATTGCCGAAAATTAGGACCTCAGTTTTTCAGAATTTATTTTAAGACAATGTATGCTCATCCATCTATTTATTATACTCATGCAGTTCTGAAATTGTTGAGTAGGAGAGGCCTGATTTCTATATGCAGCTAGCACTATCTGGGTGTCGCCCGCGTAAGACATCAGACTAAACCCAAAGTCCTGGATCAGGGGAGCCAGTTCGGAGATGTAGACATTGAAAAGAGAAGGACTCAAGGAGGAGCCCTGTGGTACTTTGCACAGGAGGGAATAAGGCTCTGAATGATACCCATCTACCGATACTGTTTGTCTCCTGTCCTTAAGAAAGGAGGACAGTAGGGCTAATGCCGTACCCCTGACCCCTAGACTCTCCAGCCGCTGTTGCAGGCGACAGTGATCTAAAGTATCGAACCTGTCTGACAGATCAAGGAGCACAAGGGTGGCTGTGCCTCCTCCATCCATCACCACTCTGATCTCCTCTGTGGTTTTAATGAGTGCAGCTTCAGTACTGTGCTCTTGACTGAATCCAAACTGGGAGTGATCAAACAGGTTATTATCATGAATACATTGGGATAATTGAATGTTCATGATTTTTTTAAATATTTTGGCTGGCAGCGGCAGCCGGGCTATAGGCCGGTAGTTGTGCGGGTTCGTCACATTCAGGTTGGTTTTTTTAGGAGTGGAAGGATGGAGGTATCTTTCCATCTGGAAGGAAAAATGGCAGAGTCAAATTAGAGTTAAAGATTTCTGTGAGTCCAGGACTCAGCAATTCCACTATTTCTTTCAGAAACACTGGTGGGCATGGGTCAGAGGAGCATCCTGACTTTGCTTCTTTTATATGTTTTTCCACTGCTTCAGATGAAGTAGGGGAGAAGCTGAGCAGGGTATTGTTTTTAGAGTCAGGGCTTATCGGTTGAATGATGGAGAGGTGAACTGATGTATCCTCAAAGATCTTAAAAATCTCCAGGACTTTGGCTTTAAAGGCAGCTGCAATGTTGTCACAGAACTTTTGTTTTCCCTTATTATATATTCAATACAACTACACTCTTCAACAGGGCCACTACTCCATTCATTGTTCACATATCTGATGTCCCAAACCCATGGCCTCTGTTAACATTTGGTTATGGGACATTATCGACCTGAAGGGCTAGATTAAGCAGGTGGAGGCAGTGTTGTGGTTTGCAAAGAGACACATTCCTGCTATATTGCGACTCCAAAAACTCCCCTACTTGAGACTAAATGTACCTTCCCTTGAAGGTTTGTAAATGACTTGTTACTTCACAGTAAGCATACTACGGACTACAGTGGTAGAGCCATTCTAATACAAAGATTGCTTTCCAAGTTGTTATGCAGGTGATGTCTGATAAGCTGGGAGGATATGTTACAAGTAGAATGGAGGAGATACACTACAACTTGATCAGCATTTATGTCCCAAAAAATATCTGGTGAAGGATCCCGGGGTTGTTGTTGGCAGGGCTCACAAGGGGAATTTCACTCAGAATTTGACAGGTCGGAGAGCATTTGGGCTGCACAGAAATATTGCCTGGTGCACTGGGCGTCCTCCATATGCTTCTGAAGCCAGTGGTACACCTTCGATATAGAATGCACACATTTATGTGACAGACACATCTGAATCAACAACTTTTTTATGACCGCTACTGATGTGCCACCATCTATAGATGTCCGTATTCTCCTGCTAAATATATGGGGCCATTCATCATTGATGTGTAAATTGGCTGTCCCAGTTAGGGTGAACAACCCACGTGAACATCAAATGTGGGGTGTCCGGTGGATGCCCAGTGTGCATGTTTTTTTACAGACAGAACTGAAATTGTACTTTGTACTCAACGTAAGTTCAGGTCATTGACCAAGTATGCTTTGGTCAGTAGGTAAAGCATCTATTTGCTTTATTGCCAAGTCCTTCTAAAAGGCGAAAGAAAGAGAGCAAGCCATTATGGATCTTGAGGCCCAGGTGCTCTGACTGGAGCACCCCTGTCTCATTCGAGAGGATGAATAGTTACACCACTAGTTTAAAGCAGTTAAAGACTTCCTGCAACAATATTATATGAAACAGGACAAACAGGCATGCATTCAACAGGCATGTGTATGAAATAGGGGATAATTTTGGCAAACTGCTGTACTGGTTGGCAACAAGGGATACAGTGTCTAGAGTTGTTCTGAGTATTCAGAAGGAACGTGAAGTCATCTCTGCCATAGATGTGACACCCACCTTGGCTACCTCCTACAACCACCTGCTTTATGCAAAACAAGAGCTTTCAGGTCTTGAGTTAGACTCACTCCACAGCAATGACCTCCCACTTGCAACGTTGAATATGCTGGACAGGTCTTCATTTGACTGTCCCGTCATAGTAAGTTGTTAACCGCTCTCTTGTTTTTCCTACCCCCTGTTTTTTGTGTTTTTTGTAAAGCGCTCTGATATCTGCAAAGATCTTGTTCGCGCTATATAAAACCTTCAAAATAAATAAAATAAAATAGTGGAAGAGAATGCAGATGCCATTGTTGATATTCAATCTGATAAAATGCCACGTCCCAATGATTTCCTTCTTGAATAGTACAAAAAATGTAAATCACTCCTCTATCTGCACTTACTGAATATGTATCAAGAAGTAGTGCACAGAGAAGGTCTCTCACGGGGCCTCGACCGCACAACAACAGTAATCATGTCCAAAACAGGCAGGCACCAGGAGAATTGTTCCTCATACAGGACAACCTCACTAATAAATACAGAGACTGAGATTTTTGCCAGTCCTTGCCTGGATAATAGTGGTAGTAATTTCCTCTCTGATATACCTCAACCACTGTGGGTTCATCGCTGACCATGTGATGAGCCATTTAATCTGTAGTGTCCATGTAAGTATGCCACAGGTACACAAGGGCAAAGATTCCAATGCACATATGCTGATTCATTTTTAGAAATATTCTGCATTGATTCTTCCTGTTTCAAGTATGCAGATGGGATTTGGCCCGTGTCTTCTGTCACATGTCAGAATCCTATATGTCAGCCACAAGCACAGCATAAGGTCACAGAGTATTGCTGCAGCCATTCCAGATCTGATCTGGCACTAGACAGGGTTGCCCCTTGTTCCCCCTTCTCTTTGCTTTGGTAATCTTACTGCTTGCTACCTGGGTCAGGTGGGATGACCAGGTGAGAGAATTCCAGTGGGAGGGGGGAAGAAGGATCCCATTGACCTTTATGCAGATGATGTTCTGCTTTTCATGAGCTGCCCCATGAAACCTTGGCCAGACTAATAAAAAGTACTGAATTGCATGGGGAAGATTCAGGCCTTATGGTTAAGTGGGCAACTTCAACCTGGCTCCACTCCGCTGAGGACAGGAGATACAGACTGGACACCACTGTTACATGTTAAAACTTAAAGCTTCAAATATCGCAGAGTGCATATAAACTCTAGATTCTAAATTCACATACAGTACAAATTTGAACACGTTGATATCTTGAACACAGAATAATGTGGTTGGCCTGATGAAATGCCCCCCTGAATGTACCGGAGAAGACAGCCCTCTTAAAGTGAGAGTGTTGCCAAAGCTCCTGATGGGGTGTGAAACACCTACTCAAGCAGCAATTACAATTTCTGTCAGGGTGAAACACAGCAATCTCCAATTTAACCTGTTCTTGACCCTCTGGTAGCTTGGCACAAAAGCAGTACGGTTTAACTTAGAGGCAATGTGTAAATAATTCATGCTGTACATCAAACAGTAATAAAGTGATTACACAATACAAGAAAAAAAGCACACCAACCTAGAGAAATAGAGTACATTCTATTCAATTAGTTGAAAGCATAATGGCAAAAATGCAATCAGTAGGACTGGAATTATGCAATTTGAAAGATTTAAGTGAAAACAATACTTAGAAGCACAGAGCTCCAACTGTCCTTATCTAGTTGCACCGGATCTGAACAAAGTCACAAGTTCTGGCTGAACAGGATGGAGTGTGGGCCATATAAAGGAAACAAGTTAGGCCCACAAAGTACCTTAAATCCTGGTTTGTGGAGCATTGCAAGATCCTGCATCGAGGATGTTATTGTGCAGTGGCAGATCAAAGGACCTGCAGGGGTTTTGATGTAGAGTCCTGCATCGTCAGCAAGGATGCTATCAACAATGTTGCTAGTGATGCTAAGTCCTGTGTTAAAAATGCATCACGCATCAGCAGTTCCGAAGATCTGTGGGACTGCGATGCAGAGTCCTTTGTCAAAGATGCCATCGATAAGGGGCTTGTGATGCAAAGGCCTGCATTGAGGATGTCCTGCGAAGTGGAGGTTCTGGAGAGAGTGCGAGCTGTGATGCGATGTTTAGCCTTGGGGATGTGCTGCGGCGAATCTGGTGTGGTTGTGAGGAGATGCATTGCACTCTGTTGGGTCTGATTCACAGGACCAGCTGGGCTGACAAAACACCTTCATGCCCACTTTCAAGGTCCAGGAATGGGGTGGCAGCATTGTGGGGGTAGGACTCACTACAGGTATAGTCCAGCTGCTGGGTTCAAGGTGGTTGGAGCCTTTTTGCAGTCCTGATTTTCTGATCTGGAGGCCAGACAACTAGGACTTGGAGTCCTTCTGGTAGTTTTGGGTTCTAGATATGGGCCTAATACTATCACTCATGTAACAGGGCAGCAGGGCAGCAGGGCAACAGAGTAACAGTCCATATTCCAGAGCAGCACAGAAGTCCTTCTCAGTCTGTCACAGGTCCAGAGGTGTACTCAAAAGTTGTGTCTGAGTGTCCATTATTTATACCAGTTACCCACCTTGAAGCAGGAGAAGGTTCAGGAGGTTTCCATTCCCAGAATGGTTGGAATTTCCTGTCTCCCTGCCCTGTCCGCAGCTTGTCTGGACTCACAAAAGATTAGTGTTAACACTTTGTTAGTATGCTCAGGCAGAGCGTTTGTGATTTGCAAGTGTGCAACCTCCCCTCATTAAGTCAGAGATGGCCCATCCTGCCAACTCCTATTCACCTTAATTTTCACTATCTGGGAGCCATATATTTAGTTATGTTTCCAATGATATAGGCTGCAGGCACCAAATGGTTAAGACAAGAAAATGCAACTTTCTAAAAGTCATCTGGTTGATGGTGCCGCAAGATTGGACACGGGTCTGTTATTCAGAATGCGTTCTATGGGGTGTTTTATTGTGCAATTCTTGCACATGACTGAGCATTGATGCAGATGTCGACCATTTTTATTATCCCAGCAGAGAACACACATATGCTGCTCTAAGGTGAAATATCAGACGGCATGTTAATCCTGAAGAGACCCCTATGAAATAACACAATGGACAAAAAGTTAAATGTTTTATTGGGATTGTCTGATTATTCAAAGTACAATGTGTACAGTCCCAATGATTGTATCTAGAACTAGTTCATTCTACTGAATAGTCTCGGACATCTCTCTGTATATTAGGATCATTGTAAATAATGCACTTTACTGCACTTTTTGAGCATTGCACCATCTGCACTTCACTTGATTTTGATGACATTCATAAGTTGTTTTTTAAGAAGAAACAGGAAATATTGTTGAAAAATGTAGAGAATGAAGTTGGTTTGGTTTTCACACAGTCAAAAAAGAGACTCATGGAACCATTGTTGTTTTATTGTTTATTCGACCCCTGTTCTGAGTTGGCATAAGGAGCTGGTATGTATACTTTTACAACTTTCTAAAACTGGTATTTTTCCGAATTGACTTAAAGAGGTCTTTAACTTAAAATTCGTTAGAAGCCAAACTCAACATTCTGCATGCTCCCAAATAAAAGTTATCACCTATTAAAGGTAATAAGTCAACCCAATGTTATCCTATTGGAGAGGCTGGCCTCACAGTAGTAAAAAACGAACTTAGGAGGTGTTCACTACCAGGACATGTAAAACTCAAAAGTACATGTCCAAATTTTTAAATACAATGCACCCTGACTTATGGGTGGTTTGGGTCAACCTTAGGGGTGACTTAAATGTATTAACAAAGAAGGTTTAGGCCTGGCAAATGGCTTATTTTGGTTGACCGAAATGGCAGTTTAAAACTGCCTACTCAGGCTGCAATGGCAGGCCTGAGACATTGAAAAAAAGGCAACTTAAGTGGGTGGCATAGTAACTGCTGCAGGACGACTAGTAGCATTTAATTTACAGGCCCTGGGTACATGTAGTACCACTTTACCAGCGACTTTTAAGGAAATTAAAGGTGCCAATTGGTTGTTAGCCAATTGCACCATGTTTAACGGAGAAAGCACTAGGACCCACATGCATCATTGTAGGAATTTGTGATTCCTAAATTGCGAAAATTAAGGAATCGCAATTTAGGAATTACAAATTCCTATGCATCTAGAAATCGCAAAAGTTTTTGCGATTTCTTAATTTTCCTTATTTGTGATTCCTTAATTGCGAATCGCAATTAAGGAATCGCTTTACATTGATTCCTATGGGCCTAGAGGCCCATAGGAATCAATGGGAAGGCATTCTCATTTTGCGAATTCGCGATTAAGGAATCGCAAAATGAGAATGCAATTTCAAGGGTGCAGAGGGGGGCCAAAGGATCCCCCCTGCACCCCTGAATTGTCACGTAAGTACATTTAACTCACACACATGTCCCAAGGGCATGTGTGTGTGTAAAATATGTTTCAAAAATGCACTTTTGTGCATTTTTGAAACTTTTCGCAAATTACCATGAAGGTTTACTTCATGGTAATTTTTCCCTTCATAATTGCGAATTTGCAATTTAAAAAAAATCATGCATAGCATTTAAGAAATCGCAAAATTTGCGATTTCTTAAATGCTATTGCGATTCCAGAAATCGCAAAAAAATTGCGATTTCTTAAATTGCGAAAAACGAAAAAAATGATGCATCCCAATAAAGGTTTTTGCATTCGCAAACGGCCGAATTTTGCGATTCTCACCGTTTGCGAATGCAAAAACGCTTGATGCATGTGGCCCTAGCACTTTAGCACTAGTTAACAGATGTAAAGTGTGCAGAGTCCTAAAAGTCAACAAAAACGTGTTCAGAAACTAGAGGGGAAAAGAAAAAATATTTGGGGTTGACCCTGCAGAGAGGGTCAGATCAACACCTCCCCCTCCATGTTACATTTGGTTATGGTCTGTTACAGTTTTACTGTTAAACCTCACAATGCTATTCACAAATAAAAGTGCTTACCGCCAGTTATGTTTTTTTTTGCTTTTTGTTCTCATCCAATGCCATTGATTTGTTTGGCATAAACATTCATTTTTAATTTATCAGGCTCTACTATTTTACGCAGGTATTTTTGTTGCATGTGTAGGCATACTCTTCTTACTATTTTATAGGTACAGTTATGAATATATAAAGTGAACATGACTCACTAATAAGATATACTTCTTCAAACCCTCTTAAGAATGCACAAATGCTTTCCACAATTTCACATTATGCTGGGAAATGCATTTATTTCTGCTTTCCACAGGAATAACCAATTAGCTCACAATTGACAAGTTCCGGTTCAGACCATTACATGGGGCTACAGTCCTTCAGGTGGTAGGTTTTTCAGTCAATGGACATATGATATAATAAGATTGACAGCAACATGCTTCAATTCTTCATTATCTCTGGATTCTGACATTGAATTTCAACAATACTAAGACTGCAAACTAAGAAGTAACTTTTAAATGAACTGTCCCTCGAATTATATAAATAATCATACTAAGATTGGCATTGAGGCATGCTGAGACATCACCAGATAGAGACAGAAGACAGAATATCTTTCAGCATGTGGCTAGAGTAGTCAATTTTAGAGATTGGGAAAGAGCTAATAACTTCTAACGTGTGGACTTAGAATCTCAAAAGCATATATTGATTACCAGTGATCTTTTTTTTCTTGATTGAAAAAAAGTTCTTCTCTGCCTTCATGGGGACAGATGTTTTGCCAAGCAAATATCATTGTTTGTTAATCTGGCAAATATGTAAGTAGATCGGCGGTTATGAAACTATTCATGGATTTAAATCTTTTTGCAGGTTAGAACTGAAAATTGGTGCTTAGTTTGTTTCAGACGAGTCAGAAATGAGGAATCAACGTGAATGAAAAAATGTTTCAGCAATTTATTTTGCAGAAACAAATGGTGCACTAATTCGTGAACACCCAAACTGCTTCTTAAAAGAATGAAGAGGCTCTGAAAACCACGTTTGTTGATAGCTTAATATTTTAAGTATTCCCCCTTTCACTGAGCACCTACGTTGCTGGGTCAAACCCATATTTCAGTGGCGTACAAATGCAGGGAAATATCTTAAGATACAAGGCAGAACCCAGTACCAAATAGTCTAGGAAAACAATATCGTAAGCACACTTAAGAATATTTATTATTGGAGGGAAAATAAAGAGATGGCATAATTTGTATTTGTCACTCTTTGTCAAATTCTGTTGTTCAAGTGAAAATATTGCTAAATTGTTCCAACTCTATGTGTCTCTCCTGAATAGTTAAATAGGTTAGACCTGACCCTCTCTGTAGTGCCACCCCCATATATTTTGCATATGATTCCAGTTTTCTGAACATGTTTTTGTTGGCTTGTAGGACTCTGCACACTTTACCACTGCTAAACAGTGCTAAAGTGCTCTCTCTGTGGCTTAAAATCCAAATGGCACCTTTAATCTACGTATAAGTCTCTGGAAAAGTGGTACTAAATGCATCCAGGGCCTGTAAATTAAATGCTTCTCGTGGGCCTACAGCACATATTGTGCCTCTTAAGTAGCCTCAGTCCTGCCATTGCAGCCTGTGTGGCCAGTTTTAAACTGCCATTTCGACCTTGCAATATAAACCTTTTGCAAGGCCTGTACCTTCCTCGTTAATAAATGCAAGTCAATCTTAGGGTAGGCCCTCAATAGCCCATAGGGCAGGGTGCCTTGTATTAAAAAAGTTGGACATGTACATTTCATTTTTTCATATCCTGGTTATGAAAAACTCTCAAATTCATTTTTTACTGTTGCAAGGCCTACCTCTTCATTATGTTACAGTTGGGTTACCTTACTACATTAAACAGGTGCTAACATTTTCTTGTGAGCAGGAAGAAATATAATTTTGCTGTCTGAGGAATTGTAATTGAAAACATTCTTTAATGGTAGCATTGGATTTTAAGTTAGGTGGCATTTTTGTGTCCTATTTGGTGACGCCAGCCTGTTTCCTGAGTCAAATGACCAGGTGTAATTGGCAGATGGACATTGTGTATTCCTCCCAGACCCCCCCACAATATAGGGTCTGGGAGTTGGCTGAATGTGATGAAGAGGCGGAGCTGTCACCTGTTACACTTGCACTTCAAAGACACTGCGTCAGCTCACACACAAAGGACTTCACACTAGCATATTGTGCTTGCAAATGGACTGGGCCTGGGCATGGTGGAAAGAAATTCCAGAAACATCTGTAGGGGGAAGACTTCAGAAGTTTCTTCCACTTCAAAATGGGCACCAAGTTTAAAAAGCAGGTCCCTCAAACCACACTTTTCAGTAGACTTCAGGATCTGTGGATGCTACAAAAGGACTGCCTTGCTGCCAGTTGACTGCCCTGCTCCTGAGGAGGAAGACTAGACCTTCACCCTTCATCCCTGGCTGAAGGACCTCCAAGGGTCTGATGACTGACTTCCTGTACTAAGCTACTTGGACCAAACAATCAATCAGGATTTATTAAAGCACCGCTAACCAACCAATAGGGTATCCAGGTCCTTGCAGGTCCAGGACGCTTATTCGAACAGCCAGGTCTTGTGGGCCATTCGGAATTCTGGAAGTGAGGTGATGATCCGGAGGTGATTGGGAAGGCTATTCCAGGTCTTTGCTGTGATGTGGGTAAATTAGCGTCCTCCAATTCTTCATCAATAGATGCAGGGAGTATGGGCAAGTGAAAGGGAAGCGGAGTATAGTCTTCTTGATGGTTGCTGTAAGTTCAGGTGGTGGTTAATGTATGCAGGTCCTTGGTTGTATAGAGCCTTGTGTGCGTGGGTCAGAAACTTGAATTGGCTTGAGTTTGCTTCTCTTCTGAATGTAGAGTTCGTGCATTTTCCTGAGGAGGGGTATGAAGTGGGTTCGTCGAGAATTCGAGGATGCGTCTAGCTGCGGCATTCTGTATTGTCTAAAGTTTTTATAGAAGGTGTGTGGGGATCCTACATAGAGGGCATTGCTGTAGGCCAATCAGCTGGTGATGAGGGCCTGTGTCATGTTGTGTCTCATGTGTAGGGTTAGCCACTTGAAGATCTTACATAGCATGCTCAGAGTGAGGAAGCATCCGGAGGAGACAGTGTTGATCAGTGATTTCATGGTGAGCTTGTTGTCAATGATGATTCTCAGGTTTCTGGTGTGGTCGGAGGGAGTGGGTGCAGGTCCTAGGTTTGATGGCCACCAGGAGTCATTCCATGCTGCTGTTGCCTAAGACCAGTTCTTCCATATTGTCTGTGCTCAGCAGCAGGCAGTTGTTCTTCATACAGTCGGTGGTGTTTGTCATGCATATGTGGAAATTGGTTCTGTTGGTGTTGAGTCTTCGGTAAGTGAGAGAATGAGTTGGGTGTCATCCGCGTAGGAAATTATGTTGAGATTGTGTGATCTGATGATGTTGGCCAGCTAGAGGGTTCATAAATGAGTTGGAGAGCGTGGGCCTGAGGGATGGACCCGGGGGGACACCCCAGGTTATCTCCTTGGGTCCAGAGATGAAAGAGTTAGGAGGTGATCCATCTGAGCACGTCCCCTTGGATGCTGATGTAGTGGAGTCTTTTGATCAGCGTACATTGGGATACAGTGTTGAAGGCTGCCAAGACGGCGAGGAGGATCAAAGCTGCTGTTTCTCTTTGGTCAAGGAGGGTTTGGATGTCGTTGGTATCTGCGATCAAGATGTTTTGGTGCTATGATTGCTGCAGAAGCCGGATTGGGAGGCAGCAAGTAGCTGGTTCTGCTCCAGGTGTGTCATGAGTTAATTGTTGATTATCTTTTCCAGTCCCTTTGCTGGGAATGGAAGCAGGGAGATCAGCCTGTAGTTTTTGAGATCATTGGGGTTGGCGGAGGGTATTTTGAGTAGTGGTCTACTTGTTTCCAGGCATCGGGAAATGTTACGGTAGTAATAAAGGATTTGAGTAGGGTGGTAAGTTCCTGGCCAAACTTTTGGTTCAGAGGTTGAAGATGTGGTGCAGGCATCATCAGTCTTTGGGAGCTCCTTAGTTGATAGATTTCATGTTGGAGGTGGTGTCCTGGGTGGAGAGAGTGTTCCAGGTGGTCAGTTTGTGGTTCATATCAGTCACGGTTGTGGTATATCTGTAGAGGAAGTCCGTAGGTGTGGGTTGGGGTTCAAGTTTCTGTATATGGTTGCGATCTTGATGTGGAAGAAGTGAGCACGGTTGTCGCCCAGCTCTTGTGAGGGTATGATGATGTTTTTACTGGCATTCAGGTTGGAGAATTCCTTAATGATTCAGGTTGGAGAATTCCTTAATGATATTGAAAAGAACCTTGGTGTTGTTTGCACTGGTTTTGATGTATGAGGCAAAAACTGCCTTCTTTGTTGCACTCAGCAGGAGGTGGTAGAGGTTGAGGGAGATCTTGAAGGCTGCCCTGTCAAAGGTGTCCTGGTAGGCTCGCCATCTCCTTTCCAACCATTTGCTGTCCCATTTCACTGTTCCGAGTTCTTGGGTGTACCAGCTGGCCTTTTTGTAGGATTTTCACTGGATGTTGCTCTTGATGGGGATGATGCTGTCTGACCAATTGGTGACGCAGGCGTTGAAGGCTTTCACTCCCTGTTTAATGTTGGTGACAGTAGCACGGTTGGAGGTGTTGAAGGCATTAACATTAACCCAGCTGGACTCTGAGAGTTTGTTCCACCTCCTGGGAAGGGGGGATTGGTCCTCTTGGGGGTAGCAGTGCAGGGGCTGGAGATTCTGAAGTAGATAATGGACTGATCGGTCCATGTAAGTTCTGTGACATGGCTGTATTTGACGCAGTAGCTGTAGGTGAAAATAGGGTCCACCGTGCGTCTTGCAGTGTGTGTAGGATCGGTGACAATCTGGGTAAATCCGAGGCTACTCATACTGTCGAGGAAATGTGTGGTGTTTTTGATGTTAGGGTCGAGGATGTGGAATTCAGTTAGCTGAGGAAGATGTAGTCCTTGGAGTCCAAGGCTATGGATGCAATGAAGTCTGCAATAGTGTTGCAGAAGCTGGAGCCCAGACCTGGGGTTCAATATGCTAGGGTGCCTCTGATGGAAGTCTTGTCGTCTGTGAGGAGTGTGAAGTTGAGATGTCCTGGACCCTTGGGGTGGCATCAATTGAGCTCTTGAAACCAAGGAGAGGGGCTCTGAAAAAAAATCATTAATTAAACTGTACGAAAGTATATTGGTATTGGATCAACTACTCCACCCAATATGAAGGGATCCCTCACAAAGAAAACAAAAAGAGACTGAATAAAGTGATCGAGACATCACCTTTTTTTAAGCACAGCAATTGCAGGTGAGATTAAGAGATAGATATCCCTTATCCCATAAAAGATGTATTATATCATCGCCTTGGTACAGTAAAAACAATGGGGACCGATTGTAATCATTCCAAGATGGCGGCACCCAGAAGTAATGTAAGGGACACCACCGGTACCCTAATTTTGTGGGATTTATAAATCACCAATGGGTAAATAGGTCTTAAAATTAATATGTCAATATTTTACCCAGTGTAAGATTCATAATGAAATAATGACTCTATGTATGTCAGTAATAGAATCCACCATGACGCGAACTCTGTTACAAGATGGCGACACCCCCGTCTATAAATGAATAGGCATCAATAGATCTAGAGGTATGACCAACTATACACGTCATCAACAAGCGTCTAGACAACTATAAAAGCGGCAAGCAGCATCAGTAAGCCGATAATGATTGTTGGCAACACAAAAGGAAGAAACCGGAGTACACACGGTTAAAGAGCTATAAAGGTGAGGAGACTCTGCTGAAATAAGAATGGTACTGGGAGGGGGTTAGTTAGTCTACTCCACACTAGATCGGTAAATGTTGCAAAGATGTGGTAATTAGTCAGTTACTCTTCCTTATGATAGATGTGACATAGATTTGTGTAGACAAACACAGTTTCGGCCTTTACCCTGGTGCATTACGTCCCCGGGTGCTATTAGGCGGGGGTGTTTTAATATACCAACTAGGGAAGGGACAAACACATTATGTGTATACTTGAGCTGGATTCAATACACAAATGTACATAACCGGATTTAACACATGAAATGTGCAGCATCTAAGGTGTAACGTCTAGGATAGCCCAACTATCCTGGGGGGCTAATGGGTAATGTTAGGACATAAGTGAGCCATGATAGATGGTCACACATAGACGATGTGGCCTATTATCTTTCAGCCAACCTTGAAGTGCTCCGGATGAATAAGACGGAAAAACAGACCGAGTGCCCACCCTGAACAATTGCTAATATAAAGTGATTAAAAGGTGAGACTTAGGCCACCATTAACACATGTCATTATTATTGTATGTAAGTCATACCACTGAGGAACGGCTTAGGTAGATATATACATACTATCCCTATTTCTCCACTACTCTAGATGAACTGAGACATGCTCCAGGCATTGGTCAAAAAGGGATTAGGCTTTTCGCCAGCATTTTAAACTAACCTAAGGTGATATTTAAAATTGTTAACAGTAATCCACGTTCAATTAACTTTTTTTTTATTTTGATTTTTAGCAAGCTTACCCATTATTTATACAGGGAGTATGTTTAATTAGAGAATCTTCTACCCTAGAAACAGGAACGGTCCCCCTATATAATTCAAGAGCATAAACAGGTATTGCCTCAATATATTTATGTAGCAAAAGACTGTGTTAGAATTACAGATTAAACTGGGATTAATTCCAGATGTATGAAATATCTTTTCAGGGCAAAATATAATGAAAAATTAAAGTTGAGACACGTCTCCACAGGCACGGGGGAGCAACACCAACCGAAGTGTAATGACACCTTGAGTGTTAATAAAAATCCTTTCATACAGGATAAATGGAAAATTGGCACAGATATACAGTTGGCCACACATATGTGGAAACCACATTTACCGCTAAACATGAGTATTGGAGAGTGTTAACAAAATCTCTCCTAAACGGGTTGAATGTGTGAATGTCTGATGTAACTGTCTGATTTGAATGGATGTCCAAACTATGTAGCCCTAATCTGTGGAACTGTCTCAAGAGATGCGTAGGCACTTAGAACCTTTTGAAATAACTGTACAAATAGAAATACTCAATGATGGGAACCTTTTGGAATAACTGCATGCATATAGATATACTCAATGATGGGGAATGAAAACTTAGAAATGAGGGGTATGTCTAAATTTGAAATTATAGCTTTGAAGGAATTTCAGTTGTGGTGTGTTAATTTGTCATATCTAGACAAATTGATATACAATGTGAAAAATAAGATGCCTTTAATATGAATGCTTATGATTTGTGTCACTCTTTATGCTAGGTCGCTTTTTTTAACAAAATTGAAGTGTGGATAAGGAAAGAAAAATATTGTCCTGAAGAAGGTGGCCCTATCCGTCTATGACCACCGAAACACGTTGACACAGCAATCTTTGTCAAATTTGATATATGACAACAACCATGGTGACAGAGAAAGAGTTATTCTGTTTGGCTCAGCCATAATACGGATCAAATAACGCCTTAAGGCAACATTTATTGTCTTGCGCAGTTTCCTTTCCAGGGGGTCAATGTTTTAATGGTTTGTGTACTCACTTAATTAGTCAGGCACTTTTATTGTTTAATTGGGGATTTGTAGACATGATGCCAATAAATGTGTGATATATTTTTTAGTATGAATTTTTATGATTTGATATCGTTCTTACCACTAATGTAATAAATTTGCACTATAATTCCTACATATCTTGAGTAGAGTGGTTCTATTAATTCACGACAATAGTTGGACGTGTATGAAACTGAATGGCTGATTGAGTGGGTATAGCATTATCAATGTTTAATACTGTATATAGCACCAAAGGGAATTTTGTTTTCTTACCTTCTCATCAATTGAGCTCTGCCTTAAAGAAAAGGAGAAATTCTGTTCAGTATGTGACGCACTGGTAAACCTGACTCTTTGAGCTACAGCGACCGCCAGCCATGAGCAGCAACACGAGATTTGCACTTCTTGCTCCAGCATCAACAGTCTGCTGTGAGCACTAGGCAAAGCTCCAGTAATGACTGTCCACGATGCTCAACAGGATTTTCGTGCTGCAGAGATGATCATCCGTGAAGCTCAGCCTGCTCTTCATTCAATAGAGATGACTATCGGTGACACTCTGCCCGCTCCTCATGGGTTCCTCCTGTGCAAACTGAACTCTTTGTGCTGGACTTTAGAAGGGAACTTTTTCAGAAGGGCCAACCTGATCCTTGTATCCAACCCCACGCACCATTATGATTGGTTTGAACTCATGACTTTCACCTGATCTTGCACAACCAGATAGCTGCAAGTGGTGCTTTGTGATTTTAGGCGTTAATTGCATTTTTCCGGTTCTACGGATTGGAATTTTTAAAAATGTTTTTAATGTCAAATAATTGATTATATTTTACTCTTTTTTTATAAATTGATGTGGGATTTTTCTTGTGTGCTGTTTAAAATGTATTATTGTTTGAGTGCTGCATAAATACATTTAAAAATGTCTCTAAGATCAGCCTGGCCGCTTTCAGTCCAGCATTGGTCATTTCATGAGTGTTTCTGTTTGAACCTTTGTTTCTAGAGTTCCTGAGTTACTGCACTGTTGTTCATCCATGTTTCCGGAAGATTCCTAATTTCTTAGCTGTAGTTAATTCCTTGTTCATTGAATTAGCACTGCTTGCCATGCTTCTTATTACCTGAATACTGAACCAGCACTATTTTAGTTTGTGCATGATCCGTGAGCATTCTCTCCTTCTATAGTTACTCCTTTCCCAGTCAATGCTCTTCTTTTCTTGATAAATGCAGATTGCCTGCTCTTTTACATCGCATTGATTTTCAAATATAACTGCATCTGTATGACTATCTAGCAATCATATCACTTGGAGCAAATCTTAGGTATTCCCCTTTCACTGAGCACCTATGTTGCTTGCTGAAATCCATATTTCATTGGTGTACAAATGCAGAGAGATATCTTGAGATACAAATCAGAGCTGAGTATCAAATAGTCTATGAAAGCAACTTTCTAAGCACACTTTAGAATATTTGCCAACAAGGAGTGAAAAATAAACAGATGGCATCATTTTTCTTTGTCACTTTTAAACATCTTGCTAAATTGTTCAATCTCTGTGTGGCTTTCCTGATTAGTTCAATAGTGTGTGCATTTAACTCTGCTGACTATGGTTTGGTGGGAAGAGAACTTGAACAAGCCATGATACATTGTCTAAACCTTACACGAAATGGGAGTTTAATGTTGTTTAATGATTTACAATTAAACTACCTACCTGCTCTGGTCTATTCTTCAGGTATTAGTTTATATAACTAGAGCCTCGGTTGCATTTTTGAACTGATAGTGCAGCTGTGCTGAATGCGACCCTGATGAATTCCACTAGGTATTCTACTGGGGGGACAGGCACCAACTGCTGCTACAATATGAATTTGTCATAAATTTGCCTCGTACATCAGGCATGGTATTTACATTTTCCAGACATACTCAGCAAAGCTGGCAAGGCTTTAAGGGATACTGGTAGCACGAAGTTTTGAATCCGGGGGAATTCCTCACCAAGGCCAAATTCATAAAGAAGGCATTCCCATAAATGTTTCATGTTAAGTTTCAAATGATTAGGGCTAAACGTAAGAAGCTGTGGCCACGGCTCCCACAGCTCTAGATGAAGGACCAGATTGCACAATCCTCCTCTGTGGTAGGTGACTTCTCTGAAAGCTATCATCATTACAGTCTGATGTGAAAGAGGGTCAGGGCAAAGTGGAGCTGCATGCTTGTTAACTTCTGTTAAAGAGTCTTAAGCTGTCACGCAGCTCAGGAGGTCTGACACAGCATCTCGGAGTTGACTAGAAACATTTCCCTTTGCTTTTGACTCCAGGACAGTCATTACAGATATGCCCTCTACTGAATTATGACGCCAGTAAGATTTTGTCAGTTTAAACAAAGTCATGCAGGAGGTCTTGATTCTCCCTTCATCAATCTAGACTGGCACTGCCCACTCCTGCATGCTTTCTGGTTGACGGTAGCTGATTCCCTGGTAGAGTTGATGATCTTGCACATTCAGGCACGCCCATTTGATTTTTGTAATGTATAATATAGACATACACTGTCAGGTTTTCAGGTAAGCCTCCTTTATTATTTACCTATTTATGCTGGACATTGCCAAATGCTTACAATGAGGCAGACTGGGTCACTGAAATGATGCATTATAACACTTGCAGGATGTATATTGAAGACGATTTCCAACAATGCAGTAAGACAAACTATGGTAAGTCCCCGGGAGTGATGCGATCCATAACCTAAGTGTATAACTGTAAGGTGATGTGACTCCCCCTCCACAAATTATTCTTGTATAGCTATTTTGAATGCCAAATGAGGAAAGGAAAGGTTTTATTTTCAAAACATAAACTCCACTGTACTTCATATGTTACCTTCCAAATATAACAGTTTGCCGTGCCTGCTGTGCCTGCGCCGTCATCAATGCGGGTCACAGCAGGAGCGTATAAAATACCCCAAGCCTGTAGCAGAACGCTTCACATTCTAGCATTTCGGATGATTGTGCTTCCGGGTCACTTACATGAATCCTTCTGGTTAATCTCACGGCGGCCTCTCTGTGTTACTTGTCGGGTTCCTTCACCGCTCCAAACTCTCCTCTGCTGAAGTCTCTTATGTCTCTGTTTCTGGCATAAGACAATAATTTTCCTGGAATAAAGAAAGAAGACAAAGCTACTGAATCTGGAATTGCGGTAACAACATCTTTTTACGCTGATAGTTGTATTCTAACTCTAGACTAGGTGAAATACTTATCTGAATATAGGTCTCTCGTTCTTGTTTGTATTGCAATGACAATCTGTTGTCTGCAAAACAAGAAAAACGTTATTAACGCTTCTTGAATTAAGGGAGTCATTAAACATAAGCTCACTTACAGTGATTTCATTCATGATTTTTCTAACAAGTAGCTAGATCCTGGGTTTTGGATTTAGTTCTCCTGTTCTTGTGAGATATTAATTTTTTCTCTTATAGGTGAGTGCTGTTCTAAATATTTCCTTTATTACTTTTATGTATTACATCCTGTATCACTTAAAAGGCATTTATGTTTTCCTGTTTCTTGTTTATAAATAAAATTGCAGATCTCACTTATACAGTAAAGGCTTCATAGAGGAATAGGGGAATTATGCAGGTAGTTGAGGTTTAAACACTACATAAACACCAACACTAAAATTACAAGTATTTCTTCATCCCTTTTATATACTCACTAGCTTACCCGTTGCGCGTTGCTGCGATCTCATGAGAAAGGAAATTCAAGGAAACTCGTTGTGATAACATTCAATTTACATTGTGTCATTTTTATTGAAGCATTATTTTAATATGGAAAACATTTCAAAGTGTTGTTTTAATTCTATTTATTTATTCGAGTGCTTGTGGATACACAATATTTTTTGTTTTTCTGTCTGGTGCGTACACGAATAGATCAGAAGGTTTTCCTTCGCGTGAGCTGGCCTCATACAGTTGTCCATGTGAGGAGCACGGATTCTCCAAATCTAGTCCACACACTTGCAGCGATTGTCCCTGTGCTTTGTTGATGGTCATTGCAAAAGCGAGTCGCACTGGAAACTGTAAACATTTTAATTCAAAAGGCATATCTGTTGGGATCATTGGAATACGTGGCAACAGTACATCTTCCCCCTTAAATTTCCCATTCAAAATTGTAGCTTCGATGACATTGTTCATCATCTTTTTCACCGAAAGTCTTGTACCGTTGCAAAGTCATGGTGGATTGATGTTTTGGAGATGAATGATCGACACGCCAATTTTCAATGTTAAAATGTGCGGTGGCATACCTGGCAAATCCAGTGAATTCAAGAATTCCGTTGGGTAATTGACAACTTCGTCTTGATTCATCACAGTTGGAATACGTGGCAACAGTACATCTTCCCCCTTGAATTTCCATTCAAAATTGTAGCTTCGATGACATTGTTCATCATCTTTTTCACCGAAAGTCTTGTACCATTGCAAAGTCGTGGTGGATTGATGTTTCGGAGAAGAATGATCGGCATGCCAATTTTCAATGTTAAAATGTGCGGTGGCATACCTGGCAAATCCAGCGCTTTCAAGAATTCTGTTGGGTAATTGACAACTTCGTCTTGATTCATCACAGTATCGATGGACTTATATGTTGTCGCTTCGCCTGGTATTCCGTAAATGGAAAAATTCAGTATTCGAAAGATTATGAGGGCCCTGGGGGGCCAATATTTCAAAAATGTTTATGCCAGAAACCTTCGCGGGAGTGTACTCAACAACTTCCCAAAGTTTCATGGCGATCGGATGAATGGTGTAGTAATGCATATGCCAGAAACCTTCGCGGGAGTATATTTATCAACTTCCCAAAGTTTCATGGCGATCGGATGAATGGTGTAGTAATGCATAAAGGAAAAACAGACAAACAGACAGACAGACATACATTCGTTTTTATATATATAGATTTATGTACATATATATGTGTATATATATATATATGTGTATATCTACATATAGATATAATGAGAAGGTGAACAAGGCTTTTGTATCCGAAACGCGTCTTGAATGTCACACTGTGAATAAATAAATTGGTAAAACTCCTGGAGTGCCCGTTTGCAATTTTTTGTTTTATATAGACCTAGCTTCCATAGGAAGAGCGTTTTTTGTTTTCAGAAGAACTTTTTTTTTACAATAACTTTGGCGCAGTTTGATGAATCCTTACGCAATTTTCAAAACTAGCATGATGTTCACTTCAGCTGCTGTCTTGAAAGTTTCCAGGTAATTTTTCAAGTGGGGCACAGAAAAGGGGGGTCCCAAAATGCTTTTTCCCCCATGCAATTTTCCATAGGGAATTTAGACTGTAGATGAAGTATCCAGTGAGGAAGGTACAATGGATCCTTCTCCTTTTCAGGAGGAGTTCAAATTGATGAGGAAACAACAGTTAGAGGGGGCAGGGGCAAAACCCCGGAAAGATGAACAGGAAGAGGAAGACGAGGCTGGGGGGTGGGTGCCAGAAACGTGGTAGGCTCGCCACCAGTAACCTGCAGCAAGAACTTCTACAAGAAAAAGAACTAAAAGAACCAAATGAAGAAGAAGAAAATTTAACCATCATCAATCTCACACCTAAGATACTCACCGTGGAGGAAGAATCCATCTTGAAATTAGGACTTTCCTTTTGTCCCCGAAGAAATTTCGAATTTGCGCAAACCAGAATAGATATTTTCAAGTTTGTGAGAAAACAAACTTAAACTGCACAAGTTCTTCAAATTAAAACCACCCCAGCAAAATCTCCGGTTGTAAGAGGAACTGTAGAGGACAGTTTGCAGTGCAGTGATTTGGTGGGTGTGAGAATTATGGAAGGATTATGTCAGGAAATCAATCAAGGTACAGATGGGAACATAGGCAATACCCAATTACTGATGGAAATGGAAGTGCAACAAAAAGGAGGAGCGAGTACTTTTAAACCTGCCTCCAACTTCATGCCCATTACAGGAACGAATGCCATAGACACCTTCTCTGATGCAGTTGTAAGAGATCTGGTACGTTTAAGAAATAAAAATAAACACACGGCTAAAACGGGTAATTTTACCCTAAAACAATAACACGCCTTAAAAAAGCTGTGTGATGACTCCTCCTTGGTGTGTAAGCCTTCGGACAAAGGAGGGAATATCGTACTTTTAACACACACACAGTATGAAACTGAAGCACTCCGTCAATTAGGTGATACGAACACTTATCTGAAAGTGAGTGAAGGTGTATACAATAGCAGCATCAAAGAATACCATGATATAATCTTTGGGTTTCAAGAGGTACAAGTTCCATGGCTTTGTTGCATAGTCCTTCTTTTCTTACTGCAGGTTTATCAAAGGTGATAAGTCTTTCAGTTTGAACCTCTTCGATTGTAGCAAGATTTGGTCGTCTGCTACATCTTAAGAGTCCACTGGGTTTACTACTAATTATCGGCCACATGATGTGATTTGACCAGGTCAATGGATACGATTTTGTTCTCCCTTTTTCCAGCAATGGGCGGTAGTAACACGGATCTTGTTCTGTGGATTACTAAAACAGGTACTACTTCTCTGTAAGAAGGCCCAAATTCCTTCTTCACCACAATCTTTTCCCTGACTAGTTCCCAATCTTTGGAATCCAGGGAGGTCTTGCTGGGACAGGTGGTTTTTCTTCAGTGGTCGTTGGCTTTTGTGTTGTGTTACTCAGACTTCTTCTTGTTTCATTTAAGTCCTGTAAAACAGCCAAACGGTCTTTGATATCAAAGGGTTTTTGTTCCACCACTGAAGTTTGACAATCAAGGTCCTGGATGAGCATTCTAGTACCAAATAGTAATTCATATGGAGTGATTCCCCCCAGAGAATTTCTTGGCAGATTATTAAGACAACGTTGGACACTTCCTAGATGTTTGACCCACCCGTCACCCGAGCCTATTACCCAATATAGATTGCTTTATGTCACGTTTTTTCGTTCCACTACCGCATTTCCCTCAGGATGGAATGGACTTGAGTACCACAATGCCACGCCCAAGCTAGCCATGGCCTCCTTGTAAGCTCAAGAGCTAAACGCAGGACCCTGGTCAGAATGTAGCGTGCCGATTGCGTATGTGTCGATAAAGACTCGCAAATCTTTTATAACAGTTCGGGCATCAGCCGAGCACTGAGGCCACATCCAAATGAATCTTGTCCTAATAGTTGTGGGGCCACATCCGTCCATGGTGACGTCTGCGTGCAGAAAGTGTAATGCTGTCTAACAGTGGTGTCTGTATTGGACTGGCTACACTGTAGTCAGGTACCTGGTGGCTTTCAAAGCTATGATCTCTGTAACAGGTATCACAGTTAATTCCGAATTTGTAAACTTTGACGCTCATTCCCGGCCACCAGTATATCTCTTCTAATTCTATTAGAGATTTTAAGCTCCCTTGATGTGTCAGATCCTCTCCCATATGTGCTTCATGAAGCACAGCACCTCTCTAGTTCCTGTTCGGAATTACTCTATCCCCCACTCCAGGGATTCGAGCAAAAGGAACGGAGTTTGCATCAATTATGTATGTATACCCGAGTGGATAATTTAGAGGTAACGCTGCATAGCTGTATTTCATTGAGGCATTTACTGCTAGCATTGTTTCACCGTCTATTTTTGTTTTTGAATGAGTGATTGCAGCTTCGGAAGCCGTTTGCACAGCTGCCTCCGCGGCCTCATCAGCCAATGAATTCCCTGCAACGTGAACGCCATCACGCTGATGACTCTGTGTATGAATCACGTTCGTCTTTTGTAGTTCTTTTTGAAAAAAGAACTACTTGTTCTCAAAGCATTTTATGCTTAATTGTGCCACCTTTTGCATCTTTGAAACTTTTTTGAACCCAGTTCTGCAGATATTCATTGTAAGACTGAACCCAGTAATACGACTCGCACACTATCAGTGTGGGGAATTCGCGATCAGTATTTTCAAGCGCCATCTTGAAAGCCTGTATTTCAGCTCGCTGAGCTGTACAGTCTCCGAGTGATTGAGTTTTAGTGACCATAGGTCGAAATTTACCTTCGCATCAGCGACCTTTAACAATCGCGCACGCAACACTACAGGCTTGTTTACCCCCAATTGCGGGTTATGCTGATCCGTCTGTATAGATTATACAGCTGTAATGTTCTAGAGGCAGAATTTCAGTCGGCAGAGGACATTCTTGTTCATATTGGAGAAATTCTTGTGTCTTCAAGCATGGGTCAAAAACGTATTCAACATCTGTTGCAGCAAGAGAGTTAACCCATCTCAGATGTAGAGCCTTAGCATTTGGAATGCTCGCTTTTGTTACTGCCTCTAAGGCAGGTACAGGTGTAACGATCATTATGCATTTACCCTGCACTAGAGCTCTCTCTTTTGCTACTGCAGTTTGAACCGCTGTTTTTCTGTAGAAGTGAATTTCATTTCAGCTTGTGTGTACAAGTGTGATTTGTAAGCTATTGGTACCTTTTCACCTTCATTAAAGGTTATGTATGTGAATCCGCATCTCCCTGGGATGATCCGAATCACAAGGTTGCGTACGTTGTCACGTGTCTGTAACTGTGTTTTTGCTAACATGTCTGTTTGCACTGAACGCAAAATTGGTGTGTGTTCTTGAGTCCAATTAGTTGATTTGAAATCAGGTTTTATTAGATCGTAGAGAGGTCTAAACCTTTCTGCGTAATTTAGAACACAAGTTCTTCCAAAATTCAGGAAACATAGAATTGACTGTAAGTCCTTCAGCGTTTTTGGAGGTTGAAGCAGCGCACATTTCTCTAGAAAGTTGGCTGCAAGGCTTTTGCCTTCACTTGATAACTCGTATCCTAAGAAAAGGACATTGAGGTGGGCAATTCGTGATTTCTTAAAATTCAATTTGTACCCTTCAGAAACGAACCCAAGTATTATGGTGTTCACTCTTTTCAAGTGCACATCCAAATCATCGTCGGTAAGATAGATGTCATCGATATAAGATAATGCCTCATCATCATACGTTTGTAGTAACTCTGTTACCCAGGCTGAAAATAAACCTGGACTATTCTTGAATCCCTGGCGAAGACGGCAAAATTGTGGCTGTGTCCCCATTATTGAGAAAGCGTTCAAGTACCTACTTTTTGGTGCAATGTTTTGACAGAAGAAACCGTTGGAAATATCTAATGTTGTTTTATACTTTTTACGCATGATGTTATTCATCAGTGCTGCACTGTGTGCATTTTTTACTGCAAAAGTTTTGCAACTAGAGTTTACCTGTCTGTAGTCCAAAACTAGACGATATGCATTGTCTGATTTGGAGACAGGAAACAAAGGATTGTTCATAGATGAGGTGCATGTTTCAATCACCTGTTGGTATTCAAGTTGATCTAAGTTATAAGTACCTGGGCATACTTTTAGACCATAACAACTCCTTCAAGCCACAGCTGGAGTCCTTGTGAAGGAAAGGTGCAATGACCTACCTGGCACTTAAAGCCTTGAAAAATAAGTTGCCCGACTTGTCACTAGACCCCTTCTTAAAAGTCCTGCGGGCTAAATTGCAGCCCACAATCACCTACGGGAGTGAGCCAATGAGAGGAAGAGATGCAGCAACTTTAAACAGCATAATAACAACTTCCTTCCGAGTGATATTTCAGCTCCCTAAATACGTTTGTCCGGCCCAAATATGGTTGTAATTTGGCTTACAAAATCAGGCGACAGAGAGAATGGGAGCCTATGTAAAATGCTGGCATAAAATCAGAGCTGCCGAGATTGGTTCCCTAAATAACTATCTCTGGTTTGAACTAACGCGTCCAGGGAAATCAACAGCTAACAAATACCTTTTGTCCTCCATCAAAGCTCTAGGTCTGACAGATCTTTGGAATACCCCGACGGCTCACTGTGTGTTCAAAATACTAGTCACAAAGTCAACAAGACTTAAATCTATTGTTGAGGATAAGGAAGCATTATCGAAGCGAGCACATGGTTGGGTAGTGCTCAACAATTACGAAGCCTGCAAACACCAACCCTACCTTAATGCAGCAATAAAGTTAACAACTTAAGAAAATTTCTTAAAACATCGCCTGGGAGTTGGTTCAATTAACCCATTCTTACCACCTTGGGAAAGCAGAGGAGGTGATCAGCTAGGCAGGCTTTGTGCCCGTGGAGTCGAGAACCTCATCCACATCATTTGTATTTGCGACAAACTAAAAGACATAAGGAAAACTTTATTAAAACCATCCTTTAATAAGCACGGCATCAGGTCCTGCAGGCAGGTGGTAATCCACTGCTTTAATTCAATCTCAGTACAGTTGAATTGCCGCTTCATAAAATTCCTTGCTCTCACTGACCAGAGACTGAAAAAATGCATCCTTGAAGGCAACGTCCTAGCTCTACAAGTTGAGCTATAAGGGGATCCCATGGCGAAAAAAAAATAACAATACACAGAATAAAACTTTGACAAAGATTCGAAGGACTAACTGCGTAATAATGCAAAGTACTTGAGATCGATTTTTTTACTTGATTAAAACATTGAAAACATTATACAGTTTTTGTGTAAATCACAATGGTTAATCCCTTTTATAGGGAATTATTTTAGCAGTGATTAACTCTTTTGTAGTAGTGGTTTTGATTTTAAAGATCATTTAATGTATGCAACGGTTTTAATTAATCATGCATAATAAAAAATTACCTTACCTTACCTTACCTTGTTATTCAAGTTGATATAGGATCTCCCTGACTTGTTTTTTAGCTTCTTGCTTAACTGGATACTGCCTTTGTGCAATAGGTTGATTTTTTTTAACTGGATTTTATGATGAGGAGGGTCCTCATCCCATGCTACATGATTTTTGTATAATGCTGGAGCCTGGGCTTCTCTATTTGAGTCATTTTCTGGGCTAACCAGAACGGAATTTGTTCCCGTTTTGCGGGCAATTTACCGATTACTGACTGTATAGTCTGTGTAATTTTGTTTGTTTTCCCCTGGTGAGGAGTGTGCTGTGGAATTCTTATAGTAGGTTGGACTGTTAAAGTCCGCATGACATATTGAATCAATTGTCTGTGTATTTTTGTTAGCTGTTTTAGCTGAGCTAATAGTTCTGGACCTGTCATTCTTTCAATGTCAGGATGTGGTGTATAGCTGGCTAGTACCGGCAATGTTGCTCCTGGTCTACCTAGTGGACCGAGCCTGGTAATGTGATTTTGATGTTGTAGGGCGCCATTAAACCAGAGATGATGCTCTTGGTAAGTTAGTGGAATTTCAACGTCCTCGAAAGGAACGTATCCCGCTGGAGGTTCCTCTACTTTGTAGTAGTGGAACTCATGTATTACTGGATTTGCTGTAGGAAACAGAATCCATGAATAGAATACCTCTGTCTGCCGATATTCATGTGCCTCTATTACAAAGATTACTTTACCACCTCTCGATGATACTCCATTTTCTATACGTTTTATAGTGATTGTTTTCCTTATATTTACCGGGATGACTGTAGCATCCGGGTTATTTTGTTGGAGATTTGTGTCGTCTAAAACTGCCTGAGCTGCTGCTGCAGCTCTCTCCCTTTCATCGTCACTATCCGTCATTTTGTTGACCGAAAGTGTGTAGAGCAAGTTTCAAGGAAACAAAGATTAGGTGCACAATATTTTGGAACACTGTATCCTTCAACGTTGAACAAACAAAAAACTAATACATAGGATTTTCGTCCCACTCAGTTATGGCGGATATTATATCCTTTAACCCACTCCAGACGTCTATTGGAGTATTTTACGGGAAAAAGGGGTCTGTGTGAAAAGCACGACTGAGTTACTCTAGTATCTAGCATTAAATTATCGCATTACCAAACGTTGGGCGCCATGTAGTGTATTCCTATATTCCCAATAGGCTCTGCTCATTGGAATAATATATCCTATAGATTTAACATAGGACTGAGGTCTACTAGGTCTCTATTGAATATACTAGACTTAATTGTGAGTGCCAGCTAGCTCAGAGGTCACTAGAAACTTTCTCGAATAAACAAGAAGGTATTTGTTTCTGACAACCGCATAAACATGACAACTTTGTTTCCCAAAAATAAGAAATGTATCTCTAGAGTCGTGAAAACAATAGATAGTTATTTTACTCAGTCAATCGTGCATGCTTCGTTTCACCAGAGGTGCAGAGAAATAGAGAGACGGGCGTTTTCAATAAAAGTATTTATTGAACGGTAATGAGCTGCTACAATCGTAATACTGGTTGCAAAGTACAATGTGTACAGTACGAAGAGTATAATAAAATATTACTGTAAAAGCATGATATGGTTTCTAAGCCATAAAATACATAAAATAAATAAAGACTAAAAGTACTCAACTGGTGCTTGTAAAATACGCCTACCCCAGTATACCTATCCTAGGTCTAGTACGAGGAAGGAAGTTAGTGAGGTGTAGCTTAGTTTCAGTATTCTTTTGCCAAGAATCTAATCCAAGAATTCTCTAAGGGTCTAATCAGCTCCGTACTTTGGTTTTAGAATGAAGGAGGTCTGGTGTCTCTCTCTCAGGACTCGATTTCCCAACAACACTGCAAGGGTAGGTTGGAAACACTGGAGCTGGATTTCTCGGCAAGAGAAAACACAGCGTCTCTCTCAGTGCGTCTGCTGGAGGGTCGGCTTCCTTCGGCACTTGCTGTAGCAGAGTGTCAGGCAAGTAGATATTCGAACTGCTCTAAACCACCGTGTGTTTGCCTGGGCAAGTGTGGGTATATTTATACCTTGAAGGTGCCTAGTTTGACGTAAGGTTGGACATAATAACGTCATCAAAGACTCAGTTCTTTGAAAACTCCATGAGTTCTTGGATAAATCAATATTCAAGCAAGGGGAAGTCCCTGACTGCTGGAGGCGGGTTTTTCCAAGAAATCGTTGTGGATTTTCGGAACTAGTGGAAGTAACTTTAGCGACTACTCATATTGAGAGTATTTACCTTAACCTTATCCGTTAAAAATTTGTGAATCTGTATGGCTTCAGACAACTAGTTCATGCCATATTTGAGACATTGGTGTAATCAGCTGGAACAGGAGGATATACTTTTTTCAACCTTGGCAATTTGCTGCTGACTTATGTAACATTCTGTAAACTGAAAAAAGAGTTAAAAATGTATATGTTGTATATATGTCCAAGATTAATTTGAATATACATAAAAATATTTGTTCTCAATAGGATTGGGGTTGAAAAGCAATCATCAGAGGTTATATTTGGCAAGCAAAATAGGAAATAGCATTGCATTATACAAATGTTAGGCCAAGATTGGTCTCTCTCTTCATTTACAAACTCCTGGCCTTGATCTGATTGAACCCTTTTTGGCCTTCCATGATGTAGAAATTGAGAAATAAACATCAGGAAAAATTGAAAGACACGTCTTCAAATAAAAAAATTCAAAATAACATTTTCACTTTGTATCTCAAGTGCAGGCTGAAAACGTGTAACGAGCATTTAAATGAGAAACATATGGGTTTCAGAAACAAACGTCTATAAGACTCTCACAATGGAGATTTACATTTTATAAAAAATATTTATAGAAGCATTGTTCAATTTCAAATTACATATTTGGCCAATAAAATCGGGAGGACATGTTTTTATTTGTTTTCTTGACACAAGAAGGCCCACTAATTCTACCCAAACATGAGAACAGCACAGTTATCTGTCTGCAAACACATGAAATACACAAATGCTTATCTCAGAATGATTTTCAATCATGAAATGTTAAAGTCAAACCTGATAACTCCATTAGGTCCATTGCAATTTCCGGCTGATAGCATATGGAGAGCAGTCAGTGGATCTGGTATGTTGAGTGGTTGACCACCATCTGGTATAGTGCATGGGCGGGAATAAACAGCTTGTGGCGACCAGTAAGTCCCATGGTTGAGATATCTGTATAGTGAGATAGAACCGGGGACAAATCAAGTTTAAGGGTATTTAAAAAACTTGGAGAGCGTACTAAAATAAAACATTGGCCAATCGATTACATGTGCAGTGCATGGGGAGGAAGTAGCACGTGGCTCACTACTTAAAAAAATTAAAGGCAGCAGGATTAAGTGATTTGCCCAGAAACATCGCCTACCAAGGCAAGATATTGAAGATATAAGAGCCGGAAATCGTACTAAAATACACTATTGCCGAAAACATTACTTTTGCAATGCATGGGGCACTACTTACACGAGAAAAACTACATTGCATTAACTTGAACAGCACGTAGCACACTGGTGCGGGAACGGCCACCTGGCGCTTGCTGAATTAAAGAAACGCGGTAGGACTAAGTGATTTGCCCAGAAACAAAAGTTACAAAGTCAACTTTAACGATATAAAAAAGCAGGAAAGCATGCTTAAAAACAATATTGTCAAATCGAACACAACTTTGCATTTACCTGGTATTTAAAGATCGTTCAGGTTAAATAATTTAATTACTCTTAAAAAAAAAATGCTCACCTAAGAAGACGTGGATACGAACACTATCAATGGCTGTGACTGTGGAATAGGAAAAGTTCAAGAAGGTTGGCAGGGTATAAATGCTTTGCAGAAGGATGATTGGTTGAGCATGATGTCATTGGGTATGAAAGCTGTGATTGGGCATGTTGTAATTGAGCATGTGCAAATAAAAATAAATTTGTTAGGGGTACATAGCCAGACAGCGGGACGTATTGTGCGCATGCGTAACATTAACACGCATGCGCTACCACAAACATGCATGGGCAAAGTGAAGGCAACTCCTAGGGGGTACATACACAGATGGAGTTCGGACAGGGTTAGATTTGTGATTAAAAATCGGCCCGGGCGCGATATTAAAAATTGGCCCACATTTGCATATTGCCTTTGCAAAACACTGCTTCGGGAAGTTTTATAACAAAAAAGGGGGTTTAAGAAAAATGCATGAATTAGCTTGCACTGGTGAAACACACCTGTATACAAGTGAGGCCGCTATTGGTCATGCTCCCTGCCCCGCTCAATAAGCATATGTTAATGGGCCGGCCCCAGCGGGAGAAAGGGAATGACACCTCTGCTCATTGATAAAAGAGAAGTAATTAAGGCTGATCTGCCTCCAGAAAGGCCACTCAGGCAATCACTGGGCCGCTGGCGGCATCCGAATAACACAGAAACCGCCAAATCATCCCAAGGTTGCTCAAAAGAGCAGCCCACAGCTGGAACTGGACATCGGCCCCTCGGGCATTGCCCGAGTGCCCTCGTTACCAATCCGATGCTGAGTTTGGATGTCTATAGAACACCGGCTCCCGCAGGAGGCGGGGAGCCAGCAGGACAGTGGGGGAATTGAAGACCCTCCTATGGTCCCCAACAATGAGGGCCAAACTAAATAAAATAAAAATGCCGTCCTCGTGGAATGGGGTCCCTGGGTCCTTGAAGTGGCCTCAAGAGGGGGCTATGCAGCCCTCCTCCATAAAATAATAATATATAATTAGCCATGCCCCGGGGGCTGGGGATCCCAGTGCCCGGAATTGGCCATGGGAGGGGGGCCACGCGGCCCCATTCCCATAAAAAAATTGAATACGGATACTCCGCTTATTGTCATCGTACCATAAGCACACCCTTCCGATCACGCGCTGAAGGCTAATTGGCTGTATGGAGTTTTGGAACTTTAAAATATTCACCTAAAATCATCCGAACAACAAATTCCCATTTACTCACCTGTTAGCAGGAGAGAAACCAGTGCTGCATCTTTTAGCCCAGCATAGACCCTGAAAAGTAGTTCTAAGTATACTTACAAGTAACTTGTATTTTCTTCCATAGGAATCCCCTTCAAATAATTTTTTTTTATATATTTAGATTTGCGGATCAGGCTTTAGGGGATGGTGTCCAGGGCCCAAAAAAAGGAAAAGGAAGGGGGGCCACACAATGTAATGTAATTTAAAAAATAAAATATCTAAAAATAAATAGTTTAAAAAAAATTGTAAATCAGTATAAAAAAAATATATATAGGAATAAATATATTTAAAAATTGTCATTTACAAAACCTTTGAAATTCACAGAAAAAACTATAGGTTTCAGGGGAGATAGAGTTAGGAATTAGCATTTAAAAAACCTCAGAAATTCACTAAAAAAAAACAGGTTTCAGGGGTGTTATAGTTAGTTGGACATTTTACTCGTACAAAACCATTGAAATTCCCCCGTTATAGTTAGTTGTACTAACTATAACTCATGCGCCCGCAATCCACTGCTGATGATGTCACATATTACATCATTCATGACATGGTCAGTGACATCACTGATGACATCAAAAATGACATCACTGATGACATGAATGATGAGATGATCCACGTGACAATCTGATATATTTTATCATTCACTAGTATAACTTTTTAACACTCATTATAAAATATGAAGTACCATACTTTAAAGCATTGACACACTAATACAAGTTTCCAAAAAAGCCACTTAGTGATTCCTAGATCTACATATACATCTATTCGCTTACCTATAGATTCACTCATACATGGTAACAAAGATCAATACAACACTATTAAATATACTTATACACCTACATCAACATTACACACCAGCTTACATCATATCCAGTTATTCAGTTATGCTACTCACTTATGGAAACAATTGATCATACTTATATTTACTAAGGTACACACTTACACAAAGACCATTTTATTTATTCATGCAGATAGTAACTCATACTTAGGGGCCCATTACGATGTCGGGCGGATTGCCTCCGCCAGGCTGGCGGTAGCCACCGCCTGCCTGGCGGAGGCAATCCGCCCGACATCCACACTAGTTTTGCCCCCGCCATATTAGTCTGGCGGGGGGGACCTCGGCGGACGGAAAGACCGTCCGCCGCTTATCTGCCCCGGTCGCCTTGCGGCCGGGGCGGAAAAATAATAATATGGTGGCGGTGTCTATCAGACACCGCCAGCCATATTAAGATGTGCATTTTTCAATGCCTTTCCATGGCGGCAATGCCCCCACGGAAAGGCATGCAGAGAATCCCTGTGGGGGCCTGTTGCAGGCCCCCAGAGACTCCGGGGGCGTGGGGGGTGCACATGGGGGAAGTACCCCCCAGCAGTTCCATGCTGTGCATGGAAGTGCACAGCATGCTTTCCTGCCATTGTGGCGGGCGGTGCTGAGTGCACCGCCCACCACAATGGTAGGAATGCGGGATGCCCCCGCCACTGTGGCGGGTGCATCCTAATGCTGGTGATGGGACCCCCGCTCTTACGGCGGCCGGTCCCTATTACCACGAGGATGGCGGGCGGGCAGTCCGCCCGCCATTCTAATGACCCCCTTAGTGTGTTATAAAATCACTATTACAAGTATACAGTTATGCATATGACACTCCTACAATCACTGAGTCTTATGTATACTTATTTATATATAACAACTGTCACATACACTGCCTTTTCTATTTCTAGTTAGTTGGACATGTTATATTGAGAAATATATTTACTCATCATCACACCCATAAAGAGATTCACTCACCCAAACAACCGATTCAACATACAGTCTTAACCTCATATACCTACTAAATCAATTATTTACACATCTTTGGACAGTCACACACCTCCCACCCAACCATGCACACATTCATTCACTATTACATATAAATAATCACTTAACTAAATAACTAATATACAATTTCACATAGCTAGTAACCAACTTATGTAGTACTTTACACATCAAGAGATAGAGTGATACAGTTATTCACAAATCTGTAATCAGTGTCTCATATATTTAGCGAGACACTTTAAATTAATTACTTAGATAGTCATTCACTCTGCTACTAAATTCTCCATTCTGACACTTACGCATCAATTCAGACTTATATATATATATATCTGGGTGGAGCCTAACCACACAACTCATCGTGAGATCTGATTGGCTGTCAGCACTTCATCCAAGAAGTGTTGGCAGCTATCTTGGGACCAATATTCATGATAGAACCTCATTAAAAAGCATTGCAGTTAATAGAAGGTTTTAAGACTGTAGTTACATTATAAATCATTTGTTGATGGTGCCATACTCATTTTAGGAATTTAGGTGTGTTCTAAGGTGATTTTATCATGTGAAAAAGCCTTCTGCTGGGATATCATGAATCATGTTTGAGAGAAAACTATTTTCTCATGCTTTTCTCACAGAGGTTTGGAAGGTGATCTATAAGCTGAACTGAGAGCATATTTTCTGTAAATTCACCTTATCTTTCTCAGTCATGTGAGAATGAAGTCTGACATTCTCAGTAAAACATGTACATCCAACAAGGGCAGAGACTGTCAGTTGATTCCTTTGTGTATTACTGCAGCTTCCCAGAGTGTTCTAAAGAACAACTAGAGTGCTAACAGCCTTACTTATGACAAACGTATAGCACACCTGAAGCCATCTTGATTGTAATAAAGTGGTAACTCTTAAAACATTTAACTTAAAAAAGAACAAAATGAGGGGGGTCATTTTGCCATAGAAAGTATGATTAGTGCTGCAGAAAGAAAAATTAGGGCACATTTTGAGTGACTTCTCAAATCCTCTACTATTTCATTAAAAAAGATTCTGACATGCAGACTGAAACATGTACTTTCAATACTAGCAACAGACTTTACTACAGTGATCTAATGAGCAACTTGAGTACTAACAAACAGAATTGATGGCAAATGTGTGACACATCTGAATGCCTACTTGATAGAACCAAAGTAAAAAACTGAAAGTATTTCCTACTGAGGAGACTGTAGTAAATGAGGAAATTAGGAAACTTCATAACAAATAAGTCTCCCAAGATGGCGACCAGAGACAAAAGAGCCCAAATGTAGCACAAACATCACCCAGATGTAGCCCAAGTATAGCCCAATGATCGAATGTCCCAGAGTGTTCTAAAGAACAACTAGAGCACTGACAGTCTTACTTATGACAAAAGTATTGGAACGCCTGAAGCCATCTTGATTGGAATAAAGTGGTAACACTTAAAACATTTAATTTGTAAAGGAACAAAATGAGGGGCTTCATTTGCCATAGGAATTATGATTAGTGCTGCAGAAAGAAAAAAAAGGGCACATTTTGACTTCTCAAATCCTCTTCTATTTCATTAAAAAATTCTAACATGCAGACTGAAACATGCACTTTGAATATCAGCAGCAGACTTCCCTGGTGAGCAGTGGTTTTACTACAGTGATCTAATGAGCAACTAGAGGGCTAACATTCAGAAATTATGGCAAATGTGTGACACATCTGAATGCCCTCTTGATGGAACCAAAGTAAGAAAGCATTGAAAATGCAATAGGTCTCTCCCTCGTTTAAGTTAAAGCAATTCTGTTTGTAATTAGGTGGCTTTTTAGCTTTGCTTTTATTAGTATTTTTCAAACTTTCATGTACATAACATGCACATGTATGCATATATGTATATGAATATGTATGCATCCATTTATATTTGTATTTATATAGATATGCAGATTATATATATGTTTATATATGTATGTATATATATTCACTGAAAAAACCATAGGTTTCAGGGGCGTTATAGTTAGTTGGGCATTTCACACATACAAAACCATAGAAATTCCCCCGTTATAGTTAGTTCAGCTAACTATAACTTCCGTGCCCGCAATGCACTCCTGATGACGTCACATCTTACATCACTCATGACATGGTCAGTGACATCACTCATGACATTACTGATGACATCTCAAATGACATCACTGATGACATCACTGATGACATCATCCAGTGAATATGTGTTTTTCTGAAAAATAAATATGTTTTATCTAAGTATATCTCAAGGTCGATGGAATAATA
This sequence comes from Lissotriton helveticus, assembly GCF_964261635.1. Classification (NCBI taxonomy): domain Eukaryota; kingdom Metazoa; phylum Chordata; class Amphibia; order Caudata; family Salamandridae; genus Lissotriton; species Lissotriton helveticus. The sequence continues at coordinate 384,075,401 of NC_136070.1, read as the reverse complement.
AATGGATATATAAGTGTCTAAATGGATGATTTTTTTTGTGAAATTGATTGCATGACTGATTAAGTGTAACTTAGTGAATAATAATAATAATAATAGGCACATTTATAAAGAGCATGGTTACACTCGGCTAGTGTGTTCCCACACTGCGGTGCAACTGCACAGATCTCCACACCCTGAACCTCACCCCTCCTAGCTATCCCGGGGGAAGAGATGCGTTTTTAAATTTGTCCAGAATATGCCCTCCCGGGCCTCCATGGGTTAGTGAGTAATGTTTAAATATGTAAATATCTGAATCAGTCTCTCACTTTGTGTATAAATGGCTGCATAGAGGGCGGGGCCTGAGGTGACATGTCTGCAAACACGCCCTGTGGCGCGTTTTAAGTTAAAATTAATTCCTCCTCAATCCTGAGGGTCTCTAGGGGCCAATTAGCCCACCAGGTACCTCCAGTATGCGCCAGAGAGCTGCATTGCAGAGAGGTGTTCAGAGGCCACGCCCCTTTTCACAACACTCTGCAACGCAGCTCCGTGGCACTTACTGGAGGTTCTGGTGGGATAGTTGGCCCCCATTGACCCTCAGGATTGAAGATGAATTCATTCCTCAACTTAAAACGTGCCACAGGGCATGTTTGCACACATATCACCTAAGACCCCGCCCCCTGCCTTCACCACTGTGCAAATGTGCCCGTGGCGCATTTTAAGTTGGGGGATTAATTCCCCTAGAATCCTGAGGGTCCCTGGAGTGCAACTAGCCCCCCAGCTACCTCCATGAAGCGCCACAGAGCTGCGTTACAGAGAGGTGTAAGAAGGGGCATGGCCTCAGAACACCTCCCTGCAATGCAGCCCCCTGGCGCATACTAGAGGTTCCTGGTGGGCTAGTTGGCACCCAGGGGCCCCCAGTATTCAAGGGAAATTCGTTCCCCGTCTGCAAACGCGCCAGGGGGTACGTTTGCATAGTGCTACAGCGAGGGGGTGGGGCCTCCACGCGATGGCGGGTTTTTTCTCCATTTATTTTTTAAGAAGGGGGCTGTGTGGCCCCACCTTCTTTTCCTATTTTCCTGGCCCTGGGGACCCCATCCCCCAGGACCTGACCCCTTTTTTATTTTGTTTTAAAAATAATTAGGAAGGGGGCCGCGTGGCCCCCCTCCCAAGGCCTTAATCGGCCCCGTGGACCCCATCCCCCGTGGATTGGCCTTTAATTTTTTTTTTAATCTGTTGGAAGGGGGCTGTGTAGCTCCCCTCCTCAGGCCTCTTATGGCCCCGGGGACCCCATCCACCGGGGCCAGCCATTTTTTTAGATTTAATTTTATTTTGGGGAGGGGCCACATGGCCCCCCTCCCAGGCCACTTATGGCCCCAGGGACCCCATCCCCCGGGGCCTTGCCTCTTGTTGGGGACCATGGGGGGGTCCCCAATCCCCCCACGGTCCCATCCGGCTCCCTGCCTCCTGTGAGAGCCGGCATTGCTTTCCCACATGGGGAACTGATAAGATGCAGCTCCCCGTGTGGAAAAGCAATTTGGTTTGCATTTTGAAAGATAAAGCAGGTTTCCCTGCTCTCTCTTTCAAACTGCAAACCAAGTTTGCTATGGCCGGCTCCCGCCCTGCCATAGCAAACTACAGTGTCCTGGTGGTGGGCACTCTGGGACCCTGCAGGAGCTGGCCCTGGGGTGTGGCGGTCCCCAGGGCCACGACAAGGCTCCAGGAGGGGGGCCGATCTGCCCCCTCCCATCATTTTCAAAGCCCAGGGGGGGTGGTCCACGGGGCTTGAGGGTTCATAATGGACCCCCTAATTTCAAGTCTTATTGCCCCGGGGAGGTGGCGGTCCCCGGGGGTGATGGGCTGTGATCTCCCCGCACATAATTTTTTTAAGTCCCAGGGGGTGCCGGTCCCCGGAGCTGGGGGGCCCCTCTGGGCCCACATTCACATAAAAGCATTGCCCCCAGGACTTGGCCCCCCTGGGGGGTAATTAATATTACGGCGCTTCATTTTTTTTTTATCGGCAGGACCCGTGCACCCTGCACGGATTTTGCCAATTTTTAAAAAAAAAATGTTTTGGGCCCTGGGGGTCCTTGTGTGACCCCCTATGCAGGCCTAGGGAGTCAGGGTGTTTCTACCCTGCCCCCTTTTAACGTTTTGCGTGTTTTTTTCTCTGCTTTCTTGTGCCTCGGTTCTACCGAGGCACAGGAGGGCTGCCAACACTTCCTGATTTGGAGTGTTGACGGCCAATTAGCATGAAGCTCGTGCTCCGCGCCCATAGATATATATGTGATTTTACTTTTGATTTTCTCAGGAACTAGTGAACGAATTTACACCATTTAACCAAAAGGCATGACTCTGAACCAAGTGCTTCCTTTTTGCCAAATTTGGTGTATTCCATTCTGCAGTTTGGGCTGTAGCTGCGACTAAAGGTTCCTATGGAAAATTGCAAGGGGAAAACACGTTTTGAGACACCCCTGTTTTCTCGGCCCCCACTTGAAAAATCACCCCAAGACTTTCAGGATAGGAGCAGACCGGGGCTGGCCTAAAGTTTTTTAAATTTTGCGAAGATTCGTCAACCAGCACCAAAGTTATTGGGAATAGAATGTTGCGGATTTCCTATGGAAAATAGGTCCTCACTATAACTACCTACTGGCGACCCGCAGTAGGTAATATACACTCCCCTTCTGTATCCTTCCATGCCCTCTCAAACTCAAAGACAAATGCTGTGTAATGCTTATGAAAAATAAAGATGCAAATGTTAAATGTCTGATTACACTGGGTAGTGCAAAACAGATTTACCTAAATTAATACCATTATAAAATATGGGAAACTGCAACTCCTGAATAAAAGTCCATCTCTAATTTTCCTCATTACAGTTGAGTAGTAAAGTGTCTAGTCACCTGAAATAACAAAATGATGTAGCTGCAGACCTGTGATACATTGTTACAGTTGAGGTGTGACATTATAACTAATGTCTGTTCCCAGAGACTGTAACAAAGTTGAAAGTCAGGTCACGTAGCATAATTACAGTTGGAGGTTAAATAAGAACTGGCCTTTGATTTTAGATAAACAGATCAGAAGAAGTAAAATTTAGCAGCACAAAGGAATGTTCTATGGAAATGCATTTATTTGTAGTACTATAGGGCATTCTAGGAAAGCTAGAATCTTTGTGTGTGTTTGTACACAGTCAGAGCAGTATATTTTCTTCGAGGTGTTTACTCTGCACAGGTGGCAGAACTAATTACCCTTATGAGAGTATTTTGACTTTCAGCACAAAAGAGACTAACTATATTTACAGATAGCCAATATGACGCTGGTGTGGTCCACAACTTTAAACAGTTATGGTCACAAAGTGGATTTATGGCATATTCAAGATTAGCCATTAGGAATGGGGAGTATGTAAAATAATTGCTAGATGCATTACAACTGCCACAAGAATTGGAATTGTGATATGTACTGCTCACAGAACAGGCAATGGTTATGTTACAGTTGGAAACCAATATACAGGTGAAGTTATCTGGTACTGTGCACTTGTAGATTAAACATTTAACTGAGGTTTGACAAATGAATATGATGAAGGCACTGCTTTCTCAATGTTGTTGTCAGTAGCTGACACTTGGGAAGAAATGAAAAGGTTTAAGAAGCAGAACAAAAAGGTTGGATCAGTGCAGGTTGTGTTAAGGATGGAAATGAGAGTTGTGTTTCAGCTGATGGAAGACCTGTGTTTCCAGACAGTTTGTTGTTTCCTATGACACTAAGCGCCTAATTATGATGTTGGGCGAATGACACCATTGCGAAATCAGGACCGAGAGACCTCCAGTTGGCAATCCCGACCGCAGCATTACAATGCGACCACACATGGTGTGGTCACAAACTTTCATTTCTCTATGAGAGCTTGTGCTGTGACCATAAACCGGCCATAGCACAAGCTCCCATAGACAAATGGGAGAATATGTTCTCTCCTGTAGCATGTGGCAGGCACCTCAAGGCGCCTGCCACACGGTGCAGGGATTAACAGGGGTACCCCCTTGGCCCCCAACCGGAGGCCAAAGGGTGAAGAGGACCCTGACGGTTTTCAGTAGGCTTTCCATGACGTATAGCCCGACATGGAAAGCTTGTTGGAAACCGACTTCATAATCCCTATAGCAGAAACGCCATTAGGGATTACAGGCAGACCTACGACTGGCAGATGTTTTTTTTGCATCGTAGTGCGGCAGTCGAAAGTGAAACCCCGTGATAAGAGCCGGAAAGCCTGTGGTCAGAGGCTGTCTGAGTCTCATCGTAATTAAGGCCAACATTTTCATGGTTCTGCACACATCAATAGAGATTCAGTGATGGGACTGTTTAGACAACATTTGTTTAATCCTTGATTCAGCGCTCTTGCAGAGGAACTGTGTCACAGATGAATGTAGGGAGAAGAACACCAATAACCATGAGTCATGTAGAAATATCAGGTGGACCATTCAATATGATGCAGTTAGACTTTATCAAGATGTCTGTATTTAAGGGGCTGAGATACCTCCTGGCTATAGCATGCATTTTCTGTTGATGGTTGAAGGCCTACCCAGCCAGGAGAAATGACAGTCTTATTGTAGCAGTGTTGCTGTTGAGGAAACTGATACCTAGGTACAGATATCCACATTCTCTAGAGTTAGAATGAGGGAGTAATGTTAATAATGATGTCCTTAAAATGCTGTGTAGCTCTTCAACCAGACACAGTAGCTATTGTCCTGAGTCTTTAGGGGTTATGGAAGAGGTAAATGTAACACTGAAATCTGATGGCAAATGTTTGTGCTTCAACTTCCTTGAAATGGCCAGATGCATTATTATTGTTTCTGTTGAGTCTTCGAAGTACCCCTGACAGTGGAGTTGGACTATCACCTCTTTAAATGCTCATAGTACGTGCAATAAGACTGCCTGGTGTGCCTGCAAATGCACTTGTAAATAGCGCAGATGGCATGATACTCAATCACTGCAAAGTAATGGCTGATGTGATGCGTTCTGCTCCTCACCAGGTTGGAGCTGCCACTGCCAATACATATCCGGAGCGGTACCATAGCCTTAGTCCCGGTGACTGAGTGGTGGTGGTGACGAAGCATGTGTGTAAGTCCTGTTTAGAGCCAAGGTCGAAAGGCCCCTGCCAGGTTATTCTGATTACAAATGCTGCTGTCAAATGTGCTGAGAAGCCTAATTGGGTGCATGCTTTGCACACTTAGAGAGTATTGTGTCTACATGAAGAAATTGTGTTCTTTAAACCAGGTCAAAGGGCACCAGTGACAGGACTATCAGAAGAACAAGAAAGGGGTAACGAACAGCAAGATCTTAATCCAGTGCAAGTTCCTGAAATATTGCAGAGTGGTGTGGAAGTGCCCTCTGAAGAAGCTGTTGAAGTTTTACAAGAACAGCTGAATGGTCCAGATGAAGAAACGTGAGTGAGACAAGAAGGAAAAATCTGGAGATTTGAATGACCACGTGGTAAAAGACAATGGAGATCAAGTGTGTCAATCGAATGTACACCACTAAGAATCATCGAAGAAACTAGTGGTATGAGTGACACAGAAAAGGATCAGCAAACTCTAGGGAGATCCAAAAGAGGAAGAGTGTCTTATGGAAGGCATTCAGCTCCTGAATGGACTTACTATTTGAGAGATGTGCCGAATGGCTTAGATCAAGGTCAAGATGAACTTAGTTCTGAGTTATTTAAGCCCCTATGATTTGCTACACTGACAAACAGCCTTGATTAAAGCACAATATTTAAAATAAATATTGCAACAGAGAAATTGATGAACATTGGTATTTGAATTCGAGAATGAAAAATAGCTTCAACAACAAATGTTTAACTATAATAAAAGTTAAAAGAAATAAATGAAACTAAAATGATGAAAAAAACTAATAAAAACATTTGACAGAATTAGCAAGATTTCCCTAGGCCCAAGTTTCCAGTAGAAGAGTAGGGATAACAAATTTAAAAGAAGATGGAGTAGAGTTAGGGATGACTCAAAAAGATTTTTGTGTATAGGCTGAATGAAATAACTGCAAGTCGTCTTCAAAAGAAAGGCAAGTTTTGCTTTTTACACAAGTAGAAGTTAAGGTAGAGAACTGAATATGCTTGCTGCTATATTTTACTCAAAGGTCTGACAGTAGACAAACCTGTTTCTTTACCAAACCTAGATGTATAATCATTTTAAGTATTACACTAATAGTTATATTATTGGTGATCTTAACATTATTAGTAGGATTAAATTTAACATCAGAGATAGAGATGCCTGTATCTATGCCTGCAACCACAACACCTGCACATACTATAGATGAGACAAAATTAAATGTTTCATTTGAGGATTCTTTTAAATAACATTCAAAAAATGTTTATTCTAAGTTAGTTTAAGACTACACACAAGCTTGGCGATGCAATGGATTCCTAAGTTTGTGCACACTTACCGTCTTCAGCTGCAGATGAGGTGACTTTCCGCCATATCTCGATGGCATATGCAATTACACGTAAGATTCTGCTTGGCTTATTTTATAGACAAGAACGTTCTGAATATTATTTCTCCAATTACGTCCTGATTCTTTCAAAAGTACCTCTTCAGAAAAGCATGAATTTACACCAACAGCAAAAGACCAAGACACAGCATGGTATTTATTTAAACCCCCAGTGTTATAGACACTGCTAAGGCGTACGGAAACAACTTGACCTTTCTAATGAGACCATTAGAGAAAACATACACATCTGTCTACCACAAACCCAACGCTCTCAATCCACCCCAAATGCTGATGAATTTTGAAACATTGGGGTGTTTGTGTACAGTCTTTGGTAGTGGTTGTGGAACCCAATGACAAACATGTAATGTCTTTTCTATCTCTCGGACTGTGTTTATAATTAATACTTTGTGTAATTGTTGTGTTGGAAACCTTTTCTTAGATGAAATGTGTTTAACCATGTAGTACTATTTTAATAAAATCGACATATTGGCACATCAATTGTAAGTTTCTGTGCCAACACTTAGACCACTGGTATTCTACAGTGACACCCTCCGCTGAATGTGGAAGAATTGTTGGATGAATGATAGTTGGGTCTGTGATAGAATACTGTGTAAATATATATTTTTTTAGCATTCCCAGAGGACGCTTATTTTAGAAAAACATACATTATGTCATTAGAGGAAAAGAGATTGCATATCTTTCACAGTAAAAACCAAGATGGCATTTATAGGAACATTTGGAAGAAATAAGGAGCTGCATACAAAAAGAAAATGGTATATCCAAATTTTAAATTAGACAGACAACAAAAACGGACGTTATGTGGGGCAAAGGATAAATCAATTTAGAAAAAGACAAATTGGAATCAGCAGTTGTGAACATACATTCAAAGCTTTCAGAGGACCTGTTCAAATTCTTACAGGGGATGAAGCAATCATTCCAAGGGTGTATTTTGTTTATGGGCACAAGGTTTATTTTCAATTACCTGCTGATTGGGAGGAAATTTGCTATTTAGCTTTATTGATTCCTAAGATGTATCATGTAAATAAAAAAAGATGCTTTAACAATGACACCATCTCATAGGCACAAACAAAGTGTTTATGGTGGAACATAGTAAGTGGGCGACATCTTTGGAGCTATTGTTCCACCTGTAGGAGTAGTTTTAAAAGATGATGAAATGATTAGAAAGCTTTCAACATTAGTGGATAACTAAGCAACATCTGCTGCTTTCCTGGCTGTAAACATAGAATTAGTGGCTATTAGATCAATGGTTTTACAAGATCAATTATATTTTGACATGTTGATGGCAAGGAAAGGCGGACTTTGCAAGGTGCTGACAGCTCAGTATTGCTGTTAATATATAGCAGATGGGAGTAAAAAGATAGAAGAATCTGGAGAGATTACTTCTGACCTGAAACCTGAATTAGAACCGTTAGAAACTGCTGGGATATTGGAACATGGAGGCAAAGGGGTGCCTGCTATTAGAAATTGGTTTCCAACAGTAGGAGAAGGAGTTTTCAGAGTTTTTATTGAACCTGTACTTATTATAGGTGTTTGCTTGACAACTTTATACACTGAATAAAATATAGTTAGATGCTGTTTAAATAGAAGAAAGAATAGAGAAGGACACAGGGAACTTAGAAGAGAATTAAAATCAGAAATGAAAATGAAAGAAGAACACAATAAATTGAGAGAACTTGGAAAGCACCAAAGTAAAAAAGAAGGCACAGCAGAGAGTGAGAGTGTACTTAATGATTCAGTTGTGAGGAAATGGTGATGGTTTTTCAACCATCAGAGGGAGGAAACTGCGAGTGTGATTTTAATTATTGACAAAATGCTTTATTAAATATATAATGTGCATAATTTACATTTAAGACTAAAGAATGTTTTCATGCAAATCTTGTATTAGGTAAACATACTTAGAAATTATAAACCTGTAACCAATTAATAAGGCCTGGATTTTTTTTTAACTTGACAAATGTAAGATGCCATGTTTAAGGTGAAGAAGGCCACTATTACTGAAATTATTATTTTTCACTTTAACCGACAAATGGTACACGTTTTTCTTCTCTTGCTGCAGACTTTGCGACTTCAAAAGCTACTGTTTATTAGTTAATGAATAGATGTTGTTGTATTGGATGAAGTTCCCACCACAGAAGATGTAGACAATGGGGATGTTGATTCATGTGAAGAAGATTTCTGAAACAAGAAATGATGTGTCAACAACATTCAAGGACACATGGTTAAAGGATGTACTTTGGTGGAAAGATGGGGAGTAGACCTGTTCCCAGGAGTGTGTTGAAATCCTATTGGTGAATCCTTCCACTCTTTGATGCAGAGCCTACTCATCCTTTTTCTTGACTCTCTGAGAGTGCACTCTGTACTGAGTTTCTTGAATATTTCTTAATAAGAATTCTTAGTTTATTCTTTGATCTACTGTTATGTGAGCTGAAAATGCTTTCCCGGTTATTCTGCTAAGGCTTTTTGCATATGTTTGAATCTCTCATCCGAAACCCTTCATGTGAAGCTGTTCTTACATCTTATCCTTTCCGCAATCATCTTGATTTAGCTTAGGATAGGGAAGTTTCTTAATGGGACGTGCTTGTTACCTTTATTTTATTAATGCTGAAATTTCATTCACTAACTTGATTCATTATTAAATATTGACTGATGGATTGTTAACATTTATTTATGATCTTTGCAGAATAGTGTGAGCTTACATGAAAGATCCATTGACCAGGGAAGCATGCTGGGTTCTTGTGACTGAGTAAGTGGATGAACTTAATCTTGTGGGCCATCACCTCCCTTTATTTCTAAATGAACTCAAACTGCTTTTTTTGAATAACATAAAAAGTCTGTTATTTAATAAATATACTTATCTGCATGACAAAGATACAAATACCTACTTAGTAAAGGTCTTGCATGTGAAGGCTAGATGGTAAAGGTTATTTCCTTTCATAAAGGTAACTAAACAATTTTACTTAGTGGAGAGGTGTGGCTCACTGGTTAGAGGCGGCAGACCTGTAAGCAGAGAACGGCCTGGGACCAGGGTTCAATTCCCGACGCGGCAGGGTCTTGGACCAGGGTCAACGGACTCGATAATTCTCACCTCAGTGCCTACTCTAACCAGGGAACACACTCGGTAACTCTGGGCATTAAGCTTGCCTCATCTCTACAACAGCCCCCCCACAGACGCCTTGGATGCCTGGTTTCACCCTGCAGATACCCAGAAAGGGACCATCTCACAGGGAAAACCAGGACGGGTTCCCCAGCGGTCTACAGCGCCAGGACACTCGGGTAGAGTAACAGTGAGCTTTACAAGTATCCCACATTTACATTTACATTTACTAATTTAGATGTGCAATTTATTCTTACACTTTTGAGTAACTTTACTCTTGGATTCTGTGAATAGCCAAAGAGAATTAAACTGACCCAAAAGTGTAAAATACTTTTGTAAATTACTTAAAAGTGTAAGTTACCTTTGTAAATCAACCCTGTTGGGTTGAAAAGGGTTTACTGCATTTAACGTTTTATGCTCATCTACATTTTCCTATTCCCTCTATGAAAGTTGATAATAGACCTCACAAAGAGGCATTGAATATGTGGCTGCTTTCCTGGTCCCTGTATATAGTTAGTGGGGTGGATTCACACCAGCATCATGCAACAGCTAAAACAATAGGGGAGAGGTTATGGCCAGAGCTGCTGACTTTGGAGCTGGGTAACCAGGTTTGAGCCTCTGCATCAGCTCAGCATCCTGTGATTCTGGGCAAATCACTTAATCTCCCCGTGCCTTCCAAAAAATGAATGTGTCCTTGTGTAATGTAACTAGTGCTCATGTAAAGCGCGCCAATACCTTTGGGTCTAGTTTGCGCTATGTAAATCTGCAACAAAAGAAAATCCAAGATAACATGGGGCACTAACACAAAATGCATTGAAGTGCTACTAGTGACCCAGACAATCGTGTTGCAGATAACTTCAACCAAGATAACAGACACTACATAAGGTGCATATGTGACCCTGTTAAACATAGAAATGGAATTCAAAATATTCAGCCTGAATTGTTGTCAATTGATAATGGTTTCACACAACACGAATTACCATGTCCACAAGAGATATTCTAGTTTTCTAATTTAGACATTTGTCAGTTTAAGTGCCCCTGGCATCAGTGCTGAGCAGCCTCTCTCACTCCCTCATTTCTCCCCAGGCGAAATAGAATCTGCTGTTTCTCAGTGTGCTTTTTGCATCAGTCAGCATTAGCTGGCTGCAGGAGAGCTGATCCTCGCGATCCACCAATACCCTTGCTTGCCAATAAGATTTAGAAATCCTTGATTCTAGAGAATGGTTTGACAAGAATGTAGTTCAACATTATCAACAGCAGAATTTAGAATCTATGGATCTAATGATTACAAATGCCTAAAGTTAATTTCCTGTGGCTTTTCGTGTATAATTCATCTTATCTGCAACAACCCTTGAGACCTGAGTGGCTTGCTCTGCCTTCTCCCGACTGGTTAGTTTTTGCTGAAAAGAACGGAAGAGGGTCATCAACTTATCTTATTTCCCACGATCTAAAGAAAGGACTGATAGGAAGATATTAAATTAGAGCCAAATATTGATTTTGATTTTACATTTTATTACTACTATTTAATGCAATTTTTTATTTCCATCGGTTGGTGATTTCAACTCTGGTATTCAAATCTAGACTAAATGAAAAAAATAATAACGCCTAAATCTCTGCTTCTACAAAGGAACAGAAAAAATAAATGAAATGTATAATAATTTCTGCTCTGCCTTGCATTTTTCTATCCAAATGGACACATATCTGAGCTCTTCTCTGTGCTTTTTCTTTCCCTCTTACCTTCCCAACGGCACTATATCGTTTCATAGTGAAACTTATGAAAATTGTTGAAACACAACTACAAAGCCTTCTTATTTTATTTTATTTTAGCAGTAGCTAGCCCCAAAAATGCATAGATGTCAAAGGCTTCGAGTCCCCCTTTGACATTCACGCAGTGCTGAGAGTCGGCCGGGGTCTCAGCTCTGACAAATTTGCATCTCTTTGAATGTGACGCTTGAAAAGCCGAACCGCTAGATTAAATTTTTTCGCCGTCGAGAAAATGAGAAAAGCCTCTATCTCGCCAAGTCTACTGGGAAGATCTTTATTCTGATTCTTGTTAGAATTGTTTATCACCCTGACAGACCAGACTCGGACGAGATAAAGGCGCTGCTCCATCACGGGGCCTGACAGTGGTAGGACATGCAGAGAAATGAAAGGAGCAGGGGAAATATTATTAATAGATGCCGACTTGATTTGCCTCTCTTGCACGTCAAGAAAGGGGTGCCTCGGCTTGATTGCAGCCTATGAAGTTCTGTCCAAAAAAGAAGCTATTTTTCATTAAGTGATAGAAGGCCTTTTTCATGTTCTTTCCTGAGGAGATGATAACTTATGCAGTTTATTCTAACCCTGCTGATTTCTGTCAGGGGGAAAGCAAACTCGTGAAAGCTGGGCCTAGCTGGCTCGTCCTTTGCTGAGAGCCACGCTCCTGCTGCTCGCCTGCGTCTACCTTGTCAGGAACGACGACAGCAAAGCCCAGGCCTTGACTGAAGGGCCGCAGCGTTTCCGGGTTCCAGTTCTGATGAGGCCTTCTGTAGGCTTGTTGTGCTTCTCCTGCCACACGTTCTGCGGCTCGGAGGCTGCTTTAAAAATACACATAATGGTCTTCTATGTGTTGCAGAGCCTAATGAGCAGGGGCTTGTGAGGAAAGTTGCAACATCATCCGAATTTGGTTGTTTAATGTGTGACAGCAAACCGGGAATATACACTGTAGGTAAAATACAGAAATCGCTTCTTTTTCTCTACCTACTTTTGGAATGATTTTGTTTTCACGTAATTCGTAGTTCTACGGTCAAGCAATATTTTCCAAACCTTACAAGTTTTGTTACATGTATTACTTATGTATCACTTGGTGGCCTGATGTACTAAACTATTATGTGGCCGCAAATGCTCGGATTTGCAAAATAGGAGCATTTGCGACCACAAAATAGGTATTTCCTATGTACGAATACCGTTTTATAATTAGTAAACTTTTCCTAAACCCTAAAAGGGGAGGGCAAATCGTACCCTATGTGTCATTGGCTTGCAACATGAATTCAGTGGTATTACAGTAGTGGCTCCTCGAGGGAGTGCTGTGGGGCGGTGAGGCAGTGTGGGGGAGGGGTAGGGTTGGGGGTAGTAAACTCTGGAAAGCGGCCAAACGGAGTTTGTATATAAATAAATGGATACAATGAATTACATTGCACGTGCTGCAATGCCAAATCGGCGTTGCAGCGCGCACGGTAATTAATTTTCATTAAAAAGGCTGGTAGCTACCATCGCTATGGTAATGGTAGCTACCAGCCTTTTTAATTCAACAGATCACTCCTGCTAATTAGGAATAAAGTTGCGAAGAGGCGTGCCTGTTGATTTTAATCACTTTTTGTCACAAGCAGAGTGAAAGTTTCTGCTACTGACGCACTTTTCACATTTATGTTGTTTTGGTTTGGACACATTTCTGTTTCTTTTTTCAAACTGAATGACGACCAATGATGAGAAAAGGGGCCCAATCTGGTGAGTACCCACCAGTTACCCCGAGGGTGGTGTTCCTGTGAGGTGTAATTCTGTTCGCCACACCTTTTTTGCAATTTTCTGAAAATCCTCACTTTCATTTTGTGTACGGATGCACTGTGTAGATTAATGTTTCAGGCATCCTGTATTGTTCTATGTGACTGTCAAGAGACGTTGGCCAATATTTTTTAAGATTTTTTTTAAGATATTGGACGAATTGCAGTAGCATACCCCGGAAAAAACAATAAGTGGATAGGGGAGTTCAACAGTAATTATTGATATGAGACTTATCTGTTGCAAGGAATACTGACATACTTTACGTCCATAAGACAGGGTTTTGTGGTTTTTGATGCTTTTATATGAAAAAAATAATTGATAGATAAAAAAAAAATCAAAGAATTGGGGGGGTGCTGACCCCTCCTGGCCACCATCTCTGTGATTGTGGCCAATCGGACTGAGTCACAATTTGAGACTTACCTAATGAATATTAAGTAGGTTGTATTGTGACTCAATCCAATTCGGAACTTTGCAAACCAGCCTATTAGTACATAGGCCAGTCATAAAATTCCTCCCAATTTACAAAAATGGTAATCGCAAATTGCGAACAGCTTTTGCAACAGATGTAATAGTACTGAGATGTCCGGCTCTGCATTAACTCAGTTGATGGTCTCCCTAGGGAATTTGGGGAAAAAGGTACTCATTTAGTTTGTGTTATCAAAAGAGACCAGCTTAAATATGACCAATATTGTTAGGACTCTGATTAGATTTGTCATGGGCACCTCGTTGGTGAGTTCATGAAGCCCTCACCCACCAACCTGGTTGGTGGCATGCTTCATCATCGGGCCCACCCAGTGACACCTAATGTGTCCCGGGTGTGCTGCGACGCCTGATTACAGCGGAGCTGGTATTTTACTGAGAGTGCAGTGTGAGGTGTAAAATGAAGTGTGAGTTAAAACGGCTTGGCGAGGGTCCCAGTACCCGAGGGTAAATGACATTTTAATAACTGGGCCCCCATCAGCGGTTAAAATAAGGCTTGGGGATGTTTAAGGGAGGCGAGTTACTACCTCCTACATCCATCAGTTGGTCGACATGTTTCAGCCAGTGCCTTAAACTAAATCTGGCTTTCCTCAGGACCTTTTTAAAATAGATTGTAGTGCAGGTTAAAAATGTAATCCAGGCTATGTGTTACACTCACTAAGGTGTTTCTCTAAGTGTGAGAGGGGGGATTCCCTTCTCATATATGCGCTTAGATTTTGCATCCAATGCTTCCAGGAGTGAAGCGGTAAGGAGTTGACCAGCTTCACTCCTGGAAGCATTGGCTGCAAAATTATTTTAACCGCTGACGGGGGCCCAGTTATTAAAATTTAATTTACCCTCGGGTACTGGGACCCTCGCCAAGCCGTTTTAACTCACACTTCATTTTACACCTCACACTGCACTCTCAGTAAAATACCAGCTCCGCTGTAATCATGCGTCGCAGCACACCCGGGACACATTAGGTGTCACTGGGTGGGCCCGATGATGAAGCATGCCACCCACCAGGTTGATGGGTGAGGGCTTCATGAACTCACCAACGAGGTGCCCATGACAAATCTAATCAGAGTCCTAACAATATTGGTCATATTTAAGCTAGTCTCTTTTGATAACACATATAAACCACGGGGACTCGGACTAGCTTTCTAGTCCTCTCTCTCCCTCTTGATACGCGCACTCATTTAATTTGTTCACTAATCTGAATGGTTTCACAAATTTTTGAAGGACGTGGATTCTCCACACTGTGGTGTTCTGCAAGGTGGGATGGAAATTGTGGTCTGCTTATAATCACAAGTTGCTACAATATATGCCAAGAATTATCAGTGCAGTGTGATACACAGTGCAAATTTAGGTTTCAAGGTCCTCCATCTACGTTAGGTCACCTATGGAGGCATATAACCTGTCAATATGTGATACTGGAGACTATTCTCAGGGTGGTGTCGCTTTATAAGATCTATGGTTAGGTATATGATTTCCGATGAGCAGACTGAACCAGGGAAAAACATAGGCCCCGCTTTCTCCTGGTTCTGTGGGCGTCTTAAACCATCTTTCACATTCATCCTGAAATTCTATCTGGGTGTGAAAGGGTCTCTTCATATACTTTGCTTTGTTAAGCCACTGGGCTCACCTCATGGGGTAGTAACTATCCATAGTTCTGCTGGGATAGAGCCAATGGGGCCCAGTGGTTTCATGGACTCATTGCAACTCAATTATGGCTGTAGTTTATTACTTAAGTGGAGAGGAGAGAGACCATAATCCTTGTTTGTATTAAGGCCTGGTACCCACATACAAAACCACTAACTGCACTGTTCTTGTCTGGGCGTTTATTACCTAGTTTCAGTAGGAACAAGGCTGTTCTGACAGCTTACTTAAGTAGCTTGGTATGTGTGCCAACCTGTTCACACTGATGTCCTCTTATGATCTATATATCAGTGTTCTCTTGTGTTTATACATCATATAACAAAATCCACTGATAGAATGAGAAGGCATCCCTATAACAATGTTGTTGGTTTGCTTGTCTTGCTTTTACAATGTTTCACTTGCTGCTGCATGTTGCTATGGTTAGTTCTCAGCTTCTAGTTGTTTTGTTACCAGACTCTAGTGCTTTTTATCCTTGTTTGGCTTTCAAGAAGGTATGATTATCTCATGGTTCTTCTTCCCCTGGATCCTTATCTATGAACCTCAGAGTTTATGAAAGAAACTACTAGTGTTTCATACAGAAGTCATAAGCGTCAGCCAGCCTCATGACTAAAGATGTGGAGCCCAGTGTTAGCAATGCAATCAACCTAGACAATATATAAAAACTTGTCATATATCTAGTGTAACTTCCCCATGTTAGTTCCATGTTTGTGTTGCCAACCACTGTAGTCTAATGTGTTTATGGGCGAAATTAAAATTTATTTTGCAAACTTGTATGAATTGTATAAACGTAACTCCTGGAAAATGTTTGCTTACTTTTCTAAAATGTTACAAAACACTAGAACAGGGGTATCGGGCCAAAAAAGCTGCACTTTATCCAATCTATTTTGGTACAGTAGATTTGTTGTGGGTGCTAGGAACCTGAAGTCATATACCCCTAGACTCCCAACATAATTCAAAACAACACAATGGTTCAGCACCCCACACAGTGTACATTTGACAATAACAGTCAATACAATAATCCGGAAGAAAACACTTCAGTAGGACTTAAAGTTCTTTTCTTGCTTTTATTAACAATCTTCAAGTAAAAAAACGTAGCCAACGCGTTTTGTCCGTAGGACTTCTTCAGGGCGAAAGGTATTCATACGTTTTTTTCAAGAGTTTTTTCTCTCAGAACCTTTTATATTATACGTTTTCAAGGTTTCAGCTGTGAATGGCATTAATGGCCTTATTGTGTGTAGCTGTAGTCTAATCCTTTTTTTCAAAATGTTTAATTTTTTTAATTTTCATGACATCAGATGTGTAGGGCATAAATGGCCTTATTATGTAGGATAGCAGTCAAATCCTTCTGTGCATCATGATCCGAGGGTCACCAAAGACGTATTTATTCACTGTCCACAACCCATTAGTTTTCGATCACGAGCAGCGTGTGCCTTCTCCCTCTGTACCAGTGGTTCCGAGGGAGAAGGCACACGCTGCTCGTGATCCCTCGGATCATGATGCACAGAAGGATTTGACCTTGAAACCTTGAAAACGTATAATATAAAAGGTTCCGAGAGAAAAAACTCTTGGAAAAAACGTATGAATACCTTTCGCCCTGAAGAAGTCCTATGGACGAAACGCGTTGGCTACGTTTTTTTACTTTGTTAATAAAAGCAAGAAAAGAACTTTAAGTCCTACTGAAGTGTTTTCTTCCGGATTATTGTATTGACTGTTATTGTCAAATGTACACTGTGTGGGGTGCTGAACCATTGTGTTATTTCTAAAATGTTATTGCAAGATGCGTTTTTGGACAAATGACGTGACAAAACCTTTTAGTAGAAGAATTCCCCCACTGGAAGTCAGCTTTTTTGTGTTTCAAAACCTATACTATAATCTGTCAATTTAAATAACACAACATTTGTAAAGGTTGCAAAACTTTGTAGAAAGCTCCACAGAATTTGTTAAGAAATACCTCTGAATGCCCCTAATCATACATGTTTTATTATGTTTATTATTATGTATGAGAGTATTTAATTGAACCTACCAATGGCCTGGGGTCAGATGCTGACATATGTTGTGTTGAGCTGTGTTATTATATTGCACATTGAATTGGGGTATGATCAGACCCCCCAGGATATAGCGGCATGGATTAGCACATTTAGCGGCACAAAAATGGAAATTAAGCGGCACACATATGGAAATTTAGCGGCAATTTTGCGGCATTTTATTTGACAATTTTTCCTACAACAAACACAGATATCTTAGTGTGCGGCGTGCCTCAAAAGCAATGGCCCCCAGGTCCCGCCGCACACTGGGGACCCGGCAAGCCCACCAAGAAACATAAAAAAAAAATATGGCAGCTTTACACTGATGACCTAGTGCTTTTCAGAAAAGTGGAGTTACAAAGACTAATTAATAAATTACATAACTATACCATGCAAAACAATATGGATATCAATCTAAGTAAGTCTAAAAGAGTAATATTTGTCAGGCAAGTCAGTGAGTCTTGATCATGGCATATAGGTGGTGAAACTATAACCAAGGGACAGGACTATAAAAATCTGGGATTTCCGAATGCACTTGAGGCACTCATAACCTACAAAAGGAGTCAATAAAGGTGAAAGCCCTCAACCTGCTGTCAGCTTTCCTTAAGACCTCAAAGTTGTTATGTGGACCCAGCCTGGATTATGTGCTTCATTATAGCTAAACTGATTCCAAAAATCAACCACGGGAGCAAAATATTAGTTGACAGGGACTCTTCATGGCTCGACAATCTGTTCGCCAAAATGTACAAGGTGCACAGAGTTGAGGAGTAAGCAGGGATTGAAGCGCAGGAGTTTCCAGGGACACAGCATGGGGGAGGGGATTAGCCTGGTGGCTGTACTCAGCCACTTTAAGTGTGAGCCCAGGTCCCTGCATGATTGGGTGGGGCTTGCAGGTGCTTCCTGGTGAGCTCCCGCCCAACTTCACCTTCCTTGCTGTTCTACTTTTCATTGCCCACCGCAGTTTGGACCTAGTCTCCATTTCCCTTGCCAGGTGCACCTTCAGCTACACTACACCCACCCCCTGCCACCATCAGACAACAGTAAAGGACCTGCTAAACTGAGGGGAGGAGGGGAGGTCGGTCTTGCAATGTCTCTGCAGCCATTTGGCAGTGTTAGTGAGTGGCGTTAATGAGAAATGTCGCAAGTGACACATCTGGTGCTCGGTCCTGGTGCAAGAGAGTCTCCTCTATAAGGACACTTTACCTAATCCACAAGGAAGTTGGTGAGAAAGCAGCCACCTCGTAAAAAGACTTAGCGGATGCACTGTCTTCTCTGACAACCCCAACATCAGAGACTAATGGATTGATAGCGAAAAGAAGGTGCTTAAGTAGAACACCGGGGGCTAAATAGAATAGAAGAGGGAGTCTGGATATCTGGATTTCGCTAGCACTTTTGTAAAAATCGCGGCATTTCTACAAAAGTGCGGATTTCGGGGGCACTTTTGTAAAAATCGCAGCATTTTTACAAAAGTGGCAATTTAGCGGCAAACCGCGAACTCGTGAAATCCTGGAGGGTCTGTATGATGATATATAGTGTTGTGTTAGACTGCATGGCAAGCAACTTGTGAGCAGTGCCTAATGCACCCTCCCTATCGGCTGTTTAGGACCTACCTTAGGGGGGCTTTTATGTCTTACAAAGGTTTTATTTTGTCAGGTCAAATTGGCAGTATAAACCTGTGTTTCAGGATGCTATGGCCATGTTTTAAAGGCTACCTTGAGTGGCTGCAACACTGAGTGATGCTGCCTACTTGTAGCATTTAAATTACTGGTACAGGGTACCTACCCGTGGGTCTTATGAGGGGTGAGCACAGACACTATAGCACTGGTTAGCAGTGGTAAAGTGCTAAGAGTTCTAAAAGCCAATAAAAACGGGTCCATAAAATAGGCAATGGGAAATCAAAAAGATTGGGGTCTAAAAATCAGTGTGATTAAAAATATAGAGGAGAGGTATTATGCACAAAATGGCCCCAGAAGCTTAAAAAAGAAGGAGCAATCTGTAACAGAAGGACAGTTTCACATTAGAAATTAGAAAAAAGTAATAAAAAACCAATGCCCACATGCATCATTGAGAATTGCATTCGCAAACGGTGCGAATCGCAATTTTCGGCCGTTTGCGAATGCAATTCTCAAATTTTGGATGCATCATGCTTTTCGCAATTTTAGGAATCGCAACCATGTTGCGATTTCTAAAATTGCATTTGCATTTAAGAAATGGCAATTTGAGATTTCTTAAATGCAATGCATGATAATTTTTAAATTGCGAATTCGCAAATTGGAAGGAGTAAATTAGCATGAAGTTGAACTTCATGCTAATTTACCGAAAACTTTCAAACATGCACAAGTTACATATTTGAAAGTTTTAATTTACACACACACATGTCCTTGGGGCATGTGTGTGTGCAAATTGCATTTAAAGTTACATTTCAGGGGTGCAGGGAGGGGTTCTTTGGACCCCCCCTGCACCCTTGAAATTGCATTCACATTTTGCGAATTCGCAAATTGAAAATCGCAAAATGTGAATGCCTTCCCATTCATTCCTATGGGCCATTTGGCACATAGGAATCAATGGGAAGGTTTTCCTTAATTGCGATTCGTGAATCGCAATTAAGGAAAAATAAGCAATCGCAAAAAAAGTTGCGATTTTTTCATGCATTGCCGTTTGCGATTTCTAAATTGCGATTCCTTAATTTTCACAATTTAGGAATCGCAAACGGCAACAATGATGCATGTGGCCGCAAGTCACAATTGCCAGCCTAAAGTACAAAAATGTAACCAAAATTGCACCAGAGACCATATATTTCCAAATAACCCACATTTACAGTGTCAAGAACTAACATTTAAGCTTGCAATCCACTAGTTAGAAGGCTCTTTTGCACATGCTCAATACTGTTTAAAAAGCTAGACTACTGAATAGAAAGCAGACGTGCTACCGACCAAATACCTACTGGAAGCCCAGAAGGTAGGAACAAGTATGAACAGATGGGTAGTGAGTGAAAAAACAGGAAATTACATTAAAATCAGGCTCCAGTTAGCAATAAGCTAAAAAATTATAAAAAAAAACAAATAATAATTGGTAATCCAAAGTACAATATTGGAACCGCATTAGAAAATTGGGCACAAATTCGAAACAACTGAAGTTTACTGTGGCCAGAGCTCTAAAACGTTTGTTGTAAGATGTTAGTGTTGACGTAGCAGTGATGTACGTGTGTCTTTTGAAATAGAGGGGCGTTTTAAGGTGCTGTATTTTACTATGTGGTGGCAGGATAGCATGTGGTGTGTATTTGTGTGGGTTAATGTTAATGGTATAAAACTGCTTTAATGGGTAAAATAAAATTTCAATGGACTCTTTATGCTATATGATGTTGGTAAAGGTTGGCAAATCTCACAGGAGCTCGAAAAATGAATAATGCCCCATGACATTCTGCCTCAATCCTATTCCTAGTTTACATTCTGCATTGTGCTCTTAGTTGCATTTGTCTCTATTACATTTTAAAATCATGATGTATCAGGTTTATTGATGGTTCCGAATCTATACTGTTATTCTCCCTTCATTACCTATCTTCTCACTCCTAACATGTGGTGTTCTGTTCTTCTCTGCTCTGTTATGTTGGTATGTTATGTTATTGGGCTGACTAAAGCACTTTGACTGGCCTACACCAGACATTCTTTGGAGCCTATACAAACTGGAGAGTTCTGTTATATTGCTCTGTGAATGATGTAGGCAGCCTTGAAGATCTGTTATATTCCATATAGGTGCCCCAATATAGGCTCATGTAACATCGTAACCTTTCACCTATACTCTCCCCTACATTACACACATAATGGTTCTTAGGGACTGACCTTTTCCCTAGATATGACACTGCACCCATAACACGGGATTTTCCCTAGGAAGAGCCTCATACTTTATGCATGAGGATTCTTGGAAACTCAGCAGGACTACCATCTCCTGTATAATAACTATGTATAAAGTTCATTCCTGATGTCATCCTAAGTCCGACAAGTGGCGCAGCAAGGTAGAAGCCCCGGGGAGCCCTTTGGGTATATAAACATCACATCTTACTGAGAGAAAGAGAGGAGATCAGGGCTTCCCTGCCAACACACTAACGCAAGATGCTGAGGTTCCTGCATGTAGATACTCTAGCACGCAGTGGTCTAACATCCCTTGTGGGGTGTCCAACTCAAGACCAAGATGGGATCCCACAGTCTCTCACTTCAAGTAATGGGGTTGACTTTATCCTAGAGGGATTCTTGGCTTAACACCTACATACATGCTAGGTACACTTAGGTATATCTAGTTAGGGTAGCATCGTAGGAGTACGCATTGTATTGTCATGTATTTTATATGCTTGCCTGTATCAATATGTCATGTATTTTATATACTTGCCTGTATCCATGGTTATAGCAAGATGGTAGAAATCTACTATCCTTTTACTTTCTTAGTGCTTCTAGCCACTTATATCTGTTACTGTCTAATGGTTGTTTCACCACACCTATTTTACACTAGAATGGCGACTGTTCAATTAATACTTATTTGAAAAACATCCATATTGTTTATTCTGTGTATCTCTTTGAGACTAAGGGAGCACAAGTGACTGAGTGCAAAGTAGTACATTGTTTCCACGGTCCTTAGGGATGAAGGTTGTCATGTTCACTAGTCACAGAGAACTACTCTTTCCATGGTAAGAGGAGTTTATAGTGGCACTGTGATAGTGGCACTGTGACTGTGATGGTCAGGTACTGCTGCTACCTTTGGTTTTAGCGCGCCGCTTTCCAGCGCTGTGGTTTTAATATTCTTATTGCTGTTGGCGTTTGCCAGCGTTTATTTTTTCTTTTATTTGCTTCCTGCTCTACCTGGGGAAAGGGGTCCCACCTCCCTCTTACCGCGCTTAAAAGGATAAACGCACCGCCGCTTAGGCGGGTCCGGGCTCCGAGGGTGGTTCAGCTCATCTGCATCGGGCGCCATCTTGGATTGGGGCTTTGGCGCTTTTGGCGGGCGCCATCTTGGAGCGTACTGACGCTCGCTCGGGTCCAGGGGACGCCTATTTAAAGTCGTCCTCTCCGCGCAGCGGAACGCCGTCGCTTAGCCGGAGTCGTGCCTGAGTCCTGCCCGTCCGCGCCCGTCCGCGCTAAGGACGCGCAGGACTCTGGCTAGGCTCCGTTAGTGCGGTGTGTGGTCTGCCTTTCTCAGCTATGTTGGTGTATTCCAGTGAAATTTTGCGGGACCTGGGACGACGGACTGTAAGTTGCAGTCTTCCCCCTATACATCCTTTAGCTGGCCCCCACCTTTGTGCCGGCTGTCGGTGGACTTTGGATCGTCCCACCTCCACTTTATTCACTCACCCGGAGGCGGATCTACGTAGCAACCATCCTGAGCATGCCCTCCGCATCTTCAGTCTCAATGCCAGGTCTCTGGTGCTTCATTATCAGGCCGTGTATGACCTGTTACAGGAAGAAGCCCCGGACATCGTGGCCATCACTGAGACGTGGCTGAAGGATGACGATGCGGCCATTATCAATCTGGCATTCCCCTCTGACTTTACGGTCTTTACCCTTAATCGATCTACTAGGGGAGGGGGTATTGCTCTTGCTATTCGATCCAGCTTCACCTGCAGCTGGTCGGCCCTGACCATCGCGGGGTGTGAAAGTGCGGTGTTCAAGATTCTTGTCACCCCACATTTCTCACTCTCGGGGATGGTGGTTTATCGTCCCCCAGGGAGCGAAGTGGCGTTTAGAGCTGCCTTCCCTGATGTGGTTAGCTACTTGGTGGTAGGCTGTCCCAATTTTTCTATCTTGGGGGACCTTAACCTGCACTTCGATAAACCTAACATCCCTTCGGTCAGCGGCATTCTTGCGGATTTGGAGGCCCTTCAGCTGGCGCAATTGGTTCAACAGTCCACTCACACTGGTGGCCATACGTTAGATCCTTTCTTTACCAACTTGGCAGATGCTTCTGTCACTGCTGTCTCACCCCTTGGCTGGACAGACCACTCTTTGGTTGCCATCAGTACCCCCTTGCCGGGAAGGATTATTATCCCCCCTGCAAAACTGGTCGTAAGGCGGCATTGGAGTAAATTACGGCTGGAGGACTTTCATCGTGTCCTCGCTGCAGAGCCATTAGATCCTTTTGTAACTGTTGATACAGGTTACGATGGGTTCTGCGCTTGGATCTCCAAGGCGCTTGACGCCCTTATTCCTTTTACCGCCTGTAAGATCAGTTCTAGGGACTCTAGTCCATGGTACGACGGAGCCTTACGTGCACTCAAGGGCAACTGTAGGCGAGCAGAGAGGGCCTGGCGGAGGGCGTACGATATGGGGAAAAAAGCTATTTATCTCGCCTCCGTCAAATCTTACCACCGGGCTGTTTGCCGAGCTCGGGCAATTTACTATACTGCCGAAGTTGGCAACAGCCCCAACCCCTCTAAAACCATCTTTAAACTGATGAAGGATCTCTTAGCTAAACGACCCGGTGCTCCGACGACTGGCTCCACCGCTCACTGTGAGGCCCTTGCTGTGTTCTTTCAGGATAAGGTCCAAAACATCTATAAGACCTTTCCATCTACAGGGCCTCCATTGGAGTCTCCGACCAACATCTATGGAGATATCGTTTTGCACGCACTGCCCCCGTTGACATCTGAAGGGTTTGACATCTTGGCGAAGCAGGTCAAATCTGGGTCCCCCGCTGACCCGCTTAGTCCGACTCTTTTTAGAGATCAGTCGTTCGTGGGACGGACCGTTGTACACTCCTTGATCAACATCTCGCTGGAGTCTGGCACGGTTCCCCTTAGCTGGAAGCGGGCGGTGGTTTCTCCCATCTTAAAGAAACCCTCATTGGACCCAGATAAGCCTGAAAATTATCGGCCTATCTCTCTGCTCCCTTGGCCTACCAAAGTGTTGGAGGCCCATGTCAACAAAGTTCTTTCGGCCCACCTTATCCAGGCTAACATCTTGGACCCCACCCAGAACGGCTTCCGTGCTGGTCACAGCACGGAGACCGCCCTTCTCTTCATGGCGGAACATCTTCGCACAGTGATGGATGCGGGACAGACAGCGGCGCTCATTTTATTAGACCTGAGCGCCGCGTTTGACACTGTTTCCCATCCCATCCTGTTGCATCGCCTGGAGGAGATTGGGCTGGGTGGCACTGCCCTCCAGTGTTTTCGCTCCTTCCTGGACGATCGTTTCTTTAGCGTTGCCCTGCCACCGTTCCAGTCCCAATTCCATCCTCTGAAACAGGGGGTCCCGCAAGGCTCCTCGCTGAGTCCCACGCTGTTTAATCTATACGTGAGACCGCTGGCTGAGGTCGTCAAGCAATGGGACATGACCATGGTCTCATATGCTGACGACACTCAGCTAGCGGTTACGATCAGCGGGGATGCGGACCGGGATGCCCCCAGGTTTCAGTGTGGACTTAGGGCGGTGGCAAGCTGGATGAAGAACAACTGTCTCCAGCTCAACGCGAAGAAAACAGAGATCATGATCGTCGGTAGGAGGGCGGATCTGTGGGGGGACAGGTGGTGGCCTGCTGAACTGGGGCCGGTCCCCTGTCCGATCACTGAACTAAAGAACTTGGGAGTATGGATGGACCCTGCTCTCAGTTTTGTGGGCCACTCGAAGAAAATCGCGGCCTGCTGTTTTGGCATCTTGCGGTCGTTGCGTCCCATTCTGAAGTTTTTTGACCATGGTACCAGGCAGCTGATAGTCCAGGCTACTGTGTTATCCCGCCTGGACTATGCAAGCTCTCTCCTGGTAGGGACCAATGTGGCTGAGATTACCCGCCTTCAACGCGTGCAGAACGCCGCGGCGAGAGCCATTGTGGGCTTACCTCGAACGAGCTCCGTCTCTGGCACACTGAGATCGTTGCACTGGCTGCCTATCAAGTCACGAATCCAGTTTAAAGTGCTGTGTCTGGCGTTCAAGATCTTGAGGGGAGGGGGTCCGCAAATCCTTGCGGATCTTCTGTCTTGGTATGTTCCGACCCGCTCTTTGAGATCTGCGGGCCAAGCTCTTGCCGTGATCCCTCGATACAGGCTGTGTCGGGTTGGTGGCCGATCCTTCCGGGTCAGGGCAGCCGAGCTTTGGAATTCCCTCCCAGTTGAATTGCGGTTATTAGACGATCTGTTAGTGTATCGCAAAGCTTTGAAAACCTTTCTCTTTTAATAAATGTCCTTGTTTTTATCTGTTGTGTTCTCTGTAGGTGTTGCACATTTCCTGCCATGCGCCAGGACGCCCCTTAGCTGGGGCAGCTGTGCGCAATACAAATATGTGTAACATAACATAACATAGCTGGTACACAGGCCAATATACCCAGTGGGGTGTCTAGAATCAGTCTGACACCAATCCTACAGTGTATGTTGTCTAAACACGCAGATCCTATAGAGGTTTTATAGGATCTACACAACATGGCACCCCAATGTTGGTTGGATACTTATTTAACAGGGAAATCTGAGTAGTTCAGTT
Organism: Lissotriton helveticus; assembly: GCF_964261635.1. Classification (NCBI taxonomy): domain Eukaryota; kingdom Metazoa; phylum Chordata; class Amphibia; order Caudata; family Salamandridae; genus Lissotriton; species Lissotriton helveticus. The sequence continues at coordinate 384,049,689 of NC_136070.1, read as the reverse complement.
GTGCTATTCTCAGAGACCCCTACTCACATTTCCCCTGAGACATCTGGAGTGAGAGGGTTCATCAATCTTGAAGGACACATTGTTCCCATTTGTGCATAACACCTTATCTTGGTTCCCTTGGAGAACTCTTCTTACTAAAAGCAATGACTGAGCTAGCGGATAACGCTGTACATGACTTAAATCTCTCAGCCGAAGAAGAAGATGCAGATGCAATACAAATTTCAGAAAATGTTAGAAATGCCATCACCTTAAAACTAGCTTCATATGGTTTAACAGCTAGGGATGGGCCAGTAACCTTCGTGATTGAGGCACATGAATCATTTAGAACAGAGGTATTCTATTCATGAGTTAGATTCCCACAGACAAATGCATGAACAAAAACATTTAATTATTACACAGAAGATGACATACCAAACGAATATTGTACATATGAGGACACTGAAGTTCCACTAACTTACCAGTAGCATTTATACTTGTTTAAAGGCACCCTCCCTATACAAGAAATAAAGTAAGACTTGTCCGCTCTGAAGAGACGGAGCAACATGGCCAGTACTAGCGCCCTACACACCACATCCTGACATTGAAACAATGTCAGTAGGGGAATTACATACAGCCGAAGCAGGTAGTGGGAGTACCTGCTGGGTGGTGATGTGGGGAGGGGGAGGGGCAGGGTGGGGGGTAGTAATATATGGATTATGAACCTTAACAGGTAAGTAAACATATAAATAAATAAAATGGATTTCGTTGCGTGCACTGCATTACCAAATGCGATGCAGTGTGCGCAACAAAAGGTGTTTTATTTAATTATGCTCACCGTCACCGCCCGGCAGGTACTCCCACTACCGGTCAGAGCTGCTTACATACACTTCATAAAGAACTAATAAGACTTTACTAATTTGTATGTGGCATTTTTTTTAAATATTTTAATCACTTTTATAGTATATATAAGAATTTGAAATGAATCTTTTTATACATGAATTGTCTGATTTTATCTAAACTGTTATGTGATTGCTTTTATGATTTTAATTAATCGAATAAAGCTGAAAAAAAAAAGACTTTACAGAAACATGACACAGTTTGTGATGAGAACACTCAGACTTCAGCCAGCAAAGGCTACACCAGAAAGTCAGATTTAAACATTGACAACTAAAATCACACCACACACGTTACACGCAGTCATGGGCAAAATGCTCACAAAACATGAACAAATGCCATTCTGGGTAGCAAAAAAAAACACAGCCAGAGGGGTTATTTCCAAGCACCAACCCACAAGAAAAACATAAAATGTTAACAATATGCTTGCCCATGGGGATAACCCACCAGATAGAGGATTGTACCTCTTGGGGTACAGTTTTTGCTGCCATATGTACCAGGACTCATGATATCCCTTCATTAGTGGTAATACCAGATGTATTAAGACAAATATAAAATGACTATGGAGCAGAACCTGCTCTAAACTTAGGGATGAAATTACTGGGTAATTTTGCACAGGTATCAGCAATAATATAAGCGAATATTAAAGGGGAAGGAGCATCGGTGGCAATACGCCAACGCCGGAGGGAGTTCACTCCTTTACAACAGAAACATGAATTACTTAAAATAATTTAAAGTTAGGTAGAGACAATTTGGGAGCTAGAGCAATAAAACCTCAGCTGATGGATAGTTCGGAAAAATATAACTTTAAGCAAGCACCTGCTTCTTCAAAGAAGAAATGGGATAATAACAAACAACAAAAGAATATCAGGCGTATCTACCATGATATGTTCACTGAGCTCTGCTCTCACCAGAAATTCCATCAGGTTTTGGCGAGCTATTGTTACTTCTGCTGCACTGTCAAGCCTCGTCAGAGCCCATTCCCCGTTCAGAAGTTGAGTCTTCAGAATTGTGGGCATGTCTGATCTTATATCCTGCTATGTACTTCTTTTTGAATTGAGGTATTGATTTTGGTTTTTCTTCTTTCTTTGAAGTGTATCTGGAGGTGTGTTGCATGTCTCTGGACTTTGTACGCTATTCTTGTCTGTGTTCTGACCATCCTTTCCTCTCAGAGTTTTTCGATGAACCTTGAAAGGAACGAGTGGGACATGTATTAGTACCCTGATACCTGTCAGGTTTTCTAATGTTGTCTCTATTCCTAAGGTTATACCTCCTTTCATAGGGCTTCTGTTGAGGAGACCTACCTCTGGATTGAGATCTATTTTCCGCCAGTTGATGAGTCACCCAGGCGGAAAAGGGTTGAATATGGTGGCGGTGTCTGCTAGACACCGCCATCCTTATTACAATGTCTGCGGGAAGCAGCCTTTCCGTGACGGCGTTGCCACCACCGAAAGGCATGCGGTTTGCTCAGTTGTGGGCCCTTTGCGGGGCCCCAGGATGTTAAGGGGTTGGCGGGCACATGTGGGATACCTATGGTACCTCCATGCATTTACATGCACAACATGGCAGGCACTGCAGGGTGCCTGTCACGTGGTGCATGCAAATGCACAACTGCCTTTTTTGCATTGTGGAAGGTGCTGATGACAGCACCGCCCGCCACAATGCAAAAAATGCGGAATGTGCCCGGAAGTGTTCCGGGCGCATTCTAATTGTACATGCAGGACTGCCGCACACATAGCGGGTGGTCCCATTTCCCAGGGCGATACCATCATAATAGACCCCGTAGTTATACAAGAAATGGCAGAGCTGGACTTTATCGGCATTCCCGATCCAAGATAATGGGAGCAGGGATTCTTATTCCTGCGTCTCAATAAAAGATAGTTCCTACTTCCTGTGATGTAATTTCCTATTTTTTGGAATATCCCATGTCCCAGGAGAGGTGGAACTTGACTATATCACCATTCTGTTGAAGAGTAAATACTTTCTGGGAACAATGCTGTTAGGAAAAGTAGATTTATTATGAAGATGATAAATACAAATGCAACTGAGTAGGAACAAGTGCTCCTGCTGACTTCTGTCCTAAGCCCACCTCTCATCACATCCAAGCCTACAATCTTGAACAGAACACCACCCATGAAGCTTTCAGAAGTGAAGCAGAAGAAGGAAATAACACATTGCCTTTTTCACAAACTTGAACAACAAAACACTTAAGGGAATAAAATCTATGGGGGACGTGGCCGAACCTCACATAAGACAGCCGCAGGTCTGTGAGGCTCTGCATGGCATCGGAGACTTTCCTACGATACGGGCAGTGGAGCTCACCACAAATGCATGTGTTGTGAAGGAACCGGTGTGCGATCACGGGGAGAGAAGGTATTTGTCTTTTTTGGTTGTATTTATGCCATTTAGTGTGTCCTTGCTCCCCCCGCATCACGCGCCTCAGCATCAGTAGTAATGGCCACTATCTTGTGAGCTGCAGAGCGCGTCAGATCCGGGTTCCCTCGCGGTAGCTTGGAAATAGCTCCTAATGTCCAACAAAAGCAGAAAAGCTCTTGGTAATTTATTTTAAAGGCCTATTTGCATGTTCTAGAGTGCCATTCATTGTAAAGCTGACACACTAAGTACATAATGCACTCATGGCATAGACTTCAATTCGTGTCAGCTATAATTATATGTGGAGATATAGTTTATCAGTAGTCTAACGGACAATTTCCTCATAACAATTCGTCTTTACCTTTTATCTTTTTTCAGCAGGGTACTGATATTCTGGACAATTAATGTTGCTCAATACTTCCACAATAATTCATTCTGTGCAACCTCCTAATATTTGGTGCCATATTTGATATTTCTGAACAACGCACACCCTTCACATATTTTTTTCCGTGTGTGGCAGTAAGACTTTTTCATTGACTATATTGCAATATTCTTCTAATGCTTATGGAGTCCTCTTCCCCCTCTTGTCTGAAGGCTGTCACCTCATCTACAATCATGCCCACTACTCGCAAAGATTCAAATGCTCCTACCAAGAGACAGAAAAAGGATCCGGGATCCCCTACAAAGTCTCCTTTACCTCTGACTTTAGAGGACCTCATAGAGGAGATTGAGCATTTGAAACCTTTTGTCATGGAGACTAACATCACATTTCAACATATTGAAGAAAAATGCTCTACATTGGAGTCCAGAGTGTCAGGTGTTGAACAATGGATAAGTGAGGTGCAGGATGCGACTCCCAAAATTGAGGGCATGACTAAGGTGAAAGCGCTCTTGAAACAAAAAATAGAAGATTTAGAAAATCGTAATAGGCATAACAAACTCTGAATTTATGGCATTCTAGAAGGAGCTAAGGGGTTAGACATGCTTGCTTTTTATGGAGTCCACATTCCCAAGCTTGTGGGCCTTAAGGAAGGAACACATCTCAACTTACAACGTGCTCACCGTATTGGCCCCAAATCTGTTAGCGCCTCAGATTCTGGTTCCCCTTGAGTAATAATTGTTCTCTTTCTAGAGCATACTGAGCTGCTTACGGTGCTATCAGTGGCTACGCAAAGAAAGCAAATGGTATGGTCTGGTCAGAGGGTCTTTATTTTCCAGGATGTAGCATGTGCAACTGCCGCTTGTCGGAAGGAGTTCCTATCCTTCTGTTCTACTCTATGATCTATGAATGCGAGATATGGATTTGTGCACCCATGCTTCTTTAAAGTCACATATAAGGAACAAACTTTCTTATTCCACAGTCCAGAAGACCAGAGGAAATTTATTCTCCAACAAAAGGGTGAAACAATGGATCTTGGGAAAGCTGAACTCTTTATTTAGTGTTGCTTAATTTGTGATATGCTTATGCTTTTTGACCCCTGTTTTTGAATTGAATACATTTATTCTTTCAAGGACTTAAACATGCCATGATTAATGGCAGCATGTTCATTGTTAAGGGTTTTGTATATTGTTGTTATTTTTAGCTAATCTGTTTACTTATTTAACCTTACTATTTTTTTATTCCTCTCTGCTGTTGTCTGTTGTCTAATCCGGTTCCCCCTATGATGTGTTGTCCCCCCAAGTACCTCCTTTCCTAGACCTAATATTTCCATTTCATTCTCGTGTCTTGGTAAGTTGTATTTTCATATCATTTATGTGCTATGCACTTCTATTGTTGACTTATTTGCATTGCTGTCCTACTGGTCCTTGTCACATAAATAGCTGCTGTGCTTTTGTTTATTTTTCTCTTCATATTCTCTGCTTCTTTTTTATTATAATGATTGTCTCTGTCGCTATTGTTTTTCCATCTAATTCGAATTTTGTCTGTTGTCCGTCTTCAGTTTTGCGCTTCTCAACTCCACCATTATATTTTTTTCACACTGGCTGTGTCTTACTTTCCTCATAACTAAAACCTGCCTGGCTTTTTGTCATCTCTATTGTCTTCATCAGTCACTGTTTCTTTATTTACTTTCATTTCTCCTTCTTCCTTTTCTTTCCTTTCCTGTTTCTTTTCCTTCATCCTTTCCTTTGGTCTTATTACGCAGTATAGCTCTTCATCGAATATAAAGAATAGATAATTTCTCGAGATATATGTATTTAGATGGTTTGTTGTTCTGGTTTCCTTTTATAGATACAATGGTTTAAATATGTATGTTAATGTACAACAATGGTATTTCTTGGAATGTCAAGCGCTTGCGTAATCCTTTAAAAAACCAGCGACTTCTCAACCACTTAGTTCGGCTGAAATGTAGTAGTGCTCCATTACAGGAGACTCATTTACTTGACACATATTTAAACTCATTACATGAGAATTGGGTCGGTTTTTACTTCCCCGGCCCTTGATCATAAAAATGGGGTCATTATTTTGGTTCACGAATCCATCCCCTTGGTAATGGAAAAAGAGGAAAGAGATGTAAAGGACCGATGGGTTCTAACACATGCCACCATTCAACACACGTTAATTTCCATTCCTAATATTTATGGTCCCACAGTTATTAATGTACAATTTTGGGAACAAATATCAATTGCTTTACTCTCATGTTCAAATGCAAATTTAATAGTAGGTGGTGATTTTAATCAGATTGTAGACCATTTTTTAGATAGAAAATCTCAAGTTAAATATGTTTCTAACAAAATGCAGAAAACATGTACACATTTTATTCACTACAGAGGATTAGTCGATGCCTGGTGGCTATACTCTCCGGACACATTGGAATACGCCTTTTATTCACCAAGGGCCATATGTATCACGCAAAATTGCATTCGCAAACGCCGAAATTCGCAGAATTTCGGCGTTTGCGAATGCAATTTTGCCAAATGGTATGTATTAAGGCAAAATAAGGAATCGCAAAATTTGCGATTCCTTATATTGCGATTGTATTTAAGGAATCGCAAATTTTGCGATTCTTTAAATGCAATGTAAGAAGCACCAAAAAAGTGCAATTTGGCCTTAAGGAATCGCAAATTACCACCAACTTAAAGTTGATGGTATTTTGCGATTTCTTTCACAAATGCACTTTTTGGCATTTGTAAAGGTGCATGTGGCGCACATCCATGCCCTGAGGGCATGTATGTGCACCATATACGCACACATGTAAATTTCAGGGGTGCATCAGGGTGTCCTTATGACACCCTCGCATCCTTGAAGTTATTCTCAATTTGCGATTCTCAAATTGTGAATCGCAAATTGAGAATAACTTCCCATTCATTCCTATGGGCCTCCTAGCCTATAGAAATGAATGGGAAAGTATTCCTTAATTGCGATTCGCAATTTGCAAATCACAATTAAGGAATATTAAGAAATCGCAAAAAAATTTAGATTTTTTACATACATCCCTATTTGCAATTCTCAAATAGCGATTTCTAAAAAATTTCTATTTGAGAATCGCAAATCAGGATGTTGATACATATGGCCCCAAGTCACAAATCCCAATCAAGTATCGATTATTTCTTTCTTTCACCCCCCAGTTGCTACACTTACACAGGCTGAAATTGGGTCAATATTAATTTCAGATCATGCACCGGTTATAATAAATTTGGATTTATTACCTGAGACCTCTAGATGGCGTTTCAACAATAGCTTATTAAAGGATAAAGAATTTGTGCAGAATTTTGAATGTTTCCTATAGGAATATTTTTTGCATATTATCAGACATGATATTCCATTTCATATTGTTTGGGATGCCTTTAAGGCTTCTGCCCGAGGACATATAATTAACAATGTCATGGCCAAAAAGAATAAAAGCTAATAAAGAATCCTCATAATTGCTTCAATCTATTAAGCAATTAGAACATGAATATTGTACTACCAAGAATTATAATGTGTTACTACATTTAAGGAATGCTAAATTTAAGTTCAATAAAAGGACCACAGAGGAAGCTGCCGGAACACTGTTAAATATGAATTCCAAATTTTACGGTGGACAAAATAAGGCCAGCAAACTACTTGCTAATTACCTGAAAGTTAAATCTTAAAAGTCTAAAATAGTAAAATTTATAGTTGAAAGCGGGACTCCTCATGTTAAAAACAATGAAATTCTGAAGCGTTTTACTGATTAATATACAAATCTCTGCACACCAGATCACTTCCCCACAGATTAGGTACTAGATTCCTATTTTCACTTTCTCCCACCAAGACAGCAACAGACATAGGATCTTTCTTTTCTAGAAGAGCCTATTTCCATTACTGAACTAAAATTCGCTCTTAATGTACTACCCAAAGATAAAGCACCGGGACCGGATGGTTTTTCTGTTGAGTTTTATTCCTGTGTTTCACATCTCTTTCTCCCACACCTACTTTATCAGTGTTTTCTCACACAAGACAAAGCTACAGGACTTTTTTGGAGGCTATGATTTCTTTGATTCTTGAAAGGGATAAGGATCTCTCCTCATTTGCCAACTATAGACTCATCTCCCTTATGAACTTAGATTGCAAACATTTCGCCAAACTTTTATCTAGTAGGATTTCTCCTCTAATTCCAGATATGGTTGGATTTGAGCAAACTGGATGCGTTAGAGGAAGACACATGACTGACAATTCTAGGGCATTTCTGGATATTTTGGGAATTAAATATTTAGCCTCCATGGCAAAGACACTTTAAAAAAACGTAGATGATGTCCATCATAGCATTCTTCAAATGACGGAAAAATAGTCTCCATTATATTTGTCTTGGTGGGGAAGGTTGGCCACTATAAAGAGGATGTTTTTACCTGTTATTAACACATTTAAAACTATTAAATGAATCACTAGCTACATTTTTATGGAATGGGAAAAAAACATGCATCTCTTTAGCATCTCTCTGTAAAGTCAAAGATTTGTGTGGCGTAAGTTTTTTAAACTTTCAACAATACCATACTTTATTTGTACTAAAACAGGTTCTTCCATATATTAGGGACACTGATTCTCCACCTAATAATACTTGGCGCATACAGGTGGATTTACTTGTGTCACCTTTTCCTTTTTATTCTTTACCATATTTTTTTAAATCTCCCCGGGCCTTTTCCGCTCCGTCGATTAAGTACTCTACTGTAGTATCTTCCCGTATTTTTACAAGGCCCTTGTCCCCGGTACAAGAATTCCTGGAATCCTCTATATGGCATAATAAATCTCTCAAAATTTCTAATCGTACTATTTTTTAAAAGCAATGGGTTCTTAAAGGTATAATCCAAATCAAATAATTACTGTGTGATTTGACTCCTCTTCCTTTTTCAGAAATGTAAACCGAATTTGACCTTCCCTCTACCTATGCCATCAAATACAAATCTCTCAAAGGTGCTCTTTTACAGCCTATTTCCATACCCAATCAATCACAACCTCATCTACGTTTCTAAGCTCCTGACCCAATTGCACTTTCGTAATCGCTTAAAGCATTGAGTATATATATATATATATATATATATATATATATATATATATATATATATATATATATATATATATATATATTTACATTACACTACCCCTTCCCGTCCCAAGTCAAAAACTGAATTAATGTGGGAGTCTGATCTTCAGCACTCCTTATCGTTATGGGCCTGGGGTTCAATTTGGAGCAAGATTCACCACACCTCGCCTAATGCCAGCACCACACAAACCCTTTATTATTTTTATAAAAGGTTATATATTACCCCAATTACTTTGGAAAAATATTACCCAAATTTATCAAATATGTGTTGGTCTTATAAAACCCTGCCTGGCACATAACTACTTATGTTTTTCCACTATTCGCTGACCACTGCCTTTTGGTTGCAGGTCTGTAGAACTATTTTCACTATTTGTTCTGTTACCTTCCCCTTTGATATCCAGTGTATTTTTCTGGGAAGTTCCTCGCGCTTTTGGCAGTACGCTCTAAATTAAGTACATTTCTGGACCTGTCACTTGCTATTGCTTTTCAAGTTAGTACATCCAACTGGAAGAATGACAGGAATATCAATGTTACTAGTTGGTGGAATCAACTTTATTCCCATCATAGACTTGATACAGCATCAGCTACATCTATTGTTTCTATATTACAGATGATAAATAAAGACTTCTTTTGGTCTCCGCTTATTGATTACTTAAACAAAAAGCCTAAACACTCCAAGGAGATACTACGATGGTTTTCCAGCCCCCATGACTGTTTTCCATTTCTTGTTTAATTTCATCCAAAGTTATCTTGCCATCGTCATTATATGAGATAAGTTGTTACATGTCATGATGTTACTATATGGAATGAGCAATTACACAATGTAAGGTTTATTATGTGATACATGTACAGATATGTAATGCGTATGGTCTTATTCTTCCTATTTCTTCCTTCTTTCTTCCCTCCTCTATCTTATTCTGTTTTCTTCCTTCTTCTTCCCTTTTTTCTCAAAATACGAAATGCAAAAAATGCGATATCATAAGTGCAGAATTATGATATTTTCCTAAAAATGTTTATTGTATAATTTTCTCTTTTGTATTTTAAGATTTATTTATTTTTTCGTTTCTGTTGTATTCTATTTAATCATCTGGTTTTTCACTCTAAGCAACAGATTATTCTGTGCATTTGTTTTTCACTTTAATAAAGCTTTTCTTAAACTTAAAAAAGAATGTGATAACATCTACGAAATTAAATAGAAGAAAGTGAAATAGGAAAACCAATGACTAGAACAAAATAAACAACCGTCAACCGTACTATGGTAGATGTATGTATAACGCAATATGGCCAGGCAAACACCGATGTCCCTTGGGAAAAACCCACGGTCTAAACACCCAATCTAACAAGTTCAATTAGGTTAGGGGTTGAAAGACCCTGGTCGTATTTATTAACTCACATATACAAACACAATTTTAAACACTTTATGCACAGTAACCCAAGGTTTTGTGCCCGCAAAAAGGGCTTTTGCGATGCATCAAACTTTAAGACTCTTACATTTTAAGAAATCACGATTTATTGTGATTTCTTAAATTGCAATTGCATTTAAGGAATCGCAAATTGCGATTCCTTAAATGCAATGCATGATGAAATCGCAAATAGCGATTTCGATAGTAGGGGTTGCAAATTACCATCAATTTGAACTTTGTTGTAGGTTACACACTTTGTTGTAGGTTAAACAAACACATGCCCTTGGGGCATGTGTGTGCACAGATCAATTTCAGGGGGTGCAACAGGGTGTCCTTTTGACACCCTTGCACCCTTGAAATTGCATGCACAATTTGTGAGTACCTATTGGGTACTCGCATATTGCTCATGCAATTTCCCATTCATTCCTGGCCCATACAAATTATTGGGAAGGCATTCCTTAATTGTGAGTCGCAATTTGCAAGTCGCAATTAAGGAATGTTTGGGAATCGCTAATTTTATAGAGATTCCTACATGCATAGGCTTTTGCAATTCCTTAATTGCGATTCCTTAATGATAACAATAAAGGAATCACGCAAAAGCCTACATTGAAGCATGTGCCCCTTAGTCCTAGCCTTAACAGAGGAGCTAGTACTCTGGAGATACCTATCCATTTCTAAGTTTGTCCCAGTGCATCCTTCAAATCATACTTTCATGAGTGAGATCATGACTGGTAGCAGAGTCCCTGACTCTTAAAACCCCTTACCCAGAAAAACTGGACATGGTTGGGTCCTTATTGGAGAACCACACCCATAGACCTCCCATACTTGGATCTCCCTGTGCAAGGAGCCCATCTGTCTGCTAGGTTATCTACCTCAGGCGCCCCCTACACCCAACTTTCTTTCCTCATGGGCTTGTGCTAGCTTGCACCCACTGCACCTGCATCAGTGGTTGCCAAGTAAGGACTGGGTGTCAGCCACCACCCCCACCACCCACCCCTAGAAACTCCTGTTTTGCTGCTAACACCCCCTGGAGAGTACCATGATGCCGCTTTGATCTAAATGGATGCCTTACATGGATCCAAACTGTCCTACCAATCAAGAACTCATGCACAACAAGCCAGCATAGTTAACCTACTATTTGCCACCCCCATCACATTGGTGTGGGGATGTACTAGCCAGGCCAATAAATCTACAAGAAACATTTCGCTACCCACTGTAGACAAATGGAACCCATTCTGCAAGAATAAAAGCTCATCCTTGATGCAACCATGAGCTATAGAGGACAACCTAGCCAACCTGAACAACTTACCAATCTAGTTGTTTACCCACTTCACTGAGTTGTTGAGGGCCTTGACCAACTTGGCACCTCTCCAATTCGACCAGGAAACAATGTTTGACCATGGTAGCACAGTGGCAGGAAACTTCTTCATAAGCCAGTCTATCTCTGAGATAACCAGCTCAAACAAGTATTTCCATCCAATTACTGTTAAATCATTACCAGCGGGATGCACAATAATAATCCCTAGGCGCATAAACCCCCTGAGTAAGAGTTTGTCCAATGCAGTTCTCGGTTTAGCCAAGCGCAATCCCCCTTGACCACAGAAAGTCAAGTGATATCCCGCTGCCTTGACTCTGGCTGTGTAGCCAGCTGCAGAATAAAAACTAACCCTGGGCTGAGTTTGCGGTACTCCGCAAAGTGCAAAAAATATTCTGCCGCACTACGCGGAGCTCCGCAAATGCCGGAGTATGATCGAAAAATGCCAGTCCCGGTCATTGCACAGTGCTGGATGCCTGTCCGCACTGTGCAATCATTGCCAACGGCACCTTGCACAGCGCAAGCAGTCCCTGCTATCCTTTTCTGCTGCTCAAGTAGATTTTTACTCGAGCATCAGCTTTCTCAACACGAACGGGCTGTTTCTCAACGCGAGTGGGCACAAACATACGAGACCACTCGCAATGAGAAACCTGACCCCCCACCTGCTTTGAGAAATCTCTCCGGGAGGTTCGATTTTCCATGCTCGTGCTCTCCAACTTGTTGTTGGTGATCGCAAACAAGGAAAAATCTTACCAGGAGATTGATTTTCCTCACTCGCAGTCGCCAACTTGACTAAGACGAATGCGAGCAAGGGAAAAAACTGGAACTCCGCGAGCTACGCGGAGTGCGAAAAACTCCGCAAACTCCACAAGCAATGCGGAGTTCACTGCCCAGGGTTAATAAAAACTCTTTGTACACTTCACATATGAGTGGCCTAAAACCAACTCAATTGGCTCCTGCATGAACAGGAGGCACTGAGGTATCCAGAGGCTGCCCCAAATCCTCAAGGCGTCCACCTGCGTCAACAGGAGAATAGAAACAGGAGGTGGGAAACGGTATTAGAGGCATGTGGCAACAACAAGTTCAATCTTACTTAACGCTTAAAATCCTTTGCACTGCTGGCATGGCTAGCCCCATCGCCCGCTGCTGCATCAGTGGTGGCCCCAATACTAAAGGAATGTAAGCCATACTCCATGGGATCCTAACATACAGCCCTCAGGGCACTGTCTAGCACCCCACAGAATTAAAACTTAGTGAGTGATGTGATATCTGCATGCACCAACAGTGGACTCACGAACCCCTGAGCTTGGTGGGCCAAAAATGCCCTAATTTCCCCAGAGAGCAGCATTCATTACCAAAGGCCCTATGCAGGAAAGTGTGTTCTCTCCTTCAAATCTGGTCGGTTTTGAATGGGAGATTCTTATTGCTAGGGAGCGATTTGGCCAATGAATGTCAACATACAGCAAACCCCCAGTCACACCCGTCTTGTTTTTGGCCACCAGCTCACCTACACTCAGTGCCCCATAAAATGCCAGCGCAAAGTCTGTCCTGGAGAGACGGACCTCATCTTGTGACTTGCAAATGCTCCCCAGGGTGGACATGATAGTAGCCAGCCAAAACATGTCAATGGGGCACCTACAGACCGATTGGCTCCTTCTATATGTTGCCAACCTTTCAAAGCTCTTTGAACCAGGAAGGCCTTTGTCCCATTGGCATGCCCAGCATATTCACAAAGAAGGGTGTCACAGGAGTGTGGCACCTGGCACATGATACTGCTCACCCTCCTCTCTCAGGAAGCATTTAGAAATGCTTAAACTGACTCGGTAGCAAATGTATCCTCCCCCCACATACTCAATAGAAACTTGTAGTACAATACTGAATGACAGCTAATAGGCACACCTCATCCTGGGCATTAAACTGGCTGCTATGAGGTCTGGAAAACTGGGGCACCAAGCCACAACACTTGCTCTGGGAATTGTGTGGGAAACTCCTCTGCTCCTGTGTGGTGGAACTTGAAGGTCTGCATCTTAAAATGCGACAACTCATCTGCTCCATTGTTTAGTACACCAGGCACATGTTTAGCTTTAAAAATTATATTCAATTTTAGGCACAGCAAAACAATCTCTTTCAGTAATCTAAGGATCATTTTCCACCTGGCTGCCTGTTGATTGATGCATTCCACCAAACTCATGTTTACAGACCAGAATACCACAAACTGATTGGGATATTGTTCCGGCCGGAACGTGGGGGGGTTAGAATGGGTAAAAGTTCAAGAAAGCCAATTTTTATCACCAAACTAGACTCCATCCAATCCTTCGGCCACCGCTGAACACACCACTCGGGTTCTAAAATGGCACTAAAAACTTTGCTGACTCCTGCATCCTTAAACAGACCAAACTCCCCATTAGTCCAAATTGGGCTAGGCCACACCACTGTCCCATTGAAATACCTCAAAAATGACTCTCAGATATTTATATCCTGGCAAACCTCTGACCACAACCTAATATGGTGGTGATTTGCCTTCAAGCCAGATATGGCTTGCACAAATGACCGGAAGGATGGTCAGCCCTTGGGAATGATCTGAAGAGGGACATTCAACTTCACAACCACCACCTGCAACTGATGCAAAGTCACCTTCCTTGCCCGAGACATTCCTTCATGACCTGGGAAAATGCATTAACTTTAGCCAAAGGAAGCCTAGATTCACCTCCCACTGATTCCAACTCAATCCCCAGGAATTCAATAGTTGTGACTGGCCCACAGGTCTGACTCTGCTCCAGGAGCACTCCAATGATACTGAAAGGACTGTAAAGGCCTTGCACACTCTGATGTACTGGGACATCCCAAAAATATTCAAGTAATGCAACACCAACTCGTGCCCCAATCTCTATCTAAAGACCCATTCCGGGATGGTGCTGAACTTTATGAAACATGCACAGGAGACCAAGCAGCCCTTGGGCATGCATTTGTCAGGGTAAAATGAGCCTTCAAACTGGAAACCCAGTAGGAGGAAGTTTTCCATGTGCACTCACAGCAACTTGAAAGTGTATTCAATGCACCACTTTGCTAGCAGAGTTCCATGCCCCATCTCCTGCAGCATCCTGATTGCCTCATCAAGGGATGCACACTTGACGGAGCATAAGGCCCCATTTACAGATTGTCCCTTGGGTGCAGAAAGTTTGAGATTCAACTTGTATTCCCCCTGCTCTTTCTTAGAGACTATCCTTGGGGGGAGCATACAAAATTCTCAAGCAGGACAGTGGCAAAGGGTCCAGCCACCCTCCCCAGGATTGCTTCTTTGAGAATCTTAATCCCGGCAATGCTATGATTGGACCTGAGAAAATGTTAATTCCTTGAGTATGCTACACATACACACCCCACTGCTGGGATCCTAAAGTCCTCCTTAAAGCCTTCCTATAGAGCCTGTGCTTCTTTATAGACATTTAGCCATGACACCATTGCCTGCCAATTTATTGGAGAGGGAGCCTTGATCATAAGGGTGGGGTCCTTCCTGCTTTTTAGTGCTTCTGTCTTTGAACTTTTTGAAATATTTTTCCTCAGTGGACTATCAAGCCACAGAAGGATCATCAATGCTTAAATTAGCATGTCCCTGGGGGTTCAGGTACAGGATTATTTTTTATTAAAATCCCAACAAGACCCCTTCTTCCACCCTCCATCCTCTAACCTCTTTTTGTAAGGCCAATGGCCTCAATCCCTAGAATGGAAGCATTCTTTGCTTGCCCTCGTCCCTTTTGGGTCTATTAGGAATCAATCCACACATATTAATATAACTCCCTTTTCAATTTATTTCCTTTGTATCCAACTAGTCACGTTCTGAATGAACATCCCCCAGCCAAATGCTTGGCAATGATGCTCCTGTACCTGTTGCAGCTGTTTCTTGAGGCAGGTGGAGCATCTACTACACCTGGTACCCTCGGAGGCACACAGTTGGCCACTAAGGCACTGATACCTGTCATCCACTATCATCCACTGCATCACCTGACCAACATGTAATGGCCCATTGTCCCCTATCATGAGATAACCGCCTAGCTGACCCTACGCACTGGGTCCCCTTGAACCATTAAGGTGTGCCTCTGACCTCCTGCTACTGGCAGAGAGCGGTATAGTTTTTCCAGCACTTCACTTAGTTCCATGGAGTAGAACTCCGCAAACTCTGCCCAGACCTACCTAGCAGGTCCCTGACTTCTACCCCACTTCTTAACTTTTGCGTTTGGAATCTTTTTTGTTCTGTCCAGTATCTTTCATCTGGGCCTAAATGCACACTATACAAAATGCTTGCCACAAGCCTCTGCCACAGAATGTCTGCAAAATTATTCTGTGGCACAAACCACCCACAGATAAACCAGAGCCTGCGTGTAGGATTCAGCCCAAGAATAAGCCCCAACCCGGTCAAACACAACTTCACTGGAGCTAGGGCGACTGTGCAGAAAACAGCTCAAAACAATCACCACAGCCAAGCTCAGTCTCTAAAATGCACTGCACCACAAGCAAAAATGGGCTTAATGCTGATCCCTGGAAAAGTACTAAAAGCACTGTGCCCAAACTAGACCCAAACAACACGCATTATAGGTCCCTTACAATTAATATTCCCTGCAGAAGAACCAAGAAACACTGTGCCACACTTGGCCCTACACCAAAAGTGCTAGCAAAGCACAAAACTGCCTCTCAGTTCGCAAAACCTGATGAACAGGCTCCCACCCAATCAAATCTTTGCCCCAAAATACAAGTGTTCCCAGCCCCCCTAATCCCCATCACCTCCACAGCCCAAGCAGGCCACCAGAGCTGTCACTGAGTGCAAGGTAGAGAAAATGCACCTCAGGTTGGACGGGAATCTCTCGAGCCGATTTGGCTACTGGTGGTTTAAGATGGGAGCTGTGGCTGCAGAGTTCTCATTGAAGGATGCCATGCCGAACCTGTAAAGAAAAGGAAAAAGACAAAGGAGAAAACAAAATCCTGGTGGGGTAGGTAGCAGCGAGCGGTCTGTGACCAGCAACCTTCTTGCAAGTTGCCGAGCATGAAAAGAGACCCGCTCGCTGCTTTGCATCACTTTTTATGAGCAGGGCCGCCGTGCAGTTCTAATGGCCCCGGAAACACTCAAGTGCCTCAGTGGTCGCGTCTTGACCAGCCAATCCCGCTGCACCACCACCAAGGGCTGTGGCAGCTCCTACTGTACCTCAGAGTCGGGCCACAGCTAGCCGCCACACGTATGGCTTCCCCGATTTGGGGGAACCTCTGTGATCTTTGCAGTTTGGTGGTAATTGCACACCTAGGTTCATACTGAGTGACAGATGATAAATTGTCATGACACATAGATGAATGCAAAACAGAACACTTACCCATATTCACTTCCACATCAGCACTGAATCCATTGCCAAACTTCAAAACTCATTCACAATTCTACAGCTGCCCATTTGACAGATTCACAGCACTAGAATTCTCACTCACATCTTTTGCTTTATAAGCAGGGCAGCACTTCAGGAAGCCTTTCCCCACTTTCATACCAGGTAGTTTCACTTTCATCATTTTTTTTTAACTTACACACGTTGGTCCTCCTGACAGAATCAAACCAGGCCTTGTTCTTACGCTGAGTTTCAACCATCTTGTCCCCCAAATTCATGTGAAGGTGATTAAAATCACTTTCAAAACCAAAGCCTGCTCTTTTGTACCAATATCATTCCCGAGCTCATCCAACCATGAAGAACACAGAAAATTGTGGGAGTGCCTACCTATCAAGGCACAAAATGGTGGCACAATTGTAACACTATGTAATGTGTTACTGTAAGACCAGAGTGTAGCCGAACCACAACTTCCGCTCTTACCCCTGCCACTAGAGATCCCCTTATGCGTTTACTAAATAATCTGTTCATCCTTTCTGACAGACCATTACTTTGTGGGTGATAACGACTGGTGTATTTATCCTTGATGTCAGTTCCATCCAAGACCTATTCATCTCTTTAGTCACTAATTACACACCATTATTAAATACCAAGTCACAAGGAAAAGCCTCTATGACAAAACCTTACGTGAGAAAATTGGCAACACTACAAGTATCCAGTTCAGGGACAAACCTTACCTCCAAATATTTAGACACATAATCCACAAGCACCTTCACACATCTCTGATGTAAAGGAAGAGTTTAAAAAGGGCCAAACAAATCAATGCAGACTCTTTCTTTCCCACACTCTTTTTGGACAACCCAGATTTTTCATATGTGGAACTCTAGGCTCCAATATCTTTCCCAGTTTGTAAACAACAAGTACCTCTCCCACCAAACTCTTCCACATCCCTTGTGCCGCGTGGCCACCAATAGTGCATCCTTAATCTTTTCTTATTCAACATCACCCCAAATGTCCTTCATGATTTAATTCCAATAGTCTTTGCCTGACCAGATAGTGTAAAATCAACTGGTCTTGATGAAACAAGACACCATCAGCCAACAACAATCTTTGACTGAACCTCATTGCAACTTTGTTACTTATGCACCAAATTTTTCTCTCTCTGCCATCCTTTCTTGACAAACCCAATATCTTTCAATAAGGTGAGATCCTCATCTAATCTTCAACTTACCTCATTCACACATTCTTTGGTGGATCAATAATAACAAGAAATTCCAGATCCTCACAGTCATCACAATTCTTCTCATACAGCTAATCCTTCTACTTGCTCTGCAACCGATACAAGTAATCACCATTTTTGCTTATCCCTGCTGCAATGTGTTACCTCAAAATAGAGTTTCGAACATCGGTTTACTATTGATTTTGGCAAAAGTGCCCTTTTGTCTCTCACCTTGAACAAATTTAACATTTGTTTTCAAAAGGCAGTAAATATGTTCAGCCACCATGACAAACGTTTCAAAACATTTGGAATCAAATTCACTCATGCCCATAAATGCAAGCAGCTGATCTCAATCACTGGGTCAAGGTACGTCTTCAAACAATTTCAATAGGTCTGGTCTGGGTTGAATTCCTTTGTCTGAAACCCACATGCCCCAAATATTCAATTTCCTCTACACCATTCACATATGTATCCCTTCTCAGACTCAAACACCTCTGAAGCATGGCTTTCAAGAAATTCTCACTCAAGTCTACACATATGTATGTTCATCTTCATCTTTGCCACAGACTAAAGTATCATCCTGGAAAATCAAAAATCCAGGAAAGATCAGACAAATACTCATCCTTCATTCTGAAAAATAGCCAAAGCAGAGGATAACCCAAATCACAATCTACAAAATGTATATACACCGGCTGAAGTCACAAATACATCAATCATCTGAACTCCTCACTCTAAACCAACTTTTAGGCCTGGGAGTAGTTCGCAGAGTTTTGCTATGCGGAACTTCACGAAGTTACAAAAAAACTCGCCGAAGTTCAGCGAGTAGTAGAGTGCAATGTGAACTACAGTTTTTGCTGGTATTCCTGCTGCTCGGGTAGAAATTCTACCTGAGTTGCAGCTCGCGTTCGAGAACTTATCGTTCGCGATTTCAAATTTACCATTCATGATCCCAAGCGGGGAAAATCTCTGCCGCACATTGCGAAGCGGAGATTTCTGCACTCCGCGAAGTGCGGAGTGTCAAAAACTCTGCAAACTCCGCGAACGGAGCAAATGTCACTGCCCAGGCCTGCTGATGATAGGATGAGTGCTGTTGGACTTGGCCTTTTCCACCCAAATTTTTCGCTTTTGACCCCCTTATCTAGATTGTCTCCCCCATGGGATTAAACCTGTATAGGCCATGAGTGGTGAGAGACCCCTTGTGAAAAATGTAATTACATGACATAATGTGAGCACTTGTAAAATCCCCCATTTTAAAACTGCACCTGATTGAAATGTATTGTATTTAAAATGGATGCCATGGCCCTGGGTTTTGCCACTGGACTGACATAGGTCAGCGGACTAGATAATATTACCCAGCTACCCCTAGTTTTGGAGGGAAAGCCTGGCACCCAGGGTGCTCAACCCCTCCCCTTGAGCCAGTGTGAACCAGTTATCCCCAACATTCCGGAAGGTGCTGGCTCTGTGAGGGAGGAGGGTATAAATAGGGAGAAGTGTCACCAGAGAGTCAGTCAGCGCAGGGACAAGGAAGAGAGGGGACCTGCTGTGAGGTGCTACCGCCACATGGGCCTGTGAGCTGGGCCCTGCACCCCTAGAACCCCCCCCCCTCTGCTGTCCCCATGGGCCCCTGACAAGGGAGGGCCCCTGACTGGGTCCCTGTCACAGTTGGGATCTTGAACCATGCCAGCGCCGCGCTGAAAGAGCACTGGGAAGGGAAGGAGCTAATTGGATTCCCCCCAGGAGGTGAGGAGTTTGCCCCTGAGGAACTGCAGTGGGACTGTCTACCCCCTCTGGAGGAGCTGTGGCCCCCCCTTGGAAGCGCTGGGCCGTGTGGAGCCGCCTGAGGAGGATTGGGCCCCTATCCAGGTCACTGACGCTATTTGACCGGGTACCACGCCAACGCTGAGGGAAAGAGGTGCCCAGAAGAGGAGGAATGCTGTGGGCTTGAACCCCCCTCCCCGTGAGGTGCGCCTGTCAGACGCTGTTTGGGGAGGTTGGTGCCCCCAGGAAGCTGTGTTCCCCCTAGGAAGCGCTATAATTTGGAAGCGCTAATCTGCCCCAGAACTGCCGTGTGGGTGCAAGGAGCAGTGCGCTGTGAATAGCGCCGTGGTCTGAGGAGTAGTGCGCTGTGGAAAACGCTGTTTCCTGAGGAGACTGTGGCCTCCTGTGAATAGCGCCGTTTGAGGAGGCGCGCTTTTGCCACTATATAGAGAAGTAACTGAAAGGGAGCCTACCCCTTATTGCCGCTGGAAATCACCGCCGCGGCCCGGCGCTATAGTGGGGATTCCCCCCACTGCTGTGGGGATCGTTGCGGCGGCCCCCGGTACCAGGAGAGGGCCGCCGAAGTGAAGGAAGGGCCGCGCTCAGCCCTGAGGCCGCCGACTCCCGCATCACGTGACGGGGGGGCCAGGCTGCATCATCGGCCCGCCCCCGCCGCGCACGGATTGGCCTGCGCGGCCGTGACCTCTGAAGGCCGCGCAGGGATTGGCTGTTGGCCGGGAAGGCCCGGAGAAGCGGAATCCGAGCCCCGGGCCCCCGTGAGGTAGGAGGGGGACCCGGGTGAAGCGCTGTTGTGGGGCCCCCGTGGACGAAGGGGGAGCCCCGAGGATTGAACGACCGGAGCGGGAGCTCACCCCGCCGGTCTGTGCCCGTGGACGAAGGGCCGGTGCCGGGAGGACGTGCTGCTGAGGGAGGTGGCGCCGGGGCACACTGTCGGTGCCAGCCTTGCCGGCACGGAAGAGGCGTCGCGAGGGTGTCTATTCCCCCTGGGGGTGCCCCAGAGGGAGCCCGGCTCTCGGGAGGTGGGGGCATCGAGGCACATGATCGGTGCCTGCCTCCGCCCCGGCCTGGAAGCCAGTGAAGCCTTGCTGCTACTGGCAGTACCGAAGGAAGAGCTCTGGAAAGCTGGTGAGTGGGAGCTCGAGCGGAGCAACCCTGGGAGGGACCTACATGACTTCCAAGTCCCGGAGGGGACTCCATCAGTAAAAGACTCACCAACCGGTACGCAGCTGCCCGTGGGGACCGAACCAAACCCAGTAAGGTGCCCGGAGTAAAGGTTATTGTGGAGGACATGGTCCCCCCAGTGTGATTAGGGGGCCCATGAGGAGGGAGGAGGCCCGGTGGTCCCTTTACTGCTGTTGAAGGTCTGTTGCCCCCCCCTGCTCCCATACTCCTGTTCCGGGCTAATGTGCCTGGGCCTTAATGAGATGTGCATTCTGGGTTGAGGGGTTGTCTGCCCCTTGATTAAGGCCTGCCCCACCAGATAAACGCGGGATTGCCCTCATTGAATACTATTGGGGTGGAGAGAATCATTCCCACGAAACAGTCCCACGAAACGCCAGAGACGCTGTGGAACTTTCCTGTCCCTTGGAGCTTGCATACTACTGCTCGCCGCTCCCGCTGCGCGGGAGCCGCTTCGCCGCTTTGTCTTTGTGGGTGGTCCCACCATCTATAACAGTGCGGATCCTGTCTGCTGCCCAAGAGAACTCTGTGGGTAAAAAACATCCGAGGAGGCTGCAGGGGTAGCGCGGCAGGGACTCACTATCCCAGGAGTCCCTGCGTGACCACCTGACATCTGGTCAGCGCCCCCCTGAGTGCCCCGCCCACCATTGCCTCGCCTACATCATCAAGTGAGAGCCCGTCTTGCGGGACGCAAGCGGGACGCCGGGCGAAGCCCGGGCCAAGGGCAGGCCCGTTTTAGCCCGTTCTAGACTGTGAAAGACTGGACTGGGCCACCCCTCTTTCCCCTATCTTTCAAATCTACCTGTGGTAAGGCGACATACTGCTATATTTATAGTGTAATCGGCCTACTATTGTTATATTTACCACCAGGGTAGTGCTGCTTACAATTGACTGACCATTATGTCGAGGCAAAAAACGCCTTCCACCCCGGCTAACACAATGGATAATTATTTGGTCCAGGTAGTGACAAAAATCAATAATGTTCGGAGGTCTTCTTTGGGAATTATGGATTCGCCACCCTGTGCCCAAATCAACCAATCAGGGGTATTTCAGTCTCCCAGTGATGAAATTATCGCCACCGATCCGATTGAGGACCCTAATGATTGCTCCACAATAAATGTATCCACGGCTTCTATCGCCCAGCAACTTGACCCTTTTGTAGACCTAATTAACTTAGAAGAGCCAAATAAATCTGATACAATTGTGGAGCTAGTCCCAGAGAGCAATACCCCTCCCACTCCGGTCCCTGCACCAAGAGCTAAAAAAGGGATTACCAAGGCACCGCCTAGAAGAGGGGGCCTACGCTCTTGCAAGAACAAACCTGTAACTCCACCTAGAAGAACAAAGAAAAGGGCGGAAGACGGGATAAGGGAGGAAGAGTACGAAAACGCAGATGGGGAGGATACCCTCTTAAATAAGCTCATGGGCATACTAGAGTCCAAATTATCAGGGCTAATGAAACCCCTCATATCAAAAGTAGACCAACTAGCTAATAAGGTTAACAAGTTAGAGACCCTCCTAAGGAAATCTAATGAGGGGGTGGGGGAAATATCAAATTTAATAATAACCAAATTTGAACACATAGAGGCTGCAGGGAAAACACTCGGGGGGAACACGAATGTAGGCCCACAAGTTCCATCTGAGCAAATTCAACAAGTCAGCTCTAGGCACGGTGACACCCCTGACACGGCTTTAACTTTAGATCCAGTACAAGCAGTAGGCAACACCACCTCTGAGATTCTCAACCCAGAAACCGACCCAGTCGAACTAATTGTCGAAGCCTCCCCCTTGATTCTAGTACTTGCAAACACACCACCGTTGAAAATAGGACAGATCGAGTCTTCAGATTCCTTAAGAAATAAGGCTCTCCAGTGGCTTAGTAACAACATGCATATATCTCCCTGGGGCAAGGAAAAACTATCTGATGATCTGCTTACAGCAAGAAGGGTTAAGTGGATAGGCACCAAGGCAAAGAAATTCCAAGGGGATTGTGTGGTTTTGAATTTCAAGGGCCCTGAAGTATTGCCTGATGTCCTACGAAACATCTTCTCTCCACAACATAGAACAGCAGAAATAGTACCACTGACACTGGATTTCTTCTATAGCAGAAGAGGTCTAGTAGCTAAACCTAGCATACTGAGAACAAAGTGGACAGTTGTGGGAAATAGAAGGGTCAGGATTAACCCAGTATGCGAGTGGGGGCTAAACTTGGATAACCACTACTCAGTGTTAACTGACCTAAACGAGTGTGATTGACTCGTATGTGCCTCTCCCGTTCCTCCTGAAGTTCAGTTGGACCAAGGATATGTTAAGACCCCCATTTCAGACGAGCCTCTATCACACAAACTGTCCCTGGTCTCTAATGTATCCTTCACTCCTGTTCCAGAGGAACTAAATAGAGCTCAGATGGAACAAAATAGAGTTCAGATGGAACAAAAAAGAGCATTAGAGGTAATTGAGAAGTTACCAACATTGAGTGGTGCCGTAGCCCGAGGCATAGATCTTGTAGAAACAATAAATACCCCTGATATTGTCCAGATACGCCACCAAAAGGCCACACCGCCATTATCTATTATCTCTTGGAATATAGCTGGAATTACAAACAAGCTAAATATCCCAGATTGGGTCGACTTTATCGATCACTACGATATTATCATGTTGCAAGAAACTTGGTCGCTCACACCAATTTTCCGGCAAGGGTACTTGAACTTTTACGTTCCGGCCATAAGAAACCGAGTGGGTCGTCCCTCTGGGGGCCTGTTAATTTGGGTACGCCAAACTTTGAATAGCTCGGTTAAGCAAAGGTCTATACCCTCCAATGATATTCTAGCACTTGACATTAGCTGGCAAAATGGCCAACAATTAGCCCTGTTTAATCTTTATTCCAGGGGAGCTGCTAGGGGTAAACCATCAGAGACCTTAATGACCCTTGAGTATCATATTGAAATGCTACCAGTGCCACCTCATATAATAATAGGCGGGGATTTTAACACCACCTTCGAACCCTTGGGCGAGGAGGATAGGATCCTGGCAGAAGATGAGGATACCAAGTGGAGAATTCCTCAATTAGACATCCCAGTAATTAAAAAATGGAGCACAGTAGCAATTCAATTGAAAAGTTTTTGTCTTTCTAGAGGGCTCAGAGCAGTAAATGGTCGGGCATCGTCAGATTCAATGGGGAAAAATACTTTTGATAATGGCCGATCGGCCAGTAGAATAGATTATATACTTCTGGATGTAAGAGCCTGGGATAAATTGGTAGATATGGAAGTGAAGGACAAAATAGAAAGTGACCACAATCCTTTGTGCCTGACACTCCATCCCTACCATGAAATGCCCGATCATCCAAGAGGGGATCATATGGTTACACAAGACCTTGTAAGCTCAAATAACCTCCGCCACTTGAAGTGGAGTATGCTCCTAGAAGACATTGCCAAAATAGAGACTTTAAAGGAATTAGTGGTGGATGAAGTCTCTAAGATTAAGTCCCATTATGGGATGACTGACTTCACAGACTACATGATGGCTGCTCATGAGAAACTGTTTTCCAAAATTCAAAGTTTTTTTGTTAAAACAGTAGCCTCAAATAAAAAGAAAAAGGTCCAAGAGACTAGAGGGTGGTATGACAAGAGCTGTAGGGTAGCACAAGATAATCTTAGCATGGAACTAAGATTAGGAAGTGCAGAAACAGTAAGGCTGGCGAGAAACCAGTATAGACAGGCTCAAAAATTAGCAAAGAAGCGTTGGGATGAGGATTGTTGGCGAGAACTCAAGGAGGCGTGTGCCTCCAAGGACTCAAAGCGCTTCTGGGCTTCAGTAAAATGGGCAAAGGGTGGCATAGCACTCCAGCCTACGAATCATGTCCCGAAAAGCAATTGGTTAGAATACTTCCAACCACAGTATGCTCGTAATCCCATGTTTAACAATGATTGTCCTCCTCTACAAGTTTACTACAAATCACCTATATTTGTTGAAAGGGATGTGAGTATTGTACTGGATTGTGTAGCAGGGGGTAAAGCTCCAGGTATGGATGGAATTCCGGCAGATATCTTTCTATCGGATCGGAAGTCCTGGTGTAGCTATTTTGCAATGCTGGCCAATGCGGTGGCTATGGGAGGGAAAGTGCCTGCTTCATGGAAGGGAGCTGAAATCATTCCCATATATAAGAAAGGTGATCGATCCCTGGCTAAAAACTATAGACCCATTAGTCTGATCGATACAGCACAAAAACTAATGGGCCGATTAGTCCAAAACAAACTGCAGCAATGGATCGACGAAAAAAATATTTTGTCATCTTATCAAGCTGGGTTTCGTCCCTCAACTAGTAGCGTTGACCAAGTCCTCCACTTCTTAACCATCTACTGGAGAAACGTTACTCTCAAAAAGGGGACATTGTATGCAGTCTTTGTGGACCTAAAAGCCGCTTTCGACTTGGTTCCCAGGGAAAAACTCTGGCAGACCTTGGCGGACGTAGGCTTAAGCCAGGAATTGCTTACACTCCTTGTTCGCCTTCACGAAAATAATTTTGCAAGAATAAGATGGGGCAAACAAGGAGAAGTAACTGATCCCTTTCCGGTAGAACGTGGGGTGAGACAAGGGTGTGTCCTAGCGCCAACCCTCTTCTCTATTTATATAAATGGTATCGTCGAACATCTAGAGAAGATTGCTAGTGACGCCCCAGTAATTGCTGGCTCTCGTGTACCAGTCCTCATGTTTGCGGATGATACACTCTTACTTTCCCGCACCCCCAGTGGGCTCCAAAAAGTGGTTGATGCCTTTGGTGTATTTTGTGATGGGAGGGGTCTTGAATTGAACACCACCAAAACAAAATTCATGTGCCTCAACCAGCAGTCCACCTTCAAAGGTGTAATAAAATACAAAGGTACACCCCTAGAAAGAGTGGACTCTTTTTCTTACCTAGGCATCACCCTTCAAGAAAACATGAGCTGGAAACAACATATAACCACAACCTTATTAAAGTTTAGGCAGCTAGCAGGCGCAATTACCCTAAAACACCGCACCTCGCTGACAAAGCCAGTAAACTGTGTGCTGGAAATTTATTCTATAAAAGTCCTGGGGGCTTGTTTATATGGCTCTGAACTATGGGGGTTTTCAAATTTGAGAGAACTGGGTCGAGCTGAAAACAGGTTTTTACGAGGGATTGTGATGGTCCCCCAAAGTACACCGACAATCCCGCTAAAATTGGATCTGGGAAGAAAATCCATAGAGGACATAGCGAGGCTACGCCCTCTTCTATATTGGAGACGGATTATGGTGACTCCAGAACTAAGCCACTATGCAGCGGCATTGACGGACGTCATTAAATTCGACCGCTTCCATAGTATTCCATGGTTAAGGGAGCTCCGGGGACTCCTTATAAAATTGAAATTGGACTATCTATGGGAAACCAAAGATGTAACCTGCTTCCCTACGAAGGCAAAGTTAAAAGACCTATATTGGGAAATGGTATATCTTACAATGTTTAGTGACAGTACAAGCTCAAATTTAACATCTCGCTTCTTAAATATAAAAATGTACCCTTCTTGCGAACCCTTTTGGGACATTATTGAAAAACCCTACGATAGAAAACTTTATTTTCAATTTCGCATAGGTACACTCCCGCTGAACGCGTTTAAGAAACACTGGTCCCCGGCATGGGATGAACATTGTCACCATTGTAACGAACAAACTGAACACATTTCCCATCTCTTGTTCTGTTGTCCTCTGTACTCGTCCCCCAGACGTAAATGGTTAAAACCTGTGTGCTCATACTTGGGAACCCGTAGCCAATCTGAAGCCCTCAGGATACTTGAAACAGATTGTTCCACATTGCTTGTGGTTGGGGTAGCAAAATTTTTGGCTTGGTCATGGCTAATTCGTACCCGATCGTTAATGGCAATTGCATCATAATGAAATTATGTATTTTGCACTTTGTCATATGGATTATTGTGTTTTATCCTAGAAAATCCATTTTTTAAGAATTGTGATAATCTGATGTAATTTGATGTATTTTTATCATGTATTCATTCGACATTTAATGTTTAATATGTATTTTTAGAACTATTTTTACATGTAGTATTTATTGTATTAGGGCTAGGTGAACGCTTTTATGACAAATGTCGAATAAAGCTTTAAAAATGAAAAAAAAATGAATCATTCCCCCCCTGTGAGCTAAGGAGACATATGCCCCAGGTGCTCCTGTTGAGACCTCTTGTGGATACCTAGGCCTCCCCCTAGAAATCCTGCTTAACTGTGTGATGCCAAGGTTATAATTCCCCACGGTATTGCCTCTTTTGTAGTGGTGTAGAGGGGATTTTCACTGGAAATGTTGTGACCTGAGCCTACGGTCATTATTGGCATTATCGCAGCCAAGGTATACTGATGTTTTACCCTTGAAGGTGGATTGTATGTTGTGGTGCCCTTTTATTGCAGGTGTGCCCCTATGCTGGCCTGATGAGTTATTCCAGGCCCCTGGTTATGCCCTTGTTAATGAGCCTGCCGTACTGATTTCGTACAGGTGCTCCTGACTAGTACGTGCTGTAATGCTCTGTTGTTGTTCTTCCCTAACAGGGGTTGGGTTGGTGTTAATGTGCATGATGATTAACTATGCTAATGTAGAACTTTTGCAATTACAGCCTTCCTAAGGATGAGAGCCCGAGTTGGCCCCGCCAGATTGGCTCCAAGGCTAGTGTTCATTTAACCACCCTTTTTCCTTTCAGCATGGACTTTGGACTCAATCCTTTTTGTCCCATGTAAATAATTCCCCATGATGTACTTGGCTCTAGCGCCAGTTGGCGCCTTGTTGTGAATACCAGTGTATTTTTCCTTTTTACCTTGCAGGTTGGAGATATCACTAAATGTATTCTTTTTCCAACCAAAGGTGGTGTCGTGACTCTTTTGTAGTGTGATTGGTGTGTCGTCTGGGGGTACTGCGTGAATGCTTCACATGTCCTCGAAGTTTGGCCTGCCCGCTTGATGCCATGCTACCCCCTTGGAGATTTGGGCAACCCCCATTTCCAACATTTGGTGGCAGAGCGGTGGGATAGGACTTGTGTTTGCGCAGTACCACAGCGGCCACAGGTTACACCACAAGTAGAGCCTTGTGGTGGGGATTATTGTTTGGAAGATTGTTTGCTAAATTGCTTCCTCCTGAAGGGTGTTCTGAACTGTCCGCTTGTTCCACTGGGAGGGTGTGTCCCGGGTGTACCTCGCCACGATGGGGTTGATTTACCAGGAAGTGGAACTGATGGAGTACATCGAACAGGAGGTGATAGACTTCCTCCTGGAGAGAGGGATACCCCTAGTAGGGAACATTAGGAGGAATTTGTTTCTCTATGAGGCCCTCAAGAGGGGAGAGCCCTTAGAGATTGATGGGGACTTGTCTGACTACCCCCCCGAAGTTTTGAAGGGTCAGTGGGTTAGAGACCAGAGAGAGGGCTCCCCATCCAGAACCCTGGGAGGTAATTGCTCCGATGAGGAGGAGGAAGAGTCTAGCAGGGCAGAGACGCCAGTAGCTGTGGAGGACACCGAAGATAGGGAGTCTTGCACTGGGTCCAGTCCCGGGGGCACTGCCCCATCCCTTTCCCTGTCCCCAGAAGAATGGGTAGATAGGAGAGAAGTAAGGGAGCATCAGCTGGCGCTGGCAAAGCTCAGGCATGCCGAGGGCTTAGCGCAGCTGAGGGTAGAAGAGCAGCGACTAGAGACTGAAAAAGTCCTAGCGCTGGAGAGGATGGCGGAGGCGGAGAGGGCCTTCGCCAGGGAGAGATCAGCTCAGGTGGGTAGGTTGTCCCCTGAGAGTGGTTTTAGGAGTCTGGATTCACCGAAAAGGGTGGGATCCAGTGGTGGCAGCGAGTGTAGGTCCAGTGCAAGGAGTCCCACTCCCGAAGCCCAAGAGACTGTGCCTGATTCCCCGGAAGAGGAGGACGGGTTAGTATTTAGGGGCAGGGGAAAGCTGTTCCATCAGTCCTGGGGAGAGTTCGAGGAGGAGTGTTGGACTGTACTGGAGGATTGGGTGGTGAGGAGAGCAGTGGAGGATTGGGAAGGGCTGTGCCATGCCGTTATCCGGGAGCACATGCTGAGGAGTTGTTTCCCAAGACTGCGTCACCATCTGGTGCGGTGCGGGTTCTCAGACCCCAGGGAACTTGCACGGGAGGCAGACCTCTGGGTAAGTGCCAGAGTGTCTGGGAAGGCTGAGGGGAGTGATCCTGAAGGGAGTGAGACGGGGAGGTGTCCCGAGGTGCCCCAGCTGTGGTCACTGGGCCTGGAGTGTTCTTTAAGAGAACCCCAGGTTGGGAGACTAGGCTGTCCCGATGTGTCATCCAGAGGAAGGGATCCCCTCATGTCAGGAGGACCCGGAGCATCAATAATCGGAGCTCCAGTGGTTCGGGGGTCTGACCAGTCGCAGGGTTTAGATCCTGGACTGGGGTTCCAGGTTAAGGGGTTGCCTGACCTGGAGGGTGGGGTACCTGTAATTCAGGTCCCTACCAATTTGACTCCCAGGGGTACTACTCCCAGTGGGAGGGTGCGGAACTCTGGGAGGGGGTGCGGAGGGAGGAAGGTCTCTTCTCTGTCACCAGCTCAGCCACAGGGCGCAGATCCTGGGTTGGGTGGCCAGGGACAGGGTTTGCCTGCCCTGGTGGGAGGGACCTCTGTAACCAGAGTCCCCCCGGAAGTGACTCCCAGGGGTACTTCTCCGGGTAGGAGGGTGCGGAACTCGGGAGGGGGTGCAGGGAGAGGGAGGACTCGCCCCTGTCACCAGTTCAGCCTGTGGGTTTCGACTCCAGGTTGGGGAGAGAGTTGTGTGAGGGTGTCCCCAGGCGTAGGAGATGGAGGAACCCTTGGAGGAGAAGTAGGGGGAGGAGAGCCTCGCCCCTAAGGGCTGGTCAGTCTGAGGGTGTAGACCCCAGATGGGTGGACCAGTGGCAATTTGGAGAGAGAAGAGTGGTCCAAGAGAATTACAAGCCTGAGGCTAGAGCCTCCCACTCTAGGAAGGAGAAACATCCCACTAGGGAACACCAGTGGGGTGGTTTTGTTGGTGAGGGGAGGGTTGCGAAAGAGAACCATTGGGTTCCAGAGTGGAGGAGAGACTGCAGGTGCTCCTGTAGTTGCAGGCCTGCGTCCACCTTTTTCCGCCCCAAGCAGGGAAGCCCATCAAGGCATTGATCAGTCTACCCTGGCTTTTGGCTGGGGGGGGAGTCGTGTTGGACTTGGCCTTTTCCACCCAAATTTTTCGCTTTTGACCCCCTTATCTAGATTGTCTCCCCCATGGGATTAAACCTGTATAGGCCATGAGTGGTGAGAGACCCCTTGTGAAAAATGTAATTACATGACATAATGTGAGCACTTGTAAAATCCCCCATTTTAAAAGTGCACCTGATTGAAATGTATTGTATTTAAAATGGATGCCATGGCCCTGGGTTTTGCCACTGGACTGACATAGGTCAGCGGACTAGATAATATTACCCAGCTACCCCTAGTTTTGGAGGGAAAGCCTGGCACCCAGGGTGCTCAACCCCTCCCCTTGAGCCAGTGTGAACCAGTTATCCCCAACATTCCGGAAGGTGCTGGCTCTGTGAGGGAGGAGGGTATAAATAGGGAGAAGTGTCACCAGAGAGTCAGTCAGCGCAGGGACAAGGAAGAGAGGGGACCTGCTGTGAGGTGCTACCGCCACATGGGCCTGTGAGCTGGGCCCTGCACCCCTAGAACCCCCCCCTCTGCTGTCCCCATGGGCCCCTGACAAGGGAGGGCCCCTGACTAGGTCCCTGTCACAGTTGGGATCTTGAACCATGCCAGCGCCGCGCTGAAAGAGCACTGGGAAGGGAAGGAGCTAATTGGATTCCCCCCAGGAGGTGAGGAGTTTGCCCCTGAGGAACTGCAGTGGGACTGTCTACCCCCTCTGGAGGAGCTGTGGCCCCCCCTTGGAAGCGCTGGGCCGTGTGGAGCCGCCTGAGGAGGATTGGGCCCCTATCCAGGTCACTGACGCTATTTGACCGGGTACCACGCCAACGCTGAGGGAAAGAGGTGCCCAGAAGAGGAGGAATGCTGTGGGCTTGAACCCCCCTCCCCGTGAGGTGCGCCTGTCAGACGCTGTTTGGGGAGGTTGGTGCCCCCAGGAAGCTGTGTTCCCCCTAGGAAGCGCTATAATTTGGAAGCGCTAATCTGCCCCAGAACTGCCGTGTGGGTGCAAGGAGCAGTGCGCTGTGAATAGCGCCGTGGTCTGAGGAGTAGTGCGCTGTGGAAAACGCTGTTTCCTGAGGAGACTGTGGCCTCCTGTGAATAGCGCCGTTTGAGGAGGCGCGCTTTTGCCACTATATAGAGAAGTAACTGAAAGGGAGCCTACCCCTTATTGCCGCTGGAAATCACCGCCGCGGCCCGGCGCTATAGTGGGGATTCCCCCCACTGCTGTGGGGATCGTTGCGGCCGCCGAAGTGAAGGAAGGGCCGCGCTCGGCCCTGAGGCCGCCGACTCCCGCATCACGTGACGGGGGCCAGGCTGCATCATCGGCCCGCCCCCGCCGCGCACGGATTGGCCTGCGCGGCCGTGACCTCGGAAGGCCGCGCAGGGATTGGCTGTTGGCCGGGAAGGCCCGGAGAAGCGGAATCCGAGCCCCGGGTCCCCGTGAGGTAGGAGGGGGACCCGGGTGAAGCGCTGTTGTGGGGCCCCCGTGGACGAAGGGGGAGCCCCGAGGATTGAACGACCGGAGCGGGAGCTCACCCCGCCGGTCTGTGCCCGTGGACGAAGGGCCGGTGCCGGGAGGACGTGCTGCTGAGGGAGGTGGGGCCGGGGCACACTGTCGGTGCCAGCCTTGCCGGCACGGAAGAGGCGTCGCGAGGGTGTCTATTCCCCCTGGGGGTGCCCCAGAGGGAGCCCGGCTCTCGGGAGGTGGGGGCATCGAGGCACATGATCGGTGCCTGCCTCCGCCCCGGCCTGGAAGCCAGTGAAGCCTTGCTGCTACTGGCAGTACCGAAGGAAGAGCTCTGGAAAGCTGGTGAGTGGGAGCTCGAGCGGAGCAACCCTGGGAGGGACCTATATGACTTCCAAGTCCCGGAGGGGACTCCATCAGTAAAAGACTCACCAACCGGTACGCAGCTGCCCGTGGGGACCGAACCAAACCCAGTAAGGTGCCCGGAGTAAAGGTTATTGTGGAGGACATGGTCCCCCCAGTGTGATTAGGGGGCCCATGAGGAGGGAGGAGGCCCGGTGGTCCCTTTACTGCTGTTGAAGGTCTGTTGCCCCCCCCTGCTCCCATACTCCTGTTCCGGGCTAATGTGCCTGGGCCTTAATGAGATGTGCATTCTGGGTTGAGGGGTTGTCTGCCCCTTGATTAAGGCCTGCCCCACCAGATAAACGCGGGATTGCCCTCATTGAATACTATTGGGGTGGAGAGAATCATTCCCCCCCTGTGAGCTAAGGAGACATATGCCCCAGGTGCTCCTGTTGAGACCTCTTGTGGATACCTAGGCCTCCCCCTAGAAATCCTGCTTAACTGTGTGATGCCAAGGTTATAATTCCCCACGGTATTGCCTCTTTTGTAGTGGTGTAGAGGGGATTTTCACTGGAAATGTTGTGACCTGAGCCTACGGTCATTATTGGCATTATCGCAGCCAAGGTATACTGATGTTTTACCCTTGAAGGTGGATTGTATGTTGTGGTGCCCTTTTATTGCAGGTGTGCCCCTATGCTGGCCTGATGAATTATTCCAGGCCCCTGGTTATGCCCTTGTTAATGAGCCTGCCGTACTGATTTCGTACAGGTGCTCCTGACTAGTACGTGCTGTAATGCTCTGTTGTTGTTCTTCCCTAACAGGGGTTGGGTTGGTGTTAATGTGCATGATGATTAACTATGCTAATGTAGAACTTTTGCAATTACAGCCTTCCTAAGGATGAGAGCCCGAGTTGGCCCCGCCAGATTGGCTCCAAGGCTAGTGTTCATTTAACCACCCTTTTTCCTTTCAGCATGGACTTTGGACTCAACCCTTTTTGTCCCATGTAAATAATTCCCCATGATGTACTTGGCTCTGGCGCCAGTTGGCGCCTTGTTGTGAATACCAGTGTATTTTTCCTTTTTACCTTGCAGGTTGGAGATATCACTAAATGTATTCTTTTTCCAACCAAAGGTGGTGTTGTGACTCTTTTGTAGTGTGATTGGTGTGTCGTCTGGGGGTACTGCGTGAATGCTTCACATGTCCTCGAAGTTTGGCCTGCCCGCTTGATGCCATGCTACCCCCTTGGAGATTTGGGCAACCCCCATTTCCAACAAGTGCATATCAAGTTTTGAGTAGATCTTTACCTCAGCTAACGTAGTAATGATTTAATCTATTTTTGGTAACATCAACCCAAAGGGCTCTATTACAACTTCTCAAATCAACACATATCCTGTGCTCATTGATTTTCTTTATTTACGTGCCACTATCATAGGGAATTATCACAAGATGGAATCTGCAGGCTCAATAACACTTTCTTTGCACAACTTCATGAGCAACTCACTCAATTCCTTTTAATGAATATCAAACATCTCTATTTGTGCTTCATTGGTATACTTCCTTCCTTTACCTTAATAGTGTGTTCAAAATCTGTTAAACTCCCTATTTCCTCACAGTAAATGTGTTCATTCTGCTGTAGAACCCTACTCAGATTTTCGACATTTACTTCATTATTTACTCCTAACACTTGTTGCTGTGAACAAAGTCTTAAAACAATGCCCAAACATCCTTGGTGATGCCAGCCTAATATGTCTGGGCCTTCCACCGACGGGTATATCTTTCTAACAACAATGCATCCTTTGAATTCCACTTCAGTTTCAGCATAGTCTATGAAATTAATACTTGTACCATCATATCCCCATGGCTTTATATAAGAAGGAATCAAAACCAATTCCAACACCCGATCCTGTAAAGTGCCCTGTGAGATGATGGTCATTTGGAACCCTGAGTCCGTCAAAAGTAGAATGGACACCCCTCCTATAGCAAAGTCTTCAATTGAACCTCTCGTAAATGGCACACCTTCTAATGCACTTCCACACATAACATAAGACTATCAAGACTGTTGTCCAACCCCTCATCTGACTCCCCATTACTGTGTTGACCTTGTTGTTTCTAACACCTGTTTTGTTTTTGCAGACCGTAGTAAAATGCCCCAACATCCCTAATATATAACACCCTCTTACCCTATTGCAGAACACTGTTTTGAAGTAGCTATTTGAAATTTAAAACCACATCTAAAGCAATAGATGACACTCGTAAAGTCTGGATTTGGGGGGGTCCATTTAATAATCTATAGGGTGTTGTCATAGCAAGGTAACAATGAGTAGGATCAGAGAATCTTGTGGAAGAGCAGGCCTTGGAGATCAAGGTCTGGGATGGATGTAACTTCAATGGGTAAGATATCTGTTACCTAGTAGATTTACTTTGCATTTAAAGCAGGCAGTTAAGGGGTTGGATCGGGTCTCAGGAGGAAGAGAGCTCCAAATTATGTGGGTGCATCCGGAGAAGGAACAGATGTAGGTTTTCTTTTTTTTTTTATATGTAGAGCCTCAGTAGAAGAGGGCCAGTGCTTCGTAAAGTTCTGTTCTCGTCTGATATGGTGAGTTTCTTGGCCAGGTAAGTTGGAGGGTTGTTGTGAAAAGCTTTGTGAGTCAAGCAGGCAATTTTTAGATGGCTCTTTGCCTCATTGGTAGCCAGTTCAGTGGTTTGAGGACTGGGGTGATGTGTTTGCTTTTCTTTGTGCCTGTGATGAGTCATATCACTGAGTCAATAATTGCTTTTAAAGGTGCAGTTGTGCTTCAGATAGTCCCATGAGGGTGGTACTGACATTGTCTCATTTGGTGATCACTAGCACTTGAACCACTACTCTGAGATCTGCAGACTGAATAAATGTTGTTGTTTTCTTAGTGCATGTAGTTGGTGCCTCTCATGGCAGCACTGATGTGATCCTCCATAGAAAGGTAATTTTTCAAGAGTATTCCAAGAACTTTAGATGAGTTTATGATGTGAGGGGTACAGTTCAGGACTGTTAGATGTAAGAGCCATTCTTTGATGTTAGGAGTGTGGTTAGGTGGAGAGATTAGGAGGAATTCAGCTTTGAGGGTGTTCAGTTTGAAGTGGTTGTGAGTCAGCCAATATTGAGTTTCTGTCAGCGCAACCCTGCCCCAATGGG
Organism: Lissotriton helveticus; assembly: GCF_964261635.1. Taxonomy (NCBI): domain Eukaryota; kingdom Metazoa; phylum Chordata; class Amphibia; order Caudata; family Salamandridae; genus Lissotriton; species Lissotriton helveticus. The sequence continues at coordinate 384,014,537 of NC_136070.1, read as the reverse complement.
AATGGTCCAGCCTGAACTGACATGCCAGGCCAAGTCCTATCTGAACAGGAGCGTAAGCAATCCAGGACAGGTTTCACCCTACCTAATTCTTCACAGCCAGGTATAGCTTAATTCCAATGACACAATGTGTATTTATATTGTTATTATTTTACAAACGTTTAGTTAAATTAACATTATTTCCTATGGGATTTACATTTAAGTCCCTGTATCCATTTTTTGTTAGGGAGGGAGTTCTAGTAACAGGGGCTGTCCACGTGTGGTGCTAGACTTAGTACTGATTTTATTTAGGTGTAAAGTACACTTGTAAGTTAGGCTCATCCTCCTTTACCAGATGCCAGAGAGGTGAAGAAAACTAATAATGTTACTCAAAAGTGTAAGAGTAAATTTACCCATGTGAATTATTCGTAAGTGTATGTATTTATATTGCCGTTTCATTCCAGATTAATCCAAGTTAGCCAGTTAGATCACACATACCTTCAAGAACGAACATCTACAGAAATTATTTGATTGGGACATCCAAACACAACAAACCTATTCAAGAAACGCTTGACTGAAACACCTATTTTGTGCATTCAGACTGCCGCCAAGTTTATTGTTGAAACCTCTGACTGATTTGTGGGAACAGTGTTGTTGCAGTCTTAGTGTGATGATGAATTAGAAAATTACATGTTCTGCCTGAATGACTGTGAACAGAACTATTTGGTCTTAGAAAGGGAACTTCTGGCAGTGAGACTAGCTTGGATAGAAAGGAGGCATCATTTTAACTGAAACACATGATCCTTTTTTAGATCTGGACTGACCATGGACATCTAAATGGTATTTGCAACCTACAATGCAGGATAAGACAGCATGCTCAATGGGCTTATTTCTTGTATCAGTATGACTTTGTCATTTATACTTCTTGATTCAAGAGCTCTCTTGTTGATTCCATATCTAATATCTTGAAACTCCAAATATTGTAATAAAACCATCATTCAAACTCAATTGTTGGCACTGTTAAAATATTATGACAATGTCTATGTCTCACTCATTATCAATTGGGCCAAAGGTTCTTGAAGATCTAAGTATTCCATTAAAACAACATGAAGATCTGTAGTTTCGACTGACACTGTATATTCCCAACAGGAATCATTATGACCACAATATTGCAAATATGCCAGGTTTATGGTTTTGCTGGTCATGGAGAGGTTTAGGGCACTCTTGAGTTTGTATTGCAATTCTTCTGTTGCCATCTGTGCACAAGAATGTTAAGCTTTTCAGACCTTTCCCGTTTATGTCCAAGGAAATAAGTTAATTCCAAACCATATAGTTAACTAAAATCCCATCTGGTCAATCGTGAACGATGGCATACTATATCAACCACATTTTTCATTGGGTTGCCTCCTTCTGAAGAATATCGAGTCATAGTGGTGATCACTAATTTATTCAATATGATCACTCAATTTTCTCCTTTTAAGGTTATACCATATGTTTCCACCATGGCTAAACATTCATCACAGACATCTCTTGACTGAATGTACTTTTTCACACCTTCATTTCAGGTTGTGATTCCTAATATTTTCAAGTTTCTGGAGAGAATTATGTAAGTTGTGACATAGCAATCTGACTTATTATTCTGTTTTCATCCCAGACTAATGATTATATTGAGCAGACTAATCAGAGTCTAGAACAGCTCATACTGTAGTTCTGTAATGCAATCCAAAGTAATTTGATGTCCTTTCTTTTGATTGCAATTCTATTCACTGTACTACTGAAGTTTCTCCATTTTCTTTATGTGTGGTTTTCAACCAAGGGTTGTTCCATTCACTCTTCATATCTCTTTATAAGTTTCAACTGCAGCTGAGTTTATTGATCATTTGGAAACCGAGATTCAAGATCATGGAAAGACTAGTTCAAGCTAATGAATAGAACAAGGAATATTGTGACATTTAAAGATCTCTGACACCAACCTATTTTGTTGGAAATAAAGTCTGGTTATCTTTTGCTTTTTAGCATCCAATTCCAATTCCAAAAAGCTTTATTCGACGTAAAAAGTCATAAAAGCACAAACATACATAAAGACCTTTCGCATGATGTCTATAAGCAAATCATATATACACACTAGTCGAATTCAATACATACCCCTTACTTAGGGGAAATATAAAAACCTAAAATCTATGTACAAAGCTAACATTTTGTTAAAAGTTAGTATACTAAAAACTTTGTCAACATAATACAATACATGCTACCAAAAATACAATTAAATATGAGAGAAGCAAATGGTTATACAAAAAAAAATGCATCAAGGCCTGAAATAGAACGCTAATGGGCAGAAACCTCGACAAGGGACCTTGCTCTTATCGCCCACACCCACCCCAGATATTTAGCCATGGCTATAGCGATTGCTTCAGTGGTGTCACTTCTAAAGATTATTTCTGCCTCCTGCACCCTTCTTGTTCCCAAGAGCTTGCAAATGGGAGTCAACCAGGCTCGGTGAGGAGCTTTATACCCAATGCATTTGAACAATACATGGGCCGATGAATGTTTTCCAAACCCCCACACTGGACACAGGTCATTTCTAGGTTTCACCCATTTGCTAGTAAACACTCTGAGCGGCAGGGAGCCCACCCTGAACTGGAAATATAATTTCCGCTCAAAGGGTTTTGAGATGAAGTTCCAATAATGCTCTAAGCCCGGAGTCGGTTTGCAATCCAGGAAAAGCCCTGTAAGGTTGGAGGCCTCACAGCTTCTCACTATGTTGGTCTGTGCCATTTCCCAATATTTGTTTTTCAAGACCTTTTTTGTGGGAAATATTTTTGGGGTCATCCCACAGAGAACTCATGCCCAATGTTATTAGGGTTGCTCTAAGTTGTCTAAGCCATTGTATTTGGTGCAATGAGTCTACCCTTATTACATCTAAGAAACCTGCCGGGTACGCTGCAAGTTCTGGAGTAGACCAGAGTCTATGCCAGTACAAGAGGGGACGTCATTTGACCATTTCTGCGATTGGCTTTCGCCCAAGGTCATTCAATAATGGTTGTATCGGGGTCATATGGGGCAAGCTGGGAATGTTTCTATGGAACTTTTTTTCTGAGACAGTTAGTTTAGATAAGTGCTCATGACCCCAGAGTTCTGCACCATATAAGGTAGAGCTGATGACTTTCAAATTGTAGATCTCCATAGCCGGGCTAATTATCTTAGTATAAGAAGTATTGTATTCTTTTTGTAGCACCCCTGCCAATTGTCGATGTTTTAGGGAAGCTATGTCGACCTGATGTGACCAATGTAATCCCTCCTGGATATTGACCCCATAATATGTAAACTCCTTGACCTGATCTAGCATGACGTTATTTAACCTAATGCCCCCAGTGAAGGCCCTGTGTGGATTAAAGGCCATCAGTTTTGTTTTGGACACGTTGACGTCCATTCCACGAGTGGTACAAAATTTTTCGGAGATTGTTAGTGTCCTCTGGAGGCGACTTGGTGTTTTTGAAAGAATCAACGTGTCACCCGCAAACATTAATATGGGGACTTATTTGCCTGCTAATATCTGTGCATCTGTGGGTGTTAACCTCATACAGTTCACTATCCCATTGATATACAAGGAGAATAAGGTCGGGCCAGTACACATCCTTCTCCTTTCTTTATGGGAAAAAATTCCGTGACATCACCCTGCTTTCCCCAAAGGATCTTAGCCTTATTATCCTCATGTAGCCGGATGATGAGTGTCAGCAAGTCAAGTGGTAGCCCCATTTCATGCAATGACTGCCAAAGTTTGTCACGCGGTACTAGGTCAAATGCTGACCTAAGGTCAACGAAGACTGCGTACAAACGACCCTTCCCTAAGTTAACTATTTTCCACAACACAACAAAATGAACCTAAACACTTGATTGATTGTGCTGGTTAGGGCACAAAACCCTGCTTGAAAGGGCGATAAGGCACAGAATTCATCAATCCAGTCTTGCACTCTATTAAGCACCAATCTGCCTATCACCTTTTGTAACGAGTCAATAAGGCTCATCGGCCTGAAATTCCCTGGGCATGATTAGTCCCCTTTCTTAAAAACAGGGATAATCTCTGCCCCTTTCCAGGATTCTGGGACCGGCGCGCCCTGTGCAATGGGATTTGACAGTAAGTGAATGTACTTACTCCATCTCACTTTATCATAAATTAATATATCCCCCCGTATTCCATCTAAACCCGGGGCCTTCTACGCCATAATTGACTTCAGGCCCACCTCTACATCTGCCTTACTGAAGGCTGCCACTTTGCAATTCTGCCCTCAGATTCATGCTCACTTGCTGCTTATTGTGGTTTGAAATAGTTTACCCACTCCATTTGAGAGACATGGTTTTGGGCTGCTTGCCATCCTCTATCCCATTTGTGTACATTCCAGAACTGATTGGGATTCCTGCTAGCACAAGCCTCCCTCAGCTCATCCCACCTCTTGCTGTCCCATTCCCTTTTTGCGTTAAACTGCACCCCTCGGTATATTGCCCTTGCTGCTCGTACGACTACTGGGACACCTTGTTTAATAGCTACCCCTAGATCTGCGCGAGCCTTTTTGCATTCTAAACAGAACCATCCCTTTTTTGTGGGTGTTAAAACCATTTTTGATTTACCCCTTTTCCTAAAATGCGTAAGCAATTGGCAAAACAAAATTGTCATGTATACATGTGGATCGCTTTAGATCTAATGGATTAGAAACGCTAGCCTGTAAATCACTAATGGCCTGGTCGAACTCTTTATTGATACTGGCTAGTGATAGCGGTAGTTCTTTTACCTTAGCCCATTTTAATCGCCTTAAATCATTCGATGGAACAACATCGGCTGTGATATACCTGTCTGGCCCAACGAGAGGGGCTTTGGGTTGTGAAAGGTCCAGATCCACACATAGAGGGTTATGGTCACTCTCTAGTCTAGCCTGTATTCTCATATCCCTCACTTGATGCCAAAGTTCTAGGCTAACTAGTACATAGTATATCCTGCATGAGCTATAACCATTGTTGAACGTGTTAGCTCCCATTTTGTCAGACTCTGTGCGGCCATTGACAGCCCGTAATCCCTTTTCCATGCATATAGAGTTAATTTGAATCACAGTGTCTGACCATCTTTTTATTGGATCTATCTCCAACTTAGGGACACTCCACTTTAGATCTTCCTCATCTAACGGGTTACCCCATTCACTCAGCAATGGCTCAAATGTCACATTAAAATCCCCAGCGATAATGATATATATGCATCTGTGTGGCTACCTTCGAGAAGGTCATCAAGAGCCGCTAAAACTCCTGACTTTTTCCCCCTGGAGCCTCGCACATAAATATTATATATTTGTGTGATCCTCCTAGTACCTCTGGACAGTCTAACAGCCTGGATATCCTGACTATGGGTGGGAAGAACATGAATATTTAACCCTAATGCTTGCTTCACCCACATTGTTAGGCCCCCTGATGGTATGCCTTTAGGGCCTTTAACGGCCGGGATGTCGAAGTTTAGATATCCTACACGATAGAGGGGAGCTTCTGCCCAGGTCTCTTGGAACAAGCAGATTTCAAACTCCTCAATAAAAGCACTCCATGCAGGGGAACCCATCTTGGAGATTAGTCCTGCGATGTTCCATGACAATAATGTGTTCAATACAGGTAATGTGTTAACAGCCCTATTGCTACATATGTCGACGGGGAATTTGGCTCACCTCCTGTTCTAGACCATCTCTCTGATCAGATGACAAGGAAGGCTCTTTTATGCTCAGTTCCAAACACTCATCCATAGACAAACTTTCCTTGTAGGCCAATTTGGTCAGTTGACATGCTGGCTGCCTCTCAGCCCTAATCGCTGGATGTCAATCTATATTATCCAGAGTAGATACTCCCTGGATCCTAAATTGGTTGGGAACATGTAGCCTGGCATTCACTTCACTCTTGGAGGGGCGTCTAAACTGGATGGCTGAATGACCTGGGGCGCTGGTACGGAATTCAAGGCACACAGATTGTCCGCTAGATCCTCCCTGGCCATCGTGAGCTCAATACAATCCATGGGGTTAACAGTTGCGACCAACCTACGGGCTTTTACTATGTCTTCCCTTATTACAGAATGGCATCCTCTCACATGCCGTATCCAAGGATAGATTTATTTATAAGGGAGTCCTCAATTTCCATTCTTCTTGTGTCATCTAGCTTTGGTACATTTACCATGAGGATTTTTAGAGGATTAGGTATTTTCTTAGGATAGTGAGCTGTGGGCATATTTCTCTGTTCAGCCTCTAGCTGGGTAAAATATGCAGCTACATTCGCATTATGCCATAGCGGGGCCCTCATCCGATCTGCTATGGGAGGGAATTTAGTTTGGCTGTTGGTTAGATTTGGAATAGGTCGAGGCTTTGACATCAACCTCGTGTTCTCTAACAAATGCCTTCCCAAATTGGATAAGGCCCCAACACCCTGAATTTTTTTCTACATGAGAGACAGTAGTTGGTATAAATCTGTTAGTACAGTGCACCATGGTGATGATGTGTCCTGTCTTGGCTATACCCCCTTCGACTGTTTCGCCTCCAACAGTTCTTTTGGCCACATTCTTTTTGAGAGATTTCTGGAACATTGCTGAGATGTTGAGAGTAGTTAATTTACCAACAGGAGACAACCTAGGGGGAGTTGGCTCACCAATAGATTGCACCAAGGGCTCCATTTCTAATATGCCCTCACACTCCGCTATCAGGGTGTCTATTCGATCTAAAACGCAGTTACTACCTGCGTGCAGTTGTAGTTTTCTCGCCTTTTTGCCCTTTCTACCCCGGTTTAAGCTGTTTCCTCCAGCCTCCCCACCGTCTTCCTTGCCGTCAGGCAACTACCTTTTACCCATAGCTATTAGCTATTATACAGTATGGCCACTTCTCACAATCAATACAAGGTGCCTGCTAGTTACCTCAAACAGATACTACCATACATGCATACACTAGCTCCTATATGGCATCGGTAAAAAATACAAAATAAAAGGAGAACCTTTCACCCTACTAATAAGCCAGCTATTACTTCCAGGTAGAACATCAAAGGCCTTACAATCAGTCCCAAACAGGAAAGTATATCAGTACCTTTGGGGTGGTATTTGTCTCTATGTGTCCTCAACCACAGTTCAGCGAACAACAGGGGGGTGGCCCTGCCCTGCCTTTTCCTGTCTATGACGGGCAAGGATGGGCCGGCCGTCGGCCCGCACATGTCCCATGCTGCGGGGCGCCGGCTGTACTTTTTTGCGCCTCCTGGCACGCTGCACAGGCGCTGGTGCTGCTGGTCTCTGTAGTCCCCCTTGTGGCAAACAGACTCACTGGATGTGATGACTCTTTCCGCGCTGCGGGGCGCCGGCCGCACTTTTATGCTCCTCCTGGCGTGCTGCACTGGCGCTGGTGCTGCTGGTCTCTGTAGCCCCCCTTGCGGCAAACAGACTGGCTGGAAGCGATGACTCTTTTGTTGCAAACATTTAACCCTAGGGAATAAATCATTTATTTTGCCTCCTGTCTTGGAACCAACGAGACTCACACTGATGAGACGAGCTTCTAGGTCACGCAGACACCACCTGCATACAACGGAGAAGAAACTCAAATGAATGGCGTCAACACGGTCCTAATGAATGGCATCAACGCGGTTTTTAGCATCTCCTTTTGGATCAATGACATAATATCATTGAACACAGTATCGATTCTCAAAAGAAATTGGACAAAAATATAATTTACCAAAGTATCCCAAACTATAATTAATGAACACAAATACAAATATCAATGGCAAAATATTACCTATGAAAGTATCTATTTCAAGTAATATTGAAACCACAAATATGGCAAACAAAAATATTATTACCTATAGATAAATATATAAAATGTCAATGATATTGAAACACACAATATCAATTACACGAATATTACATTTTAGAACAATAAGATAAAATGTAAATACATTAGAAATTATAATACATTTCAATATATCAAATAATTAGCAAACAAAAATAATGATTACAATAAATTTAATGTAAAGAATAAAGAATAATAAATAAAATTAAACATAAAAATACATTCAAAATATCACAAAAAGCAGATATACAAAACAAACATTACCAGAGCTATGCCAATCAGTATACATCATTATAAAATCAAGCTAAACAAACACTAACCAATTAAAACAACCATAAAGAAGAATGACAGAAAGAGCAGGATGTAGCACATCACTTAAAGGCAAAGAATTGCCTTTGCACATTGAATGCCCTCAAGAAAGCACAATCACTAAGATTACTTATTGGAAATGTACAAAATAATACTCTAATGTTTGCTATTGGATGAATACCATGCAAAATGCTGCTTTTATTAACATGCAAGATAACAACCACCCCCCAAATGTCACCAAAATAAAGGTAAGGCCTGAGCCTGTAACCAGGCGAGGTCGCCCCCACACACCACTGCTTCTGCCTCGTTTTGCTTGCCTTGATTTGCCTTGTGTTTTGCCCTTCGTTTTTTTCTTCCTCATTTTGCCGCCATTTTTCTTTGCTCCCCGGACGACCCAGCTGCCGCTGAGCCGCCCTCTGACCTCCTTTTCCCGCCGCTGACTCCCTGCGGCCCCGCCCCCCTCCTGCCCATTTGCCGCCCGCTCCCGCCACCCAGCTGCTCCTCCCTCCCGGCTCCTCACTTAAGGGGATCGCGCTGAGGTGCAGGGAGCGACCGCTGAGCCTGTAACCAGGCGAGGTCGCCCCCACACACCACTGCTTCTGCCTCGTTTTGCTTGCCTTGACTTGCCTTGTGTTTTGCCCTTTTTTTTCCTTCTTCATTTTGCCGCCGTTTTTCTTTGCTCCCCGGACGACCCAGCCGCCGCTGAGCCGCACTCTGATCTCCTTTTCCCGCCGCTGGCTCCCTGGGGCCCCACCCCCCTCCTGCCCATTCGCCGCCCCGCTCCAGCCACCCAACTGCTCCTCCCTCCCGGCTCCTCACTTATGACGCCCACGCGAACGCGCAGCCGTCACGTGCAGCAGGCGCGCCGAATGTGCGCCGAAGGTGCGCCAAAGGCAAGCCCGTCTGCGCACGTCCGCGCCTGGACCGCGCCCAGTGCCAGGACCCCTGGCCCCCGCCGATGCGAGACCACCCGACAGACCTCCGACGCCGCCACCCTCAACGCACTCAATGCCGGCCGGAACCCCACCTGCTGCTGGGCCACCCCGAAACGCATCCACGGACCCTTCACCTGCAAGGCCTGCAAGTTCACCTGCCTCCGAACCTGCACCGCGCCGGCCAAGCCAAGCACCATCAAGACCCACCTCAAGTGCATCCTGCTCAACACCCGCTCCATCCACAGACACGCCATCGAACTCTGGAACCTGCTCGACACAACTTCACCAGACATCGCCTTCCTCACGGAAACCTGGATGAACGCCTCATCTGCACCCGACATTGCCATCGCCATCCCAGACGGATACAAGATCACCCGGAGGGACCGCATCAACCAGACCGGAGGAGGCATCGCCATCGTACACAAGAACACCATCCGCATCACGACCGACTCCAACGACACCTTCTCCACCGCAGAGCACCTCCACTTCCAGATACACGCCGACCCAAAGACGACGCTCAGAGGCACCCTTGTCTACAGACCCCCGGGACCACGCACACAATTCAGCGACGACATTACGGACTTCATCAGCCCGCACGCCCTCCCCTCCGCTGACTACATCCTCCTAGGGGACCTCAACTTCCACCTGGAGAACAACAAGGACCGTAACACCGCCGCCCTGCTGGACAACCTCGCCAACCTCGGACTCAAGCAACTGGTCAACACCTCCACCCACTACGCCAGCCACACGCTTGATCCCGTCTTCTCTTCCAGCAAGCACATCACCTTCTGCCACTCCACCGGACTTCACTGGACCGACCACAGCTGCGTCCACTTCAGCTTCAGAAGAACCACGACCCACCACCACCCGCAACAGGTTCCTCACAGGAACTGGAGCAAGCTCACCGCCGAGCAGCTCACCACCTCCCTCAGCTAGAACCCACCCGCCAGCACAACAGACCCCAACGAAGCAGCACGCAACTTCACGCAGTGGCTGACCGCCTGCGCCGACGACCTCGCACCACTGAAGAACCCTCCCAGCAGACCCAGAAGCAAGAAAGCCTCCTGGTTCACCGACAAACTCACGGACTCCAAGAAGAACTGCCGCACCCTCGAGAAAACCTGGCTCTGTGACCAGACCACAGACAACATGACCGCCCTCAAACACGCCACCCGCAAGCACCACCAGCTTATCCGCACCACCAAGAAGAAATCACTGAAGGAACGACTGGACAACAATGCCCACGACAGCAAGGAACTCTTCAACATCGTCAAGGAGTTCTCCGACCCCAGCACCGGCAACAACGACATCACTCCTTCACAAGATCTCTGCGACTCTGTCGCCTCGTTCTTCCACCGCAAGATCGCCGACATCCACAACAGCTTCGACGCACCATCCACGCACCCTACCGTCGAACCAACACCCCCCACCGCCACCCTCCACACCTGGACCACGGTGACCACCGAAGACACAGCCCGCACGATGAGCACCATTCACTTCGGATCTCCAACTGACCCCTGCCCCCACCACGTCTTCAACAAGGCCGACTCCACCATCGCACCCCAACTCCGGAACATCATCAACACCTCCTTCAACACCGCCACCTTCCCGGAGAGCTGGAAGCATGCCAAGCTCAGCGCCCTACTGAAGAAACCAACAGCGGACCCCACCGACCTCAAAAACTTCTGCCCCATCTCGCTCCTCCCTTTTCCTGCCAAAGTTATCGAGAAGACCGTCAACAGACAGCTTGCCGCCTTCCTCAAGACGAATGGATCCCTCGACCCCTCGCAGTCCGGTTTCATCGCCAACCACAGCACCGAGACCGCCCTCATCGCAGCCACCGACGACATCTGAGCCATGCTCGGCAACGGAGAAACAGCGGCACTCATCCTCCTGGACCTCTCTGCAGCGTTCGACACTGTCTGCCACCGCACCCTAGTTCAACGCCTAAGCAACATCGGTATCCAAGAGAAGGCACTGGAGTGGATCATCTCGTTCCTTGCCGGAAGAACACAGAGAGTCCGCCTCCCCCCGTTTCGATCCGAGGCCACCGAAGTCATCTGCGGCGTCACGCAAGGATCATCACTCATCCCCACCCTCTTCAACGTCTACATGAGACCTCTTGCAGCCGTCGCACGCCAGCACAACCTCAACATCATCTCCTACGCCGACGACACACAGCTGATCCTCTCCCTCACAAGAGACCCCGACACCGCCAGAACTAGCCTTCACGAACGGATGAAAGACGTCGCCGAATGGATGAAGAACAGCCGCCTGAAACTGAACTCAGACAAGACGGAAGTCCTCATCCTGGGACCATCGCCCTCCGCCTGGGACGACTCCTGGTGGCCCCCCGCCCTGGGACGACTCCTGGTGGCCCCCCACCCTGGGCACCACTCCCAAGCCAACAGACCGCGCACGCAACCTGGGCTTCATCCTGGACTCCTCCCTCTCGATGACCAGACACGTCAACGCCGTCTCCTCATCATGCTTCAACACCCTACACATGCTCCGCAAGATCTTCTGCTGGATCCCGACCGAAACCAGGAAGTCGGTCACCCAGGCACTCGTCACCAGCCGACTGGACTACGGAAACACCCTCTACGCCGGAACCACAGCCAAGCTACAGAAAAGACTCCAACAGATCCAGAACGCCTCCGCCCGACTCATCCTGAACATCCCCTGACGCAGCCACATCTCCGGCCACCTGAGAGACCTACACTGGCTCCCCGTCAGCAAGAGGATCACGTTCAGGCTCCTCACCCACGCACACAAGTCTCTCCACGACCTGGGCCCCAAGTACCTCAACGACCGCCAGACCTTCTACACGCCCACCCGTCACCTACGCTCTACAAGCCTCGCCCTCGCCGCCGTACCACGCATCCGAAGAGCCAACGCCGGAGCCAGATCCTTCTCCTACCTGGCGGCCAAGACATGGAACTCCCTCCCCATCCACCTTCGGCTGACCCAGGACCATCTCGCCTTCAGGAGACAACTCAAGACCTGGCTTTTCGAGCAATAGCGGACCCCTTCCCCAAGCGCCTTGAGACCCTTCCGGGTGAGTAGTGCACTCTACAAATGTTATGATTGATTGATTGATTGATTGATTGATTGATTGATTGATTGATTGATTGAAGGCATGTACTTCAAGATTTAAAAGAGGCAAGCACTAGTTCCCAAGAGCCCACTACTAAAATTCTAAAATATATACTACCTAAAGTACCTGAATACATCACAAGTCATCTACCAGCTATACCAGCTATACCTCCTTTAAACCGCTTAATAGTACAAACTAAGAAAACCACCTGGGATAGTCATATTGCTCCTAGAAGATACCAAGACATCCAAATTCCTGAACACTTAATCACCCCACATAATGATGAACCCTTCTTCCTACATGACAACCTTCCAGAGATTCCAGGAAAAGGGATATTATTGGATTCCAGGGACATGGTTCATATACTTCTCTAGTAACTTACCTCCCGATAATAAAGAAATGGGCCTGTAGTTCCCAAAACAGTGGTTCAAATAAGGTTTATTTAAGAGAGGTTTTAACACTGTGTCTTTTCATACAGGGGGAACTAGACCACTTATTAATGACAGATTAATTAGTTCCTGCTGGAACAACTGTCCCTGTTCCTGGAATCCAATAATATCCTGCACCCCACTCAGACATGATTTAGGCTGCAGCACAGTACCAAAGCAGCACCACTGGATGTAGCTGAGGCCTTAAGATGTTCCTGGATCCTGGTGGCCCTTCTGTTAATATATTCCTGGATCTTAGTGCTGCGTTCGATACAGTTGATCATGGACTTCTTATTCAGAAAATTACTAATGTCTGAATAACATAAAGTTCACTACAATGGCTTTAGTGTTTTCTTTTGGGAAGGACCTTTCAGGTGTTGGATAAAATGTGTTCCCTTGAAATGCAGAGTACCCCAGGTAAGGGATTTAGTCCCACGCTTTTCAATCTCTGCATGCACCCTCTTGCCGAGATTGTGTGAGCATTTGGGATGTCTGTTGTATCGCATGCAGACGACAGCCAAATCTCACCTAAGCATGTTCCAAAACAACTTGCTCCGGGTTTGAAGGAAGAGGCCAACTGGATGACCAGCTGCTACCTTAAACTCAATCGGGACAAAACAGCAATTAAGCTGTTGGGCAATGATCGGAACAGTCAGTCCTTTTCAGACTTGCAGGACTGTTTGGGAACTGCACCATCCCCAAAAACTCCCATAGAAAGCTTGGGGGCATGACTTGACAACTGTCTTTCAATGGAATCTCGATCATGGAATCTTTTAGCCAGTTGTTGTGACCTTCTCAGAATGCTTAGAAAAAATCTACGTTTGCTCACCCTCCTTGCTAGAAGGCTTGTTGTCCTGACATTGGTCTTATTGCACTGGACTACGGCAACTCTATATATCTGGGAGCACCTCAATACTTTATTCAGAGTCTTCAAGTTATACAAAATGTAGCTGCATGCCTCCTTTTAAAAATGTGGTGATATCAGTCAGCCCAGAATGGGGGCATGGGCAGCAGGGACAATATGGCGGATGCATTGTAATAGTGCTCGGCCCTCTGTCCCCGTAATCCATCACTATTAGCCTGTGATCTGTGAGATACTGGAGCAGGCTCTGGATTTGGTGTGCACCACAACCCCGCAGGCAAGCAGAGCAAAGCGATACATTAAGTGGCCAGCTCCTGGGGCAAGGTGAGCTGTTTGGAGTCCATCCTGGCTGCGAATGTCATACCGCGCACCTCGACTGCAGCCTGAGACACGAGGCTCACAGCTTTCTCTTTGTAACTGCTAATTAGGAGGTCTGCTCGTGGGCGGCTGATTGCCCAATGTTACAAAGCGTGAGGCTGGCATAAACTCCCTGTAGTTGAAGACTTCCTGTACATAACTATTATACTCCCCTATGATATGGAGTGAGGGTGTTGGTGCTGCTCAGAGGTGGTCACAGCGACGGAAGGGTTTTGTAGACCCGCACTGCATTGTATGGTGGCAAAGGACCCCCACTGTTGGTCCAATCAGTTGGTGGCCCGCACTCAGGTGGCTGGTGTGTTCCCGGGTCAGTAGAGTGTGACTACTTGGATATTCTTAGTACCAGAGCCACGTCTAGCAGCTGGGGACCCACCGAAGGGTATATTACTGGTGGGAGCTCTCATGTGGTATACTTACCCAGAGTCACGATTGCACGGTGGGGCGAGTTGCTATCCCTGGGCCCTTTAGTGGCAGTACAAGTGGAAAGGACCCCTGACACCGCTCGGGAGGAGAGGCGGCATGAGCCCGGTGTTGGCACATGCTCTGTGTCTCAGGTTGCACGGACTGACATTAAACTGGGTGACGCCGTGGAGTGACCCTACGGGAAGCTCCAGTGGTGCGGTTGATGGCTTTTTGTTGGTCACGAGACCATGGGTCGCACTAGGGGGGCTGGGTCGAGGGCCTCCTCACAGGTAGCGGGGTTTGTGATGCTAACCCACCACAACCAATAAAGGAACAAATGGCTCAGGATGATCGTCTGGACACTATACTACGAGCCATTGAGTGCTCTAGTGCATCCATGGAATCTAAATGGGAAAGAAATGGCTCTGGACCTTAACCTACTAAATGCGGATCATCGGAATCTGAAGGATCGAGTTGAAGCCGTAGAGCAGGAGATCGCTGAATTGAAGCCTGCCACGGAGTTCAAAGACAAACAGCAGAATGCCGGCGAGGCTCGGATTTGGTATCTAGAGGACCGCATTGAGGATACAGAGGGCCGCTACCGGCAGAATATTGTCTGACTGATTGGGATGCCGGAAGGTGCAAAGGGTCAGGATGCGGTTGCTTTTTTGGAATCCTGGCTCAAGACCATTCTGCCACATGCTTTATTCTCCCCCTTCTTCACCATTGAGTGGGTACATCGTGTTCCGGGCAAGAGACCAGCCACAGGGGACAGGACACGTCCACTAATTTTCAAGCTCCTGCACTTTAGAGACTGGGATGTAATACTTCGAGAGACCAAGAAATTAGATGATATCCAGTATGAAATCGCTAAAGTGTTGTTCTTCCCAGACTACACAATAAAGGTCAAACGTCAGCGGGTATCTTTCTTACTGGTGAAGCATCAACTCTGGCAGCTCAATATCTCCTACTCTGTGTTATTCCCAGCCAGGCTCCATGTTGTCTCAGATGGGAAGTCCAGGTTCTTCGACACACCTCAGATGTCTGGGACTGGCTGGAGACATCGGGTCTGTACTCTGGCCCGAGACCTGCGGGCACTGCTGCTGTAGCATGTACTGGGAAAGCTGGTGACTGGGGTGCTTGGAGGCGCCGGCCAAGACGGCCTCCCCAGGGATGGAAGGCGGTGCCTGGTCCAGATCAAATTCATAAAGAGCGTCAAGAAGTGGTTTGCATTGCGGAGAAGATAACAGAATTAACTCTACACAAATACAAAGCGAACACTTCTTGCCATACATCAGGGGATGGAGGATCTTCCGTGGGGGACTCTTCTGACAAAGCATCTAGGAGAATGCCGGATGTTACACCCCAAACAGCGGATGGTATTGTATGAAACCAGCTGATCGGAAAGCATATTGTCGATTGCTGTTATTTATTTTGCTGTGGTGGACTCCTGATGTCCTCTGGGGTCTGTGTGTGTGGTATTAGGGACTGGGGTGGGGATCAGTCAAAATGTTGCTGGGGTTGTTGATTTTCTTGTTTTCTAATCTGGGTTTGTGCTATGGCCATGCTTACAGATTGTTCTTTGGGTGGGGATTTCAAGAATGTACCCTGCTTGGTGTCACAATCCCTCGTTCATAACCTTTTGGAGCTAGTTGGACAGGCGGCTATGTCACTGTCTGTTGTGTTTAGACGACTCCCTGCTGTTTTGGGGGTTACCCCTATATGGTTTTCCTCCCCGGTTAGTATTTCCCATTTCCTTTCTGTTGCAGGAGCCCAGTTGGGAGATATCGAAAATGTGATGTGCACATCAGACTGTTGCACGACAAGTACTGGGGCAGAGGGTGTCAGGTTTATTACAGCGTGCCTTTCTAAGTTTTGCTATGCGTCACGTAATACTTACTTGAAATGTCCGGGCCCACCACACGCCTTCCCACCGATATGCATTGTATTCCTATTTAAAGCCATGTACAAATAGCGTTATTGCAGGAAACTCACCTGAATGCAACAGAGGTTGCCCGACTGCAGCGTAGATGGAGAGGTAAAATATATGCTACTGATTTCTCCCTGTTTGCTATGGGGGTCCTTATCTGGATACGCCTGGTAACACCCTTTGCAGTAGACGAGACTCATGTGGACAAGGAGGGCAGATATGTGTTGGTGAAGGGTAAATTAGATAGATGGCCAGTATTACTGGGGAATATGTATGCACCGAATGTGGACGGGGGCCAGTTTTTAGGCCAGCTGTCCCTTGTTTTGCGGAGGTGGTATGAGACTACGTGGTTACTGGGGGGGATTGCAACAGTGTATTAGATGTTAGGAACACGGCCGTGGCGACTAATTTTGTGGCGCTGAATGGACGGGTGCGGGGCAGGGATCTGATTGATGTTTGGAGGCACGATCACCTGGGGGAGAGTACATATTCCTTTTTCTCTGCACCTCATAATTTACATGTCAGGCTGGACAGGTTCTTTGGGTTCCTCTGCCTCCTCCCATATGTTTTAAATTAGGAGTATTGGGGACGCACACATTCTGACCACAACCCCCACCGTGTAGTGCTTGCTTGGGAGGGAGGGATCCCTCATGGAGGCTGCAACCGGCCCAGTTGGAAGACTCTGTGTTTCGGGAGGCAGTTGGTGTGGATATCGGAGAGTATTTTGAGCTTAACACGGGGGCTGCCTCCTCTGCACTGGTGGAGTGGGAGGCTATGAAAGTCACACTGCCGGGGAAATGCTTGGGGTTGGGTTGTGGGATGTGACAGCAGGTAGCCTCGTATTTGGTTGAGGTGGAAAATTGCTTGTTGCCATTAGAATCTAGGGCTGTGACAGATGCTGGGGGATTGGCCAATTTAAAAGAAGCGCAAAAGAAACACTCTGATCTTCTTGAATGACAGCATTGCTTTAACTTTGTGGCGCACTCCGCATCAGTACACGCCAAAGTGGATCGCTCCGGCCCTCTCCTTGCTTGGCTGATAAAATAGGAGCAATCGGGTAGATAGATTACAGCACTACGTTCCCCAGATGGAGAGCTTCGATACACACAGTTGGAGTTCCATAGGGAACTGACAACTCATTTCACGAAGCTGAATAGAGCTGGTCCGCAGCCCTCGGAACATGAGATTCTGCAATTTGTGGGGCAACTCGAGTTCCCAGTATTGACACCTGACCTGGCAACTTGGCCTAGTTGCTCCGCTAACGATTAATGAAGTGCAAGGTGCAATGAGAACTATGCTGTCTGGCAAGGTCCCTGGTCCTGACCGCCTCCCCCATGAATTTTATAAAGAATAGGTGGATCTCCTGGGCTCCCAGCTGCTCCGGGTATACACGGAGGTGCTTGAATCTCTTGCCATCCCTGCTTCAATGATGGAGGCATCATTGATTACATTCCCCAACCAGGTAGGGACTGTACTTCCGTGGGGGTGTATCATCCCCTAGCACTCCTGAATGGGGATTATAAGATATTAGCAGGTATCCTGGCTAGTAGATTGGGGCTGTTTGTTCCTCAACTGGTCCACCAGGACAAGAATGTATTTGTACCGGCTAGTAATACATCGCTTAACATTCAGTGATTGCTAAGGGTGATGAGCTGTACTACCGCGGACTGGCCAATGGCTGGTTATGTCGTGCTGTACCTGGAAAAAGCCTTCGATACAGTTGAGTGGTCTTTCCTGTTTACAGTGGTCGATTGCTACGGATTTGGACCCTACGTATTAAGCTTTATTGGATTGTTGTACGGGGCTCTTACGGTTCGATTACGACTGGAATCTCTTTTTTCCTAACCCATTTTTATTAGTTGTGGGACTCGTCAAGGATGCCCTCTTTCTCCCCTGATCTTGGCTTTGGTCATTGAACCTTTAGTGATGGCATTGCACGCCTCAGCAGCAGACTGGGGGATAACCCTTGGGGATGGCATACATGCTGTTTCGCTTTATGCTGACGACATCTTATTGTATGTATGTGATATCCTGGCGATTCCGCAGATCATCCCCGCCACATTGAAATGTTTTGCATCATTGACTGGGCTAGGGGTCCACTGGGGTAAATCCTGTCTAGACCCGTTTAATCCTGCTACAGTGGATCTGGGCTGGATCAAAAATCGGACTATGATGCAGTGGCAACCGGTGGCGTTCAGATACTTGGTTGTTCGTATCTACCACAACACACAAGACCTTATGGATGGGAATATCACAAGGGCGGTTACTGCACTCAAGTCTCAAATTGAATTCTGCAAGACGCTGCCCCTTTCAGTAATAGACAAGGTAGAGTTAATCAAAATGGTAATGTTACCACGTTTTCTTTATTACTTCGCCACCTTACTCCTCCACCTATCAATGTCCTTTTTCCGATCTTTGGAGAGGATTGCTCGTGATTTCATCTGAAATAATTTGCGATGCTGGGTGGCATTGACAAAGCTATATCTACCTCGCTCAAAGGGGGGCTGGCCTGCTAAACTTTGAGCATTACTACCTGGTGTCTCAAATCTTGTGGGTGGCGAAATGGGCGGAGGAGCTCCATTTGTCGGACTCTGCAGAACAGAATCCTCTGTACTCCCTAGACAGGATTCTTTAATTATTTCATCCCTGTGATAAACTGAATGAACCTCTTCCCTTGCTGGTATCAATAGCGCAGAAATGCTTTCGCAGGGCACTGCGTCTTACTAGAAGTGCAATACCATATAGGAATGCCGACCTGGCAGGGACGTGTTCGGAATATAGACCTTGTCTCATGGTTGGACGCTGGTGTAACCACCTCGTGGAGACTTATACGATGACTGAACACTATGGTCATTTCTCACCACTACGAACGAAGAGGATGTACCTCCTGGCCAATTTCTGAATCATGCCTCGTGGACAGCCACAGTGAGACACTGGTGGGGGGATGTAACGCAGGAACCCCCGACGAACATCCTTGTGCAATGTGTGCAAGTTATGGGCACGGAATGCCACTTGGTGAAATGGTTCGCAGACTCGATCAGGGGACATACCTTGGTGGATTTAACGCCACTGTGAGTTAAATGGGAGGCAGACCGGGGGAGGCCTTACTCAGAAAAGGAATGGGCTATGGTTCTGGAAAGCCCTAAACAAGTACCCAGATACAATTAACAGGTATTTTAATATACAGGAGGAGTGCTGTCCGCGCTGTCAGTTGGTAGATGCAGATATTTTGCATATGCTCTGGTCCTGTCCCGCTCTGCATATTTACTGGAAGGGCGGGCTAGATGCGTTAAGCACCGGCACCGATAGAGGTGCAGAGGACGTGAGAGTCATGCATCACAGGTGTGTTTTCTAGAAATAAAAAACATAAAGCATCCACCAGGTTTCTTGATCTGGGCTTTATTGTGGCTAAGCGTCTGATTACTTGTAAGTGGAAGTCCGAGGAGTCCCCTCCGATGAATGCCTGGTTCCTCTCCATGTTGAATTGGGTGAGGGCAGAAGGGTCTCCCTGATACAGGAAGATACGCTGGGCTTGTGCAAAATTCCCATCTTCACTGAATGGAATCCTATGTTGTGTGCACTGCAGGGGCTGCTAGTGCTGGAGGCTCCGTTAGAAGTACCCCTTTCCTGATATCTTGATATATTGACTATAACCTCTGCTCACTTCACTAAACTCTCTAGATTCTCAGCAGTTTGTTGGGGAACTTTTAGAGTAGTTGTGGAGACCCTACTCTCTGTCGCTGGGGGACCTTGATTCCCCTTTCTCCCTTTCTGTGGCTCTTGCTTCCCCTTCTTCCCCTTCCCCAATACGCTTTCCCCTAAATTTAGTGTTTCGTATAAAAGTTTGAATCTATACACTGGTCTATGTGATATGGCGGAGTATGTATGTTGTATGTATGTTTGGATTTATATAGCGCTTATAACCCAGGGGTCTCTAAGCGCTTTGCCTTGGGAACCCGTCCTGGCTTTTCCCTGTGAGATAGCCCCTACAGGGCATCCCCAAGGTGAAAGCCAGGCATCCCGCCGCAGGGGGCCGTTGTGGAGATTAAGCAAGCTTAATGCCCAGAGTTGCAGAGTGTGAACCCATGATTAGGTCAGGCACCGAAGCGAGAATTATCGAGTCCGTGGACATTTGAGCTCGAGACCCTGCCGCGTCGGGAATTGAACCCTGGTCCCGGGTCTGACCTCTGCTTCAGGGTCTGCCTGCTCTAACCAGTGAGCCACACTTCTCGTATGGCTTCCGGAGTGAAGCCATACGATGTGTGATTATGTGAACTGTTGCATGTTGTATAAGTTGCAGTCACAGTGCACTGAATTGCAGTTGTTTCGATTCTTTTGATTATGGGAGGGAAATGCTATAGTTAAGTAGCTATATAGTTGTTTAATTATCTGGATTTTATGATTACCTATTGGTTCTGTATGGTGCTTTCCCTTGTACTGTACTATTTTGTATTGTCATGTATTCCTATAGGTTCTGAATCGATCCCCCTATTCCTGACCCTATTCTGGTTAAACTAAATATCAAGTTAACTAACAGTCAGCCCATGAGGCAAGAAAAGCCCCCATGATGCAGATACCGTTATCTGACGCAGTCACACTACGGCACAGGAACGTGTTATCTGATTAGGTCATAACGCTTGAGATCTAATTAGACAAGCGACATTCCTCCAGCCCCTGATAAGGCATACGACGTTCTCATAACAAATCAAACCTATGACAACCTGGAAAATCCGTGCGGCCATTGTTTTGATTTCACAGAGAACTTCAGTAAAAGAATGTGCTAACGAGCAAGTCGTATGACATCTTTATTGACGTATCTATGTCCATCCTTACGCCAATCTCGGCACCTTTAAGGTATAAATATTGCCGATCTTGCCCTATGCAAACACACGCGTGGTGACGAGACGGAGCAGCCATACTTGCCGAAGCCCAGAAGCAGAGCAGACCCCGCTGGCAGCAGCCCCGCCTTCCTGACGCGCTGAGAGACGCGCTGCTTTCTCCTGCCGAGAATCCAGCCCCGGCGTTTCTGGGCAGCCCTCGCAGGCAGCCTGGAATATCGAGAGCAGAGAAAGAGATACCATTCCTCATTCATCCTAACTTCCAGGTACAGAACTGAATAACCCCTCACAGAGAATTCTTTAGTTATTCACTTGGCAAAAACAAACTTAACTTAAACTGTAACTTTCTATTCCCGCCCACGCATTAGACTTAGGTCAGGTACACGGGGTAGGCGTATTTAGAAACACCAGTTGAGTACGTTTAGTCAAATGTATATGTGTATGTAAATATATTTTAATCATTTTAAACATCATATGGCTCAGAAACCATATCAATGTTTTTACAGTATTACTTTATACTATTGCTTTTAATGTATGCACTTTACTTAACTATAAGTATTGCAATAATATCGATCCATTTCTCTTGTACGAGAAAAGAGACTGATCAATAAATAACACCTTTTTATTGAACACGCCCGTCTCTTCCTTTTCTCTACAATCTGATGAGACTAAGAATGCACGTACTGACTGAGTAAAATAATTGCCTTGTGCTCACACGACTCTGGAGATACACTCTTGATTAGGGGAGAGCAAAGTTGTCATGTTCTATGGTTGTCAGAAACTAAATCCCTTCTTGTCTAATCAGGGGAGTTAATTCTTTCCTGAACATTCGAGAAAGTTTCTAGCGAACTCTGAGCTACGCTGGCAAACCCAAAACTTAAGTCTAGTATCGACAGTAGTAGACCTAGTTAACGTCTGGCCTAGGCCTTTACTGCTGTAGGTATTATTCCAATGTGCAGAGCCTATTGGGAAGATAGGAACTACACTACATGGCGCCCAACGCGTTTGGAAAGGGCGATAAAACTAACGTAAGACATTTAGAGTAACTCAGTCGTGCTTTCTCACTCAGACCCCTTTTCCCAAATACTCCAAAGACGTCTGGAGTGGGTGAAAGGTAATATCCTCCAAAACCTCGCAGGAGGGAACTCCTATGTAAGGTTCTTGGTATAGTCAATGTTGAAGGATAAACAGTTCCAAAATATTGTGCATCTAATCTTTGTTCCATAAGAAACCTGATCTGCAAACAAACATAATACCATCCTGTCGGTAAAATGGGAGACAGTGATGAAGAAAGAGAGGCAGTTAGATTAGCAGCTGAAATAGCAGCAGCTGATACTGCAGCACTAGATGCGGACGGGGATATAATACTCATCCCGGTCGCCAAAAGGAAATCTATAACCTTAAAACTTATAGAAAATGGACTGACACCTAGAGGTGGCACAGTCATATTCGTAATTGAGGCACACGAATATCGGCAGACAGAGGTATACTATACATGGATACATTTTCCAGCAGCAAATGCTGTAACAAAGTACTTCCACTATTACAAAATAGAGGTTCCACCCGACATTTACACTCCTTTCGAGGAGGTGGAAGTACCACTCAAATTCCAAGAGCATTTGCTCTTATTTGATGGCGCCCTAATACATAATAATCACATCACCAGGCTCGGTCCTTTAGGTAGACCAGGAGCAACGTGGCCGGTCTTAGCCGGATACACACCACACCCAGACATCGAAGGAATGTCTACAGGAGAGCTGTTAATACAGCTAAAACAATTACTAAAAATTCATAGACAATTAGTCCAGTATGTAATGCGGACTTCAACAATTCAGCCAGCGATTAAACTTCCACAGCTGACCCCTCACCAGGGGAACACAAATAAAATCACACCACAGAACATCCAATCCTGCCTAGGTAAAGTTCCGGCTAAACGGGAACAGATACCATTTTGGTTGGCACAGAAAATCACCCAAATAGAGGCGGTGTTTCCTGACACCACCCCGCTAGAAAAACACAGGATTCTGACTATATGTCTCCCAATGGGAATCGCACCACACATAGAGGACTATGACACTTGGGGTACAGTCTTTGCTTCAATCTACACAAAAACGCACGGTGTTCCATCCATTTCGGTAATACCTGATGTGCTAAAACAAATTCAAGATGAATACGGTCCAGAACCAGCTTTAACTCTTGGTATGAAATTACTGAAAGACTTCAAGCAGGTCTCGGCTATATTATTAGCCAATATAAAAGGTGAAGCAGCAAACGTGGCGATCCGCCAGAGGTTAAAAGAGACAGATATAGCAGACCAACCAGCTGAAATTGCCAGAATCATAGAAAAATCCTATGAAGAACTAGGTAGAGATAGTTTAGGTGGAATACCAGTAAAACCGCAACTGACTGAAAGTCCAGAAAAAATATTTTTGAATAATAATTCACCAAAAAAGAACTGGGATGGAAACAAACAATCCAATCCAAAAGAAAAGAAATTCCAGTCCCGAGGAAGGTCTCCTAGGCGAAGGGAGAAATCTCCGAACCAGAGACACAGGTCACCCCAGAGTGACCCCTCTGGGAAAAGATATAACCTTAGAAATAGGGATAATATTAAAAAACCTGATAGATATCAAGACATTGATACACGTCCCTCTCAATCTTTTCAGACTTCCTCGCAGAAATCGGAAAGAAGAGGACGATCAGAACAAAGAGAAGAGCACGCCAAGTCCAAAGACAAGGAACCTGCTCAACAAAAAAAGAAATTACAATTTCCAAAAAAGAAGGTAGCCAGTATCAAGGTAGTTAACAATGCCGAGAATACTGAGGACACAACTGAAACACGGAGAGTGGGCTCAGACAATGCTAGACAGCGCAGCAGAAGTGAGCATAGCTCGCAAAGTCCTTATGAATCATCTGGAGACAGTGGACACGAATGAATATCTTCAAGTGGAAACTGCAGACACCAGAGTTAGCAAACCCCACAAGATATACGAGATAACATTACGTATAGAGGGAGATAAGACTAGGAAAATAAGGGGACTATTTTGGGATAACCTCTCCAAGGGTTATGACATCCTTCTAGCTGAAAAAGACTGGCCACCAGAGTTTGTCAGGGAATGCCCTCATGGCGAAGAAGTAATTATGCCTGCCTTCTCGAATCAAATCCCGATTCATAAAAAATACACACTTGCTAGAAAGTGGGCAGTGGCCTTAGCACCTGCTTTATATAAAAATCATGTAGGATGGGATGAGGATTCTCCTCCTCACAAAATCCAGTTAAAATCACAACCTACTGCACAAAGGCAGTACCCAATTAAGCAAGAAGCTAAAAAACAGGTAAATGAAATACTAGATCAGCTAGAATACCAGGGGGTGATTGAAACTTGCACCTCACAAATGAACAATCCTTTGTTTCCGGTCTCCAAACCAGACAATTCATATCGTCTAGTTTTGGATTACCGACACCTTAACACATGTTGCAAAACTTTTGCAGTGCAAAACTCACACAGTGCTGCACTAATGAATAACATAGTGCGCAAAAAATACAAAACAACCTTGGACATCTCCAATGGATTCTTTTGTCAAAACATAGCACCAGAGAGCAGATATTTAACTGCATTCTCAGTAAATGGCACTCAAAAGCAATTCTGTCGGTTAGCCCAGGGGTACAAGAACAGCCCGGGGGTATTCTCAGCGAGAGTAACAGAATTACTGCAACTATATGATGATGAAGCATTATCTTATGTCGATGACATTTACTTAACAGACAATGACTTGGATACTCACTTAAAAAGAGTGAACACCATAATACTTGGGTTCGCAACAGAGGGTTACAAATTCAACTTTAAAAAATCCAGAATTGCCCATTTAACGGTCTTATACGTAGGATATGAATTATCAAGTATAGCCTGGTTGACAATTTTCTAAAGAACTAGAAGAATTAAAAAATCTAAAAAATGAAAAGACGTATCCTCTGCCAATCGACATTCTGCCTCTACGACATTACGCCTGTGTAATCTATACAGACGGACATGCTCAACCCTCCGTTTGGGGAGAACATGCATACAACCCCACATGTGAGATTACAAAAGAAGTGTGGCGCGGAGGTAAACTAAGACCTCTATTAACAAAATCACACTCAGTAGAAACTAATTCAGAACTACAAACTGAAATAATAGCATTGAAAATGGCGCTAGATAATGCGGATCGCGAATTCCCGACACTTATAGTGTCAGATTCATATTACTGCGTCAAATCATATAACAAGGATTTGCAGACATGGATTCAGAACGGTTACAAAGATGACACAGATGCACCAATAAAGCAGAAATTGCTCTGGGAACAAATAGCTCTTTTACAAAAAGAACTACCAAGGACTCACGTGACACACTCACTGAGTCATCAGCGTGATGGCGTTCACGTTGTAGGGAATTCATTGGCTGAAACAGCCGCAGCGGCAGCCACTAAATCGGCTCCCGTAGTTCGAAAAAAGCGTACATTAAAATTAATTGACGGTGAAACAGTGCTGGCGGTGAAAACGTCATCAAAAGGCGACTGCTCAGCGTTACCGATCAACTATCCACTCAATTATACATACATAATCGATGCAAACTCCGTCCCTTTTGCTCGAATCCCTGGAGTGGGGGATAGAGTGATTCCAAACATGGACAGGAGAAGCTTGTTAATCGCAGACGCACATATGGGCGAGGGTCTCAGACACCTCAAACTGAAAGATTCTCTGGAAGAATTACAATCACGGTACTGGTGGCCAGGCATGAGCCTGCATTACACCATGTTTGTAAAAAACTGCAACAGAGATCGCAGTGGGGAGAGAAACAGTTTAATACCTCGTCGTATCAAGGCAGATAATATGACCAATAAAAAGCAGGGCTTGCGATTAACATATACAGGCTAGTTTCCACTTATAATGTAGATCACCAGCACTCGGCTGACGTCCGGACTGTTATACAAAGATTTGCGAGTCTAAATGGCATATACGCTAAGAGCATGCTACGTTCGACCATTGTTTTCACTCAAGCCCACCAGCCTGGGGGGAAACATGGCCGAATGAGCACCGTCCAGCGGGAATCTTCTCACTTCCTTCCTGAGGGTACGGGATGGTGTAAAGAAAAAACCAAGGCAAAAAGCAATCTATAATGGAAAGGATATTAGGTTCGGGAGCTGGGTGGGTCAAACATCTAATAAGTGTCCAACGTAGTCTAAATAACTTGCCAAGAAATTCTCTGAAGGGATTCAGTCCGTACGAATTATTATTCGGAACTAGAAGGATTATCTCTGACCTCGACAGTCAGACTTCAGTGGTTAAAGAAAAAAGCTTTGATGTCAAAGACCGTTTGGCTATTTTGCAGGACTTAAACAAAACAAGAAAAGACCTGAGCAACATACAGTTGAAACAACAGCCAACAACCACTGAAGAATCACCACCTGTCCCAGCAAGACCTGTCTGGATTCCAAAAGTCGGGGATCTAGTCAGGGAGAAGATCGCGGTAAAGAAGGAATTTGGGCCTTCTTACAGAAAAGCAGTTCCTGTCTTGTCTGTCAACGGGACAAGATCAGTTGTACTACCGCCACTTGCTGGTAAAAAGGAGAACCGAGTTGTATCCATCGACCAGGTAAAACCACAACATGTGGCCGATAACAAACAGTAGGCCAAGTGGACTCCCAATAAGTAGCAGAACACCAAGGTTTGCTACCAGTACAGAGGTCCTAACAAAGAGGCTCATCACATTCGAAACGCCTACAGAAGAACAACAAGGACTATGCAACGATGCAACAGAACTCAGACCTCTGAAAACCCAAATAAAAACATTTAGCAGAGACACACCAATCTACAATGAAGTACCAAGTGAAAATGCAAGAAACAAAAATCCTGAAGCAATTGGAACAATTGACAGAACTGCATCCGGCTACTTCATCAACTTCGATGATTCCTCTGAAAGCCTCAGTGAATCAAAGACACAGCCATCATCAAAATCCTTTAAAGACAAAGCTAAGGAACTTTTAAACCAACTGAAAGAAACATATCTGATTTCTCCATGGATTGAATTTTGGGTGGGTTTTGGTGCATTTATTCTCATACTTTGGCTCATCATGGTATTAACTTTGGGACGCTTCATTGAGGGAAAATATGCTAAAATGGACACAGCAAGTCAGAACATCAACTTGGTCCTCAAACCACACACATCTTCACACGTCGAGAAAAGAGAACTTTCTTCAGCCAACTTCACAGCCAATCCTATACCTGGTGGGGTAGCCTGGGACAACACTGACTATGAAATTTATGGTCCGGTCGAGATCCTGAAATATCCACACCAAATCAAGATCTCCTTGAGTGACTTTGCAAAACCAAACGCATTTGCTGATGATTGGGACTTCGAAAGCATTAATAACATGATGTCTGACTTAGTAATGTCTGCTAAATTTACAAAACATGATTATTTGCAAGGTTCTACAAATTATGATAGTATGTATTGCTATAACCACTATGGTAACCATTTTTTACATAAATCTGCACAACCTAGAAATGTTTTAAATTATAATCAATGGGAACATTGTGCAACACCTCCAAAAGGGAGCTCAAGAACCGTTTACGACAAATATTCATATTTTTCAGGTTTTAACACAAGTAATGCTGAAACATTTTATTTTAAATTGTCAAACAAGACAGGGATGAAAACCATGATAACCAACACAAAGTTGATATATTCAGATTCATTCTTCGAAGAAATGAATACTTTTGGATTTGATTATTGGGACAAAAATGTTGATTTGAAAAGTGTTTGGGGTACAAAAGAATGGCAAGTACAGGGTTTAGAAGCTTTGTTTAGAGCTTGCATGCTCCCAGAACAAATGATATTTTTAAATGACACTGTTCAACAAACCACCTGTCTTGGCCTAGCCAAAATCAAAGATTTAAATAAACCGTCTATTCCAAAGCCAACAATGTTTAGCAATAGCTCTGATACGGATGAAGAGATAGACGTAAACCATATATTAAACCAAAACAGAACACATCCTGATTGGAAACAATGGTTGATCTGGCCCACAGATACAAATAACTGTCAAGACAGATTCCTGAATAAAACACAGGGGTTCAAAATGACCAGGCCAGACCCTAGATATCCCCAAAGACATCACCCAGGGATAATAACAACCTACAGTGTGGGCAAATTATGCCTTCAGTGGCTACAAACTTCCACACTGCCTGAAATTAAGCAACACCTAACTTTACTTACTGATGGTGCTGACTTGCGTGATTTCATAATGGGACCACGCAAACAGCGTCAAAAGCGTTTCATAGCAGCCTCTGTATATGCAGCATACAATGAGGCCTGGAAGGTAAATCAAATTGAAACAGCTGAGAGAATACGGGAAATTGACCGTATTAATTTGGAAAAATCACTCTCTGTAGTGGACAATGGGTTAATGACTCTGTCCTTCAGAATTTTTTCATTGGACAGCATTGTGTCTTCAGCAATCGATATATTATCGCAAGACTTACTGTTATTACAACATGGTCAGTCACAATTGCGTTCTATTGTACAGCTTGGCTGGACGTTACAAAATCTGCGTTCAGGCTATGTGCCTTGGCGTTTAATCAACACAACGTCACTATTCCAAATCTTTAACCTTACTGATAGACAAATCGGTATGGCGCAAAAGGGTGCTGATTATACAATCTTGAGCATTGAAAAACTAGAAAGATTACCAATGACAATGTCAGAACGACCTGTCAGTGAATGGATAATCCACGGAATCATAAATATTCCAATCTCAACCTTCAGGTTTCAATACTGCCAAAAATATATACAGGCTGGCATGTACGAGAAATTGGGGAAGGGGTACCTTAAAACAACTTGGAACCTGCCCTATTCACATGCATGTGTCAGTAATAAAGGACAGAAAGTGTTTCTTAGTGGCAACAATTGTGCCATGTCACTAAGCGGCACGCTTCTGTGTAACGGAATTAGTTTGCATGGAGCCTGTGAAGGGAATTCATACAACCTTTCATGTCACCAGCAAGGCGCACCTGCAACTGAAATAGAACCATTCTTTCAAAGACTCTATAATGGGAGTTACATTCTAATTGTAGACCGCAAATGTTGTAGTCTTATGCCCGGGACTCCTTATCTAGTCACTACGACTGCGAAGGTCAAGTGCTGTGGACGTTCTTTGTTCCCCAGCTCCTTTCCAGACAGGGAGGCAGGGGCATGGCCCAATTTGAAAATTACTTCCATTCGAATAGATACTTTAAGCAGAATGAAAACAGTGCTTCTTCAGACGCCTACAAGGCTCTCGTCATCAAAAGAAACGTATGATCTACAAGTCGCAAGGACGACTGCAGAGATACATACATTATTATCAACTAATTCCCCCGTACATTTTGCGGAAATCCTGAGCGAAATCTTAAATATTTCTGATACCACTGGGGTCTCAAAGGTATTTAAGACAGTATTTTCGATGGCATTAACACCATTCAAAGCCATACTGGGTATTTTTCCAGATTTCGTCCATTCGATTTTTGGCGGACTTCCCCTGATCCTGGGACTAATTGCAGGAATCCTATTCTTAGTCCTTATTTTTCGTTATGGCAACCCATGTCACAGATCAAACTCTCGTGACAATGGAAGAAACAATCATAGCCATTGGATACCGGGACCGGATATCAAAAATCCTGGGACTCTCCCGGCTTAGAGACCTGAACATGACTTGGTTTCTATCATTTCGACCAATGTGGCAAAGATGTGTTTTACCTGTATTGAGATGTCTGCTATGCGGAGAAGAATGCGTGTTAGACACCTGTCTGACGCTACAATCGGATGCGCCAGTGGATGCAGATACATTGTTGGTTCCTACCAAGGTTCACGCTTTGTGCTGCCCTCAAAGGCTGCCAATCCTGATGACGGCATTCGTGGAATCTTCACCACTACGATTGAAGAGTAGTGAAGTTCAAGATGAAAGCAGCATTGATCAGGTACGACCTTCTGTCAGCAATGCGAATCAGAATGTCAATGGAGACAATCATGCGCACGAATGCATGGTTACACCTATTTCCGACTTAGTGGAACTTTCCCATGAAGCTGTTGACAGTTTTTTCGAAAGCCTTAATGATATGATGTTCTCTCCAGAACAGAAATAGAGACTTTTGAGCAAGCTCGCACACGGCGTTCCCTGAATTCGGCCTTCAACTTTAAAAATAAAGTCACATGAACAATTTTTCCCACCAGTTCACGGAGAGCAATTTTTTAGCAGCCCCAAATTATTTTTTACAAAATTTTCGGGACACTTATCTTCTGCTTAAAGTAAGAAACTATTCCTAGAGAACTAAGATTTCTATTTTTAGATACTTTATAAACTTTAGTTGCCCGATGGTATGTTCACAAATATTTTATTATGTGATGAATTGGTCTCGAACTTTCTTTCTGTATAGCCATATTAAGAGCCATTTCATGTGTATTTCTCGTATACCAAATAAGCAATAATGTCTACAAATGCGTGTTTACTTTAG
This sequence comes from Lissotriton helveticus, assembly GCF_964261635.1. Taxonomy (NCBI): domain Eukaryota; kingdom Metazoa; phylum Chordata; class Amphibia; order Caudata; family Salamandridae; genus Lissotriton; species Lissotriton helveticus. The sequence goes on along the minus strand of NC_136070.1, from coordinate 383,984,012 downwards.
CGTTTAATTCATAGCTTAAGTGCATACAATATATATGACTGCAATTTTTCAGTATATTTGAAAATTTCAAAATGCATTTATGTATTTTGGGGTGGTGAGGTAAACACTATACTCTATAGTATGTTGTACTATGTTATACTATGCATAGATTAGTAAATATGACCATAGTTAGCGTGGAGTGGGTGTCATGTATTCCTATAGGTTCTGAATCGATCCCCCTATTCCTGACCCTATTCTGGTTAAACTAACTAGCAAGTTAACTAACAGTCAGCCCATGAGGCAAGAAAAGCCCCCATGATGCAGATACCGTTATCTGACGCAGTCACACTACGGCACAGGAACGTGTTATCTGATTAGGTCATAACGCTTGAGATCTAATTAGACAAGCGACATTCCTCCAGCCCCTGATAAGGCATACGACGTTCTCATAACAAATCAAACCTATGACAACCTGGAAAATCTGTGCGGCCATTGTTTTGATTTCACAGAGAACTTCAGTAAAAGAATGTGCTAACGAGCAAGTCGTATGACATCTTTATTGACGTATCTATGTCCATCCTTACGTCAATCTCGGCACCTTTAAGGTATAAATATTGCCGATCTTGCCCTATGCAAACACACGCGTGGTGACGAGACGGAGCAGCCATACTTGCCGAAGCCCAGAAGCAGAGCAGACCCCGCTGGCAGCAGCCCCGCCTTCCTGACGCGCTGAGAGACGCGCTGCTTTCTCCTGCCGAGAATCCAGCCCCGGCGTTTCTGGGCAGCCCTCGCAGGCAGCCTGGAATATCGAGAGCAGAGAAAGAGATACCATTCCTCATTCATCCTAACTTCCAGGTACAGAACTGAATAACCCCTCACAGAGAATTCTTTAGTTATTCACTTGGCAAAAACAAACTTAACTTAAACTGTAACTTTCTATTCCCGCCCACGCATTAGACTTAGGTCAGGTACACGGGGTAGGCGTATTTAGAAACACCAGTTGAGTACGTTTAGTCAAATGTATATGTGTATGTAAATATATTTTAATCATTTTAAACATCATATGGCTCAGAAACCATATCAATGTTTTTACAGTATTACTTTATACTATTGCTTTTAATGTATGCACTTTACTTAACTATAAGTATTGCAATAATATCGATCCATTTCTCTTGTACGAGAAAAGAGACTGATCAATAAATAACACCTTTTTATTGAACACGCCCGTCCCTTCCTTTTCTCTACAATCTGATGAGACTAAAAATGCACGTACTGACTGAGTAAAATAATTGCCTTGTGCTCACACGACTCTGGAGATACACTCTTGATTAGGGGAGAGCAAAGTTGTCATGTTCTATGGTTGTCAGAAACTAAATCCCTTCTTGTCTAATCAGGGGAGTTAATTCTTTCCTGAACATTCGAGAAAGTTTCTAGCGAACTCTGAGCTACGCTGGCAAACCCAAACTTAAGTCTAGTATCGACAGTAGTAGACCTAGTTAACGTCTGGCCTAGGCCTTTACTGCTGTAGGTATTATTCCAATGCGCAGAGCCTATTGGGAAGATAGGAACTACACTACAGTATTCATGTATACAAAACAAAACAGAAAAAAAAAACTTAAATAAACAGATCCAAAAAAAAATTATCCGTCAGACCAGAATGCCTTGGAAATGCTTCACTGGCTCCCAGTTGAACAATGGGTGAAGTTTAAGGCTCTGTGTTTGGCACATAGAGCATTCCACGGTAAATGCCCCCCTCTTTTGCAACCCTTAGTGCAACCACTTGGATGCTAAGGCACCTGCAGATTTTTACTGTCATTTCCATTGAAATGAATGGGCACTCCATGACGAGTTACCCTTGTCATTAGCATCCAAGTGGTTAACACACCAGGGAGGGCTCTGAGGTCAGCAAATGCACGACTCGTGAGGGTTTTAAAAATTTGCAGGATGAGATGCGCAGGGCCTTCTTTACCTATCCTGTCCATAAACTTTGAACTCCCAGTCGAGTAGGCTGAGCCTGATGGATAATGAAGTTACCTTCAGGAAGTCCCCGAAACCCTGGCTTTTTCAAAATTGACCTGTTCTTTTGCTCAGGAATCAAAATTTGCCTAGCATGGTAATGGAAAGTTTCAATTCCATTAAGGACATGGAGGCCAGGATTATGCTCTTCTTTCCACGCTTTATTCCATGTAACAAAACACAGCAGCCAGAAAAACACTAAAATACGATTTATGTTCCAACATTATAGAAAAAACATACGGAGAAAACAAATGAAGTGCACACAAAGACTACACATCACATCAGTCCATAGGGGGATGTTTTAGCATAGTCCTTCCATACTGTCAGTACTTGATAGAAAGGGCGTTCATCTTGTGTAATCCCCCTCTTTCTTCACGTGAGTACGCCATTTGATTACTGGTCCTGTTTTGAACCGTCATTCCCTAAAAGAGAGACACCACGTAAGAATACACAAGACCAATTCCAGTGTTACCACATTGTCTATGAACAATCAGTCCACAGCAAACTGTAAAGGATTATCAAAAAATGATTACTTACTCAGGTATGGGTGGGTTCCCACCAGGCAGGTGCTCTGGGTGGGATAAGCCTTGCCTCCGTGTCCTTAATAGAATTGAAACTTACTGTTACTATGCTAGGCAAATTTCGATTCTATGTCAGGACCGGAGGCTCAGATTACGCAAGTTCAAAGCTTACTTACCACCAACTGAGCCACATCCACCACCGGTTTGAAGTAAAACCGTTTAAAGGTGGAATCGGAAGACCTGTCCGCTGCTCGCATAAGGTCCTCCAACCTAGCTCCTAGAGGAAAAGCCTTAGAGGCCATTGCACCCCTGACTGAATGAGCTCCAAACAGCTTGGTGTCAATTCCTGCCTCCTGCATGACCCACCTGGCTATAGTGGGGCAGGAGACTGCTTTGTGCATTTTTCTTAGTGCAATAACAAGCTGCTGCTTGCCCGGAGGGCGAAATTCAAGAGTCATGTTTTAAGTGTTACAGCCAACAAATGATGGACGGAATGCTGACAATGCAAACATTCTCCCCCAGTCAAAAGACCTGGGTTAAATCCATCATTCTTTTGCCCACGAAGCCACCCCAGTTTGTACCCAGCCAAATGCAAATCAGTCTTGACCCTGTAATCCATTGAAACAGTCCAGACCGAACTGCCAGGCCAGGTCCTCCCTGGAACAGAAACAAGCATCCTGGGACCGGTTTCAGGGTATGTCACCCTTCTTCATCCAGGCTAGCTTGAATCCTGTAGCACAGTGAACAAGGGACCCATGTTTTAAGGCAATTTACCACACACAGCTTGGGGAGATCCGTAAAGGCTTGACGCCGACATAGTATGGCAACCCACCGTAAAAGTAACCCCGTCTGGGGAGAAGACTCTCACTGTAATGTCCAAAGCTCGGACGTCAGAAAACCTGCGACAGGAAACCAGGCATAAAAGCATGGCCAACTTTGCTGAAATCTATTTCAAGGAAAGATACTGGTTGGGTTGCCAAGACAGGAAGAGGTTTAACACCAAATTGAAGTCCCAGAGAGCAGAATATCGTGGCTCTGGGGGCAAGGACTGGCGAATGCCCAGCAAAAGCCGACGAACGGGTGTTCCCCAACAGGGGATCTGTCATCTGGGCAATGAGCTGCAGAGATCACAGAACGTACAGCATTAATAGACCGGTACGCCAGATCGAGCATTGCCAATTCTGCAAGGAATTTTAGAATGGGAACAACGCCTGTGACCACGGCATCAAAGTCCAGTTGAAGACACCAATGCATCCACTTAGTCCACGCAGACCGATAGCGTTTTGAGGTACTGTCTGCCCAGGCCATTGACAAGAGTGTCTGAGCCGGTCCTGAAAGGCCTGGGAGCGGCCAACATCTCCTGAAAGCCTCCATGCCATTCGGCAGAGAGATTCTTGGAGGATGAGGTGATGCTGTTACCCGTACGGATTGAGAAGAAGATGAGGGAGCGGGGGAGTAGGATTGGAGAATCTCAAGAAAGTTCCAGAAGAACCGGAAACCAAACTTGAGACCTCCAACACGGCGTCAGCATCACCAAATCTGCCTCCAGGTGTCGCATCCTGGCTGCCGTCCTCACCACCATCGAGAAAGGCGGAAATGCATACCCCTTTTCCTGGCTCCAGTTCTGGAGGAATGCATCTGTGGTCTCCGCTAAAGGGTCGGGCCTCCAACTGAAGAAACACGGAAGCTGGTGGTCGAGGCGGGATGTAAAAGGATCCACAGAGAACTGCCCCCGAGGTCATTCGACCACCTGAAGACTTGAACATCCAGCTTCCATAGACTGGAATCTTTCAGCTACCTGGAATTCCATTCCGCCACCTGATTGGCTTGGCCTGGAAGATACTCCACTGTCACGGAGAAGTGTTGATCCAGGCAATACTCCCAAAACCCCTTTACAAGGTCGCCAGTGCTCGGGAACAAGGGTCCTCCAGGCGATTGACATAACGGACCGCAGAGACGTTGTCCATCTTTAACAAGACACATGAACTTGCTTGGTCCCTAGTCCAGCAGCGGACAGAGAATGACCCTGCCAGGAGCTTCAAGCAGTTGATATGCAACTTCTGCTCCTCTAACGACCAAGCGCTGCCTGTGGAGAATTCTCTGCAACAGGCTCCCCATCCTGACCTGCTGGCATCCGACTCTATAACCAAGTCTGGTGTTGAACCAAAGATTTCTCGGGCATTCTAGGCCTGCATGTGTGTCTGCCACCATGACATCTCCTCCTTTGCTTCCGCCGAGAGGGGAACCGCTTCATCGTACGATAGACCTCTCCTGAAGTGATGCGCTTTTAGGTGTTGCAAGGCACGATAATGAAGGGGCCCCAGAAAGATCACCTGAATCGACGAGAAGAGGAGACCTACCACTTAGGCAATCTGATGGAGAGAGGTATGGGTCGTGGCGATGGTCTGCCTCAATACGTGCCGAATCTTGGCCATCTTCCGAGATGGAAGACTCAAGGAGGAGTGGATAGAGTCCACGACAAACCGGAGGAAAACCAGACTCTGAGTTGTAGAAAGGGCCAACTTTTTCCCATTGATGACGAACCTCAGACCCTCTAAAAAGGAAACAGTCTGTTGCAATTGAGCTGTCAACTATGGGGAAACTGAGCCATGAGGAGGATGTCGTCCAAGAACACTATCAACCACACACCCTGACTCCTTAAAAACTCTAAAAGAAAACAGTCAGTGTCCCTCACAAACAACCAGACTCCCTAAGTAGTCCAACCAATTTAGAGCAAGTAATTGCAAGTTCTATAATAGAACCTTTACTATTTAGCAACCTAGAAACAGGGGAGGTGAACTATGCTAGTGTTGACAGTGTTAAAATCATTTATGCAATAAGTTTTTTTCAACGAGTCAAGAACTATTATCAAGAGTTTGTTTAAAACAGAGCATACACATATTTTATTTAATTTCTTTTTGTATTTCCCCTGGTCCCAGACCGATATAGCAAGGGGGCCTCCTTTATTTTTTTCTTTCCTTGAAAACTCTACCACTGGGTGAAACACCTTTGTGAAGCACCATGGTGCTGATGAAAGCCCGAATGGAAGGGCAGTGAATTTGTTAAACTTGACCCTTCCAGCAAAACTGGAGAAACCGCTGATGCGGAGGATGGATGGGAACCACCAGATAGGCATTTTTTAGATCCAACCTGACCATCCAAAAGTTCAGAAGGAATACATCTCGGGCGAGATGAATCCCTAACATGTTGAAATGCCAGTAGACCAACCACCCATTGAACTCCTTGAGGTTGATTACCAGCCATCTCCCCCCATTGGTTTTGTCAACCAAAACAATGTTGCTGAGAAAGCCGTTGGGGTGCAGAGCTGATCGACAAATGTCTCCTTTCCTGAGCAGCGCGGGTACCTCCTCGTCGATCAGCTGTGCATCTGCAACGGAAAAGGAAATAGGGTGTGGAAGCCCTTCCTGCCGCAGCAGATCGTAAAATTCTATGTGAAAACCTCTGATGGTCTGTAAGACCCAAGCATCTGACATGAGCTAGGCCCAAGCATCCTGGAAGGCCGCCAGTCGACCCCCAATACACAGTTGCTCTGCAGGCATAACACTTATCGCCTGTCTGGCCACCACCAGTGTTGTTCTTGAAGCTACCTCGGAAGCGTTGCCCCCTGGTGGGGCAAAAGTTGGTATAATTGGCTGAGGAGTTGTACTGCCCTCGCCCGGAGCCTTGTCCCTTGTTACCATTTTGCTGTCCGCCACGGCCGATCATGCAGCCCCTACCGCAACCGGCCCCTTGGAAGAAACGAGTCTGGAAGACCCTTTTTATGTTGGACTGGGCCTTGTCCGAAGAAGTAAAAGTGGCTACAAATTTGCCCAATCTTTTACGAAGGGGTCCCCAAACAGGCCCCCTTGAGCCACCGTGCCTGCCTCCAAAGATGCCAAGTCGCCCAGTTTTGGGTCACTCTTTATTAAGAGGGAATGCTGGCAATCCATCGACAGGGTGCAGTTGGCCTTTACCCTAAAGATTATTGCCCTCTGCGCCCAATTTGACAGGGGAACCTCCGTCGTTAGATGGGGAACCAAGTGCCATAGAACCTGGAGACTCCGGTGTCAGAAGCGGCGCAGGGGAAGTTGGAACATCTTAGCCAGGAAAGTGCTCTTCAGGCGCTCACAGGCATCCTTGTCCATCCCCTGTGCCCCTTCTGCGCTACCTTCGCCACATACCTTTTTAGGTGGTGGGGGCCCCCCTTCTGCTAGTGGGGTCAGAGGGGGGGTAATTGCTCCTAGGTGGGCCTGCGCCAATTTGGCGCATTCTGCTACAATGTGGTTGGAAAGGCGCTCCTCCATGGGGCCCACCACCTCATTGACACACCTGTAGATTGAACTATCGACAGCCTCGAAAAAATCATCATCCGATGGGAGGTATTGAGTAGACTCCTCCTCCTCATAATGAGTGTCCTGCTCCATCCTGCCACTGGGAAGGTGAACTCAAGGTAACTAGGTTGGGAAGATGAGCTCTCCACAAGACAGGGAATGGAAACCCTACAATGCTTAGGCAGGCTGAACCTGAACCGTGTGTGGGCAGACCTGTGGACTGCAATGCTCTTTGGCGCTGGACAGGGCCGCTAGGGGCTGCAGTTGTCTGAGCGCACAGGCCTACAGGGAAACTAACAAGGCCGATCCGCCACCCGGCGTGCTCAATGAAAGGCAGCTGAAATTAAAACGTGTGCAATCGTGCCCTCAGGCGATTCTGCGGTCAAACCGCAAATACGGACCCTAGCGGGCGTGACAGAAATTATTTGGTGACTTATACAGACCCCGTAGGGCGTAATTGGTGTGGCGGCAGGGGGGACGGGCACTGGCTCTGGCGATGCAGCTCATGCAGCGCAGCTCCTCAACAGATGCTGCAGCGCGGGAGAAGTGAGATGCAAGAGCTCCCCCTGGTGGGCATCAAACACCGCTGCAAGTAGGCCAGCTGCGTAAGGAACAAAGAAATGCTCCAGAGGCCGTGAGGGGAATCTAAAAGGAAAAAAATAGCAGGTGAAAGACAATTAAAACACACGCGTTCCCCTCAGCGCCTGTTAGCAATTCCTGATTTACTCAAAACCATAAAAGAAACCAGTCAAACACTTGTATCAAGAGAAGAAGAAAAAATGGACTTAACTGGCAGTGAATCAGTGAAGAAAGAGGAGGATTACACAAGATGGACACCCTTTCTATCCAGTACTGACACTATGGAAGGACTATGCTTACACATCCCCTTTGGACTGATGGTATTTGAAGTCTTTTTGCGGACTTCATTAGTTTTCTCCTTATGTTTTTTCTATAATGTTGGAACACAAATCATATTTTACTGTTTGTCTGGCTGCTGTGTTTTTTTATACGGAATAAAGCGTGGAAAGAAAAGCATAATCTGAGCCTCTGGTCCTGACATAGGATCACTAGGTAGCACATGTTGTTAGCAAGTGTCGGTTGGATGCTGGGTCTGGGATTCACGCGGGTAGCCATGCACTTTCCAAATCCAATAGAATAAAACTACTAAGACTAAGAAACGAGTAATCAGTAACGCAAATAAAACCTAAAAGAAGAAAACGAAGCAGTAAAATGTATAACATGGTACATTGTAAAGTTAGAATCGTTAACAACAAAGAAGTACACTACTTTGAATGAATGGCAAAATTCTTATTATAAAACACCTAACTACCTACACACTAACCAAAAAGCCTTATTAAAGCATCCATCTCCATAACTTAACTTTTTTTTAACAAAATATTTAATAATTTATTTTTATATATCAGTCAAAAAATCATAGAAATAACATAGAAAAGAAGACTGATAAATAAAATAATATGTTGAATACATACTTAAAAATCAGCACATCAACAACCACAAAACACACACATAGCAAAATATACATAAAAGTTCCCACTCACTAATAAATAAATAAATTAAACATACAGTTCTGCAGCAGTAAACCTTCGCCTATCCCCATGTTGTCAAAATAAAATCCACTAAAAAGAAAAGTCTAAAAAATTCCAAACAAATGAAAATGTCAAAGGTAAATCCATTAAACTAATCCAAAGTCATAAGAAACGATAAAAAATGCAAAGAAAACTAGACACTTCAGCAAACCCATAAAATTATTGCAATTTAAAAATAATATTAATAGTAAAAAAAAATCCTTAAAATACTAAGTAAAAAGCAATAGTCCCAGAAGTGGCTTCCCATTATTAAACCTGTAAAGCAACATGCAAAACTCACCCACACAAAAAACTATTTTCAAATACAACATATAAATTACCTCAAAACTATAATAAAAGCAAAATATACCATAAGAATATCTGAAAAAAACCACAAGACTACAAACAAACTATAAGTAGACCTGACACTCAACACTACTAAACAAGAGAACACAACCCACGGCTAATGACAAGAGTACACTTAGATGTGAAAAAAAGGCCACTAAATCAAAACAATAAAAAGACTACCTTTCTATTGAAATAATAGGACTTTAACAAGAATTATTTAAAAAAAATTATATGTACCTATGTTATAACATATGTCACAAATGTCAATAAATGTATTAAGGATATATAGGTAATTATGTAAAGTATAAGTAAATAGTACTATAAAAACAACAACTAAAATAATATAGTACTACTTATAATATACTTAACATGTATATGAAACCTGTACAAAAAATGTATGTATAAACAATGTATGCGGTTAAAATAATTGTACCATATTTGGCAAAAAAGCTGAAAAATAACTGTATGCAAATGAATGTTAAAAAAATGATATAACATGTTTTATATTGAAAAATATAAGGAATGTAAAATGATAATAATAAAAACAATTATTTTAAGTCTTAAAAATATATGTGTTAAAAAAATGTAAACATGTACATTTAATATATTGAAAATAAATTAATCTATGTCATTTCATTCACTGTCCTTTTAAAAAAAGATCTATACTAATGATGTATGTTAAACATATGATACTTAAAGGAAAAACACAGGCGTGACAATTATTTATTGTTATTATTGCGTGCTATCCCACGCCAAATCCCTTGAGTATGCCTTAGATTGCTCTGCTCCTCCACCCTAGAGAGAGCTACCACTTGGGGGCCGATTCCGATTCGGGAAAAAGCACTCCGAATGGCCGTACGGAGTCTTATTAGCGTACGAATCGTACCCTGCAACGTCCCCATACGTACGACGTAGTCCGATTCTCACACAATGCAGCTCCCCGTACAAATCGTACCTGGAACCGTATGACTCGAATTCCTGTACGATTCACCCCATGATCGCAAGGGTACGCAACGTACCCCTGAGATCATGGGGTGTACGCACCATACGGTGTGTATGTAAATGTGTAACCCTCCATACAAATCTCACTTACCTGGCGTGTACCGTACAAATCATGTCTCCATTTCACGGTCCTGTTCATACTCGTCGGGTCGTACAGCATGTGTACGAATCGTACGGTCCACTGTGAGGGTACGAATCGCAATTCGTATGGGTCCCGACGATTCGGACGGAAACTGTCCGTACGAATCGTACTACGTGATTCGGACGGACGTGTACGATTGGTACGGAGAGGGCCCCGGATACGATTCGGACGGACGATTTTTTTACCGAATCGGAATTGACCCGTTGGTGTTTGGTTCCCAGTGGAGAGCGAATGTGAGAGCGAATGTGAAACCATTACTTTTGCATGCCACACAACTAATGTCCCATTTCCTCTCAACCACTCATACTGCAAATGGTGCAAAAAATGTAATACAAACGTATTTTAAAAATCTCCTCGTCCTTTTCTTCTATAAACCCAACATCCTGCTCCTATAACGTAATAAAACGTACACAAATAAAAGAAAATGCTCTAACCATTGCTTTAAACAATTCATTATAATATTTACAAATTACATAAAATAAATTAGAAAATAAAAATACATAAACATTACCATACAACACTAATTAAATGCTACAAAAAACATACACAACTAACCATTATATTATAATCAAGAACAATTTATAAAACAATATTTTACAACAACATTAAAAACAACATTTAAAACAATATTTTTAACATCAATATTTGTGTTCACAACATTTCTTATTTGATATTTCATCCAAACACTTCTCCTTCCTCATCTAAATTTTAATTACTCCCTCATTTGATTTTTACTCTTATCAGTACCATTGTAAAGAAACGTTTTTCCCTTTTGAATTGCATGTTTCATTTTCTGGTTTGACGGAGAAATTAATCATTGATTGGTAATATTTGCCCAGAGAGCAAATAGAAATCCTCTTGGTATTTTCCCCAAATCCTAATTTCAAGGAGGTCTTTTTACCAGATACTAACCATGTAAAGTTCTCCTAGAAGAACTTTGATGATGTTCTTATCATCTCACATCAGAATGCATGATTTATGTTGTCTCCTATTTTCATCCCATTGGTGAAATATCCTAATGAGGATTACCATATGGAAGTGGTGAACCACAATAGGTTTTTGCCTTTTTGGCTTGTTTGAGAGATAACATGCTCCATCATTTATATGTGAAATAGCCACTAACAATAAAGGAAACATAACGTAGTTTAGCAAAGAATGAAAATTGTTGTAAACAAATCACATGAAGTTTACCAGAGGCAGTATACTAAAAGCAGGTTACAGATCACCATTGTGATTTCCCACTATTTTACAATCAACAATGTACAAAGAACACTACATAATGTAAAATTAATCTTAGGTAGGAGAAGGCATCAATTGTGGGTCTTCACAGCTAAATTTCCGGGGAATATTGTTTAATCGTTTCCCAATTTAATACAAAGTTTTGGAAAATGACAGCTAATCTACCAAAGAAAGGAGAATTTCAGAAGAGACATCTTCTCTGAAGATACAACATACAAGGCAAGATGGGTATCAAGATGGTGTAAATGTTTAGATAAAGTGCTTGATTTTAGAAAAGGCTGGGCACAATTTTGGACTTTTTGCGGAGAGAATGAGATAGGCAGAGGAGTCAATGTTGTGTGTGTGGTGGACTCTGGCTCAGATGGTGATGAGACTGGTAATCCTGTTTTGGGTGAAAACACTAATTTATGCATACAACAGGATTACATTGTGAAAAACAATGGAATGGAATGAAGTCCAGGTGATTGCCCTGTGGTTGAGATTTATTCAAACATTCCATAGGTCACTTTGTTGTTTGTTGCAGTAGAGGCTCTAAGTGTGATGGGAGTTCAAAACCGGTAAGGATCAAATAATATTCCCATCACAAGGGGACCTTGCCTGGCAGTCCAAGCTGGACTGTTTGCTTTACAGCAACACCAAGGATGATTTGCTTATGGTTGGTCACTGTCTAGAGTGGCATAGTACGTGAGAAATTATTGCCTTGGATGAGGCCCTTGCTGATTGCCAGTGGCTGAGCTTATTTCAAGCATTTATTTATCATCCTGTTGTTTGTATGCAGGAGATGCCCTATGTGTGATGGGTATGTCAAGATGTGGATACAGCCCTTACTGTGCCACAGGACTCAAGCTACCCTCTTACTAAAGAGACTTAAATTGGTCAAAATGTGTCTGGGGTTACATATGTTTCTGTCTGGGGGACCCTGTCCAGACGGTTTGGGTTGGATTGTTTTTTTTGAGAGCAGAACAAAGACTGATTTGCATATGTCAAATCTCTAACTAAAATGGCATAGTCAGGTGAAAAAAGATGGCCTGGAATGTGCCCTGAATAAATGCGAGCAGCTGTGATTAATTCAACCATTCTTTCAATGACCTTGTTTGATGCAGGATTACAATATGTGCACATATCTCAGGTTTTTTCCCACTGATTTACAGCAGGGTTAATTTGCCATAAATTGATGGAACAAATATTGTGAATACATTGTTAAAGCACCTCAGATTATGGAATAGCAGACCAGGTTGATTTTTTTCTCCCCTTTCTGGGATGCAAAACTCAAAATCATGTTCACATGGCTTACCTACTATATAATACTAATGCTAATGAAATTGTACAATGGGTGGCCCCATTATAATCACGCCAACCCTATTTTCAGAAAGGGAGACTTAGGAAACCAAAGACTAGATTACCATAATCGTAACCAAATATGTAACAGCCCTACTCATGACAAAGGCTCAACGCTCGACCTAATAATCTCTAAATCTGACGCCACTCAGCTCGAATTGATCCTCCCTTGTGACTGGTCTGACCACCATGTCATTACATTCCAAAATCCTACAAAATGTTAAACGTCCCCCAACTCAACCCCTGAGAACTAAGATATAGAAGAGGAATCAGAATAATGTCGGCTCTGACCTTATAGCATCAGCTAATTCATACCTTTTCTGTCCCCCGGAAGACCTTGATGATGTATAGGAGCTGACCAATCACTACTGTTATTCCATGAACAACCTACAAGACCAAATAGCCCCACTTCAACTGAAAAGAACCTCTACAAAAGACTCAAAACCTTGGTTTGATGGGTGACTAAATGAAGACAGATGCTCTCTTAGAGTCATTGAACGACGATGGAGAGCCTCCCCCTCAGCTGTCCACATCAAATTTCTTAGAATTTCCAGAAGTGCTTATTTTACGAAGATCAGAAAATCTAAAATTGTCTTCTTTAGGTCTCAACTAGACCTAGCCAAGAACCGCCCCAAAAAGCTATTTAATCTTATCAAAGCCCAGACCAACAGCCTACCAAATCTCCCTAATGCTATACCACTCTCTTTACCCAATTGTGAATAATTTGCCTCCTTCTTCGCCGCTAAGATGGAGTCCATTAAATCAGATCTACTCAAAGACCTTCAATCCATCTCAGACTTGGTAAAGAACCCATCACTGCCCCGGGCTTGTGCCCAAGCTAACAACCTCCAGCAATTTAAACTAAAAAACAATGCTACTTGGCCCCACTTCAACACCTATAGTGAGGATACCATTTTAAAGACGCTAACTGCTCCGAAACCCTCCAGTCATTTCATGGCCCCGCTCGTGGCAAATTACCCAAAAGAGGTAATTCCTCTGTTACTACCACTCTGGACTCAGATCATTAATACGCCCCTCCTTCAAGGATCCATCCCAGACACCTTGAAATCAGGTCAGGTTTCGGCTATCCTTAAGAAACCAACTGCTGACCCCATGGACCCAAATAACTGTCGTCCGATCTCTAACATTCCTATGCTTGCCAAACTCCTGGAAAAATGCGTTAACATACAGCTGAACAACCACATTGATCAATTCAACCTACTTAACCAATTCAAATCAGGCTTCAGAGCAGGTTACAGCACGGAATCAGCCATGACTCATGTATTAGACAACGCCCTAAAAATCCTAGACCAAAACAAAGCCTGTCTACTATTCGTACTCGACCTGTCTTCAGCCTTTGATACCGTCAAACATGGCAACATGCTCAATCTTTTGAAACACAGAATGGGAATGTCTGGAACTTTATTTAAATGGTTCGCCTCTTTCCTCCATAAAAGATCCCAAAGATTCAATGTCAACCAATCCCTGTCCAACCCCATGCCAGTCGCTTTAGGAGTTCCGCAAGGCTCCTCCCTCGCTCCCACCCTTTTCAACCTTTTTATGGAAACACCGATCTTCTCAGGCTTGCCAAGATTCACTTCCACATGTATGTAGACGACACCTAAATCTACATCAAGATCCACTCACTTGATGACATCAAATCGCTCAACTCCACACTACAAAAACCCCAATCATGGTTGGCCGAAAACCATTTGAAACTAAACTCCCTCAAAACGGAATTCCTCTTAATCACTCCCCCTAACAAAACTCCCACTATCCTGGAGTGGATGAAACACTTAAGAGCCCCTAATGTTCAACCTCTCGTTGTGGATTCAGCAAAATCACTAGGGGTAACCCTTGACAGTAACCTAACCATGCAGAAACATATCAGTGCCTCAACCAAAGGAGCTAACTTCCACCTGAAGACCCTGCGAAAACCAAAACCCATTCTGCCCACATACGATTTCAAACAAGCAGTTCAAGCCCTAGTAATCCCACACGTGGAATATGGGGCGGTAACCTTATGTGGCCTCCCAAGGTCGTCGACAGCACCTCTGAGAGTCACAATCAACTCAGCTGCAAGACTTCTCACGGTCTCTAAGAGAAACTCTCACATATCCCCAGACTTGAGAGCCCTCAACTGGCTACCATTTGAAGAGGGGGAGAGGAGTTGGCCTAACGGCTAGGGCGCTCGACCTCGGACCTGGGGATCTGGGTTCGAGTCTCGGTAACGACGCCAAAAACTTCCTGTGATTCTGGGCAAATCACTTAATCTCCCCGTGCCTAAAATGAATGCGTGTCCTCATGTAACGTGACTGGTGCTATGTAAAGCGCTCTGATACCTGATTCAGTTCAGGTCTAGTTCGCGCTATATAAAACTCTGCAAAAAAAACAAAAAAAGACAGAATCCATCAGAATATCGCATGTATGATGCACAAGGCCCTCTACCACAACCCCCCACTCTACCTAGCTCAGAAACTAGTGCTCTCTGCAGGCAGCAGAGCCTCCAGGAGTGCCAAGGCTCTTCCTCTAAAAACCCAAAGATTTGCCAAGAAATAAACCTATAACGGATCCTTTTCTGGTATGGCTCCTAGGATCTGGAATGCTTTGCCCAGTGAAACAAGAATTAACCCTTTCTCTGCCTCATTCAAAAAACAAGTGAAAGTGATCCTCATGGCTAAATTCACATGAACTCTATAACTGTTTACTGTATTGTATTCGTATGCTGTTTTCTACGCTTTATAGTCGACCTTCAGTCAGCTTAGTCTGTACGATTATTAGCTTTGTATTACTGTTTTCTCTTAGATCCTGTGATGTTATTTCGTTCTTTCCACGTATGACCTGTAAATGAAATGAAATGAAATGAAATGAAATGAAATGAAAATAAGTTTTGTAAAGCGCACAATAGCTGCCCGGGGGCGTCCAAGCGCTGAGTACTAACCGTGTATTGTCAGTTGAGGTAGTGAGCAGAACGAAAGCAACTATTTATTAAACAAAAAGGTTTTCAACTGTTTCCTGAAAGAGGTAAGGTCCGAATTCGACCTTAGATAAAAAGGTAGACTATTCCAAAGCCTGGCCGCATTCAGGGAAAAAGAGCGACCTCCTGATCTAGACCTTTTTACCTTAGGCACAACAGCACGTAGAGCATTGGTTGACCGTAGCTGTCTGCAAGGAAGGTAGGGAGTAATTAGGGGGCAACTGATCACTAGACCAGTATCCCAAAAAGACTGATGGGCAACACAGAGGGATTTAAAACTGATCTTGTCCTCACCGGGAGCCAGTGCAGTCTTACTAGTCCAGGTTTCACAGAAGTCCTACGGGGAATTTGAAGCAGGGTCCTGGCAGCACAATTTTGAATCACCTGCAGCTTCTTTAATGTGGAATCTGGGGCCCCAAGATAAAGCGCGTTTCCGAAATCCAACCTGGAAAGAATCAGTCCTTGAACCACAATTTGTCTTGCCTCAAAAGGTAGCACAGGAAGAATCTTCCTCAACATTCTAATGAGGCCAAAACAGGCTCTGTTACTCGCAAGAGTCTTGTTCGCGCTATATAAAACCTTCAAAATAAATATGGTTGCCTTTTGCCAGTGTGTGTCCTCATCCTTTGCCATCAAGCACTTTGGAGCGGACATGCACACTTATGCAATTTTTGGTTGGCTTACAGTAAGTGTCTTCCACTATTTGCCCATTTACTATCACGTGTATTACTATGGTAAGCCATACAAGTAAAGGCATTAATTTACTGTCATGTTACAAAATCTCAATAGAAATGAGTGAATGCTCACTTTGTGCTGTCTATGCCAAACCTTTTACCTCTTCAATATTGTTGGAAATTACCATCTGTTGCATGGTATACCCCCAGACATTTGCCTGAACTATGTTTCTTGGCATTAGTGCACACCTTACTCCTGCTAATCAGTAATAAAACACTGTGCTCTCTCTTAAAACATGCTGAATTAGGCATACACCTGTTTGGCACATTTAATTTACATAGAGGTCCCTAGTATATGGCACTATATGTACCTAGAACCTATCAATGAAATGCTCCTAGTGGGCTGCAGAACTCATTGTGCCACACACTACAGTAGCAATGTAAAGCATGTTTTGTGGCTTGCCAATGCAGCCTGGCTGTGCAGTCTTTAAACTGCCAATTTGACCTGTCAGAATCACCCTTGTCTTAGACCTAAACCTTTCTTTTAAGGATGTGTAACTCACCCACAAGGTAGGGCATATTGTCTAAAAGGCAGGGTGTGTGGTATTTAAAAGTAGGACATGTAGACATTAATGTTACATTTATCCTGACTTAAAAAAGCTCTTAAAGCCATTTTACTGTGGCAAGGTTTACTGGTCCATAGGTCAACACTGGATTACATTACACCAACTTATAATGGTCATTTTAGGTAGGGAGCAGCAAAAGCACTTGTTTTAATATGTATCTAAAATCCATTTAGTGGTAAAATTGAATTTTGACGAACTATGCTGGAAAATGTACTTTTAGAAAAGTTACCTCTCCCTGCCTAAAACTCTGGAGGTCATTCTGCTGATATTCATCTGTCACATGACAGATAATGGCTCCCCTGTAGTGAGATGGATATTGCTTCCAAACAGAGGCGAAGGGCTTTGGTGTGGGGAGATATTGGCCTTCTTTTGACAGGATTGCCGAGTAAGCAGGGCCCAAAAGCTGGTTACACTTCAAAGAGCCCTACCCTGTAACAAGCAGATGAACCTGACACCAGGCCAACCCCCTTCCTTTGTCCCTAGAGTCAGCCTGGCTCCAACCGCAGTGGGAGGGGGAGCTGCACCAGAACTGGTTTGCAGTGACCACATAGACGGACGCCACCATTATTATAGCTATAACTCTAGGTGTGCCCAGGGGAGCTCTGGCTAAGAGAAGACAGGTCTTGCCTAATTGGGTTTAGGTGGTATAGGATATTTTATGTAAGATGCACAGGAAGTTCCGTAAAAGTGGATAGAGTCTTACTCTTATCTCAATGGCTAAGATGTGGCCAGCGGTTTCCTCCACCCACAGGCCAACACTGGACATAAATGGAACACCACAGTACTCTCTTCAGAACACTCCTAGACTTACGAAGAATCAGAAGAAGGGCTATTCTACTGAATAAAGATCCTGAAGGAAGTCTGGACCTGTTTGCTTTGTTTGAACCCAGGACCCAGAGGTGATTCTATGGGTCACGTGGTTGACCTCCTGTTTCAGATACAGGGCTACAACAAGATTAAAGAGGTATTTTCCTGTTCTCCAGTTGACCAGTCCTAACTGAAATTGACCTGCCCCTTGTGTTGCTCTCCGTCAGAGAGAGTCCTGACCCCTAAGCACTGTCTCCAAGGTCCTGGACCGTTGGCTGTGGGCAGAATGTACTCCTCCCTGCCTAACTGAAGACTTGACACTGAGTATCAATGCTTACAGCCTTCATTGACAGCTTCACAGGATTTGACACTGAGCTGCACCCAATCCCCAACATCCCGGGACTCGACACTGAGTAGCACCCAATAGACAGCTTACCAGGCTCAACACTGAGCATCATTCAAGCAATGCTGACAACCTTTATCAACGGCTTCACTGGACCAGATTGACTGAGACCTCAGACAGTGGCTTCCCATCTTCATCAAGCCCTTCCTCAGGTCCAGTCAGATTCCTGGCCCAGCTGATGACTTTCAACCACCATAAAACCTTGTAAGTGTAAAGGTAACTGTGTGTCCAGGAGAAACCTTCTCCTTGTATGTGACCCACACTCCATTGCAGTCAACCTCAAATCTTACCCTTATTCTGGTCCAGTGTGACCAGTTGTCCACAGTTGGTACTTAGTCCTTCTAAATTAGTGCTCACATTTAAAAAATTCATATCTCCGGTTCTATTACTTTGATTTTTTCCATTCATGTATCATTTTATGTATTAAAATGTTTCCATTTTTCTAAATGGCTTTGTGATTTTGCTTGTGTTGTGTTTTTACTTTATTACTGTTTGAGTACTGTATGAATACTATACACGTTGCCACTAAGTTAAGCCTGGCTGCACTAAGCCCTGGCTATCAGGGGCCGTATTACACATTATGTTATGTTATTAATACTTGTAGAGCGCACGATTACCCTAGGGTGTCCTGGCGCTAAAAGGTGCGCCAGACGCAAACAGTGATAATGCACCCCATTATGGTGTAGGCGCTAATCCCAGGGCAGCGCATTCATGTGAAAACACGGAGCAGCCGCTTTGCGTTTTCACAGTGCACGCGGTATCCGCCTGCACTTTCAAAGGGGTTTAGAGATCCACCTGCAGGTGGGTACATTCAGTGAATGCACACGCCTGCAAGGGGATGTCTGGTGGGTTCATGGGACACTCTTTACCCCCTGCAGAGGGCTGCTGTCAGGCTTCGCACTAACAGTGCACCACCTTTTAAATTGCGCACTGTCAGTGCGCCTCCTGAAGGCTTCTTTGACTCTGTGCCCGTGTCTGTAATAAGGCGCGGACGCAGAGTCAAAGGAACCCCTTCATTTGCATAGGGCACACCCATACGCAAATGAGGGAACTCCCTCTGTTGATAGCGCTGGCGCTTTAAGTGCACCAGCATTATCGGTATTATAGAAGGGGACACGTAAGCGTCTGCGACCCCTTCTATGATACCAAAGTGCCCCAGGGGTACAAAAAGTGGGCGCAAACGCCCATTGTGCCCCTGGGGCACCATCTGTAATACGGCACCAGGTATTTGAGAACAGGTTTATTTAGGGACTTTTTTGATTTACTCTCACCTAATACACCAGTTCCTTACAGATATGTATTACTTGAGGATTCCATGCTATAGTAATAAACTTCATAAGGAATATAAATTCAAATGAAAACATCAATTGTGTTATTTGAGCAGTTCTGCTAATATGTCACACAGTAGGTTGAATGCTATAGCTTGAGAGTTTTGGATACTGTACTAAAAAGCTAGAACTCTATTAACGGTGCAGTCCCTGAAGATCAATAACACCCAGGGTGTTAGTGTGCTTGTGATAGTGGGTTGGTGGTGTAGCGATTCTTAGGTCTCATGTAACATTCAATGAAAATCGATGGTCTTATATTTGAGATGGGGGCTAGAAACTTGGGGTTGGTAGAATATCATTGTTTTGCAACAGGATTTCAGTTGCAATATATTGACTCATATGATACTGATTTAGAATTTGGAAGGGACAACACACTACAACACACCTCTTCCAGGTACCGAATTGGTATCCATTTCTAAAGACATTTAGTGATTCAGAAAAACCTTTTTTAACTTGCTAAATGCATTTAGTACATAACTAAAAGGGGTTTAGCTCTTGCAAACCCCCTGATTTTCCAAAACTGGGGGTTTGCAAATGTTAAAATGCTTTGTACATCTGGCCCTATTTGATTACACTTAGGAAAAGAGGGGCCCCTTAATACCCAAAAGGAATGGGGCACTTATACAGTGAAAAGGAAAAATCCATTTGGGTAAATTTCATTTTCAGACTACTCATTCTTGTCAAATATCACACAACCAGAAGTTGCACTCTTTCCACTTATACCACGCTCTTATACCACACCTGAAGTTTGGACCATATACAACCGGGGAAACCACTAACACAAAGATTAAAAGCAGGCCTAAGCTGGGTGGGGGTGGTTTGACTCAAGACTCCTCCAACACAGGAATGGGAGGGCGACGGGCACTCTGCACAGTTTGGGAGGCGGCTGTATGGTCTCTGTCATGGAGGGAGGGATGGGGTGGGTTTGGGGTTGGGAGTTGTGAAATTGCTAGGTATATTGCTTATGCACAGCAAGGTACCACAGCACTATTCCTGGCACATTCAGGGTCAGAGGCATGGCAGGTCTCCTCCGAGACATAAGTACACCCCGGGCGCGAGTGCAATGCACCCAGGCCATGAGCGAAACCGCTCGGTCCGTCACCGTTGGGGAAAATACAGATGGTATATGAGATAGAATATGGAATGGACACCAATGGGGCGAGGCTGAGAAGGCAGCATCCTTCCAATTACTCCCCTGGACTGTAAATGGGCTTGGGGACAAAGTCAAGAGAGCGATAGTGGTCGAGTATATCAAACAACAAGCCCCAGACACAGTGCTTTCCCAGGAGACCCACCTGATAGGGAATACATGTGAGGCACTTAATAGATGGGGTATAAGCTAGTAATACACTCGGGGTTCACATCTGGCTCGGGAGGGGAGTAGATTCTGTTGTGCAAAAGGTTTCCCTTCATGGTGAAAGACATACACACAGATCCTCAGGCAAGATTTGCAGGATTGACTGGGTCCTGGGAGGGCACAAGCATAAATGTGCTGGCCGCCATATTCCCCCCGCCCTATACAACATTGCTCTACCGGATACCAGCAAAAAGATCCTGGAATTCCCTGAAGGGGCACTAATAATAGGGGGGACCTGAATTTGACCCTTAATGATCAATTAGATAGACTCTTGCCCCGTGTCAACAAATGTTCACGCTATATCATGGCTAAATTCCTGATGGCCATGGGGCAAATAGACGTGTGGCGTGAATCCCACCCTGATGGGCAGCAGTTCACGTTTCGGAGCACATAAGAGCATGTCCCGGATTGACTACATACTAACTGCTGCAGGGGATAAACAGCACTTCTCGGAAGTTAAACACCTAGCTAGGGGAATCTTGGACCATGCTCCACTGTGGGCAAAATACAGCCTAACCAAGAAATTCACAAGACAATCCTTATCCATCAGCCCATGTTTCCTAGTTATTTCACACATTAGAGCAGACATTGAAAAATCAACTGAATACTATTTGAAAGAAAATGTTGGGTCGGTAAAGTCCCACCAGACTGTATGGGAACCATATAAGGCAGTCATAAAGTGGCAGGCTCTCTCCCTTTCGGTCGGACACGGGAGGGAAAAAAGGCCAAGTTAGAGGCAATTGAAAGTGAAATATTGACCCTTGAAAGGTCTCCCACCTCCTTGCTCAAAGATGACATCCAACGTTCACTTGCCCTGAAGAGACAAGAGTATAAGAACTTCTTGCTGAGTCAGCCAATAGCAAACTCTGCAAGGTACAACATAAAGTATACAAACTGGGGATAAAGCTGGCAAGTTACTTGCCTGGTTAGACATGAGGGAGAAGGCTGGAAGATGGGTCATGACCATAAGAGGCTTGGAAGAAGGGTGTCTGCGAGACCCGCAAGATATCGCGGAGGCCTTTGCAAACCACTATGCACAACTCTACTCCCCAGAGTCAACTGGCATGATAGGAGAGTCACTGGACCTAATACAATATCTCTGGATTCAAGTACTCCCAGAGGTGGACAGGGAACAGCTTGCGGAAGATCTTACAGCAGAGGAAATAGGGGCTGCCATACAGAGCATACAATCCGGTAAAGCCATGGGACCTTATGGCATCCCAATAGAGCTCCTTAAATTGTCTGCCACAAAGGTGGCACCCCATCTATTAAGCATGTTTGAAGAAAGTAAGCATGTGGGATAACTGCCCAAAGACCAAAGATTGGCATCTGTAGTGGTAATCCATAAAGCTGGCAAGCCGGCAGAGGAGTTCTCTTCGTATAGACCCATCTCCCTCCTGAATGTAGAGGTTAAAATCTTAACCACGGAACTCGCTCGCCGATTGATTCCAGTGGTGACTAGGTCCGGTTTCATGACTGGTCAGAATACTACCTTAAACTTGAGGCAGCTCCATGCAGTTCTTGGCCGAAGGGATACCACACAAGAGGACGTTGCAATACTATTGTTGGATGCCCACATGGCCTTCGAGACTGTCGAGTGGCCTTATATGTTCACGGTCCTATAACGATTGAGTCTGGGGGGAAATTTCTTGTTGTGGCTCCATCTGCTATATACCATCCCTCTGGCCCAAGTGATGTGAACGGGCATACATCTTGTGCCTTTCCCCTAAAAAGGGGAACAAGACAGGGCTGCCCGCTGCCCCTGCTTTTATTCGCCTTGATATTGCAGCCACTGGCAAGCTGGATACAGGGGCACCCAGTAATCTGGGGACTAAGGTGGACAGAATCTTGTTGTATGCAGACGACGTATTGTTATATGTGGCATCACCAAGATCCTCCAATGCCAGGATCCTTCAGATTTGTTCCACCTTCGGATATTATTCTGGGTACACCATCAACTGGTCCAATTCAGTGGTGTTGCCCCTATGGGGTGTGGCCCCGGCCTTGCTGAGAGGATGGGAAACAACATTTGGGACAGAAGGGTTTACCTACCTGGGGATATATGTTACTTCCAGTGAGGAGGTCTTTTACGAAAGGAACCATCTCGCCCCTCTAACTAGGCTGAAGAAAGATGTACAAAATTGGCAGGCCCTGCCGCTATCCCTATAGGGAAGGGCGGCATTATTCAAAATTATGTCACTGCCATGATTTCTGTACGCCTTGCAAAATATGCCCAAGGAGATTCCAGATTCATATTTTAAAGCAACAGATGGGGAGATTCGAAGCCTGTTGTGGGATGGAAAACCGCCGGAAAAATGTGATTTGTCCATGCTGTATTTCCTGTTTCATTTTTTTTTTTTTTTTTTTGTGGAAACTGGGGGGTATGGCCCTGTGGACTGAAGTGGGGTTGGGCCCAATATTATGTAGAAAAACAAGTACCCACACTTCCTATTGTTTAATCTCAAGTGATTTAAAGCAAGAAATGAACCAACTTTATCATGTTCATCTCGGCAATTACTTATGCCTTTTATTAGTTTTTTTTTTTTTTTTTTTAAATGGTATTTTTAGAAAGAGAACAAGGAGTTCTCCACAAACATAGCCACACGTTTTAGTGAGTAACTTTTACAACAACATATGTGCAAACATAGAAAAACGAACAGTCAATACATTTCATTTCATGATATGACGTGAGTTTAAAACAAACAGGTGGAAAAAAGAAGAATAGTGCAATCAAATACGATGTCCAAATTATTATTCAATAGACATCAATGCATACATGCAATCATATCAAAAATACTAAAGTGCCAACAGATATTTTAAATCAATAAGGTTCAGTCCCCTTTGTCAACAACAGACTTTTTCAATAATTTTAGGATTTAATCCTTTATGTCAAACTTGTAGGATTTTAGTCCTTTTATGCCGACGCGTTTCAAGTGTGGGTGTTCTGTGCCCACACTCTCATCAGGGCTGAGTGAATCTTTTTCCAATCCTTATCCTAGTGATCCTAGTGATAAAAAACATATATGTGCTTATTAGAACCCCTTCCTTAGGTTTTCAGTTTTTTAGAAATGGTGAAAAAACAAGGCGCCTTACCTCTGAGTTGTAGAGGTAAAGGTCACACTTGAATCTTTAGAATGAAGCGGTGTGCGTGCTTCTAAAAATATAAACATTGGTTCATGTTAAATGAGTCTATCCAACATCATTAAATGCTGATGATCAGCCGTTATGCGAAGCCTAAGGCAAGGTGTTTACCTTTCTGGATGTCTCCTGAAGGGTCAATGTTGTTTGTTATTTTCCGTCTATCTTAGTTACAGGTACACGGAACCCCTCTTCTCACTTGTTTCTGTGAAAACGAGTGACCGAAATGCCATTATAGTTTCTACATGTGTTTAACGATTACGCTTTAGGTAGCGAGCCACTGAGCTACTCACCGCGAATCCTCTCGCGCTTTAGGTGGTGTCTTTAATCCTTTTCCTAATTCAATGCTCGTGAAGTTTTCCTTATTCTGTAACATTAAAGGGGAAAATAATTCAAGGGCGCTGTACTTAGATTTGTAAATCTAAATTGGTTTGAGCGTTCCGGGGATAGCCGCTTACCAAAGTTTTGCTTGCGTCTCCTCTCGCAACAACCCTCAGTCTGAGTCTTCAGTGTTGTGTGGGCCGGCTGTTGCCTGTGTGGTTCTTAGAACTTTTTGGACCAATAGGAGGGGAGTATTGCAAGAGCACCAGGGGGGTGCCTTCTGGGAGTTGTAGTGAATGAGATTACTTACAGTCTATTTAATTCACTCATTGAATTTAATCCCTTATTGATGCTGTCAAACTTCATAATAAGGTATGCTTCCTTACGTAACAGCGCTTGTTCGACATCAGGCGACCTATGTTTAGGGTCAATGCTTGATAACACAGTCCAAGTGAAATCGGACTCCTTGTGTTCAAGGGCCGCGAAATGGTCAACCATTGGGGCATTCGGGACTCTTTTCTTAAGTCGTGATCGGTGTTGTGTAATTCTGGCATTCACTTGTTGGCAGGTTTTTCCAATATATATTTTGTTGCACGCACACATTATTGCATAAACTACATTCTTGCTTTTACAGTTTGTATGCATCTCATGTCTCCATTTGATGCCACTGTGATAGAATTCATTTCCTTCTACGGTGCTACTACAGGAGGCACACATACCGCATTTGTGGTGTCCAGTTATTGGTTTTAA
This sequence comes from Lissotriton helveticus, assembly GCF_964261635.1. Classification (NCBI taxonomy): domain Eukaryota; kingdom Metazoa; phylum Chordata; class Amphibia; order Caudata; family Salamandridae; genus Lissotriton; species Lissotriton helveticus. The sequence continues at coordinate 383,959,129 of NC_136070.1, read as the reverse complement.
TTTCCACTGTGATATAAGATCACTTTTAGGCTTAGCGACATAACTGTCCGCCCGGATGATTTGTTGGCCAATACTTGGATTTTTTCTCATCGCGAAAATTGGTTTCTCCAGGGGGTTTTCCAAACCCTCCAGTAGGTGCCAATTTCGCAGTATTATTTGTCTGAATTTGTTGGTGTGGGCCCCATATGTGGTGACACAAACCAATTTGTTCAGTTCCTTTTTTGGTTTTATTTGAAGGAGCTCTTCCCTAGGGGTATATCTCGCTCTTTTGGCGGAATGCTTTAACAATTTTTTTGGGTAGCCTCTCTTGATCATTTCATCGCAGAATGTAGCTGCATGTGTCTCAAAATTAGTTAATTCAGAACAGTTTCGTCTGATCCTTAGTAATTGGCCGTATGGTAAATTTTGTTTCAGACCTTGGGGATGCGCACTGTTATAATGTAAGATGGTGTTTTTGTCTGTCTGTTTTTTGAATAGAGAGGTTGAGAACCTATCTCCTTCAATGCCTACTTCCACATCCAGAAAAGTCATTTTCTTGTTGCTGGAATCAATTGAGAATTTTATATCTGGGTGTCTTGCATTCACCCAGTGATAGAAATTATCCAGCTCCATCTGGCTACCCTGCCACAGTAGCCAGATGTCATCAATATACCGTGCCCACTGTTTGATATTCTTGCTGTAGGGATTATTTTGATAAATGAATTTTTCCTCGTACTGGGCCATGTACAAAATCGCCATTTCCGGCGCATAGGGACAACCCATGGCTGTCCCTTTGATCTGAATAAAAAATTCATTTTCAAATTTAAAATAGTTGCATTTCAAAGAAATTGCTGCCAATGAAATAATGAAGATGGTGGGGACCCTGTGAGGTCTCTCACGCTGCTCAAGGTAATATTCCATCACTTCGAGGGCCTCATCTTGAGGGATCTGTGTATACAATGAATTGACGTCCATTGTGGCCATCAATTCATTTACGCCATCTACCGTAGTGTCTTGCAATTTGTTGATGAAATCAATAGTGTCTCTCAGGTAAGATTTGACCTGAGGTAGAAAGGGCTTTAAGAAGAAATCAATATACTTGGAAATAGGTTCCAATACTGAATCACAGCCGGAGACAATTGGCCTCCCGGGGGGTGTCTCTTGGTTTTTGTGTATCTTTGGCAAAAAGTATAGTATCGGTGTTCGTGCACGATGTATCTATCCGAGGGGAGAGCACATGTAAACAACAGGGAATGGTATAGACCAGTCAAAGAGGACCCATTGTTTGAGATTCAAAATAAGATTAGCAAACTCACAAAAGAAGGTTTGGAGAATGGTTTCCTTGGCCCAAAGGAGTTCGAATTTTTAAATAAAAAGTCACCACGAACACCGATACTATAAAAATAATCCCTACAGCAAGAATATCAAACAGTGGGCACGGTATATTGATGACATCTGGCTACTGTGGCAGGGTAGCCAGATGGAGCTGGATAATTTCTATCACTGGGTGAATGCAAGACACCCAGATATAAAATTCTCAATTGATTCCAGCAACAAGAAAATGACTTTTCTGGATGTGGAAGTAGGCATTGAAGGAGATAGGTTCTCAACCTCTCTATTCAAAAAACAGACAGACAAAAACACCATCTTACATTATAACAGTGCGCATCCCCAAGGTCTGAAACAAAATTTACCATACGGCCAATTACTAAGGATCAGACGAAACTGTTCTGAATTAACTAATTTTGAGACACATGCAGCTACATTCTGCGATGAAATGATCAAGAGAGGCTACCCAAAAAAATTGTTAAAGCATTCCGCCAAAAGAGCGAGATATACCCCTAGGGAAGAGCTCCTTCAAATAAAACCAAAAAAGGAACTGAACAAATTGGTTTGTGTCACCACATATGGGGCCCACACCAACAAATTCAGACAAATAATACTGCGAAATTGGCACCTACTGGAGGGTTTGGAAAACCCCCTGGAGAAACCAATTTTCGCGATGAGAAAAAATCCAAGTATTGGCCAACAAATCATCCGGGCGGACAGTTATGTCGCTAAGCCTAAAAGTGATCTTATATCACAGTGGAAATTAAAACCAATAACTGGACACCACAAATGCGGTATGTGTGCCTCCTGTAGTAGCACCGTAGAAGGAAATGAATTCTATCACAGTGGCATCAAATGGAGACATGAGATGCATACAAACTGTAAAAGCAAGAATGTAGTTTATGCAATAATGTGTGCGTGCAACAAAATATATATTGGAAAAACCTGCCAACAAGTGAATGCCAGAATTACACAACACCGATCACGACTTAAGAAAAGAGTCCCGAATGCCCCAATGGTTGACCATTTCGCGGCCCTTGAACACAAGGAGTCCGATTTCACTTGGACTGTGTTATCAAGCATTGACCCTAAACATAGGTCGCCTGATGTCGAACAAGCGCTGTTACGTAAGGAAGCATACCTTATTATGAAGTTTGACAGCATCAATAAGGGATTAAATTCAATGAGTGAATTAAATAGACTGTAAGTAATCTCATTCACTACAACTCCCAGAAGGCACCCCCCTGGTGCTCTTGCAATACTCCCCTCCTATTGGTCCAAAAAGTTCTAAGAACCACACAGGCAACAGCCGGCCCACACAACACTGAAGACTCAGACTGAGGGTTGTTGCGAGAGGAGACGCAAGCAAAACTTTGGTAAGCGGCTATCCCCGGAACGCTCAAACCAATTTAGATTTACAAATCTAAGTACAGCGCCCTTGAATTATTTTCCCCTTTAATGTTACAGAATAAGGAAAACTTCACGAGCATTGAATTAGGAAAAGAATTAAAGACACCACCTAAAGCGTGAGAGGATTCGCGGTGAGTGGCTCAGTGGCTCGCTACCTAAAGCGTAATCGTTAAACACATGTAGAAACTATAATGGTATTTCGGTCACTCGTTTTCACAGAAACAAGTGAGAAGAGGGGTTCTGTGTAACCGTAACTAAGATAGACGGAAAATAACAAACAACATTGACCCTTCAGGAGACATCCAGAAAGGTAAACACCTTGCCTTAGGCTTCGCATAACGGCTGATCATCAGCATTTAATGATGTTGGATAGACTCATTTAACATGAACCAATGTTTATATTTTTAGAAGCACGCACACCGCTTCATTCTAAAGATTCAAGTGTGACCTTTACCTCTACAACTCAGAGGTAAGGCGCCTTGTTTTTTCACCATTTCTAAAAAACTGAAAACCTAAGGAAGGGGTTCTAATAAGCACATATATGTTTTTTATCACTAGGATAAGGATTGGAAAAAGATTCACTCAGCCCTGATGAGAGTGTGGGCACAGAACACCCACACTTGAAACGCGTCGGCATAAAAGGACTAAAATCCTACAAGTTTGACATAAAGGATTAAATCCTAAAATTATTGAAAAAGTCTGTTGTTGACAAAGGGGACTGAACCTTATTGATTTAAAATATCTGTTGGCACTTTAGTATTTTTGATATGATTGCATGTATGCATTGATGTCTATTGAATAATAATTTGGACATCGTATTTGATTGCACTATTCTTCTTTTTTCCACCTGTTTGTTTTAAACTCACGTCATATCATGAAATGAAATGTATTGACTGTTCGTTTTTCTATGTTTGCACATATGTTGTTGTAAAAGTTACTCACTAAAACGTGTGGCTATGTTTGTGGAGAACTCCTTGTTCTCTTTCTAAAAATACCATTTAAAAAAAAAAAAAAAAAACCTAATAAAAGGCATAAGTAATTGCCGAGATGAACATGATAAAGTTGGTTCATTTCTTGCTTTAAATCACTTGAGATTAAACAATAGGAAGTGTGGGTATTTCCTGTTTCAGGCACTAGGCCTACCCACACAAGTGAGGTCCCGTTGTTATAGGCACACATGTGGGAGCATATCATAGTATAACATTTGGTATTACCAACTGGATTTTGCTGCATTTGTGCCTTCCAAATGTAAGCCAGTGTGTAAGAAAGAAGACATTCAGAAAAATACCCTCTAAATCATATGCTAGTACAGGTACCCACAAATTAAGAAATGTACAAATAACAACTACTCCTAAACTCCATAACTTGTGCCCATTTCAGAAATATATAGGTTTCCTTGACACCTATTTTTCACTCTCCGTATTTCACCATATCAATTGGTCTATACTTGGTACACAATGAAAAACCATAGTATAGTGCAGCTCAGTTTTTGGCTTTGGTCACCTTGGAGAACCTATAAAGCCTACATATCTCTGCAACCAGCAGCATCTATAATGGTACATTGCTTTTTTATATTGGCCATTGTGACAAAACGTTACAGAAAAAAATGTTGTCTCAAATGGCTGATTTTTCTTGCTCGTTTTCAGTATTTCTTTATTTCAACAGTTAGTTATTTTGGGAAATCCTTGAGGGATCTACACATATCACCCCTTGTGGAATTTGGAATGTTGTCTACTTTTCAGAACTCTATAGATTTTCTGGATCACTCATGGGTTTCACACTGGTTCCACCATAAACTGGATATAGGGTGAGAGCACAAACTATAGGAAAAGTGGGCTTGCTTTTTGAAAAATGCCAACGCTGTGATAAAAAATTAGTTTTCTTTATTGAGCTCTACATGTTCCTGAAAGCAGGGAAGATGATGACTTTAGCACAGCAAACGGATTGTTGTTGCCACTTGTAAGAAAAAGAAAAAAAACACTTCCACTATGTTAGAATTGGGATCTCTGATTGGCTAAGGCTTGCGCCAAAGCCAGGCAGAGACCACCACTCTAGTCAAGGCAAGGGAGTTACACGCCAAGATAACCCCTGCTCACCCCCTTAGTAGCTTGGCACGAGCAGGCAGGCTTATCCCGGAGGCAATGTGTAAAGCGTTTGCGCAACACACTCCCAGCAGCAACACACTCGGCACACCCCAAAAAGGAACGCCACACAAGGATATATCAAAAATAGCCTTTGTATTATCATAAAACACATTAGATAGTAATCACACAATATGCACTGTGCCAACTGGCACTGTGCAATATTTACAGGGGATTATATACACATGACAGCCCACATGGACCACTGTCAGAATCATCACTTAGTAGAAATAGTAGATGTAGCACAAATAGTAAATGTAGAGCACAACCAGTAACTAATGGTAAAAGAATGACCTTATCATTAGATCCTGCAACAGACACCATAGAATGCACAAATCATATTACACAGGAATCTCATCAGGCATAAACCACATGAATCACCTTAGGTAATCATTAGCATGGACAGAGTGTACCCCATTTGGGGGCACACCCACTAAAACTGGCCCTAGGCCAACCTGCCTCTTCCAGGGGCTCAAATTCCTCAACATCCAGAATGTCAGGGTGGGCTGCAAAAGCAGCAAAGCAAAAGAGCGCAAATGATCGGGCCTAAACGTGGCAGCTGCCCACTACTTGCTGGGCAGCTGTGAACAACACAGAAGACATGGGTGCTCGCTGGGCTCTCTCGGGGCTTACCAATATCCCAATTACCCAAGTCCTCCTCTGCGACTGTAAAACCTAGGGCCTCTCAGCTGGCCCTCCGATTGCCTTGGCAGCACTCTACTGCCCGTTAATGCTCTGGGGTTTGGGGTAGTGTAACTCACCCCCCTTCTCAAAACAAAATGCCTCCAATGAAAATGGCACTGGCGCTGCTATGCCGGGTGAACACCCCTTGTGAGGGCTCTGTAAATATCCTGGCACTATGTTGCAGCTGCCTGCTGCGGCGGTGCAGCTGAAGGGGACTCTGAAACAACAATTGCCCACTCGGTGCAGCCTGGGGACCCCTCTGGAAAGGCACCAGCAGTCTCACCTGAAGTGGGGAAAGGCTCCTTTCAACTCCTTACTACACCTGGTCCCTGTTCCTGGGACCGGGACTAAAACGGAGAGCCTGCGAGGCTTCGGACGGCTTCTGGCGGCATGGGGGTAGGCTCCCACCGAACTTCAAGTTCTGTTTACCGGCACACGCAGGGCTCCTAACGACACACGGGAGCCGAGCCAATGACTGCCGCACTTCTCCGCTTCACACAGGTCACCACGGCACAGGAGCGCGGGGTAGACTCCTGTCTGCTTCCTGTCTTCTTGCGGCCCCGCCCACGAACCAACACAGGTTGCCTGGCTGCCTGTCCGAGCTGGGCCACGGCAGTGATTTCGGCGATTCTTGCCGGCAGGCGCAATACGGGATACGCTCCCGTTTCAAATAATTACAAATGCGGGGTGGGCACCCACTCAACTCGAAGACACTTGCGGTGCAATGCGGGGGGGGCACCCAACTTCCCAATGAACTCCAGAAGCGGGGTGGGCACCCGCTACGAAGGCACCGATGCTGGGTGGGCTCCCACTCGGTTTTCAAGCATCAATCAGCAGGGCGGGCTCCCGCTCGAAAAGGCACAAATGTGGGAGAATCCCCTTTCAAAATGAACGCAGCTCCTACTGCTGCCAAAATCAGAAGCGCTGCTCCTCTCAGCAACAAGAAATAAAGTGCTCTTCAGAAAATAAAGATATAGCGCTTCCCAGGCGCTTAGTCCAGGGTCAAAGAATGGAGCGCTCTTCCCAGCAATAAAGAGCACAGCGCTCTTCCAAATAAAGGCAAAGTTCAGGGGGCACAAGGCTGGGCTCAGGAAGGCCAGCAGGGAGCCAGTCCCTTGTGGCGGGTCCTCCTGGAGCCCAGCAGCAGAAGCAGCCCCCAGAGTCAGGACCAGCACAGCAGAGAACAACATCATGGGGTCACAGCCCCTTTGTTTATACTACTTTTCCCCTTTGTGTCACGGCACAGGGTCTAGGGATACCAGTTAGAACTGGAAGAGGGGAGCTTTGGAGCACTTTGTTTTGCTCAGCTCCTCTCTCCGTTGTCAGGTGAGGGCTCAGGGATTAGACGCACCACAGGGGGCGGAACCGGCATTGTGGAGGGAAGGCATAGCCCTATTCAGGTCCCAGGTGCAACTCCTCCCTCCCATCTAGATGCAGATCTCCCTGTTCACCACTGGGCAGACTCATCCTGGCTCCTGGAGCCAACCACACCATCCAGCCCCTGTCAATCACAAGCCAAACATGCAATTCACATCAGGCAGGCAGACACACAGCACACAGAAATACCAACTTCTAATAGTGGCATTTCTCCACCAGTCACCATACATCTGCGCACATCATTGCGCAGCATTTATTCTCACGAGTTCATACATACTAAACTCGACCCTGCACTCCTCTCATACCAGGAATTACCAGGAACACACATTCCTATGGGAGGGCAGGCCAATCTCACCACACCCACTCAGAGCGCACATGCACTTTACACTGGGCCCCAATGCTAAAGTGCGCATAGGCCAAAAACTACAAATATCAGGTCACAGAAAAGGCAAAAAGTTTAGGGGTGTACCTGCTGAAAGGGTCAAGTCCAACACATTAGAGCACTTTTTTCCTAATTTCCCCAAAAACTCAAGCGTTAGCTATATTTTGCCTATTTTCTATGTCTCCTCCAGGGGAATCCCCTAGCCCAGGGCACTTTTAGAATTCCTAGGATGTTGGAAAAAAGGACACAAATTTGGCCGGATACTTTATGTGGGAAAAAATTATGGCTCCCTAAGTGCGAACTACCCCATAAATCCAAAAAAGGGCTCAGCACTGGGAGGGGAAACCCCATCAGTTAAGGGGTTAAGAGGTTTATTATTTATAAATGTATTATTACCATGCTTCACAGAGCACTGTACATCACCTTTTGGGTACTTCACATTTTTGTGACCAAAGTGTCTAGATTGGACAGGTGAGTGAGGATTGATTAAAATCCATTCAGAGAAGGTTGTGACTCAGTCCAACTTGCATGGGTTACTTTCCCATATACCTAGACTTCTCTTAAAATCCATGGTCCAATTATCAGCCATACTGAAAACAAAGATTGGTTATGCCCTTAGGCATAAAGTTAGAGCATTCCATAACTAAAGGCTCTGGACTCCAAACATCCCGCCTCCATATATGTTCTGTTTAAAGGTTTATTGGTTAATCAGGTCCAAAGTAATGCTCTTGAGCATTTGGCAGAGTGCTAACATTTGTGTTTTTCTTGGCCCTTTGCCTCAGTTTTCTATTAATAGATGTTTCTCAATAATAGATTTTTTCATAATTCATATTTGAATGAAATGATTTTGATTGATTGATTTCATTACTTCTCAAACAGAACATGTACCAAACTTTTTTTGGTGCTAGTAAACACATGACACATAGTAGGAAAACAGGATGAAGAGTAAATTGGTAAGGCCGAAAGACCTTAAGATCCAATTTGAAAGCAATGTACTGGTCAATTAGTCTTAGATGTAATGGTAATTGGTTCCCAAGGTTACAACTAAGAAATATGAATAAGTAACCATCCACAGGTAATATCTTTACTAGGCTAATGGTAGTAATATTAAGTCTTCTCATTGCAGAGATCTCAAGGGGAAGTAAGAATGTAAGAGATGAGTTTAAATGACTCCTCCAGATGGTAGTAAGCATTATGGATTAAATAGAGGCACTTAAATCAAACTATTTGCTCCGTCACTGGCAAATGTTGCTTTCTGCTAGTCTCGAAGACATTATTCAATGTTCTTAGAAGACAAATGTGCAGAACAGTGATATTCTGTACTCTTTGAAGCTTTTGCATAGCAGAAACTGACGTTCCCAAAGAAGCTGCTGCAATTATCTAATTTGGACATCACATGTGAAGTAACAAACAATAAGTGTGATTCTCAAATAAGAAAAGGAAGAGCCAATTTCACCATATGCTCTGTATGGGAATCTTTGCTGCAAACTGCATTTATTTAGGAATGCATAGAACCTTTGAGGCATTAGTGACTAAGGCTGTGTTAGAAATGGGATTCCCTGTTGGCTGAGGTATTCATACAGGCCAGCCATGAACCACCACTCTAGTCAGGGTAAGCTAGATACACAATAAGATAACCTGTGCTCACCATCGGGTAGTTTGGCACAGGGCAGTCAGGTTTATCTACAAAAGCAATGTGTAAAGTATTTGTGCAACACACACACAGTAACACAATGAAAACACCACATAAAGACTCCAAATAGGTTTAGAAAAAAAGAATAATTATCTGAGCAAAATGAGACCAAAGTGACAAACATCCAAAAAGTCAAGGAATTGATTTTAAAAGAATAAACTACAAATAGTGCTTAGAAGTCACTAGCAGTCAAAAGGTTACTTGAGGTTGCGAGGGACCGGTGAAAATACAAAGTTCAGACTAACCACGATCGAGTGCAGGCCGACTACAGGACCCTCACAGGGCCCACCACTGAGAAAGTGCCTTGGATGGAGTAAAGCATCGATGCTCAGGGCTTGATGCGTTGATCTTTTCCGCACTGTGGGGTCACTTCATTGTTGTCGAGCTTTGCTGAAGTGAAGGCAATGCATCGTTGTCGATACATGCAGAGCGTCATCAGGCTGTAGAAACACTGTCATCATGCAACTGCTGCATCGGCAGCGAAAGGCGATGCAGCAGAATTTCTCACGCAGTCAATGCAATGCATCCGTTTTTTTATGAAAGCAGGTGCAGAACCCACTTCTGAAGCCAAGAACTTGGTGGGGGCACCTCAGGCAAGGGTAAGAATCACAGAAGGCACAATCCAGCAGCACCAGCAGAAATGCAAGAAGTCTTTTGTATCCCTGAGACTTTGGAAGAATAGGTGGCAAACCATCAAGTCCTTGGAGATCACCTCAGAGGGGGAGTAAAGTCCTTCCAGCAGAGTCAGGGAGCATCAGGCATCAGGGGAACAAGGAGAAAATCAGTCTTTCCAGAAAAGCAGTGAAGTTGAGTCCTTAAAGCAGCACAGCAGTACTTCTAACAGAGTTCAGCTCAAGATACAAAAGTATCTGATTTTAAGGGGTCAGAGGCACTATGCTTATACCCAAATGCCCCTTTGCCTCTCCCACTTCCTGCCCAGGAAGGCTATCGGAATGCAGATAAATGCAAGATGTGTCCTCTGTCACACCCAGCCCTTCCTATGTTTGTGACTGTCTAGAGGGAGCGTACAAAGTGCAGCTGTCACCCAGCCCAGACAGTCTGTCAGGCACAAACATCAGTAAGTACAGTGAAAGATCCACTTTCTAAAGGGGGCACTTCTAAAACAGTAATGTTAAATCCAACTTCATCAGTAAGGAGGATTTATCATTACCTTGCCAGACATATCAGACATGAAAAAACAATTCCTCTGTGATCAGCAATTACAGTTTAAAAGTATATTAAGGCAGTATATTAAGGAATTCCCCATGCTGGCCCATGAGAGATGGTAGGCCACACAGTAGTATACAACGAAATAGGATGTTTGTCACTATCAGGACATGCAAAAAATAAAGGTACATGTTCTACCTTAGGACTTAGGGACTTCCTTAGGGGTGACTTTTATGTAATAAAAGAGGAGTTTAAGTCTTGGCAACTAGTTTTAAATGCCAAGTTGAAGTGGTAGTAAAATGCTCACACGCACTGCAGTGGCAGACCTGAGACCGTTTTGAAAGACTACTTCTGTGGGTGGTACAATCAGTGCTGCAGGCCCAGTTGTAGCAGCTAATTTATAGGCCCTTGGAATATGGTATACTACTTTACAAGTAACTTAAAAGTAAATCAAATATGCTAAATAGGTGTAAACCAACTGTACCATGTTTAGAGAAGAGAGCACATGCACTTTAGCACTGGTCAGCAGTGGTAAAGTGCCCAGAGTCCTGAAGCCACAAAAAGGTCAGAAAAAAAAGAGGAGGAGGAAGGCAAAATGTTTGGGGTGACTCTTTAGAAATGGTCATTTTCCAACAGGCAGCTACCAAGCAAAAGTAACCTATTTCGAGTATTCTTTATTTCTGCCAATAATTAATATTTGTGATTTATTGGCATTTAATTTCAGAAAGTGAAAGGCCATCCATTGCTTGACTACCTGAGATAGTCCCGGAAATGTGATATACACACAGAGGCCCAATGGTCTTGGATTCTATGTGACTTATCATTGTAATGGAATATAAAAGTTGTAACCACACACAGACATTTTAAGATTCAAATGTAATAAAAAAAACTGTTTCTAGTTTCCATAATGTGTTGACCCAGATAAATGTCCTGTGTCCTACAGACCTTGTGTGCAGAAGAGTTTTGAACTTGACTTTCACATATGTTGGGAGGAAATTGACTTCATCCTATTCTTTTTGTATGCAGTCCCACATCTACATCTTCAGGAACATTTAGGCTACCTGCGTTTGAAACTTTTGCATATTGCCAATCAGTTTCTTTTGGACCACATTGTAAATGAGATTGAGCATCAAAAGTATTCTACTTTGTGGGGAAAAAAGATGTAAGTTAATGCACTTGGCCACCGTTTTAGCTTGGAAAATTAATTTCAGAGATAAATAGCTCTCCCTCAATCTTTACTTGCGGAACTATGGGCAAAGGCACTAGATTGGTGATGAGTTTTCAATTCAATTCAATTCAAATAGTGCTTTATTCGAGTAATTACTCATAAAAGCAAAACATACACAGAGTATTAACAATATAAAATAGGATTAAATTTACACTCAAATACATTTACAAAGCACTCTAGGGTCCATAAAATACATTTGGTTAAAAGGATTCTCACAGTAATTGTTAAATAATTAAAAAGAGATTTGATTAATGCAATATTATAAAAACATGTACGGTTTTTAAAAAAGCGATAGTGTAAGTAAGGTAATATAATCAAATTTTACAAACAGAGAATAGTTAACCAACTAGCAGTCTCTGCAATAATATAAATACAGAGAATAGACAATTAACTAGCAATCCCTGTAAAAGACCAATTTCATTGTTATTCTAAAAACAGGGTATTACAGAGAGAGAATAGTTAATTAACTAGCAATCTCTGCCTGATCACCCATGCCCAGCCCATATATTTCGCTGTTGCTATTAATATCCATGTAAGTGGGCTTGAACATATAATTCGCAGAGCAACAGAACTACAAGTAGTCCCCAGATTCCTACACATTGGTGCCAACCAAGCCCGCCTAGGGGCACAGTATGCTTTGCAGGAGAACAAAAAATGACCAAGGGTTTCCTTCCCCGTTCCACAAACGGGGCAAATGTCACACCCCCCTAAGCCCCATTTGGCTGTCAATGATATTATGGGGAGGGCTCCAGCTCTCAATTGGAATAACAACTTCCTATCACTTGGTTTTGAGATAATATCCCAATACATCTCCAGAGCCGGGTATAGTTTTACCTCAAGAAAACCCGCAGACATAGACCCGTTGCTACAGCTACTCAGACTCCTGCTAGCAACGTGTTCCCAAAATATATTTTTTAGGACAGATTTGGAAGGAAATGATTCACCAGCTGGATCAAGCCATAAGGGACTTAACCCAAGCTCAAACAACATTGCCTTGAGTGTATTGAGCCAACTGATTTTATGGAAGCAGTCCGCCTTTATAATATCAATAAAACCTTCTGCATAGTGAGCTAGTTCGGGAGTAGTCCAGAGTCTTCGCCAATATAAAATTGGACGTAATCGGGCTAAATCCTTAATCTGATTCCTACCAAGCTCATATCTTAAAGGCAGGAGAGGAGTGCTTTTCGGGGTACCTGTAAGTAGCCTTAAAAATTTGTTCTCTGACCCTTGTAGGGAGTTCAAATTTTCAAAACCCCACATCTCTGCACCATAGAGTGCGGACCCGATAGCCTTTGCTTCATAAACCAGCAAAGCTGGCTTGACTGGTTTGGTCATAGACTTCCTATGTTCCGAGTTAATGACACCCGATAATTGCTTATGTCGCAAGGTTGCAATGTTAATATGCTGATTCCACCTGTTGTTATCTGCAATAAGGATGCCCAAATATGTGCATGAATTTACCACCTCAAGAGGCCGCCCACTCATTACTATTTTGGACTTAAAGCTACGATGTGGTTTAAAAGTCATGAGTTTAGTTTTAGTGGCGTTCACCTCCAAGCCGTGTTCTCCACAAAAAATCTCAAAAATAAACAGGGCATGCTGCAGACCACTAGGGGTTTTAGACAATATAAGAGTGTCGTCCGCAAACATAAGTATAGGGATTTTTAGTAAACTCATGCAAGCGCATTACCAGGGTCAACAGTTCCGCAGGGACCCCCAGACCCTGTAAAACTTGCCACAGTTTGGCCCGTGGCACCAGGTCGAAGGCAGCCCTCAAGTCGACAAAAGCCGCGTAAAGGCTGCCACCTCCCAGCACCACAGACTTCCATTGAAGCAATTGGAATCGAAATACTTGGTCCACCGTACTTGTTGCCCTACGAAAACCTGCTTGATAGGGTGAAATAATATTATTGTCCTCTGCCCAATCCAGGGGGCTATTAACAACCACTCGACCAACTACTTTTTGTACAGTGTCGATAAGGCTTATTGGCCTGTAGTTACCCGGTTGAACACAGTCACCCTTTTTAAACACAGGAATTATCACTGCTCCTTTCCACGAAGCCGGGACCTCCGCACCATTGGCGATGAAATTGATCAGTAAATGAATGTATTTACACCACCGCTCTTTATCGTTTAAAAAGATGTCTGCAGGAACGCCATCAGAACCAGGAGCACGTCCTTTATTTGCAGCATCTAAAGCAATCATAATCTCTTTTTCAGTAAAAAGATTACCTTGAGAGAAGGACACGTTAATACTGTCTTCACCTGTAATCTGAGTATTAAGAGCATACTGTGAGCTAAAAAAAATTATCCAAGCCTCCTGAGGAACGTTGTTATTGGGGGGTTCATCAACTCTCTCACTACCCCATTTAACAATATTCCAAAATGCTCTGGAGTCCTTTCTATTGCTCGCTTTCTTCAATTTGCACCAATGCAGCTCGTCCCAGTCTCTTTTGGTTTTCGCTATGCACATTTTATAACTCTTTCTGGCTAGGCGAGTAGATTCAACCACCCTCTTTTTAATGGCCTGGCCCAGTGCAAGTCGTGCTGCCCTACATTCAGCGTTATACCATTTTGCCTCTTTTCTGTTTCTTATCCCATTTCGCCTAACAGGTTTCAGAAAATGTTGTTTGATCCCAGCAAAAAGGGTATTGTGGATGTTAACCACGTCCCCCAGTTCAGATGGTGAACCGCTAATTGTACCCAGAGCTGCTATAGCCTTGTCAGTTTCCCAATTAATGTTCTCAATTGCCTGTTGGTTGATCACAACACTAGGCCATTTCAACCTACGCATACTATTTTCTGGGATAATCAACGGTAGAGCTAGGGTGTTCTGGCAAGATAAGCTTGTCCCAGCGGGCCACCATTTATGTTCTACACATAGGGGGTTATGATCACTCTCAGGTCTCATGGTTACCTCCATATCACAAACAGATGGCCACAATGCCAAGCTGCAGATAACATAATCTATCCTGCTTCTGAATCTCCCATTATCAAAGGTCATAGATCCGTTTTTATCCGACATTGTACGGCCATTCAGGGCTCTTAGACCTTTTTCTAGGCACATAGCATTCAAGTCTATAAAGTCCTCAGTCCACCTCGTGACTGGCTTTAAGTCTAACGCAGGTATGCCCCATTGTTGATCCTCATCTGCTTCAAGGGAGTCCTCAGAAGTGACCAAGGGCTCAAAAGTTCGGTTAAGGTCACCCGCAATTACAACATTGTTACCAATGGAAAAAGTATCCAGAAAATTTCCCAAGGCAATTAGAACATCAGATCGTCCACCCTCTACATTCCTAGCATATACATTATATATATCAAGCGACCCAGTTTCACCACTAGATACCCTGATCAACTGGATGTCGATATTACTAGTCTCTATGTTTTTGATGGTAAGTTTAAGGGTCTGACAAACCCAAATTGTAAGTCCCCCCATTGGTCTCCCTTTAATACCCTTTATAGCTAGCACCGAATAATTTAGATAGCCTAGCATAAAAACAGGTTCACAAGCCCAGGTTTCTTGGAATATACAAACGTCATACAAACCAACAAAGCCGAGCCATTCCCCACAGTCTAGCTTAGAGCACAGCCCAGCCAAATTCCAGCAGATTAAGTTCCCCACCCCGGTCGCACATCAAGATTTAAGTTTAAAGGACAAGCACAGGACCCTCCTACCACTGATGCTACTGGACTTACCTGAGCTACGGTGCTTAAAGTGGCCAATTGAGAACCTGTTCTCAAGGTTGAGTCCCCACTCAGCGGGTTTAGCAACACTCCTCCCCTTGGCTGACACAAAGTTCCATTTTGTCCTTAATTTATTTATTTATTTATAATTGCATTTATCAAGCGCACAGCTACCCAGAGGTTTCCCGGCGCTAAGCAAACTGAGACCAATGAAGAGCACAAGGAAAGCAAGACCAGGAGGATTAAGAATCAAAAAGCCAGGTTTTAATTCCTTTCCGGAATTTCAGAAAACAAAGTTCAGAGCGCAAAAATTGGGGTAAAGAATTCCATAACGAAGGTGCCAGCAGGGAAAACGAACGTCCTCCCATTTTGGCTCTGGTGACACGGGGGATTTTACATTTGTTCTGAGTGGAGGACCTAAGTGTACGGGGGGGGATGTGTTGCTGAACCAAAACAGAAAGATAATAAGGGGCTCTGCCTGTCATGATCTTGTGCATATAGCAGAGAGCTTTGAATTTAATTCTACTCTCGATGCATAACCAGTGCAGTTTACGCCTATGCTGTGAGACCGAGGATCTCGCAGGGAGGTGACAGATGAGGCGGACTGCCATGTTCTGTACCACCTGCAACCTCCTGGTCACCTCCTTGCCGGCACCGAGGAATAGAATATTCCCATAGTCCAGGCGTGAGGTGACAAGAGCCTGGACTACAGATCTCAGGGTGTCGGCAGGCAGCATCCACGTAATTTTCCTCAGCCACCTGATGATGGTGGTACAGGTGGCTGAGACTTTCACCGCGTGTTGTTTAAATGCTAGCTGGTTATCAAAGGTAATCCCTAGATTACGAGCAGACACGGTGGGAGTGGGTAAAGGCCCCATCTCAGGTGGCCAATGTTGTGGGCCCCAGAGCGAGGTGTCTGAACCAAACAGGAGCAGTTCGGTCTTGTCCCCGTTTAATTTTAATTTGTGGTTCAGCATCCAATCTGATATTTGTTTCAGCCCGGATTGAAGAGAAGAAGAGGGAAGATTTTTATTAGTAGACAATGAGTAGATGACTTGAGTGTCATCAGCATAAGAGTAAATTGTGAGACCCGCCTGTTCTGCCAAAAAAGCAAGGGGTCTCACATACAGGTTAAAGAAAAGGGGACTAAGGATAGACCCTTGGGGAACACCGTGAGTGGAAGGGAATATGGATGAAACAGAGGAAGAAGAAAAAACTTGGAACGTGCGATCAGAAAGAAAATTAGCAATCCAGGCCAGGGCGGCACCTCCAACGCCAATAGCCTTCAGGGTGGACAACAAGATGGAGTGGGAGACGTTGTCAAATGCGGCACTCAAGTCAAGCAAGATGAGTGCCACCGTCTCCCCATTGTCCACCTGCCGTCTGATGGTCTCTGACACACCCAACAGAGTGGTCTCCGTAGAAAAACCAGCCCTGAACCCGGATTGAGAACCATGTAAAAAGTTAGAAGTTTCAACATATGAATTAAGCAAAGAGTTAACGTGTTTTTCCAAGATCTTGGAAAAACATGAAATCAGAGAAATGGGGCGAAAATTAGAGGGATTGTTGGGGTCAGCGTTAGCCTTTTTCAACAGTGGAACCACCATAGCGTGCTTCCAGTCACTAGGAACACAAGCTTCTGTTAGCGAGGCGTTCAGGACATCCAAAATAGTAAGGAGCGAGGCTGAGTCCAGAGAGCTCAGAACTTGAGGGGGCATTGGATCAAGGGGGGAGCCAGATTTGATGTCATGCAAATACTTTTTTAAGAGCTCAGAAGAAATGGGGTCCCACACTTGAAGTGGGGGGATCACTGACTCCGAACAGGGAATAAGAATAGGGGGAACATTGCACAGATCTTGCGTAGAAGGAATGGAGGCTGCGGACATAGAGTTAAAAGTGTCGTAGATCTTATCAATTTTCGCAAGGAAGAAATTGGCTAAGGCATTGCACTGGACCGTGTTCAAGCAGGGGTCCTTAGGTGCCGAGGACGCACCGGACAAGTCTTTGACTATTTTAAACAGGGCCTTTGGCCTATTTTGTGCTGTCAGTATGGTGCTGTTAGCAAAATTGGCTCTGGCGATGTCACAGGCCGCATGATAGGTTTTAAGGGCAGACTTATATTTTGCTTTGTGCTCCGGATCATAATTGGAGCGCCAAATACGTTCCAGCTTTTTGCAGTTGGATTTTTCTAGGCGGAGGGAGTCAGTAAACCAAGGTGCCGGTGGATGGTGAATTTGTGCTTTATTTTTATGGATGGGAAGACACGCGTCCAGAGCAGTTATCAACCATGAGCTAACAGCAGGAAGCTCTGTAATGGTCGTGCCGGAAACTGTGGGTTTTGAGTTGGCAAGAAAAGAATTTAATTTGTCTATATCTAGACGTTTCCAGTTCCTACTGGCATTATGGGGAAGACCGGGACTCAAAGAGTGGGATTCCCTCAATTTGATGGAAAAATTGACGATTCGGACCCTTTCCACTCCTGTAATAAAAAAAGTCTAAGGTAAGCGGTACAATGTCATTAGATCTTCGCTGTGGTGGTAGAAGGTTGGGCAGTATATTGGTCAATACTTCGGGGACTGAAAAATTCAAAACAACACAATCACCCCTAAATCTTTTTACACTACACCCAATCCACTCCACCCTCCTGGCCATAACTTATTCCTCTGCCAGCTGTTGCTTGCCTCGGTAAGTTATCTCCATATTGTTAGTTAACCAGTGTAAAGCCTTGGACATCAATGATGAAGTAGTTTCTTCCTGACCTGGAGCCAATATAGGAACGTTAGCCAATACAAGAACTAATGGGGAAGCCTCAACTATAAGCTCAACTGAGCCATTCACAGGTTCAGTCACTGTGGATATCACTGATGGAACATCGTCCCCTTGTGCCCCATCCGCCTCAACTGCCTGGTGGACCACCGGTTGGTTAGTTCGTGGAAGAACTCCACCGCCCTCAGAACTAGAGGTTCCCTTCTTTAACTCAACTCTATTAACAACCTCTTCAGGCAGTTTCTCTACTTCATCCAGAGTTTTACTCAATATGCCCCCTAATCGGTTAACCTCATTGGTAAGCTTTTCAATCCTGCCTATCAACGGCTTTACAATTCCCTTGATCTTGGTATCTATCAATCCCAACAGCTTTTTAAATTGATCATTACTTAAGGACATACAGGCTTCTTCTATTAACCCTTCCTCCTCTGCCAGAGTGTTACTAGGTGGAGAGGCAACCTTTTTTCGACTTGAACGAAGTCCTCCACGCTTTGGCTGGCACTTTTTATCTCCTCTAGTAGTGCGCGGCGCAGGGACTGGGGTAGGAGTTTTGTGTTCATTTAGAATAGCCTCATCTTCGCTGTCACCCATTTCCAGCACATAGTTAGTCTCATCCAAAGTAATATTAACATCAGGATCCAGGATTACAACAGGGCAATTATTATCAACTGCTTCAAGGGTTTGTACTACCTCAGGTACCATCACAATAGATATAGGTGATTTAGGTGTTTTTGGAGACCCACCCAGCCCAAGTGAGGATCTCCTCTCACTATTAATTTTAGACACAACCTGTACTAGGTAATTATCAATAGTATTCATTGCTGGGGATACCTTTTTACCAGACATAATAACCCAGTAGGCAATATCCTTTCCAGACCACTGAAATGCAAAAGCTACGTGTACCACACACCCTCGAAGCAGCTTAGCCACAATACAAACAGAGTCAATAGCCAATTGGGTCCAGCGTCGTCCTCGTGCAATAACAAAGTCTCACCTTATAGTTACAGACAAAGTCACTGGCCCAGTCCAGTCTCTGCCAGTCTCGGACTGTCTTAGACTGTCCGCCCTTAGTCCGGGCTTCGTCCGGCGCGTCCCGCGCGCGTCCTCGCGGGACGAGGGCCCTGCCAGAGCTTTATGCGCCTCCTGGCGCTCTGGTAACAAGCATCGTCGCTGGCCCTTGAGGATTCTGGGGGCTGCGGTCCGGCCGGCGGAGCCAAGCCCGGCCGGTCGGCAGCTGCAGTAAAATTGGCAGGGCAAAGCCCGGCTGCTGAACAGAAGGACAGGAACCTTGCGAGCGAGAAGAAAGAGAAGACAGGGGACTCAGCCCCTGCCGGAGCTTTATGCGCCTCCTGGCGCGCTGGTAACAAGCGTCGTCGCTGGCCCCTGAGGATTCTGGGGGCTGTGGTCCGGCCGGCGGAGCCAAGCCCGGCCGGTCGGCAGCTGCGGTAAAATTGGCGGAGCAAAGCCCGGCCGCTGAACAGAAGGACAGGAACCTTGCGAGCGTGAAGAAAGTGATGAGTTTTATTCAACACCTCCCAACACCAACATCTTAATCTTGACTCCAATTAATTATATCAGTTTCATGTTGGAGAACCTGTTGTTTGAGTAAGAGCTAATGTTGGCTTGGATCATCGGCCTGTCCTCCCGCTGGCCATTGATTTAGGGATAATCAGAATACATTTGGTGTTTCACCTAATACTGTTCAAGAAGTTGCTCCAAACAATCCAAGCAGATTTTTTTTAAAGGATTAGCAGTAGGAATGATATTGACAATCTCGACAGGACACCTTATCTGATGATAATTGTGGTACTCAGTTGCAACTTGTGCCTGGGGAAGGCTCAGATCCAATTCAAGGAAGGATCCAGTAACAGTGGACCATTTTTTAGTCTACTAATAGTAAGTCATGAATCACATGGTTGTTTTATGCTTGGATGTTCTGGAGTATGAGATCT
This sequence comes from Lissotriton helveticus, assembly GCF_964261635.1. Classification (NCBI taxonomy): domain Eukaryota; kingdom Metazoa; phylum Chordata; class Amphibia; order Caudata; family Salamandridae; genus Lissotriton; species Lissotriton helveticus. The sequence goes on along the minus strand of NC_136070.1, from coordinate 383,939,337 downwards.
GAATTTGTGCTTTTATCCAAGGACATCAACATCTCTCTGTGATATTCACATGACTGGTGAATAAATATATTAAGGGTCAAAGAACACATTGGCCCTTTGAAACGAACAGAAGTCTTAATCTTGGACCAGGCTGGATAACTCCTACATGGTTATTGGTTGGTTGTGACAAAGATGAATGGAACTGCGTGCAGGAAAAAATGAAAAACTAAGGCTATCGTTTTGGATTTCCGGGCAATGTTATGTCATATTTTGATAATTTAGTGCAAGAAATACAGAAGGTTTTACCAGTGCTGATCTATTGCATGCATTGTTTTTTCAGGGTGTCCATGTTCGACTACTCCTGGTAGCAATAGAACATCTCCCTTGTCAGGTTTATGGCCCCACCATTGCATTTGGCATGGTGGGGTTGCTGTCTTAAATGTTCCTGATGACGCCTCACATGCTTTTACAATGGATCTTTTGTTCATATGTCATTGATTTGTGCCATTGGCATTCAAGGTTACACTACGCCCTCTTTAGCTCGACCAGCTTCCTGGTATATAATTTATTCGTGATTTTATGCGTGTTCTTGATTTTGTAGTTCTCAGTGGAGCAACCTTGTCCACTGTGGATGAAATATTATACTAGGGATGTTCGTGTATACCTTCAGGGTCAAAGTCTTTAAGGAATTTTGGTAACCAATACTCACCTTTAGTAGGTAAAAGCATAACATTATGTGGGAACTATTCAATTAACAAGAGCTTATATGTTTTCTTATTTATTCTTCTCCATTCATTTCCTTTATTCACTAACCTGAACCGCGCATTGGGAAGGGGGTTGTAGGCAAGAGTGAACCGCAGAGGCTGTACAGCAACCAGCTAATGAAAATGCAAAAGCAGTGCATGTCATTTATAATAACAAAAAAGCAAGCACTACCCAAGCGGGTCATGCACTGATTGAATTTGTGCATGCACAAATGTTCATTGAATCGGTCTCGCTGTCTGCAAGACTTTTTTTCAGGCGTGAATGCTGTCGAACGTTAGCCAATTTATCACATATACGATTCTGCAAAAGCCAGCTGATCAGTAATATGAAATTTGAATAGAAATCTCATTCGGTTGTTTTTGTGTTGATGGATATCAGAGCAGAAATATAATTCCATATTCGTGTGGACAAATGTCCCTAAAAAAGGAATTGAACCAGGGGCTAGTTTAGAAAAAAAAACTGATCACAAAATGAAGAAAAAAAAGATGAATAACAGTATGTGGTGAATGCAAGATGTTACTAGGCGTAAATGCATAAGACCATTAGACAAATCAGCAACTATTTGAATATTGCAAATTGTAATGTGCAATATGAAACAATAAGAAAAGTAGTGGTAATAACAATAGTGCAACAAATACTACTATGAGTACCACTAATATCAATAATAATAAAATTACCATTCCAGTCACCCTTCTGTCCATTTTTCGGCACTCAACCGATATAATCCTAGTGACACGTGGCATTGCACCTGCCTAAATAATTCATATTGCTGTAGGTTCTGGCATACAATCTGGTTTATTAACCTCAGTTATGCTTAAGGGAACAATATAATCATCAGATCCATTATAACGCTGGATCTGTTTCCAACCATCTGAATTACAGCAACAGCCACGAGAGCGCTCACATATCGGATTTATAAACTGCGAGAATTATTTCGGGAGTCTTGTCAGGTATTGCTTATTCCAAGGTTTGCTCGCAAATATTAATCAGCGAACACAGAAGAGTGATTGAAATTTCCTTTCACCTTGTACTCGGCTCGGGATGTCTTGCTGCAGGCGGCTACGCCGGCAGAAGTTACTGCACGCGTGACAGAGGAAGACTGGACACAAGAGCGGCGGATGCACATAAAAAACATTTATTTTGAAAACAAAAAAAGTAAATCAACCAGAAAGCTCGTCCCCGTAGACCTGTGAGATGGACGCCGTTCTCATTTTCTCCGTGGCGGGATGTAATCTAGCAGCTCGGCTTTTCAAGCGTCATATTCAAAGAGATGCAAATTTCTCGGAGCCGAAGCCCCAGCTGACTTCTAGAGCTGCGCGAATGTCAAAGGGGGGCTTAAAGGTTGCAGAGTCTCTGCCTCCCTCCATCCTCGCTAATTTAAAAAGAAAAACAACGAAATTAAAGCGTTGCTTTACTTGCGTGCCTTGAGAAGGTGATTCTGTTCTTTATTTATCGGCATGCAATTTAAACCTTGCATTCGGATCGAGGAAAGAAACGGAGGTGGCACCAAAGTTGAAACGTAGCAACAAAACAGCACGCAGAGAACACCCATCAAAAACCAACCTGCAAAGTAATTATTCTGATGGATTTTTTTTTGCTTTCACTATTAGGGACCAGTCATACGTTTATAAATCCGTGACGAAGTTTATTAAAACTATTTTTATACACAAGCATTTTCATATAGTTGCAAATATTCCTTTTGTGTATTTAGAGGAAGTGTGGCCGTTGGTGCAACTATTATTTGTACTGAAACAATGATTTCATATTTAACTATTATGCAAAAGATAAAAAGCATTTCCTATCAGATTGTCTGATGGCTGTTGTTGACATAGCTATGGAATGAATCAGCACCTGCCTTTGCACAAGGCTTCTAACCGTACAATTAGGACTATTATTTCAAAAGTATTTGTTTTTCTAAAAATGTAAACAAACTACAAAATATGTTATCGATCAAACACTTTCCTAATTCTAACCCAACTAGTATCAGAGTAGCAATTATAGTACATCATTTTCTTAAAGGAAAGAACAAGTTTAAACAGCCCATTGAATAGAAGTCTAATCGTTTATTGCTTAAATTGGCATTCGGGAAAGGACATTGTATTTTAATAGTTGTTTTTTTAATGCTTAGGCATTACATTAGAAATTTGCCACGAGAAAACAATTGCCTTTGATGAAAAACTTCTGGGGTCAAAGCGAACTGTCCCAGATCTCAGAGGAGGACACAGAGAGGGCAGGCCATTAGCGCAGTAACACCTCGCACATTCCAGTGCTGACACTCGTTGGAGGATGACAAAGGTAGGAGGAGCTTACCTCAACTTATGAGGAGAGACTAATGGACAGAAGGATGGATTTTCATAATATAAACTTGTCCCTATTTGAAGGTCAACTTTCGGCAGGAAGTGGTAGGATGGAGTCCTGAGAAATCACTTTCCAAATGAACCATGTAACTTGAAACTGAAATACTGGAAGTGAGAGAAAATGTTCCCTGAAAGTATCAAACATGCCTGACAATGTTAACGGGTCATGTAATTCTTTTGTAAATGTGTTACAGGCACTTGGATTGAGTTAATGAATAATATGTAGGTCAAGTTGTAGCTTATTTAAGTAAAGCTTGCCTCTAAATTATGCATTATGATGAAAGCGAACATAACGCTTTTCTGTTTACTACTGACAACAGCAAAGAAATGAACATTCATAACTTCATATCTACATTTGCAATAATAAGGAATTAGGGACTAAAAATGTAACCACAATCATGTGACTGAAAAAAACAGTGATATAACTGTCTATCACATAACACAGATTTCCTCTTGCTACACATTCTCTTTGTTTTTTTTCTTTTCTTGCTACAGAAGAGAGAAGTACCTTCTTGTGCTTACTCTGTGTCAAGTTGATTTTATTTTTTGAGATGTAAGAAAGTGGCTCTTTTTATATGGCCACCCCCATTTCTTGTGGGCTGATGCTGATGGTTTTTAAACTCTGATCACTTGGACACTGCTGTTCAGTCCCCAGTGTATTTGCTCTGACCCCTTAAACATTGTAAAATGGACCAATCCCAATTGGTATATTTATCTTCCCTGCAATGTTATAGAATATGCTGCAGAAAATACACACTGTTTTATTATGTATTAAAACCAGCTCAATGATTACATTGCATTTTGGATAAATGTACAGGAATAATGACTTTTATAAATTATATTTTCCCTATCTGAAGCTCCAGGAGGCTAATTAGCAATAGGCTGCCTGCAACAGCCAACCCGAATAGTGTTTTCCCCCTTGCCAAGGGGTTGAAAACTGATCTCTGAGCAGAAACAATGGCTTGGGCCTATTAGCAGGAAGGCTTGAGTGTGAGAAATGCAACTTATCCTCTTTCAAGAAGGGCAGTTGGGGAGGGTTCACAAAGTGAATTAACTTGAAAGGGATTAGTGTGAAACCTGCCCATTTATAGTTAAGTTAAAGTGAGACCTGGGGAAGGGAGGCCTCTTGATCACTGGCACACTGCAACCATCGTAGCTCCATCCCGGTCAGAGGGTAAGCCTGTCCCAGAATTAGTTTGGTGTGGAGTGGTTGAGGAGGTGCAAACTCTCCATTTCCCTAGACACATTCCATTGTGAGCCACCAGCCTCCTCCACAGATATAAAGGTTCTGCCCAATGAATTTCACTAGCAATGGTGCTTTGGGTTAATCTTTAACCACTGGCTATTGAATTGTACAAAAGTGACACCATACTTTGAGACCCTCAGAATGCATCAGGACCTGTTGAAGACCAGAAGAACAAAAGAAGACTTGACTTGCTGTCTTTGGTCTCTGCCAAACCTTTTCCTGTAAGTGTTCTCCTTGAAGGCCTGAGAGGCCTAAAAGTGATCACCTGGAACTATTCTAAAAGTTTTAAAAAGTTGGATTTAGAAAATCTTCCGACTTCTAAGACCTTGAGGGCTCCAGTATAGCATACTGGCAAAGGTATATTACTTCTGTGCAAACTGTCTGGGTACAGCTTCCCTGTCATCCCTTGGAATATTTTAACTTTCACAAAAAAGAGACTTTGGCATATAGGATAGTCCATAAAAAAAAAAACGATGCCCCATCACGGTATTGCAAGTCCCATAGTTTATAATGCTCCTTTAATACAGAAGACAGAGTATCCTGCGTTCCAATCTCTAAGTTTGTCCCTAAGTCTGAAGGTAGAAATTTTGACCGGGTAAATTTCCAGCATAGTCATGAGGACTATGCTGGAATTTCTTTTAAAGTTTACTGCTCTGAACATATTTTTCCTAATCAAGTGTTTCAGCTGGACCTGGGCCAGCGGGTATTCGACTTTGAGTAGACCTCTTCAGATAAAGCCTTCATTCTTGCTCCACTGGAGGATTTCGACTTCCAAAAGGTAGACTAAGTCCTCAGGTGCCTTTCTTGATTGGGCCCTCATTCTAGGCTTAGCTGATCTTGGGTACTTCGCTGCCAGCCTAAACTTTCATCTAGTACCTGGTCCACTGCAACCATAGATGTTATACAGTTTCTTGATGCTTTTTAGCTTAAAACTTTCAAATTAATATCTTTGGTTCCTCTTTAGGAATTAAAAAGAAAAGTGCAATTTTTCAAATTGAATTTTTAGGAATTGGTTGTGGAGTATTTAATGTGCTGTAGTTTGACTCTTAAATTGTTTTGATAGTACCAAATACTTTACACCCTTTTCCGAAATTAAGGCAGTTTGCTTTGTGCCATAGCTAGCAGGGGTCAGTGGATTTATGACTTGTGCTGGATTCACATCCACCCCAATTATTAACCCATTCTCTTACTTGAGTGCTTAGAGACATGTATTGTTTCATTGAGTTTGAGGCCCATGGAGATAAAGCCTCCAAATACATAAAGAAATACCACCTGATGGCCAGGAGGATTGACTGGTAGGGGAAATTTCATGTTTATGTCAAAAGACCTAAGTTATTATAGTTCTTACAAATGGAAACCCTCTCCTATAATGGGTTTTGGAAGCCTATGGACTAAGACATCAGAAACAGACTTGGATTGGGTGCACCTTTTCATCAATTAAGGAGACAACAAGGGCCAGCCCTGGAACTGACCCTGCAATGCGCGCCTGTGCACAATACACAAATAACATCAAAAAATGACCATAGTTGATTATTGATGGCTTGCCAAGACAAGTTAATTGACATGACAGGCTTATTGCTAAAATATTTGAGAATGTGAAATCTGCTAGATATCAGGGTCCATTATGTGTTCTGATACTTCAGGTTGTTGGGGTATCTTATGGGCAATACAAACTTTTACAGTCTTAAAGTTATGTGCATTAGAACCCATGAGGTTCAAAAGGACTTCAAACAGGAATTACAGAATCTGCTGGGAGGTGTTAAGGAGTCGTTATTAAAATCATGAAGCAATGTGTGCCTTTAGGGAGTTGTGTGAGCGTATGTGCTCCCGGGCTGGGTAGGTTGCGACAAATGGTGACAAGGGTCGGATATATGCCATGAAGGAACAGGACTTCTGTCCCTGAGAGTTTGCAATGATATAGAAAAGTCTTGTGCATGCCACATGTGCCGACAATAGATGTGAGGCAGCCTGAGATAAGTGTGTGTGGAGTCAACTCACTACTCTAGCCCATACACAGTCTTTGGAGAAGTTGAAGGCCTGACGGAGGAGCACATTAGAAATGCCCACCAGAATCCATTGGTAAGGCCATAGGAAGAGATACCTTGCTGCGCTATAACACAGAGCCATCATCCATGCAAAGCAAATGCTAAAGGCAGTGATAAACAGGTACAAAAGCAGAAACCTACTTCCCAATCGATAAGACATTCAATCGGATGTGGAAACCCAAGCACAAACACACGGTTTGTGTTTGCAGAAGTTGCAGGTGACAGGAGCTATCCTCCATCGGGATCCCTGAGGCAGCCCGTACCCACACAATGTCATTGGAGAGGAACATGAAAAATACAGCTGCCGAGTCATAAAACTACCACCGCCATTTGACATACGGAAGAAACAGAACATTCCTGCCAGATGGGCTGCATAGTTTGAAACATTCGATGACTTCATAGATGCACTGGAAGAAAATCATTAAATACTTAAAGAACCTTGCTGGTTATGGAGTGAAATAAGTGATAAAAAAGATCTCGCCAGCTGAAGAAAAATAGTCCCAAAAGATAAAAGAAGTGTTGGAAGCCAAGCTCAACCCAATGCTGAACTTGGACTATGAAACTATGAAAGATACATCTTTAGCTGAGCATGACAACAGGTTGGTGAAACGATGGATGAGTTTGTTGAAAGGCTTGAGACACTTATTAAACATTAAAAGTTCACTGATTTTCCCAGTGAAGAAGCCATGCTTCTCAAAATTATCAATGGCTGCCTTTCTGACTCAATTAGAAGACACATGTTGAGAGAGACACACAGTCTGGAGAAAATGCTAACAGCTGCCAGAGCTGAAGAGCAAGCAGATTGATAGGCTGCTGAAATGGAAGCCGGAATGGCCCAACATGAATTTTCCTGACCATGAAAAGCAACCACCAGTGAAAACAAGATGCTCGTAAGTTGACATCTTTAAAGAAATCAAAATTGTTCGTCCGATGTGGATTTTCATTCCCCTAAGAAGGTAAATGTTTAACCCAAAGACCAACTTGTAAAGGTTGCAGGAAAGAAAAATACTTCATAATGGTATGGAGAGCAAAATAAAATATAAATGCGTCAAGAGGAAGGGCCAAAATTTACACCAAACATTCCAGAAGCATTCTCGCCATGCCCATAAAACCAAAAGGCAACATCAGCTATGATAAAAAGAAGACAAGACCAATCATTGTCAAGCTCATAATGCAGAGACTCTTCGACATCACAATCAAGTGCCATTTGAAGAAGATGGGTATGCATTAATAGTAGCTACTAAGGAACGACGTGCAGATGTAACAATAGCTACATGCAAAGAAGAACACAACTCAAAAGAAACTTATCAAACAAAGCAACAAACTTCATTTGGAAACTGTCCCAAAATCATACTGAAAGTGAATGACCAACCAGTACCTTTCATCATAGATAGCGGTGCTTCAATTAACATCATGCCTGTGGAAATGTTTAACAACCTGTCTCCTGTTCCTTGCCTCACTCTATCAGGCACAAACGTGTACACATGGGCTGCTTCTGAATTAATAGAAAATTTAGGATCATTCATAGCAACTATGCGACACAAAGCAACGTTAGTAAAAGCGCCAATCCATGTACTTCAAGGAAATGTATTCAGGGCTTGTCTACTGCGTTTTGCCACTGCTACTGACATGGGACTGATATTACTCAATTAAAACATTAACTCTCACTCAGAGATTGTGAGTAAGTTCCCATCCTTGTTTCATTGTTTCGGAAGACCCAAGCCAATGAAAGTGCAACTTCATATCAATGAGAAAATATGCCCTGTTGCTCAATGACATCACAAAATTGCTTTTTATTTGCAAGAAGCTGTTGTGAAAGAACTAGAGACATTGTTGAAACAGGACAACATTGAATGCTCAACCAGTCTGAAGCCATGGACTTCACCCATATTGGTACTGCCAAAAAAAGGATAGTATAGGTGCCGTGCGCATTTGCGTTGATATGCGCCAGGCCAATAAAGCAATTGTGAGGGAAAGACATCCTGGTCCTCACATAGCGGACATGATCATGCAATGAAATAGAGCCAAACTCTTCCCCCATCTCAATTTGAACAAGGGATGCTATCAACTTGAGCAAGAAGAGAATTGCAGGTACAAAACTACTTTTTCAACTTATGTTGGTTTGTTTAGATACAAAAGACTGAGGCTTATTTACAAGCCACTTGCGCCCCCTGTGTATCACTTTTCGTGACGCACAGGTGGTGTATTTTGCTGACCCATATTTACAAGGACAGGAAAAGCCGTCCTGCATGGCTTTTCCTATCCTTGTAAATAAGACCCCTTTACATCCATGAGGAGGCGTAGGGAGGTGCAACAAAGAGAAATGTATTCATTTCTCTTTGGTTTTTTCCCTTTTTTCTATGCATGCTGCATTCTGCAGCACACATACAATGTACAAGGAAATCACATCATGGTGATTGTTTATATGCAGGAAGGTGTCCCTTCCTGCACATAAATAATCATTAAACACATTCATTTTGCAAGTTCTATGTGTGATAATGCAGCACTCATAGAAGTTGGAAAATGCCATTTCAGCTTGTTTATGTGCAGGAAGAGACACTTTCGTGCACAAAAACAATCATCCCCGTGACGCAGGTATCCTTCCACCATGATGCAAGGGGCCTCCATCAGCGTATGGCAGCAAATTGTGCGCCAGTGCAGGGGAGAGCAAAGGGATCCGTCATATCCTTGTAGATATGATACATCCCTGTGCTTTGAAAATGTTGCAGCGTGGCACAGCCAAAGGACTTGCGGTGCCGCGCTGCGGAACTTTCTTGTAAACGAGGCCCAAAGAGGCTTACTCATGGGCAACTGGCATAGGACAGCGCTGCAAGTCTTCTTACTTTGCTGCCCTATTCCAATGTGAAAAGACAAGGATGCACCATATTTATGTAATACTGTGCATTCATGTCCTTTCCCCAGTGCTGGCATACAATGGACTGCCTCGTACCAACGCCGGCACCCTTGCGGCTCCATTGCATGCAGGATTGTTTCTGTGCAGGAAAGGGCACCTTCCTGCATAAAAACAATCCAGAGAGACATTTTACTCTTTCTATGTGTGCTGCAGAATGCAGGACACATGGAAAGAGGGAAAAACAAGGAAAAATAAAAATATCTCTCCTTGTTACACCTGGTCTGGGGTGGTGTAAGGGTTTGGCACTTCCCCAGGTTTATGTAATTAGGTAAATCTGGGACAGTGTCAAAACCCATGGGTATTGCATGGGAAAACCCACCAAAATGCCCATGGAACACCTCCCTGGCGCAGAGTAAGGCAACGCAGCGACTTGCGCTGCTTTGTCTTACTCCATATCTATGAGGCCATTCAAAGCCACACAAAGTGGCTTTGAGTGCCCTCATAGATATGGTTGAGAGGTTTGCACCACTGAAGCGTTAGAAAAGTGATGCTCCAGCTGCGCAAGCCTCTCAAAAATAGGGCCATATGTTTTGGAATATCTTCGGCTGCAGAAATATTTCAAGATGTTTTACTTCAGATAATTCAACCTGTTGCACATGCTTTCAATTACACTGATGACGTATTTCTATTTGGGACTACACAAAAGGAACACAACAAAGCTCTCTCACAAGTGTGAGTTACTTTCTGATGCAGAGCTCACTCTGAATGCAACAAAGTATGAGTTTCACAAAAACAAACTAAAAAATCTTTTGGGCACATATTCTCAGAAGGAGAAATGCCTCCTGACCCGGATAAGGTGCAAGCATTGTCATCTACTTGCCCCCCACAAGATGTAGCCATGCTGTGATCCTTCTTAGGTATGGCCAGTTATTGCTCAAGGTATATTTGGGACTTTGCTACAGTGAGTGCCCCATTGAGAGACGTGAAAAAGTGAAATGTCCCATTCCAATAGACCCCTTAATGTGATCAAAATTACAATAGATGAAAATATGTGATTGAAAATGCAACTGAAATGGCCTACTTTGACCCCAAATTCTATACTGATATCACAGTTAATGCAAACCCATTGGGGCGGAGAGATATTCTTGCTCAACACAATGGTCAGCCGAGTGCTCAGAGACATGTTGTGGCCTATGTCAGTCTTTCTCAAACTGAATGTGCAAATTCTCAGTCGGAGAGGAAGAGCCTGGCTGTGGTGTCGGCCAGTGAACATCTTCATCTGTTTCTGTGTGGAAAACATTTCACCATCATCACAGATTATCAGTCATGGCTCACCAGCTCTGGAAACCCAACGGCAAAGATGCCTCCTCACACTGAGAGGTGGGGATTGTGACCACAAGAATATGCTTAAGAAATAGTACACAAGCTGAGGAAAGATCATAACCCTGCTGATTACTGCGCCACAGCTTGACATCCAAAGTGACTGAGAAATATGTTAACTGAAGAGTATGTCAACTTTATTGTGACACAGCTGCTCTAGTACTTGAACAGATTATTGCTGCTACCAACAGAGACAAGAACATGTTTATACTCAGAGACATATTTTCAACTCACTTGTGGAAGAAAAGTGTTCAACCATTTGCTGATGATGTTGACTTTCAGAATTCTAAAAATGTGCAAGATAAATTATCCATCAATCGAGAAGGAAGTGCATTGAGAGGCTTGAGAATCATGATACCTGAGTTCCAAAGGCAACAAGGTATTGAGCTCGCCCATGAAGGACATTGTGGCATTGCAGCCATCAAAAGAGCCCTGAGGGATTGAGTGTGGTTTCTTGGCCTTTATGAATGAGTTGAGAATGAACTGAAAGCATTTCATCTGTGTAACTGCTCATCTCCCAAAGTGACACAAAATCTATCAACTAGGCCTGACCTTCTTGCACATGCCTGGGAGAGAGTGTTAGTTGGTTTCTTTGGACCCCTGGAAACGGGCATCATCCCATGGTGATCATTGATGAATAGCCACCTTTTCCTTTGGTGGAAGATTTATCATGGACAACTCATGACAAAGTCATCCAGCCTCTTTATATCATCTTTGCAGAGTGGGGTATACTCACTATTGTCCAAACAGGCAATGGTACGCCTTTTCATAGCAAGGACTTCAAGGAGTTTCTGGCTCAACTCCTCATGCAGTAGTGCGACCACCATTGTGGTGGTGAAGAAACAAAGGGGGCCCTGCAGGGCTCACTTGTGCCTCTGTGCCATGGGGTGCATGCAGGGGGGCACATGTTGTGCCTCCCCCGTCTGCATGTATCCTGTTATAAACGAAGCTGGACTGCTAGGAATGTATTATAAATCAATTAGGGTATTTATTTTAAGTACAAGAGAATAAGTGGTGTTCCCATCAAAAGCTAGCAAGCGACTGACAGATTAGAATCATCAAACCAGAAGCTTCATCATAACATGGATACCAAACAGAATGTTCCATTTAAAGTGATAAGCACTTGAATAAAAGATGAGAGAATACAACATATCCCCTGTTCCTGCAGGGCATGGACTTATTAGTACATGCCATGCAGGAACTGCCTTTGACTCTCCTATTGCGGTGCCTTTTTCAAAGGCACTGCCATAGGACCACCACTAAAGACCTGCCCACAGATACTTCAAAAGATGAACTCTGGCAGGCAATTTATATGGCTTTGGTGGTCTCTGAGTGGTGCAGCGGCATGGCAGCCCCGCTCTGAGACAGTCTAAGTCATAATAAGACTCCTAGCCACCCCTCAGATTAAGTACAGAACCCAGAGAGGGAGATCAAGTTAGCTATTTAAAAAATCTCATGTTGTTGAGTGTATCGGCTTGTGTAGGGGGATTATTGTCTTTTTCAATTCCTACCATTTTGTTCATACTGCTACACTGTAGGAATCTTCAACTTTGTAGAATATATTCATGAATAAGGGTGGGGGATCTCTGACAGAGCAAGATTTTTCATTCCTTGTGGTTTGAATTAAAACTCCAATGGCAGCTAAACAATGTGGACACCTGAAACAGTTGTACTATATTTGCTGTTTCTCCAGATTTGGTTGAAAAGTTAGATTCCAGTTAATCAGGTGAGCTTGTAAGATGTAGTGACATTTCTAAAAAGGGAGTGGTCTCCCAAATAACCAGATTTACATATGTTATCTTGAACTGCTGTCAGGTTCTTTTTCTAATACGTTTCAAGCCAAGGAAAGCATGAGGTGTTGCATTCTTCTTTGAATGAAATTACATTTATGTTAAATTTGTGATTGCTTTTATGCTCAAACAGGAGAGCCTGGTGGGCAAATAACTCCTGTTTACTTCTTGGGTGAATATGAATCTTCAGAATCCTTGTAGCCTGAGTCAGGATCCTCAAGGGATTGTGGTGGCTGCCTTTCCAAATAACCATCCAGAATGGAAAATTTGAAGCTGTTCTTCCTCTCGTAATGATTCTGAGAGTGATTTCCCTTCAAGAGGAAAATAATGTTATCTTGAATAACCCAGGCGAAGTACCCAAATTTGCTCGAACTTTTCCAGGGTTTGAATCATCATTTCACATTTTCATTAAACGGGAAGGGCAGATATTAATACATGAGATCTGCATCAGCTTGGTCAACTTGCAAGACTACCATGCCATGTTTTTCTTCTAATATTTTGCCTTCAGACCTCCTGTTGTAGCTGACTTTGTTTTTGTTGGCCTTAGGACTCTGCACACTTTAAGCTAGTACTAAAGTGTTTCTGCTCTCCCATTCAAACATATTGAATAGGCTTACACCCTGGTATATTTAATTTATCTGTAAGTCCCTAGTAAACAGGTATTACCTGTAGCCAGAGCCTGTAAATTACATTCTACTAGTGAGCCTGTAGCACCCACTTTAAACATGTCTCAGGCCTGCCATTGTAGCCTGTATATGCAGTTTTAAACTGCCATTTTGACCTGGCAAAGTAAACCTTTCGCCAGGCCCAAACCTTCCATTTTAATATGTATAAGTCTGCCCTAGGGTAGACCCGGGACAGCCCCAAGGGCAGGGTGCAATGTAGTTAAAAAGCTGGACTTTCACTTTTAAGTTTTACATGTCTTGTGGTGATAAACTCTTACATTTGTTTTTCACTACTGCAATGCATACCTCTCCCTTAGATAACATTGGAATAATTTTATTACATTTTATCAGTGTAATTTGGAAATGGAAACATGTAACCACTTCATGTCTGGTGTCCCTGGAATCGCAGTTTAAAATCCTAACTTTAGGTGAAGTTGAATTTTAAATTACAATTCAGAAAATGTCACTTTTAGAAAGTTGGCAATTTTTTAGCCTTAGCCATTTGGTGCCTTCAGCTTGCTTCTGAGTCACATGAATTGGTGTGGGTGACAGTGGCTTTGTGTATTCCTCCTAGACAGCAACACACAATGGGAAGCTTAGGTGCAACTGGTTGGGCCATCACTGGCAGGATGGGAGGGAAGAGCCTGGCCTAGCACCACTTGCACTTTAATAGACAGTGTCCTGTCTGTACACAAAGGGCTACATACCCCCTGTAGTTAGTCTGGAGCCAGGGCAGGAAGCCAGGGCACCTGTGCACTTCAAAGGCATACCTCTATAAGCGTCTCCCAACTGGATATATACACTGAACCTCAGATACCACCACTTCAGTATACTTCAGGACCTGTGGATGAACTTCCAGGAAAAATGACTGCTGTGCTGCTGCAAGGAGTAACACTCTGCTGGACAATTGCTCTGGAGGAATTGCTGGCCTGCTGTCATGTCCTGCTGCCCTCTTGCTTGGGTGAGAAGGACTGGAGCTGCATCTCTTGACCCCAGAGTGACTCCAAGGGATAGTTGGTTGGCCTCCTGATCTGAATCCTCAGAGACATAACAGGCTTCCAACAAACTTGCATCTGCACTAGGACTCTCTCATCAGAGAATCTACCATGCCACGTGGTGAAACTCCAGTTCTGGTACCTTGGAAATGAGTTTTGAGGTTCTGCCAGCCTCTGTGGTCCAGCGGAACTGACGCATCTCCACTGCTGTGAGGCGCAACCCAGAGCAGAAACAAAACATCTCTACTGCTGCATGGATTAGACACGTCAGAAAGACCCACAGTGACACTGCAGTCCATAATGCCAATAAAGCCGCCACTGCATGACGCTTCCTCAGGGAAGGCCCTTGTGTCCGTCGTTGATGGCAGCCTTGATGCCAGACTCTGCATCACAGCCTCATAGCTCCTTGGAACCGTGCATCACCCTGACTGCACGCAGCATCCTCAATGCCGGACTTCTCATCGCAAGCCACATCAATGGGATCCTTGATGACAATACAGGCCCTTGCATTGTAGCCTTGCCACATCCATGAACCAATGCATCGCTTCAGTTGCGTGACACATCTGAGACACAGATCGTTACTAGGCTCTGCAAACCAGGATTTAAGGTTCTGTGTTCAGCGAGCCTAACTAGGCCCCTGTAGCTGCCCCATGCTCCATTACAGTTGGCCTGAACTTGTGACTTTGTCCCGGTCTGGCGTGACCAGTTATCCCCGGTTGGCACTTTGTGCGTTAATGGTGCTATCGTCACTGACATTTTTAAAGTTGAATATCTCTGGTTCTACTCATTGGATTGTTGTTGTTCAGGTCTTGTTTTATTTATTAAAGAAAGGTCTATGTTATAGCTTAATGTGGAATCCTTTTGGTGTGGTATTTTTACTGTATTACATTTTGAAGTGTTGCACAACTAATTTTCACATGACCCCTAAATTAATCCTGACTGCTCTGTGCCAAGCTGCCAGAGGGTTGAGCACAAGTTAATTTAGGGTTAGCTTGTGTCTAACTTGACAAGAATTGTGGTTGCTGCTTAACCCGGGCTCACACCCAAGTCAAACAAGAGCTAATTTATTACAGGGCTCATTCAGGCTATCCCAGCATGCTGTTGTGGTTGATGTCCTGTAAGAGAGTTGCAAATGTTCAGAGCTGCTAACTGGTGTCCTATACATTTCACAAACAAATGTGTAATGTTTAACATTTCTAAAAGATCAAAATCTGCAATAAGTCGATCTTCCTTCTGGCTCTTCAGATATTTCTAAATTGTGAGATTTGTACTATCTAAACCTATGAAAAGCAATGTCTACTATCAGGCAAAGAAACCAAAGTCAATTACTGACATCTTTTAGGAAAGTGTTTAATCATGTGTCTGCACTGAGCTTTGCCAGTAGGGTAATCTAGGCTGTGTAGTTGGAAGGGATAGTGGCTTTGCAGTAGTCCATTTGTCTTTTGATTCCCCAAATAAGAAATGTTCTTTAAACCAATTTGTAATGTGATGATGTTAAGTGTTATTAAACTATAAAAGAGCACAATGTTTACCTCCACTTTTAACATAACATAAAATGGGTATTTGAAAGCACATGTTCACCCAAGGGTATCTTGGCGCTGAATAACAGATGCTTATTGTTACCCAACTCAATGGTACTCATTTTATCAACCTCAGAAAGATGAAAGGCTGAGTGGGCCTGCCGAGATTTAAACCTGTGACTTTGAGGTCAAACACAGGTTCTATAGTGGATGCATTAGTTTACTAAGCCACCAGGCGTAATTCTGATACTGAAGTAACATTTTACCAAGTAGCACTGATGGAAGGACTTTATTCTATTAGGACATTGGGGACATTTTTATCCCAACAGTTAGAAATTGGATTATTGGGAGAGGGGGTGGAAGTCCCACTCAGGCAACAACCAAAATCCTTGTCAGGGTGAACCACAAAAGTCACTTAATTTATCTGTGCTTAGCCCTCTGGTAGCCTAGCACAAAGTAGTCAGGCTTAACTTACAGGCATACTGTAAAGTACCTATGCAGCAGCAAATCGTAATAATGTGAAAACACAACACAAGAAAAATACCAAACGAATTTAGAAAAATAGGGTACATTTTACTGAATACAATAATACCAGAACAAACAAAATCCAATCAGTACAACCAAAGGTATGCATTTCAAAATTGTAGGTAAGAATAGCACCAAAAAAACACACCATACACCTAGCAGTAATCCAAACCTGCAAAAAGTATCAGGTCCAACACCAACAATCAATCTGTATACCTCTCTTCTCTTACAACGTATTCCTTGATTCACCAATGCAGCTGTTTACTAAATGATGATGCCAGCTGGAGTATCATACACACACCCTCAACTACAATATATTTTACTGTTTGTATGATTCAAAATGAACAGAAATTCCACCCAATTCTCATTCTGTTTTTATCTCAGTTTTGTCTAAGTACTCACTGAAACGTAAAGGTTTATGTGCTCTACAAATTCTAATGACAGATACAAGAAAACAAGTGCTTTCACAAAATAATACATTCTCAAAATCAATGACATTTGTTTTTTAACTAAAACTCATGTGGAAGTTGAAAATTGTTAGGTAAATTCAGCTCCATAATAATGTAGAAATATGCTTTAATGATAACATAGTAAATGCATGACCATTTAGTGGCTAGAGAAAATGCATTTATATTAAACGTACCACATAGAATTGCTGTCTATATCTCCTGAATGAAGCTCCCATTTCTATAGTTCTTCCACTACTGGGACTCAAAATTATTCTTATTTATTACTGACCCATTAAATAATAATAAATAAACCTAACATTATAATTGAATTACAAAACTTTGTGAAATGTGCTGTTTGCTGCAAAATGTATTTCTTTTCACCTCATACCATTTCATTTCATCATATTTAGATACTTTCCTTTGCCGCATGCTTATAATGAACAAATATATTAATGAAAGTAAATACTTGTTATAAGCTCCAATGTCCATGATCTAACCAGGACAGATGTTTCATTTTATAGAGCAGACCATTGTTACGCTGAACCGCTGACCGATTTGGCTTGCTAAAGGTTCACATGAGAAACTTCCTAGATGTATCTTTTGTAACATTTTGTAGCCACTTTCAAACAACAACTTCCAGACATAGACATTTACCAAGTAAATCGAGGAAGAAGACATCATACCATCGGAAGATCCTTTCCCATTGGCCAGGAATGAGTCAACATTTCAAGTTTGCAACATGTTTTATGCTTTTCTATATAGTATGTGATCCTAGCTAGAGAGTCTGTGCATTCTATGCACACCTTCCCTGACATGCCCCTTAGCATTTTACTGTCCTGCGTGTGCCCAAGATTGCTGTAAGCTACTGCTAACAGTGATTTTGTCTCCTGTTTTCCTTACCTTGCATGAGGAAACTTTCTATTTTTATACTAATCATAGCTACTTCTGTGATAATTTCTTTTTGCTATTTTACGGTTGTAACAGCAATTGTTAGGGAACTCTTCAAAGTTTATGGAAGTACTCTTAAAAGGGAGTTCAACCTTTCATAGCTCCTAGCCTTTTCCTAAATGTACTCACCCTTGCCCTTTCAGTTTAAGATGGGGACAAATTTCTTTATGGAAGACGCTGTTGTCTTGTATACTGTCTCTAATAGCAAATTATTTTGATGTTTCTGTAAACAGAGATATCTGACTAACCTGATTAAAAGGATAAACATACAAACTAATCTCTTAAATAAGAAATAAAGCTTTGAAACTTAATCAAACCTCTCATCATTAACTGAACATTAAGGTGTCAATTCTGATTCAGGAAACGAATCTGTATGACGATTCGTATTCGTTGCCGTTTCCGTACGATTCGTACGGATCAGTCCAAATCGCGCAGTACAATCCGTTGCGAGAAAATACGTCCGAATCATTGCGAACCGTACGAAAACCCCAAAGAGCCACAGCTAAATGCTCAGGGAAACCCCTCAAACACCACCCCTGCCTCTCAACTTCCACACTGACAGACGCAACCTCAGAAGAGACAGCGACGGAGCAGACTGTTGGAGGGAAGGAGACAGTGGAAGAAACCAGGGACCCCGCACAGGAAAGCAAGACCTCCGAGGCCAAAACGGAACCACAACTACCACCACCCGATCCTCCCGACACAGGCGGGCCAAAAACCAAGGAATCAGCACCAGAGGAGGGAAGGCATAGAGAAGCCTGGACGGCCAGGGAATCGTCAGGGCATCCACCCCCCAGCAACCCACCTGAAGACCCCGAGAGCAGAACCAGGGCAGCTGGGCATTGAGCCGGGAAGTAAAGAGGTCGAGAAAGGGAAGACCAAACCTCCTGCACACAAGATGAAAAGCCACAGGAGTCAGAGACAACTCCAGGGAGGCGGGGAAAGAATGGCTGAGGGCATCCGCCACTCCGTTGTCCACACCCCGAATATTAACAGCAGACAGAGACAACAGACGCCCCTCTGCCCAAAAGAAAAGAGGAATTACCACCCTGTTCAGGGAGGAGGAGCGAACCCCCCCATGACGATTCAGGTAAGTAACCGTCACCGTGTTGTCCGACAGCACCACAACATGGTGACCAAACAACTGAACCCGAAAACCCATCGCAGCCCGGAACACAGCCGACAGTTCCCTCCAATTGGATGAACGACGACTCTCCGGAAGGGACCAATGACCCTGAAGGGACAGGGAACCCAGGGTCGCACCCCACCCGAAAGAACTGACATCCGTAGTCAGGACGACAGGGGGAGACGTTGCAGAGGCAGACCTTGTGACAGATGAGTCGACACCGTCCTCCAAAGAAGGGCAGGGAGGACCTAAGGGGACACAGGAAGAAGACAATCCAGCTCGCAAGACACAGGATCCCAAGGAGACAGAAGGTACAACCAGAGAGGATGGAGGTGAAAACGAGCCCAAGTCTCAATAAACACTGTCGCCACTATGAGACCCAGAAGGCGCAACCAGAGGTGAACTGGAAAGGAACCCCCCCACGCAAGAACCGCCGAGCCAGGGATACCAACGTCAAGACCCGAGGCACGGGCAGGAACACCCTGCGGAGATTGGTCTGAAACCTGGCCCCAATGAAAGCCAAGTCCTGGGAGGGTAATAGCTGATACTTGGAAAGATCCAGAAGGAACATGTGATCCCTCAACACACCACCCCCTAAGCCTCCAACAACAGGGAACGAGACGGAGCATGGATCAACCTGTCGTTGAGGTAAGGGTACACCATGAGCCCCCGAAGATGCAACACAGCCACCACCGGAGCCACACCTTTGGTAAATACTCGCGGACCAGACCTCAGGCCGAATGGCAGGACCTGAAACTGAAAATGATGCCCCTGAACACAAAACCTCAGGAAGCGACGTGATCTGGGATGAATCAGGACATGGTCGTAAGTATCCTGAAGATCGAGGGTGCACATGAAATGGCCTGGAAGCACCAATGCAATCACTCTTTGAAGAGTCTCCATGCCAAACGGCAGACAAACCACCCACTTGTTCAAGGCCTTCAAATCCAGGACCAGGCGGAACCCCCCCTGTCACCTTGGGAACCAGGAAAATCCAAGAGTAATACCCCAGCCTGACTTCCAGAGGAGGGACCACCTGAATCGCACCCTTCCGAAGAAGGGCATCGATCCCAAGAGACAGCTCGGACCTCTTGGACAGACATGACGGCCAAGGAGTCGGACAAACCCCTGAGTCCGGAGGAGGACAGGAGAACTCTACCACATGACCCATGCAAATGATGTCCTACACCCAAGCGTCTGAACAGGACCTCACCCAGGCCGGCAGGAAGAACCCCAGCCATATAGTCAGAAACGAGGTTTGGAGGGGGGACTTAGCCTTCCGATCCCAGCCACGTCGGGAAGAAAACTGTCCCCGACCCCCAGAAAACTGCCCACGAGAGGAAGGACGGAAAAAAGATTTGGGTTTAGAGGAAACATAAACAGGAGAGGCCTGCTTAAAAGAAGAAGAATGCTTCTTCTCTTTAAACAACTTATGCAATTTATCCTCCAATTCTTCCCCAAACATCATTGTCCCCTTCAAATCGCAAGCCTTCTGAGCAGAGTCCGTCTTCCAGTCCTGCAACACAAGATTACGACGAGCAGCCACACACGCCCCACTGGAAAGGGCAGAGGCCCACACCACATCGAAGGACACATCCTAGAGGAACCCCACTTGCCGCTCAATTTGCTCAAGAAGACTGGAACAGTCAGTAGCATCATCCATAGACTGTTACACGGACTTGAGATCCGAGACGAAGGACTGTGAAACATAAGTCCCGTAAATACCCGCCCTCAAAGCCAAATGGGAACCAGAATACAACTTTTTGAGTGAGGAATCAACCTTTTTATCCACAGGGTCCTTCAGCACTGCATCCTCCACCAAGCAAGTGCGACCCCCCAGACTGGCCACAAAGGAATCAATAGGAATGGAATCCGGTTATTTAGCAGCCATATCCTGCAAAGGGTACAGTCGTACAGAAAACGGGGCAGCAAGATCAGATCGGGATCCACCCACTCCCTCTGCAGCACATCCTTAATGAAAGGATGAACAGGAACATCAACAGTGGCGGAGCTCTGAAACTGGTGGAAGAAGGGACCACCAGACGTACTTGGATCCTCATCATCTGGAAACCCCATGTTAGATTTGACATGTTTCAGCAGCCCAGCCAACATGTCCTTGTCGATGTACTTGCCCTTGTGTTCAGCGTCTCCCAACCACTCAGCCTCGCCTTCAGAGGAACCAAAAGACACCGGAGCAGTGCCCTTAGACCGAACACCATCACCTTCCATCTCACAAAGAGTCTCTCTAATCAGACGTTTAAGCCTGGCATCACCGGACTCCCTGTGAGGCCGAGACCTGGCAGGAGAAGGGGAGGAGGAGGAATCAGAGGAAGGGGAGTGCTCCCTATGGCGGCTCTTCCTCGCATGCTTCCCATGACAACCGGAATCAAGCAACCCAGCCAGCCAACAAGAGCCCACAAGGATCAGGAAATAAAGCGCACCATGCCTTTGCAAATGACAGAGACAATGCAGTGAATGCAGCCAAAATCTGCTATGTGGAACTCACTTGAGTGGGCTCCTAAATCCCCACGGAACGCCAAACTTCTGCCTCACCATTACCGGAGGACAGGCAACATGACCCGGAAAGCGGAACCAAGCAACCCACCTTCCGACGACCGAAAACACCACACCCCTCCTGGCAAAGCCCGGCAAAACCAAGAGGGGCATGCAGAAGAACCCAGCAACTCCAGGCAGCAAAATGGGGCCCGAACCACACACCCCAAGCCCGGCAGGGAGGGTGAGGAACCGGAAAAATACAAGGACACTCTCCCAGCAGCATCCACGTGAGTTAAAACCAACAGGGGCAGGAAGCTCCAGCAACGATCTCTCACCGTAAAGGCAGAGATAGAAAAAAGAACAGGAGGAATGCTGGGACCTGTACGCTTATGTACTCCCAGAGGGAGGGGGAGGGGTAGGTCCAGCATTCCTTCTTTCTTTTTTCTGTGTAGGAGGTGGGACTATCTCATTTTTTATGAAGGGGATGAGGACTAGAGGGACCTGGGGGTAAATCCAGTGTTTTGTACAGTGAGTGGATTGAGCTTGGTCGGATGGTGGGCAGGGATTGTCATGCATGTATACGAGTTTGCGTATCACCGTTTTGCTGTAGCAATCTGTCAGATTATAGTGAGTAACATGGGCGAACTGTATTCTTATGAAAATTGGTAAATACAGTTTAAGAAAAAAAATGTTGCCCTTCCTGAGAGCAGTGTTTTCCCTACTGTTGCTCAGCCTGGAGTGGGATTACATTTTACCCTTTCCTAGTCCAACGCTTTCCCTATTGTTGCACCAACTGGAGTGGGAATGGTAAATGTTATCCCTCCTGAGTCTAATGCTTTCCGTACTGTTGCACAGACAGGAATGGGAACAGTACAGTTTACCCCTCTTCACTTTTATGCTTGCACTACTGTTGCACAGACCGGAGTGGGAATAGTATACGTATTATTTCTGAATGTCATACTTTTGTTTAAAATAATATTATTAATATGTGTTTGTGTCTTACAATTATATATTTGTAATTAGTAATGTTTCTAATATATATTATATTTTTAGTAAAATGTATTTTTTCACAATTGCTTATTTTTATTTGTAATTAAATTGATATATTAAAAAATAAATCTGTGTATTTATTATGGTTTTAATTTATTATGTACACACAAATACACTTATATATAAATATATATATTTGAATATATTTGTTATATTATTACATTTAAAAAGAAATTAGTAAATTATAATAGAAATTAAAATTATTATCGGAAAGGCCAACATGGAAAGGCTTTTTGAAACCAACATCATAATCCTGATGCCGATATCGCCTTCTGTAAGGGATTATGAGACCTTTCCGACCAACCGATGGGCTCCATAAGCCCATCAGATTATGTAAGTCGGACCTCCAAACACAAGCATCATAATGCATCGGTCGGACCGCAGCAGAAGGTGAGGATCGGACCGCAACCAACATTCTGTCGGTTGTGGTCCAAACCACATCGTAATCAGGCCTGATGCGTGTAAATAAGCATACACATACATATATATGTGTGTGTGCTTGTTTAAAAAAGTATATATTTATATATTTTTTATTTTGTAAATATATTTAATTTACTTCATATTACTTTTACATGTTAAAATATATAATATTTACTCATTTTAACATATATATTTTAAAAAACAAATATTTAGTATATTATTTTTACATCAGTGCAAAGCGGTATTTTTTTTTGGTTTTTTTTGTCATTTCCATTATAAGTATAGGAAAATAATATTTTTGTTCCTCAATATTTTTTACACTTTATTTGTAACCACTATATTTTGGGTTTCGACATTTTGTTGGTGAACCGATTGCTCTTACTATGACCTGAAGTTTAACTGCTCAAATGTGCTTTCTTACATCTACAGGTACCCCCCATTAAAAATGGATCCTTCATCAAGGACCTGTTGGATGCTCTACAATTTACAATTCCCAGGAGAAATTGCTGTGGTTAAGGGCTTAGCACAGGAGGAATTGGATGCGTTGCCAAGGGCAACTGATATGCTGACTCAGTAGCCAGATACTCTGCACTGTTAGCTTTTTCATTTAATGGAATTTGCACAAGTGAGTTCGAGGAGGAGAGTTCTTTGCATTGTTGATTAAAGTAACCGAAACGTCGGATGAGTTGAAATGGGTGCAGGAAGATGCGTCAGAAGCAAAACAGAAAGGTTGAGTAAAAGTAGGATGCAAGAAAAATGCAATTGACATCTGGATGTCAGCAGATGGGAGCACTATCTTAGCAGATAGCTTGTAGTTTCCAGTGTCATGATACAACCATGGATATACGTATTTAGTGAGAGACACAATTGTGAATCTTTTCAGGCAGAGTTGGTACAACCCCAGAATCAGAATGTTGGCAGAAGAGATTTGCCATCGGTGTGTACCTTGTCAACAGATAAACAGGAAAACTAACACATGCCACCCTAACACACCTAGGGAGATCAGGTGGCCCATTTAATAGGATGCAGAAGCATTTTATCAAGCTCTCTCTACATAACGGGTTGAGATATATCCTAGTGATTGTGTAAGTCTTCTCAAGATAGGGGGAAGCCTACCCAACTAGAAGAAGTGACAGTCCTACTGTAGCTAAGCTGTTGTTAAGTTAATTGATACCTAAGCACAGCATGCTGATTTCTCTTGAGTCAAAAAGTGAAATGTTCCTCATCAATGAAGTGATGAAGATGATCTGCACAGCTTTACAGATTGAGCAAAGATTACATTGAAGTTACAGACCTGAAGTCTCTGCTATTGGTGAGCAAATGAATGGTACCATCAAGTTTAGAGTGGCCAAAGTCTGTTCATTAACCTCTCTGAAATGGCCAGATGCCTTACCATTAGCGTTGATGAGTATCCGGAGTATACCTGCCAGGAAGATGGGGTTGTCCCTCACAAAATATTGATGGGCAGAGCAATGAGGTTGCCTACTGTTCCTGCCCATTCACTTTTAACTGCTGCGCTGCTGCGCAAATTCCGCTGCAGTGCGGTGGAATTTAACACATGCGCAGAACGGACGGCCCCAGGCCGTCAAACGTAAACGTTCACTATTGCGTCGGACGGCCGGGGGCCATCCGATGCATCGAAGAGATTAAATATCAATGATGATATTATTTTAGATTACTGCAAGGGACTGGCTGATGTGAATCGCTCTGTCCCTCATCAGGTCTCAGCTTCCACACAAGACCTGGATGAAGAACAGTGTCACTACCTCAATCCTGGCGATTGGGTCGTGATCAAGAAGCACGTTTGGAAGACTTGCCTTTAACCCAGATCGAAAGGGCCCTTTCAGGTGATCCTCATCACACATACTGCTGTTAACTGGGCTAGAGTATTAGGTTTGATTCATGCCTCACACACTAAAAGAGTGAGCAGTCCAGACGAAGTGCCTTTGGTCTATGATCCTGAATGAAGAACTTTGGCGGTTGCACTGCCAATTGAGAGACCACCTAGACCAATAGCACCAATGTCAGTCCCGCCACTGAAAGAAAGAAGGGGGGCAGATCAGCTGATGGAAAATCTAGTGAAAGTACCTGAAGTAATGCCGAGTGGCACTGAGATCTCTAACGGAGGAGAAGCAGAGGTCGAGTCACAGAGAGAAAAAGGGCCACTGACTTGATACTGAGACAAGAAGATCCAGGCGAAGGAACCTGTACTGGATCAAGGACATTCAATTGCAGAATGGCCACAAACTATGAGAACAAGAATCTGAGAAGAAGTTCTTCAATAGCTGGAACTCATGAAATAATGTTGGAAGAGGCTCAGTCTAGCGATGAAGGTAGTCTAGAACCTAAGGAGATCGAAAAGAGCACAGGTGCCCTGTCGCAGATTTTCAGCACCTGAATGGTCATATTTTGTGAACACTGCTTTGAATTCTACAATTGAAGATTTGTGCAGTGTGAACCCTGAACTATTAGAACCTTCCTGAAAAAAAGAGAAAACAAGACTGGTGAGAATAAGCTGCAGAAAGAAAATTATGAACTGTGCCTATTAGATGCTGCTTTTGCCCAAGATTGCTGTAAGCTACTGTTAACAGTGATTTTTTTCTTGATTTACTTACCCATTGTGAGGAGTCTTCCTAATTTTATGCAAATCATAGCTACTGATGTGATCATTTCTTTTACCTACTAAATTTACTTGCTCTTTGTCAAAGTAACTCTTTATGGGTTCTCGCTAGGGTAAGTTAGGTCCTTCAGATTAAGATAGGGACAAATTACTTTATGGAACACATTGTTATTTTGTATGCTGTCTCTAATAAAAAAAATGTTTTATATTTCTATAAACAGATGTTCCTGACTAACCTGAACAATAGAATAAAAATACAAACAAAGAGCCAGATGTTCGACCATTTTTAGCAGTCGGAAAAATGGAAAATCAGCCCATTTACGACCACTAAAAGGGTTGTAGCGTGTACCAAACCTATTTTGCGGGACGGTAACGTGTTACCGACTCACAAAATAGGTTCTGCAAGTCTCTATTTAGAAGGGCATGCCAAGAGTGTCCCTTCCTAAAAGAGAGTTGCAGGAGGATGGAAGATTGGATGTGACAGCAAATGTGGTTGCTGTTCAATCGCATTTGCCACCAATTTCAAATTGGTAGTTAGCCAGTTGCAAACCGGAAGGGGCCCACAGGGGGCCCCTTCCTCTTTGTGATTGGTAGCAAAAAAGTTTTTTAAGGGCAGGCAGTGATCCCATGGACCACTGCCTGCTTTCAAAAAATGAAACTTTAACGTTTCCTTTTTATTCTTGTAACAATTCTCCGTTTCCTTTAAGGAAAACAGGCTGAATTAAAAAAAATTAAATTAAAAAACAAACACAGGCATGGGGGCCTGCTGTCCCCAGCAGGCCATCATCCCTATGTTATTTCCCATTCCCAATGGGTCACAAATTGCGACCTGCCTCATGAATATTGATGAGGTAGGTCATTTATGATCCCTTTAAGAATCGCAAAATGTGTCTGAAAATACATTTGCGCATTTCCTTTTGTGACTCGCAAATTGCGAGTTAATAAAATTTTCAAATTGCGAGTCACAAAAGGAAATGGTTGTACGTCTGGCCCTAATCTCTTTAATGAGATATAAAGCTTTAAAACTTCATCGAACCTCTCATCATTGACTGAACATTAAATGCTTAGTCATGTATTTATGTTGTGCTCCATTCTAACATGGTGGCAAATATTTGTAGACCGAGAGACGTGTGGAAATTGGAGTCTCATTTAGTAAGTCTTAAAGTGGAGCTACTTATAAAATGTTTATGAGATTTCCGCACTTGCACTCAATATTGGGGACATCACTCGACTAGACAAATCCAGTCTGTACATAATCTTTTGCTTCCATATGAACACTGCTGAACAAGGAAAAATATACTTTTCAGTGAAGTGTTTTATCACATGCAGTAGTACTCCCCCTAAGGGTAATATCGTGTAAAAAAGACAGGAACACAACTGAATATATCTGACAAAAGCAGCATTCACACTTTTTTTAAAGTAGGCGGTGTAAACATCTGACTTGAAATTAAATGAACAATACAGACTAGTGAGTAAATATCACCTCTTGTAGTAAGGTTGGGGAATGCTCTACGCCGTGAAAAATGCTCTGAAAGAGCAGAAATGAAGGGGGTTATATACAAGTTCATTGCGCCGCCGGTACGTCACTTTTTCCCATGCTAAAAATGTTAATAGTGTTCTGATATGCCATGCGGGCCATACACCTCCCTTCAGATGGTTAAAGAGAGATATGAAATGCATATAATCTGATGGTGCAATGTCACATTACTGTGTATGCTCCAAAAAGTATACAGCATCTTTTTTTAGTTCAGTGTTTCCATCCTTTCCTTTCCAAGTGGATTCTGCGTGATTTGCTATAACTGAAACTGTTTGAAAGTGTCAGGTTGGAAAAAAATGAGCTATACAAATCTGACAATCACTGTCTAAAGAAAGCAGAGAAATCCTGCAGATTCGTAAGACTAAAGTACTTCAGTCTTACATCGAGCAAATTATCCCAAACCTCCATTTAGGCTGGGATGAAACAACAGCCTTAGCAGTAAAAGCCTAGTATCAAGGAATCAAAATTAGGAATTTACCTCCTCAACTCAACCTGAATTATGACTTAACTACCAGGTTTAACTATATTTCTGAAATGCTTTTATTTTTTTGCCAGCATTTGTAAAGCGCACAGCTACCTCTGAAGGAGGTGCCCCAGCGCTGGGGGCCGTACGGAAGATTAAATAAGCTATTGCCCAGAGTCACATGATGCTGTGCTGGGCTAACCTGCCGCAGGAGCTGGGGATCGAACCATGAACCTTGAGGTCTGGAGTCAGGCACCTTGGTCACTGCGCACCACCTCTTCTACCTAGCTTCTCTGAAGCACAAGCGTGCTAGTTATAAGCACTCCAGAGATTTCACAATACAATAATATTATTTTGGGTAAATAAATAAGGGCAGGTGAAGGAGAAACATCACAAAGTTGGGAATTTCGTGTAGTTTAGTAAAGGTTTCCAACTTCACTTCACCTGACTTTACTGATGGAAAGATTCCTCCCCGATGCTTCCACCATCCTAAACTGTTTTGTAATCCCGTATGGAATGTTGAGCGCTTGAAAACAGCTTGAACTATCATCCATGGTTTCCTAAGAGATGGAGGGGCATATTTACAAGTCCCTGTCGCCACCACAACATCACTTTTCCAGACGTTAAGTGGCGAAAGGAGCTTCGCCTTATTTACAAGGCAGCGTCAAGTCACTTAATGTGGCTAAACGCTGTCTTGTAAATAAAGCCCACTTTAATGCTATACTTAGCGTGAAAGGGGAGGGCAATAGGTGTTGTGGTGGGCATTCCACCGCAACACCCATTGATTTTGATGCTGCCCCATATTTACAAGGGTGGCGTAAATATGGGGCAGTTCCAAACTTAAGACCAGGGAAAACCTTGTCTTACCCTGGAAAACAAGGAGAAATGTTTATTTCCTCCTCGTTTTTGCTGTTTCCATGTTTGCTGCATTATACAGCACACATGCAAACAGCAAAACGCCAGTGATTGTTTTGGTGCAGAAAAGGACACCTTCCTGCACATAAACAATCTTCCCCTGCAATGCAGGCACCCTTGCACTATGGTGCAAGGGTGCCTGTGTTGATGCTAGGCAGCTACATTTAGTGCCAGTGCAGGGGGAAACGCAGGGCTGCACCATATTCTTGTAAATATAGTGCAGCACTCCATTTTTAAAGTGACGGAGCATGCCAGTAGCCTTCTTGGCTTAACGACACACAACACCACTTCACTAGTGAATATTTCATGGAGATGGTGATGGTGGCGGAGGGTCTAGAGTCTCAGGAATTATGCATGGGGAAGCAGAAAATTCTGCATAATGAAGTAGGCTGTTTTGTGAGGGGAGGGTGCAAGGCTGGGTCAGGGGACTGCTGGGGGCTAGGCTACAATTGGGAACATATATCAAGCAGTGTCAATCTACTCCCTGTCCCTACTAGCTCTTGCAGCAGCAGGGATGTTATCACACTGTAATGAAAGGTTGCATAAAACGTCATGCTTTTCATTTTTTATTTATCTTTATTGATTTTCCAAAAGGTTACATAACTAAACAAACACCATGCCAGTAGATCAAGAACCAGGAATTACTGGCTACACAACTGGTGCTGGTATTATAATATACAATCGCTCATCAGGATTCGAGTATGTCTACCAGGTAGAATGTATCGTCAGTGCATCGTTCAAAATCACAAACTTGAACTCCGCAAAAGCATGCCTCCACCATACCAATTCGAGCACTTAGCTATGGTCAAATCTCCAAAGTATACAAAAAAGTTGACCATACAAAATTTGGGCAAATAACCCAAAAATGACAAAAATCTTCGTTCCATAAACATTGTGTACCTAAAACTTATATTAGGATAAATACGTACCTTCATAGGCTGTGCAACGTTCCCACCACCACAAAAATCTTCGTTCCGCCATGTCCCCAAAAATAGTCGCATGCAAAGCTTTTTTCGAGGCTCAGTCGGGGAGGTGTGAAAAGCAGAGTAGAAGGAGCAAAGAAATTCCCGGGTGTGCCAGTGTAGCAAAAATAATGCCTTTATCGTGCATTGGTTGGTGTCAGAACCTAATCAACGACTAGCCCTGCTATTTTAACATGTTGTAGATTCACACTCAATGACGCTCAAACATAAAAAAAACTAAGTTGCATGTCACTCATCTTTGAAACTTTATACATCATGATAAATATGATGAATAAGGTACATTTCTACCAACAGAAGCTTGTAATTTTAATACAAAAAGCATATCTTTGCGCTGAAATCACAGGATTCAAGTTTAGCTAAATAAATGTTTGCTCCCAAAATATCAGCCTGTCATTCACACCAGTCGTCCATATTTACTACTCTCACCTATGGACATAGCCTGCCTTTCATGCTTATTTGTTTTATGGAGGTAAGGAAAGGTGAGTGTCCTCTGGAAATGGAGGATGGTCAGTGATACAGAAGAGCTGATGCTGTTTTATTCTCTGACCCTGTGTTTCTCGTTTTTGCAAATTTCCATTTAGCCTGTTGTGTTTTTTCTGGAGCTATATTAGGTTATGAGGCCAGAGGTTTCTGTATCCAATGATGCCATGACAGACCTTTATTGTGTGTGCCTGGTGCAGACCGTGACGGTGGCTCTGAGTAAGAAAAAATGGTCATCATTACAGTGCGGATGAGACTGCCACCGACAGCCTGTCAGTGGCGGTTCCACTGATAGCCCTTCGGGCCGACCGGTGCACTACGGTGCAGGCGGTTGGCCATTGACTGTCGGCGGACGGATGGTCATCTCCGACAGGATCTACTTATCTTGATGAGGTGGTGGTCAGAATCGTGATCCTGAATGGATTACGCATGCACTTCTGTCAGGATTATGATGTCCCTTTCCGCTAACCTTTACATGGTGGTCTCACCGACATGAAAAGGCTGTCAGAAAGGAAGTTTGAGGGCCCCAAGCAGTGCCCTCGTTCCCCGAGGGCCACTGCTTAGTGGTCTGAGGGGCACCTGTAGTGGCCCCACACATATGCATGCACTGTGTCGCAGGCACCACATGCTGCCCGGCATAAGGTGCATGGATGTGCACAAATTGCCTTTTTCTACTGCGGCTTGTGCTGTGGCCATTTTCCTGAGTCACAGCACAAGCCACATTAGAAAAAGGCAGCTTTTGACAACCTACATGGCAGGCTAATCGTAATATGGCGGTGGGACTGCCGACTCCTTGTTATGAGGTCTCATTCCCAGTGCGATGATCGTCGGTCAACCGACCGACTGCCCCTGTAATTTGGCCCAATGTATTGCAGTAACATAAGATGCAGTGGTTTCTAAACATTGCTCTCAACATGTGATTGCAGGTGTTGCAGTAGCTCTATTTCATTAGGGGCAAAGACAATGCATCAGATGAGTGCAGTGTGTGAGTGCACCATCCTGTACTGGAATATCTAAAGGCGTCCTTGGGACTCTGCAACTGTCACAAGATGCACCCTCGGGTGGTGAGACCACTGTTCCCTGCTTCCTGTGTGGTATGTAGTCAGTGAACCCCCAACAGTCAGTTTGCCCTGAGCTCATGTCAGTAACCTGGTGGAGTCGCAATGTAAATGCATTTTCTCATTTGCATGGGGCCATACACCATTGCAAATAAGGGAACACTTATTGAGTCCATCTGGGTGCAAAATACGCATTTACAAGATTAATATTAGAGAAAAGGCTACGGAATTATCATTATCTCAAGCCCTTTCTGTAACACAGAGGTGTCATGGCATACAAATGGGTGCACCACTAAGGCCCAATGGGTGCTGCTGACTTCTAAGGACTCATAATGCTATTAGGAATTTGCAGGATGAATAGGGAATATTATATTTGATAGAAATGATGCGCTAGTATGCATCATGCCTAAAGGCAAATTCAATGGATGCAGATGTACAACAGAGAAAACATTTAGCATTTGATTTCAAAGTAGAAATGTCTTTCTCTCCTCAAATTGTTCAACCTTTTAAGAATAACACACACCACATTTATAGAAAAACTACCTTATGGAAAAGACAAATCATAAAATAATTATATACCCAGACACACTTCTCTCTGTATTGCACATTTCTGAATGCCATGTTCTTTACTAGAGAAACATACAAATCATTTGATACAATAAAGAATACCACAAAGCAATACTTAGATAAAACACTATTCTTAATTGATTGACAGCACATATAATACAGCTTGTCAGTTTTTTTAAATGTATAAAAAAGTGATTCACCCTGCCTGCCTAACTCAGAAACCTTGCCCATTTGCAAGCAACCTTTTTTCCAAAGAAAATAATGGCAGTTCCAAGCATAATTTCAAGCAATAAGAAACATAATGTTGAGAGGTCATAAGAACCACTACTAACATGTAACAAAAAAGTGTGGAAAAAAAGTGTTTAATAACCTTAATCAGTCCATCCCTCAGTACCCTCACATGGCTATTTTCCATCTTCGATGACATTAACCTGCCTTCTTACAGCAATCCATACATGGCCGCTTTGTACCTTTCTTTTTTCCATCTTTGCTTTATGAGGTAGAGTGTCAACCTGAAGATAGCCACAAAAACAGAAGGTTTCTCCCTTAGGAAAGCAAGATTAGTTTTTTTTAGGTTTGAGCTATGCTCCCATTGATATAAAAGTTAATTCTGTCACTTACTCTTCCTTATCAGGAGCAGTAATGAGACTGGGACTAGACTAATAGGGACAGTTTGTTCTCTACCTCGCCAGGGTAAATCAGGAGGAATGGTTTAGAACCATGAGAGAGTACCTGAAATTCTGTAAGGAGAGGACAGGAACAGGCGCCAAAGGCTGGAGCAGGTTGGATCCGACTGGGATAGGGACAGCGGCCCTGAACTGTCCAACGCCATCAAAGACAAAACTAGAAAGACAAGGTATATGCAGAATACCAACCAATAGGTAGGCCACAATAAAGTACAAAGCAGAAGAAGAATAGACAAATGATCATCAATGATAGTTTATATGCTCCATGGAAAATGATCTTCTCCGTAACAGAAAGAGAGCTAACTATAGGGCAATGAGCAGTAAATTTCAAAATAAATTGACTGCCACTCAGCAGCTCTGATGGTAGAGGAGTGTTGAGTGAATCTCTGTATAAGAGGCAGGAAGCCTCCAATTTAACTGCCACTCTCTGTAACAATGAGTAAGATTTCAAAATAAACACAAGCAAAGGCAAGAGAATTGAAGCTAAGTAACTGGAATCAGAAACTGGGCTCAGGGAAAAACTAGTCTTTATTTTAAGAAATAAGGATAGGCTTGGACTAGGAGTATGCAGATCAAGAAATACAGAAGTATAGGACAAGCAACGTGCAAACAGGGACAGGGCTGAAAGTATACACACGGAACTAGGAACACTGAATGCAACACTGAGAATCTGAGCGTAAACAAGGGACTCTGCATACAAACAAGGACAGAACTGGAAATATGCAAACTGGACTAGTAATGCTAAAACAAGATAGACAAAATATCAATGCACAAACAAGGACAGGAGCAGGGAAGCTATGGTAATGTAGATAATGGGAATAACAACCAAATAAAGAATGCCGAAAGCACACAGAAAGTCGGAGCAAGTCATATCACAAAGCAGCAAAACAAACAGAGTTTTATAGAGGCTCAGTAGTAACGATGTTGTGAGAACAGGAAGCACTGAGCTCACAGCAAAGAAATAGCTGGAAGTTTCGGTGAGGGGCACATGTGCAGGGAGAGAGCCAGGTGAAAGAAATAAACAAGGTGCTGGGAATCAGGGAAACACCAATGCAGGAAAGGCTATAATGAGACTTGTAAATTGAACGATTAGGAAAGCCAACAAGCGGAAGAGACTCAACCACCCCAAGAAAGGGATGGGTATTAGAGCAGAGAAACTGAAAAGTCCAAAACTTATGTATAAATTGCTCAGATAATCTTTAGGAATAAGGAGTTATGGTACTGATCAGATCCCCACCTCCATATTCAGGCAAGGTTTGGTGACAGAAGGAAATACATGGAACAAAGTCATCAGGATAGTGGTGTGGAAACAAAAATGGAGTGTGTTGTTGAGCAAGGTATGTCGTGCACAAGAGTGTTGGAATATGCAGGTCCAAAGGTAAAACCCCACAGGACCCTCCTAAACGCCAGCTGATGGAAGAATCCTTTCACTTCTGTACATAGCAAGCATGATAATGCATGGAAAGAGAGTAACAAAAGATAACAGATGGGTGGTGTGCAGGAATGAGTTGAGACGGACTTGAAATAATGAACATTACTGATACATGTTAGGGCCATTGATGGTTAGCCACCCTAAGAAACACAATGCTGATCCTTGGAAGTACATGCAATGCATTAAATCTCGCTTATGCTGTAATGATTCCAGAAGGACTGTACTCACAATTGTTATGAGGTTGCCTAGGTGACCATACTCTTTTGGACACTAGAGATTCGGTTCTGCCCACATCATGGGATGGAACACATGCCAGTTGACGTCTGTGAAGCACCCTTGTGGTTCTTTAATGAAGATCACTCTGTGAATCTCAGGTTTTTGGATACATCATTAATTATTAAGACCATGCATGCAGATACAGGACCAAACTTTGAACCACAGTTAGAAATGGGATTTCTGGTTGGCCCCTATGGTATGCACCTCAGCCAGGCAGAACCCACCACTTTAGTCAGACCAAGTAAGTTATACACCAAAGATAACCTGTGCTCACTCTCTGGTAGCTTGGCACAGAGCAGGCAGGCTTATCATCAGAGGCAATGTGTAAAGTGTTTGCGCAACACACTCACACCAGTAACACAATGAACATACCTCAAAAGAGACTCCACACAGGATTATGTAAAATATATATGGTATATTGTACATAAAAAAGACCAAATTACATGAATCATTAGAACTGTGCACATTATGCAATTTCTAAAACAGTACTCATTATCTTGCCAGTGTAAGAATCAAAATGACTCTCAATATAATATCAGGGAATGAAATGGAGTAGTTTGGTTGGAGCAAGAAAAGACATAAGTACCATATCACCAGAAAATCATAAATGTGTCGTAGGTAAAGCAGACTTGTGTAGCGATAAACACATGGGGTCCACAACATGACAACATAGGACCCCGAGCACCTGCGCTCCTTTTAGCCGAATTGTGGTAGGTTTCTGAACATATGTGAAATGAGGGTATTCAGGCGTGGCACAAGGGCTGCAGGAACTCCTGCGTGCCTACTACGTATAATAAGGCAATTCAGCAGATTCCCCCAATCAGTGAAACGGAAAACCTCCGCCGAGGTCTCACCCTGTAAGGTCAACAACATGACAAACACAGGCCCACAAGCTATGTGCCAACAATGGAGGAAGGGAGCACACACTGTAAAATTTTGCAGGGTGACTTTGCTGGGTCCCCCATGTGTAAAACAATGACAGGTAGCTGCCCATGGATGTGTAAAGCAGCTGTTGACTAATGCTACTTCATGAATTAAGGAGCCGATGTTGCTCCATGTCTCATGCGTCTTCTGGACCGCTGTTTTGGAGATTGAAATAATGGAGTCGCCTGCAGCCGGGAGGTCTTGCTGGGTCCCCTGATGTCAGGAGATTGCATCCAAAACACGTCGCTTGCAAAGGGCACCAATCAAGCTGAGGCTGCCATGCAGGCATAATTGAGCACGGCAGACCTCACAGGTCCAGTTCCAGGGTACAATACTGTAGGAACATAACTGGGCCATCCATGAAGGAGTGTGTGACAACAGGTTCTCTTCTTGAGAAGAACAAAGATTGTGGTCCGCTGGGGATCGGTAGTACTGCCTATTCTGGCAGTCAGCCACGAGCTGAGGGATCAGCTGGAGTCACACTGCTCTTCTTGCAGCATGTAGTCATGTCGGCCCAGGTTGCTATGGCATGCGGGGCACAATGAAGTGCAAAGCGCTCATCATGCACTAACAAAGTCAGACCCCATCCAACATATCTGACACCCTTTGAGCAGGGGGACATGCTGGTACGGGGGAATGAGTAAGCGCTCACCATGTGCTAAATGTAACACCAGGAACGGTAGCCAGCACACCCCATGCTCTGAACTTGAAGAACACAGGGTCCCACCAGCCATGGGAGAACACAAGGTATGGGGCACAGAGGAGGATAGCAAGCAGTACGCCAGCACATAAGGCAGACAGTCCCAGCTGCGGTTTGTCCTGGCAAAACAACAGTTCTCTCGCAGAAGAGTCAAGGAGTAGTTGACAGCAGGGCAACAGACAGAAAAGCAATCCAGTGAGTCCTTTAGGCCACCCAGCAAGTAGCAGGGCAACATCAGCAGAGCAGTTCAGATGAGCACTTTGAATAGCGCAGCAGTCCTTCTGACAGTGGTTCAGCTCCCATCCAAAAGTGCACTAAAAGCATGGAGTCAGAGCCCCTATACAAATACAAAGCCTTTCAAGTGTACAACAAACTCCTTACAACCCAGCCCTGGCTCCAGACATCAGTAGGGAGTAAATCAACCCTTTGTTTGAGGACAAGACACAGCCTATACAAATATAATTGTGCCCCGCCACTCTCTCCCAGCCCAGGAAGACTAGCAGTGTGCAGATGTAACCTGTCACACCCAACCTTTCCTCTGTGATGGCTGTCTGGAAAGTATGCACAAAGTATAGCTGTCACTCAGCTCTAGACGTGGATTGGAGCCAGACTGCAAGGCACAGAGGGGCATATTCTCAAGGACTTATCACCGAGTTATCGGCACATTATCACAGCCAAAGTGGCAATACATTTATCCACTCATTCACTAGCCGGCGCTAACAGCTGATATCACCAGTTTTACTGCGATAGCAGCCGCAAAAAACATTGCCACAGATGACACCGGCAACTAACGCTAATGGTATGCAGAGTAGGCGTTCCCATGCAAAAATCCGCAACAACACCACTCCGCAACATTCTCAACGACAAGCCAGATCAGCAATAAGATCCCAAACCGTCAATAAGGCGCGTTAGCAGCAGGGATTTCCCACCTGCTCTTACCTGGTGTAAAGTTGGACGACAACCTGCACCATGAAAGGGAACCCAGCCCAGAGCCACACCTGAAGAACAACAGATGCCATGGAGCTACTGATCATGTAGCTCGGAGCCCCAAGAGGGCCACAACACCCACCGTCACCCCCCCCCCCCTCGGGTCAAAGATTTGTTAACTTTACAAAATCATGAACAAAACAATTCGCCTGATGTTGCACAATTACAGCAATCAACATTCATGTGTTGCCAGAAAAAGGAGAACCATTCATTCATCTTTGAATTTCCAAACAAATCATTTTATTCAAATTAAACTCAAAACAACTATCTGGAAGAGTCATGAATGAATGAATGAATAAAGGGAGACTTATACCGCGCAACTTAGCCCAAGGGCATCAAGGCGCCAAGCAGGTCTTAGAGACTGTAATTCTCCTAGTGCATCATTACGGGTAGGCCTCAGCAAAAAAAATAATTTTTAATGCTTTACGGAAAAGCACAATGGAGGGTTGCCAAGCATATTCGGGGTGAAGCGAGTTCCATAGAGTAGGAGCTAAGGTAGAGAAGGCTCTACCTCCCCATGTCGCTTTTGTAAATCTGGGAACCAAGAGAAGGTTTTTGTTGGATGAACGGAGAACTCTGCTGGGGAAGTAGGAGTGGAGGAGGGACCTGATGCCCTCTGGGCCAGTACCGTACACAGCCCCATGAGCAAGACAGAGGATCTTAAAAGAGATCCTGGACTGGATGTGTAGCCAGTGCAGGTTTCGTCTAGCCAATAAAGCTGAAGAAAACCTGGGAAGATTGAGGACCATCTTAGCCGCCGCATTCTGTACTATCTGCAAGCGGTGGATAAGGTGGGGGTCTTCTCTGGACAATCTGTAAGTCACAGCCTGCAAGACAAAATTCAAGATAAGAAGGTGTGTCATGCACTCATCAAAGGACAGAGAGAGAGAGAAAGAGAGAGAGAGAAAGGGAGAGAGAGAGGGTGAAAGGAAGAGAGAGAGAGAGAAAGAGGGAGAGAGAGAGAAAGGAAGAGAGGGATAGAGAGAGATAAAGAGAGAAAAAGAGAGGGAGAGAGAGAGCGAGTGAAATGAAGAGAGGGAGAGAGAAGGGGAGAAAGAGAGGGAGAGAGAGAGTGCCGACACTGCAGACCCAGGACTCACTGCTCACCTGCTGCCACCGGTGTATCTCCAACCACGTGCTGGTATACACTGCAGTTCACCAGGTCCCTTATCTGAAACAGAGTCCAGATTTATGAATGGCAGAGTTCATATAATTGCACATGCCATCATCACTTGCTCGCCCCTGCGCACTCAGGCTGCAGCACCTCAGCCCCTCCCACCGCCCAGCGGTGATTGCCCGCCCCTGTGCACCGAAGCCCCACTATTCACCTTCCGCCACCGCTGTGTCTCCAAGAGGGCCCACTATGTGCCGGTGCAATCTCCAAGCCCGGGACCCACAGCCTTGGCAGCTTCCACATCATGCATCCCCACACCGTGGGCCACTAGGTCACTCACGTCATTCTGGGTCTTGATTTTAAAATGGCAGAGAACATATCAGTGCACACGGCATCATCGCAGGCTGCAAACCCGCTCAGCTCTATAGGTGCCACTAACTCAGTGAATCACGAGGCAATGCCATGTGTCGGTAGGCCTGCGCTGCCTACTGGCTCAGACCTACACTGCGGACCAGCAGGGCACACACAAATTATTACCAGTCCGGACCGCCAGGATGGTGCATCATCGCAGGCTGCACACCCGCTCAGCACTTAAGGTGCCCCTACCTCAGTGCACCGAAAGTCATCGGACCGTGGTGGTAGGCCCGTGCCAACCGTAGTGTATCCGTTGACACCAAGTCTGTACAACGCAAGTCATGGACACTTTATGATTGAGTATCGTGGTGTGCACGCAATCATGTCACCACCGGCAGTGGGGAATATGGTGTGGCAGGGCCCTAGGCCCTCATGCATAAATATTTACCACACGGATACACCCAGATAGAGAGTGGAAATGGCATCCAGCATGTGCGCCTGGCCCTTTTTATTGGCAGGGTCACATGTCCTGTAACGCGTGTGCTGGATGGGCGTGGTGTGGGTGTAAACGAGCCGTGAGGGAGTGGCTGTGGCATGCTGACACCTATACCTGTGATCATCAGATCACTACAGGGAAGATGTATCGGTGAAGGGTTTAGATTGAGGACAGGAAGCAATGGCGCTCTGACATGTACGCAAGGAGTCTGGGATGAGATTGACTGTGTATGGTGCAGACAGGTCAGGGGGAACAAACCCAAACAAGAAACAACCCCTGCAGGTGTGTAGGTCAAGACCCACACAGTAAATATAGAACAAAGTCCGATGCACACATTGAGGATAGTAGGTTTTAGTGTCAAAAACAAAATTAAATAACTTTTCTTGCTGAAATTATGATGGTTGACATCAGAAGTATAAATGGGGATTTATATATCAATCCAGGTCAATACAGAGAGAACAAACCAGCCGACAAGTGTTTCGTCAAAACGTGGTAAAATTGTGACTCTTTAGGGCTGGGAAGGACACAACACAAACAAATAAAACAACAGAAAGCCGCTAAATGGAGCATTGTATCAAAAACAGGAAATATAATAAGTATGGGTGATGAAAAGAAAGCACCTCTGATCACGTGGAAACCCCTATGCAGTGAAAAAGTACATGAACAAGGTGACTCCACATCACACAGAGAACCAAAACTGTGTGAGAGTGGTTTGAAAAGCAAAATATACACGTTGATGGCCGCGCAATATCTACAGGGAAGACCTGGGATCTGTAGCGTTTTCACCCCCTCCCCGTGAGCGTAAGCAGAGTGGGCTTGCCTGGCATACTGGCATATGTCAGTCCAGAGTATGGGTGTGGACAATGACCCCGGGACCCTGGGCGTGGTTCCGTCCTGGGCTGGACAAGGAAGTAAATAATGCACGTGTCTCTGTTGTAGTTTCGGCGCCACCCGGACCGCAATCTGTAATGTTGAACCCTGTGACTCAAGTCCCACAACATGAGAAACATGGACATAAGGGGGAATCACTGACCCTACATTCATCCATACTTCCACACTTAAATGATCATACACATGACACATCTGTGTGAAAATGAATGTTTAATTCACATTCAGTGGAGTGTTGTAGCTGGAGTAGTACAGGGCCATGCAAACCCCACTTTACATTGTTGGCTCGTGGAGGGCCAGCCAGAGTTCATTAGGCAATAACAAGATCTTCGGAAGAGGAAGAGTTCAGTCCGCAGTCTGATTGCTGTGTCATTGGTAACCGAACAGAATATGGCAGTCCATGTCGAGGTCCAAGGTGAGTGTCGCAGAGTCTATCGGGGGACAGTGGAAGGTGATGATGCAGAGGGTAGAACCAAGCAGAAACAGGCCATATGGCGGAGATGAATGCTACTGCGTCCTTTTTACCACTAAGGCAGAATCATCCGTATTTTCATCCTCTGCTGTATCATGTGCCTCACATGTGGGTGGTGGTGTTCTGTCTCTAGCACTGTGTGGCAGTGACACCTCAGGGCCCGGAGATGTAATGTCTGCTGAACTGTGTGGCACTGACACTTCAGGGGGTGGAGATGTGGATGGAGTGGTAGCAGCAGCATTCATCCATGCCAAGCCTTGTTGCAGCAGTGCCGTGAGGAGGGTCTGCAGGGCATTGAGGAACCCAGCTACCTCTCACTGGTGTTCAGCCATGGCAGCTGCTTTTTCCACCTGCTTCCGCTCCATGTTCTCCGTGATCCTCCGCATGTGTCTCAACTGCCGGGTGACATCGCTGGAGCGACTCTGACTAGACAGTTGTTCTTGTCTTAGAGTCAGGACTCCAGCAATGTCAGCCATGGATCATTGGAGAGAATGGAGTGGACTGTGGGTGTCTATTAAGGACTGTGAGCGGTCCCTCCCTGATGGGACTTAGACACCCATGTATGACATCTAGTTTGGCTGCTATGCGGTCAAACCCCTCCCCCACCTGTTCAGCTATCTTGTCCTGGCACCCCAACACACAGCGTTGGAAGACTATGCATTGTTTGTGGGGGTCTGGGAGGCAATCGTGGAGGTGGGTGTTGCTTGCTGTGTGGTCTGTGCAGGGGGTTGGGTCTCATCGATGCAGCTGGGCTGCCCTGCTCCTGGAGGTGAGTTGGCAAAATCGTCAATGAACTCTTGGGGGGCATTGGTGTCGAAGGTCAAGAGAGGTTTGGTCTGCTCTGCAGGAGGTGTTGGTTTTCTGCAATGTGCAATGTGAAGGGGAGATTCACTTTAACATTATGTTCACATGTATGTTGACGCATTGTACATGTTTACATACAGACTGCATGACATGGTACATTGTGACAGTTTGGGAGGATCTGCCTATTTGATGCGGGTCAGTGGACATTTCAACAACATCATGGATGTGTGGTTGTACTTGTACATTAACAACTCACATTTCCCTGCTATGCCAAATGTGATTGGCCAGTTTCTACAGACAAGTGGCACCAGTTGTGTTCCTATATTCTGTTGTGGACGTGTTGCGGTTTGTACCACATTGTTGTCAATGTTGATGTGCTCTGCATGTTATGTGTGTGTGCTGCATTTTGGGAGAGTCGCCCCTGCTGCTCTGAATTTGCTGCCCCTTATCCCTTTCATGTGGTGTGCTTTTGACTTCTGGCTCATACAGTGCTGAGATGTTGCATACTTGGGTACATTGGTCTCTTGGTGAGAGTCGGGGGTCTGGGGCATGGTTTGTCCGCAGATGTGTTGTTGTGTTGACATCAGGGGTTGTTTATGCACATGGATGTGTCAGAGTGTGACCTGCTTCCTTTACGGATGTGGTCCACACTCAGCCACCTCAGTGTCGTAGCGTGCAAGATTTCATGATAAATTGACTGCAGCAATGCTATTTGTCATGCAGTGTCATTTGCATTATCAGTGTTGCACACAGACATGCTGCATTGCTGGGTTTAACACATGTGCATGGGTTGGTTGTGAGATCGGTGGTGTGTGGGAAGGGCCCCCTCTGGGCACATAGTTGATGGGGACCTACTTGCTGTTGCTAGGTGTGCTGCAGTGTGCCAAGGGGATCAGAGACATGCTCCAGTCATTGTGGGTGTGCACTGTGCTCTACTTAATTGTGCATATGTGCCATTGTGCCCAACTACCCCCTTCCCTCCAGACCCTGCTCGTTACTCACCATGTTGCTGTTGTGCCAGGTCATGTTGAGCAGTGTCCGGTCCCCCAACTCCTGCCACCGTCTCCACACTGATGACTGTGTACACCATTTCCTCCATCTCATCCAGATCCTCCTGTGGCGCTGGACTCCTACCTCTAGTCTACATAACTGCCTCCTGGTTGTTTGCGAGTTTCTGCTTGGTTTTGAACTTCACATCATTCCAGCGCCTCTTGACCTCTTCCATTGTCCTCCTCAGCACTCCGACTGCATTCACCTTGTCCACGAAGGACTGCCATATTCCATTTTTTGTTGCCAATGACACAGTGGAGGTGACGAACAGTAGTTGATGTGTTCTATCATCTCCGTTATCAGGATCCTGTTTTCCTGCAGATTGAGCCGCGTCTTCATCTTCTTCTTGTCCTTGCCCTTCACTGACCCTGAGGTCTCACATTGGGCCTCCGGGGGGCTTGTGGGATTCTGGTTGTCCTCTGTACTTGCTCTGGCTACCTTCATTGTGCTTCACAGTTGTTGTGCTTTTGTTTGATTTTTTTGTGTGACTTTTATAGTGATTTTTCATGCCTGACGTGTGTGAATTGCAGGCCTGGTGCAGATTATCGCAGATTTTTTTATCGCGGTTGGGCCCATCGCAACTTTTTTCATGTTGGGGTTTGGATATTTTATTGCAGAAATTTGATGCATTATCGGGAGACTATCGCATGTTACCACCGTGTTGTGAATGGGATTTTGGCAATGATTATTACACTATCTTGAGAATATCCCCAAAAGAGGTATAAGCACAGAGAAATGCCCACTTTCTAAAAGTGGCATTTCAATCAATCAATCAATCAATCAATGACACTTGTAAAGCGCGCTACATACCCGTAGGGTCTCAAGGCGCTGGGGGGGGGGGGGGGGGGGGGGGGGGGGGGTGCCGCTACTGCTCGAACAGCCAGGTCTTCAGCTTCCTCCTGAAGGAGAGGTGGTCTTGGGTCAGGCGCAGGTCGGTCGGGAGGGAGTTCCAGGTCTTGGCAGCCAGGTAGGAGAAGGACCTTCCTCCTGTAGTCGCTCTTCGGATGCGGGGGACGGCGGCGAGGGCGTGGTTGGCTGATCGGAGGTGGCGTTTGGGAGCGTAGAAGTTGACTCGCCTGTTGAGGTAGCTCAGGCCTTGGTCGTGTAGGGCTTTGTGTGCGTGGGTGAGGAGGCGGAAGGTGATTCTTTTGCTGACGGGGAGCCAGTGAAGGTCTCTGAGATGTCCGGAGATGTGACTGGTTCGTGGGATGTCGAGGATGAGTCTGGCTGAGGCGTTCTGGATCCGCTGGAGTCTCTTCTGGAGCTTGGCGGTGGTACCGGCGTAGAGGGCGTTGCCGTAGTCCAGTCGGCTGGTGACGAGGGCCTGGGTGACGGTCCTCCTGGTCTCGGTGGGGATCCAAAGTAGTAGTGTAAAATCCACCTACACAAGTAAGCAGGATTTATCACTAGCATTCTAAATATACCAAACATGGTAACACTACCACTTTCAGATCCGGAATTGCTACTTAAACATATATAAGAGAATTCCCAAAGCTAGCCTATGAGAAGAGTATGCCTAACAGTAGTGAGAAACAATACAGGCTGTTTGTCGCTGCCAGTACATGCCACACAATAAAAGCACATGTCCCACCTTTTACT
Source organism: Lissotriton helveticus (assembly GCF_964261635.1). NCBI lineage: Eukaryota > Metazoa > Chordata > Amphibia > Caudata > Salamandridae > Lissotriton > Lissotriton helveticus. Next base: position 383,896,322 of record NC_136070.1, on the reverse strand, counting down.
TACACAGCACTCTCCCCATAGTGCTACCTAGGACCTACCTTAGGGGTGACTTATATGTAGTAAAAGGGAAGTTTAAGGCTTTGCAAGTAGTTTTAAATGCCAAGTCAATGTGGCAGTAAACTGCGAACATAGGCCCTGCAGTGGCAGGCCTAAGAAAGGTTTGAAAGGCTACTTCTGTGGGTGGCACGAGAAGTGCTGCAAGCCCACTAGTAGCCTTTAATTAAATTAGTGGCCCTGGAAATAAGGATAAGGATTACCAATCTACAAGCGACTTACAAGTAAATAAAATATGCCAAACATGTGCAAACCAACTATACCCAGTTTAAAGGAGAGAGCGCATGCACTCTAGCACTGGTTAGCAGTAGTAAAGTGCCCAGAGTCCTAAAGCCAACAAAAAGAAGGTCAGAAAAATAGGAGAAAGAAGGAAAAATGTTTGGGGATACCACTGAAAAAAAGGGCCAGGTCCAATAATAATAATAATAATAATAATAATAACCACCATATAACAAGTGTGCTTGTCTAAATTTGCAGCCCTCTAGAACCATACATCCACCAACAAGAACAAGTTTGTTAAATTTATTTTTATTCTAGCAATCATAATAATTGGGGCCTGGGTTTTTAGTGCGTTGCAAATATGTGTGTGCTGACTCAATGGGAGGTTTGTAAAACACACACAAGCATAGGAGGAGGCCTTAGGAGTACAACCTGGAAAGGATTAGCTGATTTACCACAGAAATACTTGAGGTTTTTTCGCAGATAGCTGGGGTTGTAGGAGCACCAGATCAGTAGCTAGAGGGTTCTTCTTTGGTCTAGTGCCCAGACATGATACTTTTGCGATCTCCATTTTTTCTTTTCCTAGTTTTTTGAATGAGTGAGAAAATGAGTGGAGTGTGTGATTGAGTGCCACATTTATCAGAGCATTGTACACCAAATACCACCTTAGTGCTACAGCAACACTCATCTGACAGTAACACAGGAAGAAAAAATCTTCACTAACCATGTTACTTTAAGGATTTGAGAAAAGCTTTGTGTTTATCAATAACGCAGCTGGTTCCAGAACTGAGGTGCCAGTGCTGAGAAAGCCATTCCAGCACGAGGAGTATAAATAAAGCCTGCACTAGACATGAGGGGAAAACAAGAAGAGTGGTCAAATGCGAATGGCTTGTGAAATGTAGCCCAGATGCCACACCCATAACATTTTTTGCTGGCCATGCAGAGGGTCCCACTCTAGACCCTCTGTTCTACTGGTAGCCAATATAATCCTAAGAAAGTGTTAGAGACCCGATCAAATTTCTAGAGACCACAAACCATTCTCAAACCCATGTTTTCAATACATTGCAGGTTCTGAATGGAACACGCTACCAAACCAATGTGTATGGTGTTCCCATAGATACCTATGGACATGATCCTTGCACTCTCCAAAGGTGCTTTGAAATGTGAAGGGAGAAATGGTAGTGTTTTCCTAAAGTACTTAATCTGGTAGAAAGACTTTGACACTGGTGCAGGTGTAAGGGGGTGTCCTAGAGTTTCATACTGTGCATGGTCAGAGCCTCTACTTTTTTGGTTCTGAGATTCCAAAGATTATTACTTATACAAGCTGCATTGCAGAGATACTGCCTTGGTGCTTCTCTTGCAACTCCGACTGTCAAGGCACTGGATGAATTCAGCATATAACACCGCACCAACATATTTCACATAATTGACTAAGTGGGGCATGCACATGTTGTCAAGAACCTTGGACATAGAGTAACCCTGAGGGACCCAAAGGGAGACTGCAAATGGTTTCGATGTATATGGTAGAATACCAGGAGTCTTGCTACTCTCCACCACAAATCTGGATAACCATAGTAGGGCCACAACTGCAGCCTAGATGACACTATGTAAGGGGTTTGGATGCAATAATGAATCACCTTTAATCTTTTGTATTACCTTAAATATTCTTTTTTCTGTGATTGAATTACTGATAATTCTAAAAAGCTTGGGGCTTTTTTTATTATGACCTATACCCATGATGTTTCTTTAATGAATGATGGCATTGTATGTGAGTGGATCATGACAGATAATCTGAACTGCGTAAGGTGTGAAACAATCCATTATTTGTCACAGATGCATAATCTATGTGCATTTTGAACTTTCAGAGCGACAGGTGACAGCACGCAGTTTCGACAAGATCACCACTGCTTTTTTTAGACATTGATTGTGTTTTGTATTGCTATGTGTTTTTAAATGTTTTAAAAAGAGCACTGTGACTCCTTTAACTTGCTACTCACTGCTTATTTGCACATATGCCCTTGCCAATCCCCGTTCCACCGCAGCTTGTGCTGTTCGAGTGGAGGGATGTGGCACTGCCCTTTTTCCTCACTTCCGCTACCAGGGGCTCATTTAAATAGCATGGCAGCTCGGCCGCGCAGCGGACGCGTGCAGCAGGCGCGCCGAAGGCAAGCCCGTCTGCGCCCATCCATGGCCAGAAGGCGGCCAGCACCAGCCATGCTGCCCGTTTTCAGAAAACAAGGTAACCCAATGGTCTAGAGCGGATCTCATGGCCCTTAATGTTACTCCCTGTCCCAAGCCTCATGGCTGTGACCTGATGACAGCTACTCCTCTCAGCTCATGTACAGATTGCAACTGGGCACTAGGAGTCATAGGTCTAAAGGAAGGCAAAAGGGAGCAGAGTGAGCCATCCGATCATATTAGGGCTTGCCTTATAAACTGCAGATCCTTATCTAAACATGCAGAGTACCTGTGGCTGTTATTGGCTGGAAATGAGTTGGAGGTCTTGTTTCTAACAGAAACCTGGCTGAAGGATGACATCCTTGCAGCAGTGGCATTAGCTCTGCCTTCTGGGTTCAAAATATGTTGCTCTAATAGGGCGGGGACAAAAGGGGAGGGGTTTAGAGATCATCTTCAAGGACTCCTGGGACATAGCCTCCTCAGCATTAGTGAATATGGGCATGGTTTAGGGCCTTAATTTTTGCATCCAGACTGGCCCCACAACCTCCTTTTCAGGATTGTTGGTATGTAGGCCTCCTGACTGAACACCCAACATACACCTGGAATTATGTAATTTTATTGCACAGAAATCCCTCTTATCCTCTAATTTCACTGTATTAGGGGATTCTAATTTGCATGTAAATGATCCCACTTGTGGCCTAGCAATTCAGATGTTCTCCTTGTTGGAAGGCGTAAATTTGCCCCAACTTGTGAAATTCCCGACCCATGAAGCGGGACACACCCTTGACCTGATATTTTCCAATGTCTCGTCTATGAGAATTGAAGTACCTAACTAGGTGGTTTGGTCAGACCTTCTCTTTCAGCCTGACTAAACCCGACTCACCACAGAGTTCCAGATACTTTCTAAAGAGAAACTGGAAGAAGCTGGTAGTCAAATGCTTAAGCCGACTTTTGTTAGCCAGCCATCCGCCTCTATCTCTTGACCCTAAAATAGACACTCTGGCTCCACATAATTGGATTGCTGTGGCAGTTGAATCTACGGCACCAGCTAGAGTTACTAGATCCATGAGGAAATCCTCCTCAGCCCCATGGTTTTCTGAGTCGCTTAGGGCTATGAAAAGCAAGTGCAAGCACTTGGAATGACAATGGAGGGTGGATTGTGATACCTCTGCAAAATGACATATATGAAATCCTTGAAGGTTATGCATAAACTCATAAAGAAGGCAAGAAGAGATAACATGGTCAAGTGTATTGACACTTCCGGTAAATCGGGCAAGGCTATTTTTAAGGTTGTCCACTCCTTCCTCAAACCCCGCAAGCTGGCCATCAATGCCCAGCCATCGCTGGCACTGTGTGCGGGAATCTCAATTGTTTTCAATGATAAAATCAGCATGGTCTACAATTCCTTCTCAGCTACAACTGCTATGGTTAAATCCAAAGTAGCAGTCAGGAAAACAGCCTTGCTTCTCCTTTCTGACTTCGCCCCTATCTCTCAGAAGGAAGCATTGGCTGTGATCTAGGGCTGCAAGTCTGGCTCACCGGAAGATCCATGCCCCCCTAAACTGTGGAAAGAGTTGGCAAATTCCACAAGCAATGTGCTGTCTAAAATTTGGATCGCCTCCCTTTCCTCCGGCACTTTCCCTGACTTATGGAAGCATGCCACTCTACTTCCCCTTAAAAAGAAACCCAATGTGGATTTAGGGGAACTGAACAATTATAGACCAATCTTTTTGTTGCCAGCCCCTGTAAAAATGCTGGAATAGATTGTGCAGCGGCAACTGGCCAATTTCATTGAAATCCACATTATCCTGCACAACTCCCAATCGGGTTTCTGAGCGGGGTTCAGCACAGAGACTGCGCTATTAGAGGCAGCTGATTCTATCAGAATGGCATCGGAGTCAAGGGCATCAGCTATGCTGGTGCTCCTGGATCTCTCTGCAGGATGCGATAATGTGGACCACTCTAAACTTACTCACCGTCTTCTGGACAGCGGGGTTAATGGCATCGCCCTGGCCTGGCTGAAGACTTTCCTCTACTCGCGCATGGACAGGGTGCCCCTTCAACCACATCAGCCCACCCACAAGCATCTATGGTGTGGGGTGCCATAAGAGTCGGCCCTAAGCCCACTCCTGTTTAACATATATCTGGCCCCTCTATTCACTCTGATAGCCAACTGGGAAGTGAAGGCGGTTTCCCATGCCGACGACACCCAGCTGGTCTTCCCATTCAAGTATCAGACCGACGATTCTTTTAAATGCTTTAAAGGCCGCTTAAAAGACATAGCAGGCTGGATGAACAACAAGAAACTTAAATTGAATGCCTATAAAAGTGCTTTTTTTTGGCAAATCCCAGCCTCCGGCTGCAACCCTATGGTGGCTTAAGGGAATGGGTCCACCACCTGTATCAGCGGGCTAAGCTAAAAATGTGGGTGTAAAATGGCGGGATGATCTATACTTTTCTGCCCAAGTTCAGCAGGCCACAGCTGCCTGCTTCAGCAGCTTGAGAAACCTGCGAAAATATATACATCTACTGCCAGGGAGCTGCTGCAGGACTGTAATCCATGCCACGGTAACTGCCCGCTTGGACTATGCAAATGGTCTCTACACCGGCTTACCGGCCTACCTTGTAAAGAAACTCCAAATGGTCCAAAATGCGGCTGCGAGATTAATCAAACATGTTCCTTTTCAACAACACATCTCTCCAAATATTAGAGAACTACATTGGCTTCTGGTAGCCAAGAGAATACAACTCAAGGCCTTGACCCTTGCATTTCGGGCATTTCATGGATCGTGCCCTTCGTATCTGAAACAGAGGCTAGGTGTTTACACGCAGTCACGTGTTCTGAGATCTAGCTCCCAGAAATTACTTTGCACTCCTCGAGTGAAGAAAACTCGGCTGGGTGGCAGATCTTTCATGTTTGGGGCGTCTAAATTGTGGAATTCCCTTCCTAACTCCTTGCGTCAGATACCACCTGAAACACAATTTAGGAAGGCAGTCAAAACTTGGCTTTTTAACTTGGGTTAATCTGATGTTTTCTTGATCACTGTCTGTCTCCTGTATGTCACTTGTCGCTTTAGCGCCGGACACCTCCTAGGAGGTAGCTGTTCGCGCTCAATAAATGACTCTATTATTCTTATTATTCTTATTATTCTTATTATTATTATTATTATTATTATTATCTTTGGTATACTCCTTGCATTTAATTCTATGAGCTGCCAAAAAAACACCTTTATTCATCAAAAGTACAAAAAATCAAAATTCAAATGATTTTTTCTGATAGCATGTGTAAGAAATTGGGTTATTGGTTGAGGAGGGCAGAAGCCACACTCTGGCAAACAACCAGAAACCCTATTAGGGTGAACCACAAAGTAACTAAATCAACACAAGCTTAGCCTTCTGGTACCTTGGCACTAAACCAGTCAGAATTAACTTTAAGGCAATGAGCAAAGTATCTATGCAATACACAATCAGTGATAACGTGAAAAGATGGCAGAAGCAAAATCCCAAACAAATTTAGAAAAATAGAGTACAATTAAATATATAAAATGATATTAGAACAACAAAACTTCAATCAGTAGAATGGAGAAATTCAGTTTTAAAATTTGCAGTAAAAATGGTTCCTAAAAGCACAAAGCTTCACTTGCGATGGAGCGTGGGCTGAATATAGGGACCAGTTGAGTCCCACTGAAAAATTATCTTCTCAAGTCTGGTGCAAAGAGTTCTGTTCATGTTGGAGGAGACCGGAAAGAGGAGGCTTTTGGCACAATGACCAGGTCTAGCTTCATGGATCGTCGCTGCCGGAGCAAAAAACCCTGATCCTTGCTGAAATTTCGTGTTGGTGGTTGTCACTGGCTGTCGTTGCTGCAGCGTGAAGTACAGGTCTTGCATTTCAAGTAGTCATAGATGGTCACTGTCGCAGCAAAGAGCAGGTCCAACTGGAACTGCAGGTTGCCAGTTGTCGTGGGCGGCAGAGATTGCCAAGAATGGGCCAGTTCATGAGGAGCAAAAACTTCAGGATTTTCACCTTTTCTCTTAGGTGCTATCACTGATTACAGCCAAGAGTGTAGGACCTAGGGCGCACCTCATGGGGATCTGGACTCACTCCAACAGAGGTCAGCAGAGGGGCTCAGGCAGGTCAGGTCAGGTCCAGGCTGATCCAGGCAGGACCAGGAAGGTCCAGTTGCAGCTGGTTAGCTGGGCAATTGCAAGAAGTCCTGTGAAGTTTGCTGTGTCCCTGTATCTCACACAGGAGGTCGGGCAACTGACCTTTGACGTCACTCTGAATAGCTTGGAAATAAAGCAAGCAGGCCTAGTCTTTCTTCTTCAGACAGAAGGACAATCCTTTAAGAAGTAAGGCAGTCCTTCTTCTGAATATTGCACAGGTCCAGGAGTGTTCTGATAAGTGGCTCTGGAGGTCCAATATTTATACCTGGTGCCATCATTGTGTGGGCGATTCCCTGACCTACCCCAACACTGGTTCTGGAAAGTTATTCCCTTTTCCCTGGTCAAGGTTTCAAACTGTCTGGAGTGACAAAAGGCTGGGCAGGTATGGTGTCAGGTTCCTTTGTGTGTGTTGTAGTCAAGGCACTTGGTAGTGTAAGTGAGGCTAGGTACAGGTCTTCCCCAGTCCTGTTCACAGCTGAGCCCCCTTTGTCTCACTGTCTGGAAGCAATAGACAAACCCCAACAGCAGAGCCAATCACAGTCATGTGATCCAGGACACTGGCAGGAGGTTCATTTGGTTGGGACAAGAAAATGCCTACTTTCTAAAACTGCCTTTTTTCAGAACTCTAACTTAAAATCTGTCTTTACCATAACAAGGATTTTAAATTACAATTAATGTGAGTGTAAACAGTGTATCGCTACCTGCTTTTATCTAAAGTTAGCATGTTTTAAATGTAATAACATAACCCAGTGTTAGTCAATGCGAGAGATAGGCCTTACAGCCATGAAAAATGACTTTCAGAGATTTTCACTGTCAGGACATGTAAAACTTAAGTACCCATGCCCTCCTTTTTAAATATAATGCACCCTACCCTATCAGCCTTTAGGGTCTACCCTAGGGGTGACTTATAAGTATTAAAAAGGAAGGGTTAGGCCTGGCTAAAGGTTTCATTTTCCAGGTCCTAAAGGCATTTTAAAACTGCACTACAGGCTAGCAAAAGGAAAGCTGCAGCACACTTGTAGCATTTAATTAACAGTTCCTGGATACATATAGCACCAGTTACTAGGGCCTTTTTGTGAGTTAAATACACCAGTCAAATAGATTCCAATTGTACCATGATTTAGTGAGAGAGCACAATAACTTTACCATTAGTCAGCAGTCCTAATGCCAACAAAAACGGGGCTCAGCAACAGAAGGCAAAAGGCTCAGGGTGACCTAGCAAAAAGGCCCAGCCAAACAGCATTAACAAGTAAATGTTCAGATTCAATATTTCTGTCTCTATCCCGAGCATTGGAGTAACGTAACAAATTCAACCTACCTCTGTTGTGTTGCTCGGATATGAATTTACCTTAAATAAATGAAAAGACAAGAGGCGTTTGGCAAAACAGGAACCAGTTGGTTCAAATAAACGCTAGAGAGAGTGTATCTGCTAAAAATCTCTTGAAGTACAAAGTTTTGGTTGGCTTTTTATACAGTTCATAAGGTACAATAAAATGATTTCTACTTTCCTAAAGAGCATCTTAGTCATAATTCAGTCGAATGTGTGCATTTGATAAGGCTATTGTGGGCCAGTGTATTTGTGTCCAGATGTCCGGCATGAGTAGTGATCACTACGTGTGGTGTGCATGCTGTGTCCTGATTGGTTGAGGGTACCTATCTACATGTGGTTTCTAGCTTTGTGGTGTTTCTGGGGTACGTGAGCCTTTGGTCAAACGTGTTTTATGGGGGCCAATTTCTCGTAATTCTTTGTGGTGCAACTATCTTTTTGTGGAATTCATCAGTGTTTTTCCTGGGTGTGTGTTTGCCTCTAGTCAATGGGGGACCGCACCTGTTACTCGATAGGCGTCAGTCGCAGGACCTTCCTGAACACGTTTCTCTCACTCTGGGTTAGTGGGGAGGTACCGTGGGTGAATCTGACATCAAGGATGTGAGTTCATTGGAACTCCTAAGATTAATTGGGTAGCCACTGGCATAATTTTTATCGACATTATCAACATGGGCGCATACAGTTGTCACCTTGGTTAAACAGCCTTTACAACAAGGCTTTTACCATGTTGTGATTTTACCACGCATTTTTAAGCATGCCTGTTTTTACAATGTGCATATTTTTACAATGGATGCCTTTGCCATGCATTTAAGGTAAGTTGGGGTGTGGAGGTCTCCCCCCACAAATACATTGTTTTTAAATGAGTAAACAATTTGTGGTAATGATATCCATTGTAAAAACATACACGCTATAAAAAAATGCTTGGTAAAAAATGCGTGATAAAAAATGTGTAGTTTCCCTACGTTGTTCCGTCGTACAACCGTCACCTTGTACATTGACATTGTTTTAACTGGTACTCTCAAACATATGTTTGCTTTGATATGAACATTTAGATTAACATTGTTCTTATTTGCCACAATAATAGTATAGTACAAGCATGAATTATGACATACATTGGTACCATTATTGCCACTGTGGGCGCTGCTGTGCGGACACAAATTACGGTATACATTGACATTGCATTGACAGGCACTCGTGGTTATGCAGGCACAGACTATGGCATACATTCACATCGCATTAACTGATATTGTCATTGTCGAGCCTGCATATATCATGACATTCATTGACATCGTATTCACCCATTCCAACAGTTCCCTTTAAAAACGTTCTCAGTTTAGTAGGTACAAATCGCCTATCTATCACATGTGTCCTTTTAAACTGTCTTCTTGGGTATTTGAAATAACATGCCACGCAAGAATTCATATGTATTCCATTTAGAGGATTCATCATTTCTGGCTGTATAATTCAGCTGCTTGACATCTGGAGGCAGAGTGGACATGAATGCCAAAGACGAAACTAGGGTGACAATTTATAAAACTAACAAAGTAATTCATGCTCCCTTGGGGAGAAGCACCACTGAGTGCAATCTTTCAGCTTCTTTAAGTTTTGTTATGAGACTATCTTTATTGCGGTAAAAAGGTTGTTGCCAAGGGACCGCACTACTCGAAAGTGCAACTGTTTCTTTTAACTCATACAGGAATGTCAAAAAAATACTTTTTTGTCATCTTTTGTGCAAATGAAAGAAACTTGTCATTCCTACTTTGCAGAACAGTTCTGGAGATGAGATGCGCTGCTCCACTGGGACAACCATTTTTTGCCGCTATTACAGAAGAAAATTAGAACCATAAAAATGTCCAATTTAGAAAAAAAGGTGGCACTTTAGTGTCATTTGCATAAAAGCTCTTACATACAAATTGTTATAAAGACAAATGTGTAGTGCTCTTGTTCAAAATTGCTTATAACTTAGGTGCTTTGCCTGAAATGACATAAAGGCCTCTTCATGATGGAATTCATTCTCAGGTAAATAGGGCTGAAAGGGCTGGTTCACCTATTTATACAGACGTGAGGAGGTTTTCTAGTTTCTGAAATAGATTGCATTGAACTTACTTTTCTTTACTGTTTTTATGTTTGCGTTTCTTTTGATCGGATTATTGTGACATATTCAATACTTTTACAAAATTGTTTTCACCGTCTTTATATCTGTATGCCAGATTTGGTAAGGACATGGACCTTTCATCGAATCCATGAAAAAACGTGTGAGGGTGCAAACATTTTGTACAAATTACATAAAGGGAATTTCAGTATGAACTAGTGGAAACATTTTGTTCCGCCATTTTCGTTGATTATTGCCCATTACAATTGGCTAGCATTGACACGATGCAGATAAAGAGGCATCAAGGGGCATATTATCAAGGACCGGTATTAAAATTATCGCCGTTTTATCGGCAGGAAACTGCCGATAAAACGGCGATAATGGGCTTGATAATACACCCTTGTTAATTCCCACAGATGCCCATGTTAACACCAGAACATGGGCTTCTATGGAAATTAACAAGGGCGTATTATCAAGCCCATTATCGCCGTTTTACCGGCAGTTTCCTGCCGATAAAACGGCGATAATTTTAACACCGGTCCTTGATAATATGCCCCCAAATTCCTTGCCGGCCAGTCACATCGACCCTCATCGCTCCTGGCTGTAATGGCTGCTGGGCTCATTTGCATGGTGGCACCCAATGAAATGAGTTCCATCCCCATCTTCCTCTGGCAGCGATAGCGAATTCGGTACTGTGGATACCACCGGGGAAACGTGAACACATTTACCATCAGTTTGATGATCTGTTTGCTTGTGATCCGTGCTAATGGAGCATTAGCTAGTCTCCCAGAGATCCAGAGATTGGTTGAGTGTGAGTTGCACCATCCTGACGGGTGGGCCTACTTTCCATCAGGAGCCCAGTTGATTTGTTTGCACCAGGGGCCAGAGGTACGACCGAAGTTTTGCAGTCGTAAGGGGGATTTCAGCCCCTTTGCACCCGCAAAAAATGTCAGGTCAATGTACCAACCATATTTTGCTAATCAATTAGCGACTCACAAAATATGGTTAACGGCTCACTATTAGGAAGGGGCGTGTCAAGGGCATCCCTTCCTAATAGCGACTCCAACATCCTTGTAAGAATGTTTTACAACCGCAATTGTGGTTGCAAAACATTTGCAGTTTACCACCATTCTCAGAAGGGTGGTAAAGCACACGCAAACGGGACCCCTTCCCCTTTGTGAATGCATGCGCAAATATTTTTTAAGGGCAGGCAGTAGCCCCAGGGACCACTGCCTGCCCTTAAAAAATGAAATTGAAAAGTTTCATTTATATTCTTTAATGCATCCCATTTTCCTTTAAGGAAAACGGGTTGCATTTAAAGAAAAACACTTTATTTAAAAGCAGTCTCAGACATGGAGGTCTGCTGACCCCAGCAGGCCACCATCCCTGGAAGTGCCAGCCATTCCCAATAGGGTCGCAAATTGCGACAGCCTCATTAATATGCATGAGGCATGCAATGTGAGACCCCATTGGGACTTGCAAACAGTGTCTCAGACACTGTTCTACTTTAGATTTTCATACTTGCAAATTGCAACTCGCTATTTGTCGAAACTTGCGAGTCGCAAATTCCGATGGTCGTACATCTGGTCGCTGGTTCTTCTCTGGTGCACTTAATGGGAATGTAACGGCAGGTGTAAGAACTGGCCACTGAGCAGATACTGATTACATTGTACACTACCCAAATATTTGGTAAATACTGCCCACCTAGGCATAATGGATTTATTAGATACTATGTAGTTTGATTCTTGAAGGCTTGAGCCAGAAAGAAACAAATCAGATATTATATGTTCCTCCAGCAGAAATGTTGATAAGAGGCGTCCTTGTATGTAGGATTCACGAAGTAAAAAGTTAACCAAGTTATAAAAGACAACTTACTAGTGTAATGTAACTTCCAGTGTAACCCCAGCACTTAGCATGGAGTACACTCATAACGGACCACACCCCGTCTTATCTCCAATATATAACATTCATCCGTTTCTCCTTCACAGAAAAACTGAACTTTAACATGAGATTAATTGTAATCACTTTCCTTTGTTCCTTGTGTAACAATGTGATATCCTCCCCTGAAACCAAAACTTGAATAACTGACTGATGGAGCTTACAGGGCTTTATTGATTTCCACCCCAGTTTCATCTGATCACAGGATTATTATGGGATCCCTTCATGTGTCCTATGGGGTTAGGATACCTGTTAATTCCCACATATATATGTGAATTTCAGTGTTTAAAATGTTACGTTGGCACTGAATTTTTCACCTAACTATAATGTCACTTTAAACCTGGTTCTTTTCCAGTGAATTTCTACAGTTTTTTTTAGGTAAAGTAATATTTTATTACCTTACATAAAACCAACTGCCGCCTGCGCACGGCCTTTGGCCGTGCATGTCGGGGGGCTATGCTGCTGGAATGCCTTGCAGCCAATCCCCCTGCTTTGCACAGCTGAAGGACATAGTTTTGACGTTGCATATGGTAATAAAATATTAATTTACATTTAAAAACATCCTCGAGTATGACTTTTCAACCCAGTGCAGGCAAGCAACTCCATGCGTGGGGCCAGGCCCTTTGTACAAACCAATGGTCGGCCCTGCAAACAACCCAGGTGGGCCGCCAACCATTGCAGTGCACAGCCTTCACCTGTGCGAGGAATGGGGTTGGCCGGAAAACATGGCCTCTGGCCAGGACCTATGGCTACTTCCCTGCTGACAGTCAGCTGCCCTTTGACGCACATGACCTCCTCTCAAATCCTTTAAGGTCCGTGAATCCCATTCCCTGAGGTCTTTTTATTTAATTAAGGGGGAGGGAGAGTGCAGCCCTTCTACTTGAGCCTCTTCATGCCCGAGGCCATAGTTATTAATGTTATCTTATGTTATGTTATGAGAGGACGGCACACAGCCCCCCTCCTCAAGCCACTATTGGTGCTGAGACCCCACCCCTTGGGCCCTTTTGTTCTTAAAAAGGGGAGGGGGTGGAGTCATGGCCCTCCTCCATGAGCATCTATATGCCCCAGGGACCCAAATCCCCAGTACCTTCTTTTTTGTAATGGGGAATGGCACCATCCTCCCAGGGCCTCTATTCTTTTATGCATTAGATTAGTATAGTGCCATTGTGGTGTAGTTCCTATATCCCTGATAGGCTCTGCACATAGGAATAATATACACTATAGTTTTGACATGAAACTGAGGTCAGTATGCCTCTATCGAGTACATTAAACTTAATAACTTGTGTGTGCCAGCTAACTCAGAGGTCACTAGAAACTTCTCGAATAAACAAGAAGGGATTCGTTTCTGACAACCACATAAACATGACAACTTTGTTTCCCTTTAGAATTTGAACAGTCTCAGAATCGTGGAAACAATAGATAACGTTTTCGTGCATGCTTCGTTTCTACAGAGTTGCACAGAAATAGAGAGACGGGCATTTCAATAAAAGGGTTTATTGAACAGTCTTATTTCTCATGCAAGGGATATGAACTGCTACAATCGTAAGACAGAATGCGAAGTATAATACGTACAGAGTTAGCAGTAAGGTAAATAATACTGCAATAGCATGGTCTGTAGCTATGACAAATATACATAAATAACACAGGCTAAAATACTCAATGGGTGCTTCTAAAATAATCCTACCGCAGTGTACCTAACCTAAGTGTAGTACGAGGGAAGAAGCAGGTGCTGTTTAGCTATAGTCTAGTTTTGTTTAAGTTTTAGTTTTGCCAAGAGTTGCCAAAAGTTAGAATGAGAGAGGTTGGAATCTCTTTTCTGGGACTCAATCTCTAACACCCTGCAAGGGGAGTCAGAAACACTGGAGCTCGATTCTCTGCGAGGAGGATGACAGCGTCTGGTCAGTGTGTCAATTGGGGACTTGACTTCCTTCTGACATTTGCGGATTTGTTTATTGTGTTTCACCCTTGAGGCGGAAGCCGGGGGTTCTATGCGCGCTCTGGTGCCTCTTTTGATCGAATGCAGCATCACAGAATCGTTATTGATTTAATAATAACGCTCTTTTAATCACTGTGTAAATATTTTAAACTGCTCTTTCTTAAATTTAGTTTTATACCTGGGTGTGAGATTGACGTCGCCCGAGGTTTCATAGTATTCCCTGCCTGGAACAGCGTTGCTGCTAACACGCGCTGAGCAGACCTTCCAGCCACTTCAGTCGCCATATTTAATAGGGGAAGGCTGGCAGTCTAGTGGATCGTCCCTCCCGCCCTCCCATGGTATTTAAAGGCGGACTCCTAAACGCCCCGTGACATTTGCGGATTTGTTTATTGTGTTTCACCCTTGAGGCGGAAGCCAGGGGTTCTATGCGCGCTCTGGTGCCTCTTTTGATCGAATGCAGCATCACAGAATCGTTAATGATTTAATAATAACGCTCTTTTAATCACTATGTAAATATTTTAAACTGCTCTTTCTTAAATTTAGTTTTATACCTGGGTGTGAGATTGACGTCGCCCGAGGTTTCATAGTATTCCCTGACTGGAACATCGTTGCTGCTAACACGCGCTGAGCAGACCTTCCAGCCACTTCAGTCGCCATATTTAATAGGGGAAGGCTGGCGGTCTAGTGGATCGTCCCTCCCACCCTCCTCCCAATCACCGAATACATGGATAAAAACATCAGACCAGCTCGCCCGCGCAGCGGGCGGGCGCACGACCTAGGCCACGACCTATGGCCAAATTAATAACGCTGGGCACATTGTTTATTCACGTACTTCTCTGCTTAACTTACGGCCACCTCTATTACCCGATTGTCATTTACACGATATGACATTAACCCCCAAGAACCATGTGATGCACTGTGCACACTGTAACAAAGAGATAGTAAACAACAAACTTACACAGTCAGCTATTACATATATCACAGATACTGATATACCTATAGCCATGGCCCTTATTAATGCTCGCTCCCTCTGTAAACACAGACAAGAAATAGCCGAACTTATAACCGACCACAAGTTAGACTTGCTGTTTATAACTGAAACATGGACAGATAAAGCTTCCGACCCGGATTTAGTGGTTGCTACACCCAATGGCTATAAAATCTATAGACAGGATAGAACAGGTGGGAAAAGAGGAGGAGGATTAGCAATCATAGCCAGAGATAGGTTTGGTATTACAACATCACCTATCCCAGAAACTTCATGCGAAGCCTTACAGTTCAGAGTGGAGCTGAGTGCCCTATATAATATCAAAGGGATACTCCTTTATCGACCTCCAGGAGGCAGAGCAGACTTTCTATCAGGCCTAAGTACCATACTGGAATCACTGGCCATTGAGGACTCTTGTACGGTCCTGGGTGATCTGAACTTCCATCTGGAAGACAAGAGCCAGAGCGATACTCTGGCCTTGCTTTCAGACATGGATATATTGGGGCTCAGACAATTGGTGACCTCATCCACACACGAGGCAGGACACACATTAGACGGTATATTCTCTAATGTTAAGGGCCTCCAAGTTTCCGACATTCTGCCAATGACTTGGACCGATCACCACGCCATCTTTTTTACTATGAGAGTCCCAACCACGGATTATAAAAAAGGTAAAACTTACCTCCACACTCCCTTTAAAGCCTGGAAGAACATCAATCATTCAAAACTGGTAGATCAGCTAGACATCACGCGACCTGTGATCTCACCCGATCCTAACATTGCAACATCACAGTTTCATAACTGGGTGGGCCATGCTGCCAATCTCCTGGTCCCCATAAAGTCTATATCCAAAAACCGAGCTAGGCCTACAGCATTGTGGTACACAGAAGAATTAAAAAAACAAAAGCAACATAGTAGGCACTTGGAAAGGCAGTGGAGAAAAACATATGACGCGGCAAGCAGAAAGCGATATAAAGATTCACTCGCCGTTTATAAAGGAATGATAGCAACAGCTAAAAAGTCTTTTTACTTCGCCCAGATTGAGCAAGCTCAACACTCTAGTAAAAAATTGTATGAAATCACCAAAATTTTGTCCGGTAGTCTTCCCGACCTTATACCTCCTCCATCCCAAAAAATGTGTGATGAGCTTGCTAGTTTCTTTTTCTCTAAAGTAGACGATATTTATCAGACGTTTACGTCCAAGTCCAACATAACTAACTTCCCGCTCTCCAATAAACATACAACCCTCTTAGACAGCTTCAATCTTTTAACCGATGACCAAGTAAAGACTATTGTCACCTCTATTAAAACGGGATCTGCATTAGATCCCTGCCCGGTATCAGTCCTTCTCCCTGCTGTTGACGTCTTAATACCAGTAATTACTCAGGTATCCAATTCCATCCTTAGTTCAGGAACCTATCCCACTGTTTTAAAAAAGACACTTCTGAAACCCCTTTTAAAGAAACCGGACCTTGAAAAAAGTGACCTGAAGAATTATAGGCCCATTGCCAGTCTGCCCTTCATAGCAAAAGTGGTCGAAAAGGCTATGAATTCACAACTGTCGGAGTATCTTGAGAATTATAGACGGCTTGATGACACACAGTTCGGATTCCGGAAATATCATGGGACCGAAACAGCCTTAATTAAGGCGGCAGACTAAGTGCGAGCTATACGAGACCAGGGTGGCACAGCACTCCTGGTAATGTTGGACTTGTCTGCAGCCTTCGACACGGTCGATCATAAGATCTTGATCGACCGTGTCGGTAATATGGGCATTGGGGTAATAAAATTGCTCGCCTCATTCCTCAAGGACAGAACCCAGGCTGTCGTCTTGGGGACATACCAATCTGCTCAGCTGTCTCTGCCGTGTGGAGTTCCTCAAGGCTCATCCCTAAGTCCGACACTATTTAATATCTATGTGTCGGACCTTGCTAGTGTCATCAAAAGCCATGGGATGAGCCTAACTTCATATGCAGATGACACGCAATTGGTACTAGCCATTAAAGGCGATGGTCTGGAGGTGGCCCAACGCTTTCAAGATGGAATGTTGGCCATAGAAGACTGGATGGCGATAAACAGCCTAAAACTTAACTCGGAAAAAACCGAGGTGGTCATTTTCGGACCACTTGAACCACCTTGGTCCTCAGCCTGGTGGCCATCTACTCTCGGAGTTCTTCCAACTCCAGTGGCTAAGGTCAGAAATTTAGGAGTCATTTTTGACGATGCTCTCATTTTCGTAGACCATGCGAATAAAGTAGCATCAACGGCACACTATAAGCTACGCACGATCAAGAAAATAAGTCAGTTTTTACCAGCAGCTGCCATTAAAACTCTGGTCAGCTCCCTGGTTCTGTCGGCCCTTGATTATTGCAATGGTTTATTTTTAAACACTCAGGCCAGGGTCCTTAAAAAGCTGCAGTCGATACAAAACGCTGCAGCACGTCTACTCTCCGGACTTCCAAAATTTGCGGCAATATCAGGAACAATAAAAGATTTACAGTGGTTGACAATTCACAATAGGATTAAATTCAAATCCTTATGTTTAGTCTACAAGTCCTTAAACAATAAAGGTCCCCAATTTCTAAAGGACCAGTTGGTTCGATATCTGCCCCCTAGACAGCTCCGGTCCTCCAATCTCAACCAACTAACGGTCCCTCGGTCCAAAACAGTCTCATGGGGTGATCGTCGCTTTCTGACAGCGGCACCTAAACTATGGAACACCTTGCCCCAAGATATTAGACTAAGCCCATCACTCCTGCAGTTTCGCAAGAAACTAAAGACATGGTTGTTTAACCAATAGTTGTTATCTCTGAATCCATTTGGACACCACAAGTCGCACAGAACCATAATCCCGCAAATCTCAGCGCCAAGACGCCCTCGGGTAGAAGTCGCGCTTTATAAATGCCAAACATAAACATAAACATAAACTTGCTGTGGCGAACCGCGTCGTGCAAGTAGGTAGCCGAACCGCACCATGGTTTGCCATGGCAAGTGAAGGTATGTTTATAACTTGAAGGTGTTTAGGAATGCCGGTATTGACGTACAAGTCGGGCATAAGAACGTCAAGAAGGAACCCCTAAGGAATAGATCTTCATTAATAATAAATGAGTTCTTGGAGAAATCAATATCCAGTCACGGGGAAGTCCTAAAGGCTTAAAAGTCTGGTTTTCCAAGAACTCGTTGTGACGAAGATGAACAGATGTAGTTGACCATACCTTTATTTGGTTAGCATGAGCAAAGTCTAAATAAGGGCTAGATTTCTATGCCTAAATAAGGGCAATAACATTTGTACCTATATAAGGGTATAAATCGGGAAACCTATATACGCTATCTAAATTGACACACAACACCATCCAAACCGTTATATTGCTTGGCATGGATGGCACAGTGCTAATCCTGTGCTTGAAGATTTTTGCTGTAGAAATGGTAAAAGACTTGGGGCATATTTACAATAAAGTGGCGAAGTGTGTCGTTAAGCCAAGAAGGCTAACGACACGCTTTGTCACTTTAGAAATGCATGGCTGCACCATATTTACTAGAATATGGTGCAGTCCTGTGTGTCCCCCTGTGCTGGCGCTAGCTTTACCTGCCTAGCACCAACGCAGGCACCCTTGCACCATAGTGCAAGGTTGCTTGTGTTGAGGGTATGTTATGTTATGTTATGTTATGTTATGTTAAATTTAGCTTATAAAGCGCACGTACGCCCGTAGGCTTCATGGCGCTGTAGGAAGTTTTCATAAGCACAACACAACAACAGGAAGACAGTTTAGGACATCTAAGGATAGGCTTCCCTAAAAAGCCAGGTCTTAAAAGCTAGTCTAAAGGCTAGGATATCCTCGTGTGACCTTAAAGAAGCTGGCAAGGAGTTCCAGAGGGAGGCAGCAAGAAAATGAAAGGAGCTGCCGCCCTGACGTAGTTTCCTAACAACCGGCACCGTGAGCAAGCTTTTGTGACCAGAACGGAGGTTGCGAGAGGGGATGTATCTGGCAAGCAGGTTAATGATAAATTTAGGGCCCTTGCCTTGTAGTGCCCTAAAGATAATGCAGCCGGTTTTAAAGGCCGCCCTCTGGGCTACCGGCAGCCAATGCAGATCTGCCAGGCCTAGCCTGATGGACTGCCATTTAGGAAGCCCACAGATCAGCCTGGCCGCCTGATTTCGAACCAGCTGCAGCCTCTTGAGCTGCCCGGCTGGAAGGCCCAAATATAAACTGTTTGAGTAGTCCAGCCTAGACAGCACAAGGGCGATGGTCACCTGTATCAGGGCAGAATGGGTAAGGAAATGAGCAATCTTTCTAATCTTGCGCAGCTGAAAGAAGCATGCGGAGACAACTGACCCTACCTGACTTTTCAAGGAGAGGTCTTCACTAAAGGTGACTCCAAGGCTCTTGACCGTGCGGGATTTGGAGGGGGGATTTCCCATCTCCGGAGGCCAAAATTGAGGTCCCCAGCTGAGTTCGCTCTTCCCAGGCAAGATCAGTTCAGTCTTGCCTGGGTTAAGTTTTAGGTGGTTGAGGCCCATCCATCTCTGGATATGAGCCATGGCCTCCCTAAACTCAGTGACAGCATCTGGCGACCCTAGGGGGAAGATCAATTGCAGATCATCTGCGTAGTTAAAGATCCACACTTTGAACTTCCTCAGGGAGTACAAGAGGGGACGCAAGTATAAATTAAATAAAAGGGGAGACAGGGAGGAACCCTGCGGGACGCCACAGTCGTTCTTAATTCTAGGGGCTGTGAAGGTGCCCAGTCTCACTGCTTGAGTTCGGTCAGACAAAAATGATTCCACCCAACTCAGGGCAGTACCTCTGAGGCCTGCCTGCCCGACACGGCCGACCAAAATAGTGTGGTCGACCGTGTCGAATGCAGCAGACAGGTCAAGAAGCACCAGTGCCTGGTGGACGTCCCTGTCTGCATTACACCGAAGTGTATTCTGGACTGCAAGACTGGACTGTAAGATTGTTTATGAGCAGGAAGACCCCCCTTCCTGCACATAAACAATGTTTAAATTTAATTTTGTGACTTCTATATGTGTTGCTTAATTCAGCACATATAGAAGTTGCAAAAGAGCATTTTTTTAAATGAAAAGCGGACATTTGAAGTGAGCAAATTTAGAGTGTCACTGGAGTTGAGAGTGCTCCATGCTGGAGCTGCTTTCCACCTAAATTTGAGAACTACCCAGAGTTCTATTCTTCTTTTTTTCATAGTTTATGCCTGAAAGGGTATTCTTTTGATTGACATGCATTTATACCTATATCTATATATCTATATTACCTGGTAGCCAGTAGGTAGTTATAGTTAGGGCCTATTTTCTATAGGAAATCTGCAACATTCTATTTGGAATAACTTTGGCGCCGGTTGACGAATCTTTGTGAAATGTTCAAAACTGGTGGGGCTCTCCGGTCTGCTCCTATCCTGAAAGACTTGGGGTGATTCGTGAAGCAGGGGCTGACAAAAAAGGAGTGTCCAAAAACATGTTTTCTGTTCATCGTGGCTACAGCACGAACGGCTGAACGGAATTACACCAAATTTGGCAAAGTTGTAGTCCTTGGTTCAGACTTGTGCCTTTTGCTTATATGTTGTCAATGTGTTCAGTAGTTCCTGAAAAAATGACAATTAAACGTACATATATATCTATGGCCTCGGTGGATGCGCGCATCTTGCGCGAACTATAAGCGCTCCGTCCTTATCACGCGCTGAATGCTGATTGACTGTCAAGTGGTTGTCAACATTCGAAACCAGGAAGTGTTAGCAGCCATTGTGTGCCTTGGTAGAAGCAAGGATCTAGAAAGTAGTGGAACAAGTGTTCAAAATGTATAAAGGGGGCAGGTAAGAATATATGTTTACCCTCTAGACCTCCTCAGGGGGTCCCACAAGGACCCCTAGGGCACCCCCAATGTTTTTTTTTTATTTAAACTGAGAAATGTGCACTGGGTGCACGGATCCTCCGTAAAAAAAAAAAATGAAGCGCAGGCTCCTGTGCTTGTTTAAAAATTAGCAACCTGGGAAGGACCAATCCCGTGGTCTAAAATATTGCATTTAAAGCAGGGGCAGAGAAAAAAGGGGGATCCCAAAACGAATTTCCCCCGAGCGGTTGAACGGAATTATACCAGATTTGGCAAAGAGGTAGTCCTTAGTTCAGACTCATGCCTTTTGCTTAAATGGCGTAAATATGTTCGGTAGTTTCTGAGAAAATTACAAGTAAAAGTACATATATATCCATGACCTCGGTGGATGCATGTATCTTGCGCGCACACTAAGCGCACCGTCCCGATCACGGGCTGAATGCTAATTGGCTGTCAAGTGGTTGTCAACATTTGAAACCAGGAAGTGTTGGCAGCCATTTTGTGCCTCGGTAGAAGCGAGGGTCTAGAAATTAGTGGAACAAGTGTTCAAAATGTGTAAAGGGGGCAGGTAAGAAATATTTTGACCCTCTAGACCTGCTCAGGGGGTCCCACAGGGATTTTTTTTTTAAACTGAGAAATGTGCGCTGGGATCATTGATCTGCCGTACAAAAAATAAAAACAAAGCGCGGGCTCCTGTGCTTGTTTAAAAACTAGCTACCTGGGATGGTCAAATCCCGGGGTCTAAAATATTACATTTGGTAGCCCAGGGACCGTCATTCCTTTGTGCTACAAAATAACTGGGCGAGGGAGCACAAAGGTCTGTCTAAGCCCCTGGGATTACCACCCTCTGGGGCTTTTTATATTTTGGGAGGGGGGCTGCGTGGTCTCCATTCTGGAGCAGTCGAAAGCCTTGGGGAACACCACCTCCCAGGATTGGCTCCTGCGTGTCTCCCCCCGGGATACTGCTGTTTGATATGGCAGGGAGGGAATTGAGGTTCCCACTGTGTCATAGCAAATTTGAGAATTACAAAAAACACAGTTGATGGACAGAATGTAGAACAATGTCATACATTCACCCCAGTACAAGGATCTGGGCCTAAATCCATAGTTTTTTTGCACTCCACAACACCCTGGGTTAGACACTGGCTATATGCAAATCAGCTCTGACCCTTTGCCACATGGGAAAAGTCGAGTCCGAACTACCAAACCATGTCTTTCCCAGAACGGAATCAAGCATCCAAGGACCGGTTTCTGGCTATCAGCCTTCATTCAGCCTGGATAGCTTGACTCCAGTGGTGTGGAGAGCCTGGGACTCACGTCTGAGCATACCCAGCCCACTCGGGGTGAAAATTACAAAAAACACAGTTGATGGACAGAATGTAGAACAATGTCATACATTCACCCCAGTACAAGGATCTGGGCCTAAATCCATCGTTTTTTTGCACTCCACAACACCCTGGGTTAGACACTGGTTATATGCAAATCAGCACTGACCCTTTGCCACATGGGAAAAGTCCAGTCAGAACTACCAAGCCATGTCTTTCCCAGAACGGAATCAAGCACCCAAGGACCGGTTTCTGGCTATCAGCCTTCATTCAGCCTGGATAGCTTGACTTCAGCAAATTTGAGGGCATATTATCAAGTGCTATTTCGCCGCAATTTTTTTTAAAAAGCCAAAACTGCGGTGAAAATTATATCGCCCTATTTACTAGGTAACGCTAAAATGCATTAATGCATGTTAGCAGACGGTTTGCTAAGGGCTCGCCTCGTATCTCCAATGAGTTGCAATGTAGGCATTCCCAGAGGCAAGGTACGTGTTCCTATGACAATATAACAAGGAAGAGGGAGGTAGGACCACAGCGTTGTTGGGTTACAAGGGGGCCCTGGATTCGAGGACCGATAGAAAAACTCTCGCTAATTGCAGTTTATGTCGGATCATAACATCTGCTCTGAAGTAGACTTAAACATGTTTAATATGTGAGGTGGATTGATATGTTAAGTGCACAGTCTTATAATAACAAGCTATGGGTTCCGTCATGAGCTATAGGAGAAATCAACTGATTCGGGTGTCCGTGTTATAGTGCTGACATCACCCGGGTCTTAAACTCAAATGTGTCATTATATCTGTAAAGTACCACAGCATGGCCAACATGGAAGGTACAAGGTATCACTGACCCTATATTCATCCATAGTTGCACACTTAAAAGATGATGGACATGATGTATTTCTGCGAATATGAATGTTTGTTGTACATTTAGTGGAGTGCTGTAGCTTTAGTAATACACGGCTATGAAAGCTTTAGGATGCCGTTTTTGGCACATGAAGGGCAGCTAATATATATAGGTATATGGTCATTCAGGTACAATGTCGAACTTGGTGCTGGAAATCAGTGTTCGAGCCTCTGAGTCGCATCCACATCCTGTTATTGAAGAGAAATGACGTAATCTATGCCTGCCTGAAAATGTACTGTAAATACAGTGCTCATGTAAATTGCTGATATAGTTTTGGGTCGACTACGTGCTATATAAATATGCACACACTCCCTTTTTTCTCCGCAAACACTATTTTCTATTCATATCTCTTTTAAAGTGTTGCCCCAAATTCTTATTAATATAAGAGGGCATGATTTACTTTCAGATAAAGTAGAATAGAAGTGCTACTACAAACACTCCCTCACTACTTCAACTTTCTTTTATGTATTTTGTACATTTCTTTTCAATTACACTTTATGAAAACATTGTGACTGTGAAAAAGGATCATTTTATTATTTGTTAATTGACTTTAATATATTTTTTCAAGTTTACTGCTTGCAACGATAAACCTCCAGTTAATCATGAGTGAAATGTCACAGTACTACACAATATACATACTGATCAACCCATTTTCAATCTAGAAGAAAAAGAGAATTACTTGATATTTTTTTTTTGATTTGTACATATTTCAAAGCTTTTTTTTTCTGTGTCTTCGTCGTATTTTTAATTCGCGACGATAATACATAAACTGTTCTTACATCATTTCGTTTCTAAAGAACAGTTATACTTTTACACACTACATTTAGAAATCATAATAATATACTAGAAAAAGATATAAAGCATAAACTTATACCGTTAATTTACTTCTCTTTAAAATTATGTCCTCCTTCCGTCGACATACATCCAACTCCTCTGGAGGGAGCATAATGTTTTATATATTACAATATATACATTAACTTTATGTTCCCTCTGAGGAAATGGACGATAAACTGAAGATGAATCCGACGATCGTAAACTTTAGCTTGCTCATAGTTGGGTCACCCGTAATTAAATCACAGAAACAAAACTAATCATCCTACGGGTGAGGTTTATATATGTTTTGGTTATTCAAGTCTCTATGGAACCAATTTAGTGCTCCTCCTATTTTTTTGTCACGTTTTTCAGTTGACACGTGCTCACATTTCAACTGTTTAACTTGCGCACATGTTTTTGTAAACGTGAAACTTGTTAAACAGTTTTAGTTTTGTTTTATATCCTCATACGTATTTGCTCTTTCTTTTTCTTTTAATTCTTTCTCTCTTTTATTATACCAGTATTAAAAAAAATACCTTTGTATTTATCTTTTAAAACAAGTTTATTTATTGGTTACTGTGTACAGTTTCTGTCCACAATTTTAATACACTTCCCCACCCAAAACCCCAATTATCCTTATTTTTTTTAAATGGTGCAATTTGATTTCTTTTATTTATTCGTGTATTAAAATAAATACATTATTGTTGATGTGCGAGTTCCTTCCCGTATACCCAGTTGATTGCCACATCTCTGAACAACTGGAGGTACCTGGTGGGCTAGTTGGCTCCCAGGGACCCACAGGATTGAAGAGGAATTAATTCTCTAACTTAAAACGTGCCACAGGGCATGTTTGCAGACATGTCACCTCAGGCCACGTCCCCTTCCTTTACCACTGTGCCCCGTTGCAGGTTTTAAGTTGGAGAAGTTATTATTGTTCAATACTGGGAGTCCCTGAGGGCCATATAGTCCAACAGGTATCTCCAGTACGTGCAGACAGGTGTTCAGAGATCGCGCCTTTTTTTACACCTCTCTGCAACAAACCTCTGTGGTGCTTTTTGAAGGTACCTAGTGGGCTAGTTTGACCATAGGGACCCTCTAAAATCAGCCGAACTACGAATTCCAATTGACTCACCTGTTATCAGGAGATACCTCAGAGCTGCATTTTTGAGCCAAGTACTGATCCTGAAAAGTAATTCTAACCATACTTACCAGTAACTTGAATTTCCTTCCATAGGCTAACATTGACTGGTTTCACTTAGAAATTCTTCTAATTGTGGAGTTTTCGAACTTTAAAATATTCACATACAATCATTTGAACAACGAATTCTGATTTGCTCACCTGCTATCAGGAGAGAACCCAGTGCTGCATCTTTTAGCCCAGCACTGACCCTGAAAAGTAATTCTAAGCGTACTTCCCAGTAACTTGTATTCCTTTCCATAGGAATCTATTGTCTGGTTTTCACAAGAAAAATTTCTAAGTGTTGATTTTCACAAACTACAAATATTCCTTAAAAATTGCCTCTATAACTTAAACACATTCTTTAACTGTTTACAGGAGATGCACCAGTGCTAGATCCAGGATCCACCACTGAGTACGAAAAAGTAACGATAACACTACTTACCTGCTAAGTGAATTTCCTCCCATAGGATAACATTGGTGATTTTAAGTGAAAAAGTTTCTTAGTGTCAACTTTTAAAATACAATAATATTCCTTAAAAATCACTACTGTAAGCAAAACGATTTTACTCAACTGTTTACAGGAGATGTCTCAGGACTGAATCTAGGTTCCAGTCCTGTGGTTAGAAAAGTAATCCATAAAGTACCTGATTGCATTTAACTAGAAATTCCCATTGAGCTCAATGTTGCATTGTGTTTGTAATTGTGTTGCCCATTGCAACAACTGTAACTACTGTACTTAAAAGTCTATTGCCTATTTGCAAAGTATTTAAACTAAAATAATTCATTCTGAGAAAGTATATTTTGTAGTGTAATGCATAATGTAATTATAATTTAATTTAAAAAATAAAATATCTATAAATAAATAGTTATAAAATTATAGTAAATCAGTATTAAAAAAATAAATATAACAATTAATACATTTAAAAATTGTCATTTACAAAACCTTTGAAATTCACTGAAAAAACCATAGTTTTCAGCCATTTAATAGTTATGAATTAGCATTTAAAAAAACCTTTGATATTTACTGAAAACACCATAGGTTTTAGGGGTGTTATAGTTAGCTGGACATTTCACTCGTACAAAACCATTGAAATTCCTCCGTTATAGTTAGTTCTGCTAACTATAACTCGCGCGCCCGCAATCCACTGCTGATGATGTCACATATTACATCATTCATGACATGGTCATTGACATCACTGATGACATCAATGATGACATCTCAAATGACAACACTGATGACATCATCCACGTGACAATCAGATACACCTCATCATACACTAGTATAACCTTTCATCACTCACTGTAAAATAAAAAGTACCATATTTGAATCCATTGACACACCAATACAAGTTTCTAAAAACCCACTCAGTTATTCCTAGATCTACACACACACATCTAATCACTTACCTACAGATTCACTCATATATGCTGTCAATGATCAATAGAACAATATCAAATATACGTATACACCTTTATCGACATTACACACCAGCACACATCCTAGTCACTTATGCAGACATCCTACTCACTTATGCAAACAATGGATCATACTTACATTTATTCAGCTACACACTTACACAAACACCACTTCATGTAACTCATTCTTAGTGTGTTATAAAATCACTATTACAAGTATATAGTTATCCATACAGTCACTCATACAATCACTGAATCTTATGTATACTTATTTACATACAACAGTCATATACACTGCCTTTTATTTTTCTAGTTTGTTGGACATGTACCATTGAGAGCTATATTTGCTCATCTCCACACCCATAAAGGTATTTACTCACCCAAACAACCGTTATAAAATGTAGTCTTAACCTCATATACCTACTGAATCAACTATTCATACAACTTTGGGCAGTCACACACACCCCACCGAACCACACACACACATTCACTCTCCCATACAAATACTTAGTTAACTCATCAATAACTAATATAGACTTTCACATAGCTAGTAACCAACTGGTGCAGCAGTTTACACAACAACTGACAAAGTGATACAGATATTCACACAGTTTAGTCACTATCCAATATATTTAGTGAGACACTATAAATTAGTAAAGTAAACAGTGAATCACACTGCTACTAAATCCTCCATCCAGACACACATACATCCACTCATTCTTTAATGCAGATTGCTATATATATAATACATATTTAAATATCGAACCGAACCATATTCACTGGATGATGTAATCAGTGCTGTCATTTGAGATGTCATCAGTTATGTCATCAGTGATGTCACTGACCATGTCATGAATGATGTAATATGTGACATCATCAGCAGTGGATTGCGGGCACGCGTGTTATAGTTAGCAGAACTAACTATAACGGAGGAATTTCAATGGTTTTTTAAATGCTAATTCCTTACTATAACATGTCTGAAACCTATGTTTTTTGTCAGTGAATTATAAAAGGTTTTTTAAATGCAAAATCCTAACTATAACATGTCTGAAACCTATGGTTTTTTCAGTAAATATATATATATATATATATATATATATATATATATATATATATATATATATATATATATATATATACATACATATATATCTATATCTATATATATATGTGTGTGTGTGTGTGTGTGTGTGTGTGTATATATATATATATATTCACTGAAAAAACCATAGGTTATAGACCATATATAGTTAGGAATTAGCATTTAAAAAACCTTATTTTACTCACACAAAACCATTGAAATTCCATATATAGTTAGTTGCACTAACTATATATCGCGCACCCGCAATCCACTGCTGATCATGTCACATATTACATCATTCATGACATGGTCAGTGACATCACTGATGACATCACTGATGACATCTCAAATGACATCACTGATGAGATCACTGATGACGTCATCCAGTGACTGTATAATTCTGTAAAGTTAAAATATGTCTTACATATTGAAGAATGAATGGATGTATAAGTGTCTTGATGAAGGATTTAGTAGGGGCATGGCTGACTGTATGAGTGACTGATTAAATGTGTCTCACTGAGTGCATGGGTTAGTGACTAAACTGTCTTAATTTGTGCATCATTATGTCTGTTGTTCTGTAAACTGCTGCATGTGTTGATCATTAGCTATATGATTAACTGTATGGGTTATTGATTGGTTGCCCAAGCATTTGTATGGGAGACTGAGTGTGTGTGTGGGTGGCTGGGAGGTGTATCACTCTCTGCATAGATGTGTGAGCAGTTGATTGACTGGATGTATGGGTTCAAAAGTGCATGTGGAAACAGCTGTATGGGCGGTTGACTGTGTGCATGAGTGTATTGGTGAGTGAATGGATATCTCAGTGCTACATGTCAAAGTAAGTACATATGTAAAACACAGTACATGTGAGAGTTACCATATATAAATAACTGTGCATAAGAGCCAGTGAATGTGTGAGTGGCTGTATGGATCATTGTGAACTTGTATCCAGGATTGTATAAGTGAGTAAATATGTTTTAGTATATGTTTGAATAAGTAAGGTGTGTATAACTGTATAGTTGAGGAAATGGAGGTGTGATTGATTCTTTGCATGACTGACTAAGTGTCTGAGTAACTCCATGGATGAGTGACAGTCTATGAGTGTCTGTTTACACTGAGTGTATCTAAGGTTATATTAGAGTCTGAAGAGGTTTATCGTATTATCACATGAATGATGTCATCAGTGATGTGATCAGTAATGTCAAATGAGATGTCATCAGTGATGTCATCAGTGATGTCATTTGAGATGTCATCAGTGATGTCATCAGTGATGTCATTTGAGATGTCATCAGTGATGTCATCAGTGATGTCATTTGAGATGTCATCAGTGATGTCATCAGTGATGTCACTGACCATGTCATGAATGATGTAATATGTGACATGATCAGCAGTGGATTGCGGGTGCGCGATATATAGTTAGTGCAACTAACTATATATGGAATTTCAATGGTTTTGTGTGAGTAAAATAAGGTTTTTTAAATGCTAATTCCTAACTATATATGGTCTATAACCTATGGTTTTTTCAGTGAATTTTCAAGGTTTTGTAAATGCTAATTCCTAACTATATATGGTCTATAACCTATGGTTTTTTCAGTGAATTTTCAAGGTTTTGTAAATGCTAATTCCTAACTATATATGGTCCATAACCTATGGTTTTTTCTGTGAATTTCATTGGTTTTTTAACAGCTAATATCTGTAGCTGTAAAATGTATTCTTCTTTAAATCCAAAAATATATTTTATATGTTTATGAATAATTTTTTTTTTAAATATTTTTTTTTCTTCGTTCCCGCTTCGCAAATCGGGAAGCTTCCCGTTAGCTGACCTTGATGCCGCGAAATAGACCGCGAGCCGGTAAACGTTTCTTTACCGCAAGTGCCGCGTTACAAAACAACATCGTGACGCCTCCCGTCCGCATGACGTTTCACGTTGTCGCGTGATACGTCATATGACGTACTACGTTAGCGAACTGGTACGCGAAGCGAGTCGCAAAGCGCAGGTTTCTGGAAGCAAACCGGGAGGCCCTGCAAAGCGCTTAACGTAAACACAGCAAGTCATGTGACTTGGTAATAACACTTTTCATTGGTTCATTTCACTTTTGGTTTCCTAATGATGTAAGACTAGGTCATATAATCTAAAATGAACACTTTTGATTGGTTGAGAACTCTTGTTTTTCCCAAATGATGAAAATCCCTCCTTCTATCCTCACTCTGACTTTCATCATTGTGAGAGAAAGACCCTTTGTGATCACTGAGCAATGGCTTCTTTAGTAGCTTCAGCTGGTGCTTCCCCACCACCTCCACCACATCCAAGGAAGAGTGGACCATCTGCTCAAGTTATAATTCAACAAGAAGAAGAAGAAGAGGAACAGGAGGACGAGCACGAAGAGAGGCAGTTTTTGCCTGAGCAGCCCAGGACGTCTCACCGGAAAGAAAACTTCATTTGGCAATTTTTTAAAATTCCCAAAGGTCAGAAAAAAGTAAATGCAAGATACGTAACTTGCCTTATATGTCAAGATAGACTGTCCAGAGGGACCGACAAAAAATACAGTTTCGGAAACTACACAATGCATCGCCATATGACTAGGTGGCATCCTAACAACTACAGTGCTGCACAGTTTCGGAACGACCTAGATAATCTCCCTATTATGACCAGAAGATCTGTTGTACCGGAAGTAACGGGACCAGAGGGCAGGGAGATGGTGCCAAATATACAAATGAGATTTGGTGATGTAAAACACATCTGCGTATTTTGCGATGGATTCATTTCCTACGGAGAAAAAAGCATCACTCTGATCAACAGAGCTATTGACTATCATATGCAAGTTTGTACGAAACGCCCAAAATAATAAATACTTCTTTTTTTTGTTTTGTTGCTCCTGTTGAGCCCTTTACAATGAATCGTTTTCATTGCCCCCTCCAAGAAAAACCCAAAAAAATATAAAACTGTTCCGAAAAATTCAAAAACAGTAAAAAAATGTTCAGAAAAATAAAATAAAAAGTTCTTTTCAGAACTACCTCCCCGTTATTAAAAAATTGGTACAATATTTGGAACTGTGCCAACCTCTATTTCTCTTAGTTCGCTTCCCAGTTCGCTCGCCGGTACGCGAACCGGAAGCGAACCAAAAACAGTAAGTATAAGGGAAGGAAACAGACACTTATGTTAAAAGAAAGACAGCTATAGGGGAGTAAACTAGAGATACTATTACCCGTAATCCACTGCTGATGATGTCACATATTACATCATTCATGACATGCTCAGTGACATCATCAGCAGAGGATTGCGGGTTTTTTGGCAACATGCCTTATCCACGGTTTAATAACGCTGCCTTTTGCTTTATATAAGTTTTCAAATTGTATGAAATATATACCAATAGGTCGTTATGAACCTTTAGGTAGTGCTTTTCTTCATGAGGTCTGGTCGCTTCCATACACATACAGATGTTTCAAAGATGATCAAGAAGTTTATCTGAATGGAGAGGAATGCACTGAGACGCCAGATCATTCACTAATGTGTAGGCACATACAGTTACACGGTTCATGCAACAAACACCGACCAAATATGGCTTGCGTGTTGCAAGGCACGCCAGTTCCTGCTATCATCCCCACGTTCAAGTTGTTGGAAAATGGTAGTTATTTGATGCTCAATAATGAAGATTGTTCTGAGTTAATTAAAAGTATTCCTTTTATCGTAACAGTAAGTGAACGGGTTATTTGCTGCAGAAATGTTCTATTTCCTCCCACACATGAACATAGGGAGTTTTCAATCTGGCCACAAATACCAACCTTGGGACACGTTTCAACGGCATGGCAAGAATAAGAGCTCTTTTGTCTCAGAGAGAGGTGGCCTTGAGTTCGGCCCGTGAAACTTTCGTACTTCACATAGCGAACACCCGTACAGAGGTGCACACCCTTTTCAATTAAGATTTGCCTTTCAATTTCAGCAACATGTTTCCGACTATCTTTAACGCATCCTCCACAAAGTCCCTGGCGCACTTTTTTAAAGTTGTTACCAGTGGTCTCGTGACTTCATTTGAGAAAATCTTTGGAGTCATCCCTGCTTCCTTTCATTCTATTTTCTCCACTCTGGTTCGTGGATTGGCATTTTTACTTGCATTACCAGCGGACGCTCTTGTGCTTTTTTACATTTTTAAATATGGATGTCCCTCCTATGCAACCTCCCACCCTGCAGCTGCTGACACTGTTCCGCAATCGCATGCTAGAATATTATGGCACAATGCCGTTGGCGATATTAAGCACGGCATATGGATTATCTTTTCGATTCTCCTACTTCACCTGTGTCCAGCCTGTATTTCACTGCCTGACCTGTGATTTCGATTGGGCCATTGATTTGTGTCTCTGCGGACCGGTTTCTCCTGACGTCGACTTTAATCAGCTGATGACTCCTATCATTACTCACGAGTTGGTTTGTCCTGGCGAAAGGATTATGGCTGTGGCATTGATGCATGGACTACTTGGTCCCTGGAATTTACTGGCGGCAGCACAGTCTTTCTTGGAACAGAGCTTTCTTGAAAACCCACCGAGCTGTCCTCTGATGGTGATAGAGGATCCGGTGCTGGGAGAGCACGTATGTTCTTTTCCGCTTTTAAATTGGATGGCTGAACTGTTTTCGGATGAAGACGGTGACTTCCTATTGGAGGCTGTTGCAGCTTATTTTGCATACACAGTTATGTCATAGACCTTTTTCATGTTTGATATGCTGAGTACTAGCATTTCATTGACAATTCATTGACTTATTTGTCAAGTTTTTATTATTTACCTTGCCTATTGGCTTAAGACTCGATAAAGTACTTGGCTGTTTTATTTTTCTTTAGCATTAAATTTTCCTAGTTTTTAATGCTTTACCTTGCGGACCGTCCACATATAAACTTGCAATCTGCTCTCATGAGATGGCACTTCTATTATCTTATTCAGTTCGTTTCCGGATCATGGGGAGGTGTCATCTAGGTCCTGGATATCTTTACACCGTGTTAAGTTAGCATGGGCTCATTACCGGTTTAAACGCCATTTTTCCTTTTTTGCAACTTCTGCACACGACACTTAGTTGTTGCTTTAGCTTTCCACCTAGTAGTTCATCGTGGTTTACATGAGAATAATATGTTATTGCTCTACTATCTGCTTTGCTTGTTAAACTATATCTGTACAGCGAGTGCTAAAGTTTCAAGAACAACACGATACAGAATTGTTATGAGGTCTGATCTCCACGACTTCATACTCATAACATAAGTGCAACTTCTGCCAATTCTGGGCATGAGGCGGGTTTTATATTGCTTTGCCGAACACACATACACAACAGTTGATGCGGTTCACATGAAGAGAGAGCTGGTGTATGCTGATGTGATTCCTTCAAATCTAAGACACTAAAGTATGGGCACGCCCTAAACCAACACAAAGAGACCTTCTTAGCAAATAATATAATATGTGTATTAGGGAGGGTGAGATATAAGCAGCCGCGGGCCGTGGAGGGAGTTACGATGGTGCAGGGAGGCGGGGAGGGGGAGAAGCAGGGTGGAGCCCTCTCTACCTTGCCCCTCCCCCTCCCCGCCTCCCTGCCCCACCGTAACTCCCTCCACGGCCCGCGGCTGCTTATAAGTGTTGCTAACTCTTATTCATTTACAGCATGTTAACATACTGTCACCATTCGCTTTTTATGTACTAGTAACTATGCTGGTAATTTTGCTACTGATAATATGTGTACTTGTATTCTCCACCCTGCCCCTCCCCCTCCCCGCCTCCCTGCCTCACCGTAACTCCCTCCACGGCCCGCGGCTGCTTATAAGTGTTGCTAACTCTTATTCATTTACAGCATGTTAACATACTATCACCATTCACTTTTTATGTACTAGTAACTATGCTGGTAATTTTGCTACTGATAATATGTGTACTTTTATTATCTAAGGTACTACGCCTGAGAAGACGGCATTAGTAAATAAACATTTCAAATACACATCTGTTCTTCTTAACTCCATGTTCTGGTTTCTAAGAAATCTATAACGACCGACTGTTCATGAGTTCCACGTATCCTGAGGTATTATAAGTTCATATTCTGGATTGTCTAAACATTGAGAGTTTGTTATATCCAATGTGACACTGTACCTAGCTTGCTAAGGAGTTTTTCATTACTAACGTGAGTTTTGGGACACCCTAATTCGCCGAGGTTCCAATCCTCTGTCCACAGTTCTGTGTGAGAACAGAAACCCTGCGACAGGGGCACCCCCAACCCTTGCTGGAGCTTCATCACACTTGCGATACAACTCCAGCAATGCATTCGCCGAGGTTCCAATCCTCTGTCCACAGTTCTGTGTGAGAACAGAAACCCTGCGACAGGGGCACCCCCGACCCTTGCTGGAGCTTCATCACACTTGCGATACAACTCCAGCAATGCGCCACCTTTACGGCACAGATACATCACGCATCTGTGCTGTTTTTGCCCCATGATGCGCCGCATTGTAAATGCAGCACACCATAGGTGACGGAACAGCGGCACAGAATGACTAACACATCCCTGGTGATGCGCCAGTCATCATAAATGTATCCCTATGCTTCTTATCTTGTTAGAGATGAACCGCCATATGTATCATCAAAGTTTTTTGCATTTCCTAAATAGCGAACTTTAAGGAATAAATAGCGATTCTTTACCATTCCTAGTTTGCGATGAGCTATTTGCTAATTAGCCGAATGTAGCCCAATGAAGCCCAATGTAGCCCAATGTAGCCCAAAGATGGCCGCCAGACACACAAAAAAACAAATGTAGCCCAAATATCAGCCAGATGTAGCCCAACTATAGCCCAGTGACAAAATGACCAATCAGCTTCGCAAACCTCCGTTACGCGAAGCGGAGCGCTGTTACAGATATATATCTTTTTTTGAACGTTAATTTCTCAAAATCCACTGGAGCACATATATTGAGACCTAGCAAAGGCACATCGGGCTACCAGTCCCTAATATTTTGCCAAGTTTCGTGCAAATCCATTCAGCCGTTCGATTATTATTATTATTTTTTTTTTTTGCCCCGCGGGGCCCTTTTAAAACCTCCACATCAAACCTAGGGGGTCAGCGAGGATCTACTATGCCCCCTTATAGTTATTTCCCCCTTTGTTTTGACCTCCTCTTGTCTCTCGATCCTACCGAGAGACAAGATGGCGGCCGCTACGGACTGTTTGGAATGTTGACAGACGCCGGAGAACCAATCAGCTTCGCTTCACAAAGCTCCGTTGCGCGACAAGTACGCGTCGTGGGCCGCTGCCCAGTCCGCTGTTACAGATATATATCTTTTTTTAAACGTTAATTTCTCAAAATCCACTGGAGCACATATATTGAGACCTACAAAAGGCACATCGGGCTACCAGTCCCTACAATTTTGCCAAGTTTCGTGCAAATCCATTCAGCCGTTCGGGCTAAAAGTGAGGCCAACCGCCCTATGGAAATTAACATGGGAAAAACGCGTTTTGGGACCCCCCTTTTTTCTCGGCCCCCCCTTGACGAACCCCCCCAAAATTTTCAGGGGCTGCTCAGAAACAAAATGTGCCATTTTCCTGAATATTTCAGCCAATTCCGTCCACAAACGCCAAAGTTATTAGACATAGAATTTTCAAAAAACCCATAGAGAAAAAATCCTAACTATATATACCTACTGGCGACCGCCAGTAGGTAATATATATATATCCTCCACCAAAGCGATCCTCAGACTCTGCGCGCTCAACTGTGGGTGCTCAGCTACGGGGCCGGATCCTAGCCCAATTACTTTTTTCCACCAAGAAAGCGGCACTCAGGGTTTGTCAAGTTTAAACAATCTTGCTTTATTTCTCCAGCTCGGACCAACGCGTTTCAGCCATCACAGGCTTTGTTCACTGCTCAAAACTCTTCGCATTCACACAAAGACCACAGCACTCTGGATGGTCACAACAGGTCCACAGTTTCTTTGTTAGGGAACCTCACAAACGCGTTTCGGCGTTCTGCCTTCGTCAGTGTCAGTGACACTCTGCTCCTGACATGTTGATAAAGTTCCTCAACCTCCATGGACACAAACAAGGGACTAACTCCTCTGCGATGACTTAGTTGCCATCTTGGAGTGTATATTTACAACAAACTTTGCTGTCATTCTCATATAACCTTGCAATCAGTTATCATGTAAAAGCAGAGGATAAACATCATTGTATTGGAAAATACCACACCATCTTTATATATATATATTAAAGCCACATCCCAAGGTTCGGCTACGCCGGGACAACACACAGGCACAGACTCCAGTTTAGATGGAAAAGTACATTTTTTATTGTAATATCAAGTCCAAATGACACATTTCGGCCGCTGGACTGTGGCCTTGATCACATGGTGTGCTACAGGTAAGGAACAGTTATGTATAGGCCTGGTAGTGTTTTTACTATGTTTACACACATTACACGTTAGGTACATATTTTACGCCTTCTTTGTGACGTAAGCGTCGTAAGTTTGAAACAACTCGTTGTGAGTCATAAGCAAATGACTGTGATAGTGACACGTTACAAATAACATAATGGACAGACTACAAAGCTTCACATACAACAAATATATAAATGTATCACTGTGCACTAGTAAAAGGAACTTCGGGACATGTGTGTTGAAATCACTAATGTTACATGAATAATACCTCCATTTATAACAATTTCTGAAAAATGTCTGGGCAACACGATGAACACAAGAGTGGAATGACTATAATCTCCACTTGTGTTACACAGAGATGTATGTCCCACGCTCCTAATGTCAATGAGACCCCAAAGATGAGGGCATATCCCCAGGGTCAGAGGAATGGACTCCTTCTAGTGCACAGAGGACTGTGAAGCATGTAGAGTGGAAATACGTTGCAAAAAAAGTGTAACTATCAAGATGCACAAATGCGTGATATGCATGTGAGCACAGGAGAAAGAATAAAACCTATGTAAGGACTGCCTGGAAAGAATAGCAGTAGAGACTTGCTCCCGCCCTACCATAGCAAACAGCAGTGTCCCGGGGGTGGGTACCCCGGGACACTGCAGGAGCCGACCCTAGGGGGTGGTGGTCCCCAGGGCCATCAAAGGCTCTACGAGGGTGTCCCACGCCCACCTCCCAACAATTGCAAATCCCCAGGGAGGTGGTAGTCCCCGGCCCGGGAGTCCGCTGAAGACCCCTGAATTTGAATTTTAGTGCCCCGGGGAGGTGGCAGTCCCCGTGGTGTGTGCGGGGGCTTAAGCCCGCACATACAGGTAAAATTAAAAAAATAAAAGCCCAGGGGGTGGCGGCTGTGTGCCCCGCAATATATTTAATGAAAGCCCCGGAAAATGGAGGTCCCCAGGGATTGGGGGCCTTGGAGGCCCCACACACATAGAAAATACAAAGCCGGGGGTGGTGGTCCCCAGGGCTGCGGGGGGGCCATAATCCCCCACAAATATTTATAGAAAGCCCTGGGGGGTTGCGGTCCCTGGGGCTGTGGGGGCCTTCCTGGGACCCTTCTATTACATTTTTACATGCCCCCAGGACTTGGCCCACTCAGGGGTTAAAAATAACGAAGCAAGAAAGCCCTCGCTTCATTTTTTTTAATTTTTCATTTGGATTCGCACACCCAGAGTGCATTCTGCTGTTTTTAAAAAAAAAAAAATAATGCTTTTTTTGACCCTGGGGGTCCTTGTGGGACCACTTGAGCAGGCCAAGGGGCATAGGGTGTTTCTACCCTGTCCCCTTTTCTTGTTTTAAGCCTTTTTTCTGTTTTCTTGTGCCATGATTAGGCACAAGATGACTGCCAACACTTCCTAGTTTAGAGTGTTGACAGCCAATTAGAATGCAGCTCTTCCACAGCAGAATGCGTGGATCCACCGTGCCTCTACATGTTGAAATTTTTATTTTGGGATTTTCTCAGCAACTACTGACCATATTCACACAATTTAAGAAAAAGATTTCTTTCTGAGGCAAGGACTACCTTTATGCCAAATTTGGTGTAATTCCGTTCAGCAGTTCGAACTGTAGCCGCGTCTAAAGTTTGCTATGGGAAATGCATTTTTTTACCTCTTTTGTTTTATTTCTCAGGAGCTACTGAACGGATTTACACTATTTAACAAAAAGAGTTCTTTCTGAACCAAGGGCTACCTTTTTGCCAAATTAGGTGTAATTCCGTTCAGCAGTTCTGGCTGTAGCCGTGTCTAAAGTTTCCTATGGAAATTAACATGGAGAAAATGTGTTCTTGGCCCCCGCTTGCCGAATCACCCTGAAAATTTTAAGATAGGAGCGGGCCAGAGCGCCCCAGTAGTTTGGAAAATGTTGCGAAGATTCGTTAACCGGCACCAAAGTTATTGGGAAAAGAAAAAATGCTTTTTGAATAGAAAAAAGCTCCTAACTATAACTACCTACTGGTGACCGCGAGTAGGAAATATATATATACATATATTCACTGAAAAAACCATAGGTTTCAGGCACGTTATAGTTAGGAATTAGCATTTAAAAAACCTTAGAAATTCACTGAAGAAATCAAAGGTTTCAGGGGCATTATAGTTAGTTGGACATTTCACTCATTCATAACCATTGAAATTCCCCCGTTATAGGTAGTTCAGCTAACTCTAACTCGTGCGCCCGCAATGCACTGCTGATGATGTCACATATTACATCACTCATTACATGGTCAGTGACATCACTCATGACATCACTGATGACATCTCAAATGACATCCCTGATGACATCACTGATTACATCATCCAGTGAATGTGCGTTTTTCTGAAAAATAAATATGCTTATATATGTACATCTCAAGGTCGATGGAAGAATAAATGGGTATATAAGTGTCTAAATGGATGATTTTGTTTTGTAAAATTGATTGTATGACTGACTGATTAAGTGTATTTTAGTGAAAACATGGGGGAGTGAGTAATGTTTAAATATCTAGATATCTGTCAGTCTCTCACTTTGTGTATAAGTGGCTGCATGGGTTGGTGAGTAGCTACATGAGTGTGTATATAGGTTAATTCTTTTTTTTTTTGTATCAGTATGAGTGTCTGAGTGTCTGTATGGTTCGGTGGGGGTATTACATAGTGCATAGATGCATGAATGAGTGGCTCACTGTTTGTATGTGTTGAAGACAGCATGTGTGCAGGTTTGTATGGAAGGATGAGTGTGTATGGGTGTGTTAGTGAGTGAATAACTGTCTCAATAGTGTCTTTATGAGTAAATACATATGTTTTAAACTAGTATATGTGAGTATTGGTGTATATAAATGAGTATATGTGAGAGTGAGAGATTGGAAGAGTTCCTGTATAAATTAGTATGTGTTTCTGTAAGTGATTGCTTCAGAAAGTAAGTATGTATAAGTTTCTGTAGCAGTAAGTGTGGTGGTGTGTGTACAACTGTATATGTAAGTAAATTGATGTTTGATACATTGCATGTGTGACTATGTGTGTGAGTAACTCTATGGATTAGTGTCATTGTGTAGCAGGATGTATAGGTGTAGGAGTACATATGAGTGAGTACATGTATGAGTGACTGTATAGGACTGTTGCTGAATGAGTCGATGTGTGTGTAGATCTTGGAATTACTAAATAGGTATGTTGTAAGTGGTATTGGTATGTCCATTGTTTTGAAAATGTTAGTTTCTATTTTTAAGTGTGTGTATCAAAGGTTATATTAGGGTGAGAGGAGGTCTGCCACTCTATCACAAGGATGATGTCATCAGTGATGTCATTTGAGATGTCAACAGTGATGTCATGAATGATGTCACTGACCATGTCATGAGTGATGTAATATGTGACGCCATCAGCAGTGCATTGCGGGCGCACGAGTTATAGTTAGCTAAACTAACTATAATGGGGGAATTTCAATGGTTTTGTACGAGTGAAATGTCCAACTAACTATAACGCCCTGAAACCTATGGTTTTTTCAGTGAATTTCCAAGATTTTTTAAATGCTAATTCCTAACTATAACGTGCCTGAAACCTATGGTCTTTTCAGTTAATTTCTAAGGTTTTTTAAATGCTAGTTTCCAACTATGCCTACAGAGGTAGAACATGTGAAGAAAGAAGAAAAACACGCAGAAAGAAGAAAAATAAATGCGGCAAGAAGCAACAGAAGTACTCAAAGATGAAGAAATTGTACAGGAAGAAAGAAGACATGAAGAAAGAACAAACAGGGGAGCAGAAAGAAGCCTTGTTGCAAAATCATCCTGTACCCTCAACTTTTTCAGATGGGTACTGGTAGTAACTGACTCTGACCAACCAGTCCTAGAGCCAGTGCTATGCTAAAATATACTTAGAATACAGTTAAAACACCTACATACACTAGGGAACACTATGCATTGGGGTACCCCTGTGATTACCATGGCCTCCTCTGTAAGACCCTAGTACATAATCGAGCAGGTGGATTAAAACTACCTCTTAAAACGCACCACAGAGCGCGTTTGCACACTGGTGAAGGGAGGGGTGCTGATCTGATGTGAGCATATTTTTCGAAAACAAGAGGTACCCTATAATTGGCTGTGGACCAAGGGTTTTAGACAATTGCAAGGGGACAGTGGTCCAAAACAGTTCAAAGATAAAAAACCTAGATAATAAGACAAGCCTTGATGAGCTGCTTATGTATTTGTCCAAGTCCAGCCGGACATGGAATTTATTTTAACAATGAGGAAATATTTATAGATCACATTACAAAAATTGTAAAGAGCACAATCCTGTGCCTTACAGCAGAACAGAAAAATTAAAGAGATGAGAGTAAGTATGAGAGAGGAAAGGTTTACAGGTAAGAGAAAAGAAGAGCAAAACTGGACACTTTCAGATCAATAGTACAAGTGTTTTGCCAGAGTAGTATACACAGCAAAAGATACACATTGGTTTATACTGTATAACTACTGTAAAAGGTCGACGTTTCGATCCCGCGCTCTAAAATACAATGGGATCATCATCAGGACTTTGTACAGTTATATTGCCTGTTTGGAATAGTTATACGCCTGTGGGAGAACAGGAGGAAAGAAAGAGAAAGTTTTTCGGTTTTCAATATGTTTACAAGAGAGAAGGAGAGTCAGCAACACTCCACAAATTCGAGAAGACTTTACTCGGAATCGCAGTGAATTTGTGAAAGGTTTGCAGGGAAAAGACATTCATGCTCACAGTGTCACAGTTTTGTTATTAAATAAACGATTTAAAAGGCGACGCAGTGAGGTCTGGGCCGTGCATGAACGAATTTCAAGGTGGGTGCCGATTTAAAGTGAAGAAGTGAATAATGATGCGGCAGATATGGGGTGTCCTTGTGGGTCTAAATGGTGAGGGTGGTGAGCGCTCTAATTAGAAGCATGCCTGTAATGTGAGGTCAGCGTTCTTATTAAAAGCATGCCTATGATGTGAACACCTCGTCCCCTTTATAGGCATGGAAGTTACCTCTTAGAAAGAAGACTGTGCGCATGGCGGAACTCGGTTCCGAATGCGTGGGTGGGCTCTGTAGGTTCTACAGGGTATCAGCACACGAGGTTGCTAAACAGGGGTTGGAAGATAATTAAGTCGGCAGGCAGAGTTCCTTGCCGAGTGAGGGTTTTCCGAGTTGAGATACGCCGGAAAAGACGGTCGTCTTGCAGTGTGGTAGACTGTAAGACTGGGGAGCACCGGTTGTAATTCTTTCCCCCACAGCGGATCCACGCATCGACCGGGGACCGCCCGCTAATTCAATTACTTGTCATTCGGCCAAATTTCTGGTATGTATAACGGTTTGCTACACGCCGGCCATTTTTTAACCACTTCCCCACGCAAGAATCACTGACTCTCGGATTTCTTGCTCCCCAGTCTTACAGTCTACCACACTGCAAGACGACCGTCTTTTCCGGCGTATCTCAACGCGGAAAACCCTCACTCGGCAAGGAACTCTGCCTGCCGACTTAATTATCTTCCAGCCCCTGTTTAGCAACCTCATGTGCTGATACCCTGTAGAACCTACAGAGCCCACCCACGGATTCGGAACCGAGTTCCGCCATGCGCACAGTCTTCTTTCTAATAGGTAACTTCCATGCCTATAAAGGGGACGAGGTGTTCACATCATAGGCATGCTTTTAATAAGAGCGCTGATCTCACATTACAGG
This sequence comes from Lissotriton helveticus, assembly GCF_964261635.1. NCBI lineage: Eukaryota > Metazoa > Chordata > Amphibia > Caudata > Salamandridae > Lissotriton > Lissotriton helveticus. The sequence goes on along the minus strand of NC_136070.1, from coordinate 383,854,791 downwards.
CATGCTTCTAATTAGAGCGCTCACCACCCTCACCATTTAGTCCCACAAGGACACCCCATATCTGCCGCATCATTATTCACTTCTTCACTTTAAATCGGCACCCACCTTGAAATTCGTTCATGCACGGCCCAGACCTCACTGCGTCGCCTTTTAAATCGTTTATTTAATAACAAAACTGTGACACTGTGAGCATGAATGTCTTTTCACTGCAAACCTTTCACAAATTCACTGCGATTCTGAGTAAAGTCTTCTCGAATTTGTGGAGTGTTGCTGACTCTCCTTCTCTCTTGTAAATATATTGAAAACCGAAAAACTTTCTCTTTCTTTCCTCCTGTTCTCCCACAGGCGTATAACTATTCCAAACAGGCAATATAACTGTACAAAGTCCTGGTGATGATCCCATTGTATTTTAGAGCGCGGGATCGAAACGTCGACCTTTTACAGTAGTTATACAGTATAAACCAATGTGTATCTTTTGCTGTGTATACTACTCTGGCAAAACACTTGTACTATTGATCTGAAAGTGTCCAGTTTTGCTCTTCTTTTCTCTTGCCTGTAAACCTTTCCTCTCTCATACTTACTCTCATCTCTTTAATTTTTTTGTTCTGCTGTAAGGCACAGGATTGTGCTCTTTACAATTTTTGTAATGTGATCTATAAATATTTCCTCATTGTTAAAATAAATTCCATGTCCGGCTGGACTTGGACAAATACATAAGCAGCTCATCAAGGCTTGTCTTATTATCTAGGTTTTTTATCTTAGAACTGCTTTGGACCACTGTCCCCTTGCAATGATCTGATGTGAGCAAACACGCCCCGTGGCCATTTTAATTTGCTGGATAAAGTCCCCTTGAATCCTGAGGGTCACTAGGGTCAAACTAGCCGACTAGGTACCTCCAGGAAGCGCCGTTGCAGAGAGGTGTAAAAAGGAGGACGTCCAGGACCATCTCTCTGCAATGCAGTGCAGTGGCGCTTACTGGATGCACCTGGTGAGCTTGTTGGCCCCCAGGGGCCCTCAGGATTGTAGGGGAATTATTTCCCCAACTTAAAACGCGCCACAGGGCATGTTTGCACACATCACCTCAGGCCCGCCCCCTCCCTTCACCACTGTGTAAACGCGCCCTGTGCCCGCTTTAAGGTGGGAGATTAAGTCCCCTTGAATCCTGAGGGTCCCTAGGGTCAAATTAGCCCACTAGGTACCTCCAGGAAGCGCCGTTGCAGAGAGATGTAAAAAAGAGCACGTCCAGGACCACCTCTCTGCAATGCAGCGCAGTGGCGCTTACTGGACGCACCTGGTGGGCTTGTTGGCCCCCAGGGGCCCTCGGGATTGAAGGGGAATTATTTCCCCAACTTAAAACGCGCCACAGGGCGTGTTTGCACACATCACCTCAGGCCCTCCCTCCCTTCACAACTGTGTAAACGCGCCATGGGGCCGTTTTAAGTTGGGAGATTAAGTCTCATTGAATCCTAAGGGTCCCTAGGGTCAAACTAGCCCGCTAGGTACCTCCAGGAAGCGCAGTTGCAGAAAGGTGTAAAAAGGAGCACGTCCAGGACCACCTCTCTGCAATACAGCGCCGTGGCACTTACTGGGAGCACCTGGTGGACTAATTGGCCCCCAGGGGCCCTTAGGATTGAAGGGGAATTATTTCTCCAACTTAAAACGTGCCACAGGGCATTTTTTCACACTTCACCTCAGGCCCAGTCCCCTCCCTTCGTCACTGTGTAAACGTACCCTGTGGCCGTTTTAAGTTGGGAGATTAAGTCCCCTTGAATCCTGAGGGACCCTAGGTTCAAACTAGCCCACTAGGTACCTCCAGTAAGTGCCACAGAGCTGCCTTGCAGAGAGGTATAAAAAGTGGCGTGGCTTCAGAACACCTCTCTGCAACGCAGCTCCCTGGCACATACTGGAGGTACCTGGTGGTCTAGTTGGGTCTCAGGGACCCGGAGTATTGAAGGGGAATTAATTCCCCAACTTAGAACTCGTCAGGGGGCGCGTTTGCACAATGGTGAAGGAAGGGGGCGAGCCTGAGGTGATATGTCTGCTAACACGCCCTGTGGTGCGTTTTAAGTAGGGGAATTCATTCCTCTTCAATCCTGAAGGTCCCTGGGGGCCAACTAGCCCACCGGGTACCTCCAGTATGCGCCAGAGAGTTGGGTTGCAGAGTGGTGTTCAGAGACCACGCCCCTTTTCACAACACTCTGCAACGCAGCTCTGTGGCGCTTACTGGAGGTACCTGGTGGGCTAATTAGCCCCCAGGGACCCTCAGGATCAAAGAGGAATTAGTTCCCCAACTTAAATCTCGCCACAGGATTTTTTTGCACACATGTCAACTCAGGTCCCGCCCCCTCCCTTCACAACTATGCAAACGCGCCCTGTAGCGCGTTTTAAGTTGGGGGATTAACTTCCCTTGAATCCTGAGGGTTCCTGGGGTACAACTAGCCCACCAGGTACCTCCATTAACCCCTTCAGCTTGGCGCGAATTCTCGCGCTGTGCTGAAGGTTCTATTGGGCCTATGGACTCATGACGGAATGGTTCCGTCATGAGCACAGGCCAACCGACGCTCATGATGGAACCGTTCCACCATGAGCACCGAAGGGGTTAAGCGCCACAGAGCTACATTGCAGAGAGGTGTAAAAAGGGGCGTGGCCTCAGAACACCTCTCTGCAATGCAGCTCTATGGCGCATACTGGAGGTTACTGGTGGGCTAGTTGGCCCCCAGGGACCTCCAGTATTCAAGGGGAATTAGTTCCCCATCTGCAAACTCGCCAGGGGGCGCTTTTGCAGAGTGCTGCAAGGAGGGGGCAGGGCCTCTGGCGCGATGCTGGTCTTTTTTTTATTTATTTTTTAAGAAGGGGGGCTGTGTGGCCCCCCTTCTATTCCTAATTAATTGGCCCTGGGGACCCCATCCCCCAGGGCATGCCCCCTATTTTCATTTTCTTTTTAAATCGTTGGAAGGGGGACGACTGATAAACATAGTTAAGAAGGAATTATATATAAACAACGAAAGAGATATGGAAAATCAGAGGAAGGAACAATTAATCTTCAAGCCAGAATATGAGTCTAGAGGATATCAAGACACGCTAAATAGAGGCAATCTTTTGTGCCTATTTAAATCAGTTCCATCCCTGGCAAACCTGACAACTAAAGCAATAGATTGTCTTAGCTTCCTACAAAATCCAGACGGCTTACTGCCACTAACAGTGCTAACAGTCACATCCCCTGCAGTAGCAGATCACATTTTGAAGGAAGAAGGTACATTTCGTAGTTGGGGAATTATGATTAATAAAATCATGCCAAAAGAATACCCCACATTACTCTTAAAAGCAGAAAATGTGCCAAGTTCTGTGAAAGGTAAAAAAGGGCAACCATCCTTCTCTGTACTAAAAAATCCAATTCAACAACTAGATAAAGGAGTTGTAAACCAATCAGAAGAGAATAGGGAAGAAAATGGAAACGGGATAAATGATTCATGGATTAAAAGTGCCCTACATGGAAGCAACTCACAATGACAAGTAAATCAGGAAACAACAGTTGCAAATGTAAATAATAGGAATACAGTCATAACAATTTGCTCTTGGAATATAAATGGTATAGGCAATAAAATGGATAACATAAATGAATTACTCAAGCATTATCAGATAATTTTATTACAGGAGACCTGGGCAACAGCTCCATTTATAATCCATGGCTACAAAGGATTTTATGAACCAGCTATTAAGCAAAGCAATTATGGACGCCCCTCAGGTGGCCTAGCAATTTTTATTTCAATGGACTTAAATGCGGAACATGAGGAATTATTTACAAACAACCGTAATGTTCAGTCCGTATTGCTTAAATACAGTACTTATGAACAAAAACGATCCTTAAAGTTGGTTAATATATATATTCCACCTACGGTTACTGCTCGGAAGTCCGTGTGTGCTGCTCTCTCTACCTATTTAACAGAGCAAAGGATAGAGGACCCCTTTATGGATTTTATTATTACAGGAGAATTCAATCTGAATCTCCTAGTACCATTTCCAAGAGATGAGGTGACACAGTCACAAGATCATCAATGGTTAATTCCGGCCCACGCATTAGAGACCCCAATTAAACTGAGACAATGTCAATTAGGTATCAATTTCCTGAAGCACATGGAAGCATTGGGACTACGTTTACTAAACGGTAGATTTCCAACAGATTCGCCTCCGGCATGGTCATGTTATACCCATAGCAGCAAATCACGTATTGACTATACTATGGTATCATTGAATATTTTTAACAACTGTATTTCATACTATCTAAAGAAGGTCCGGGAGAGCGATCAGAGTCAGCAAATTATCACCACATCATTTATAAATAAAAAATATCAAATTTATTTAACAACTCAACGTCAAGTTGGAACCATTAACTACTGGAAATTAAACAGGGAAACACAGTTACAAGACAAACGATTGACTAGTGATCTGGCCTTGAAATGGGCTGAGGAATGTTTTGAAGAAACATCAGCCAAATCAACAATTGATCAATGGGCTAGCTTCATCTCCAAAATATCTACTTACAAAGGTAATCACACTAACCCTAGAGATAGCTGTGTGACCCGAGCACTTAAAAGGGCAACCCATATCAACCTTCCACATGCAGTACAGAAAATGAAACGAACTAGAAATCGACTAAGGAAAGAGCTGACTAACTTCCCAAATAAAGAAGAAACCAAAACTGCCCTAAAGGAGTTAAATCAAAACTTAAGGAAATTAATCTGGAATGAAAAAATGGCAGCTAATAACGTTCTATGGACTCAAATTTTTTATGCTAGCAATCAAGGAAATGCAAGGGAGTTTTGGAAGATGATAAACAGCCTAACTAGGCCGGACAAAAGTGTAGTCGCGTCAGTACTAACCGAGATGGAATGGGTGAATTTTTTGGAGCACCACCTAAATCCATACTCTGCGAAACTTGGTACCAATGAGCATTGCTCTCGGAAGGAAATTTTAACTGTAAAGCAAGGGCTTGATCTCGAAAAAACACAAGAAAAAGTTGCTAAGCTAATTAAAAAACAGAAAGATGGAGCACCAGGGCCAAATGGTATACCCTTTGCCCTATACAAAGAGAATCCGGGGCAGAACATCTTGTAAAGGTCTTCAAAGAAGTAGTCAGGAAAGGGGAGATACCGGAAAGCTGGAGAGGTTCTTTAATATCCCCCATATACAAAAAGGGAGATTGGGCGCTGCCGGAAACTTATCGATTTATAACCCCTCAGGACATTGATGCAAAATTATTTGCAGGGCAACTGCTAATAACTTTATCTGATTGGGTAAAGAACAATAACATTCTTCCACCTAACCAAACTGGCTTCATTAAAGGTCGAGGAACAACTACCAACATCTTAGCCCTATCTGTTTTAATCGACAAAGCAATTGCAAATAGTCAGTCCTTATACTTATGCTTTGTTGATTTTAAATCAGCTTTTGACTGTGTAGACAGAGAACGCCTATGGGGAAAGCTACATGCACAAGGGATTCCACCATTCTTAATACACCTGATTCGTCTTCTGCATACAAAAACCTGGGCAAGAGTGCGTGTTGGTAATGGTCACTCATTACCTAAGGAAATACCAACCCTAGGCGGAGTGAAGCAAGGGTGTTTTACTGACCCCTTTACTATTTAACTTGTTTTTCGCTGATTTGACTGAGGCCTTGAACAACGTAAACTCACATCCACCTAAGCTTGCCAACAAACATATATTGAATCTATTATATGCCGATGACGTCATTCTTTTAATTACCACAAAGATGGGCTTGCAACGGTTAATAACTTGTATACAGGATTATGCGATAGAAAACAAAATGGTAATAAATTAATCAAAATCAAAAGTTATGGTTGTCGCAAAAAATGTAAGAAGGAAGTACTATTCAAAATGGTTCTTGGGAAAGGAAAAATTGGAGCAAGTCAAAACCTATAGATACCTGGGAGTTATATTTAACGATAATGGTAACTTTAACCCTCAGAAATTGAATATCACCAGGAAAGCAAATGCACTAATAGGTGCATTTGGGATAATTAAAAAGTCTACAAGCAACTTAACATACGAACCGCTTCTTAAGGTGATATTGCTGCCCTCCTTAACATATCAAAACCAAAGGTGGTGATGGACGGAGCATTGACAATACAAGGACCCACCCCCAGTCAACTGATCTGGGTTTAATCCATCACCGTTCTTTAGCCCACTCTGCCACCCCAGTTCAGACATGGCCATATGCAAATCAGTCTGACCCTGTGCCTCATGGGAACAGTCCAGCCCGAACTGCCAAGCCATGCCTTCCCTGGACCGGAAACAAGCTTCCGAGCACCGGTTTCTGGCATTACAGCCGTCTTCAGCCTGGCTTGCTTGAATCCAGTGGCAAAGTGAGCAAGGGACTCACGTCTGAGCATACCCTGCCAACTTATAGCGAACAAAGCAAAACCAAAGGTGGTGATGGACGGAGCGTTGACAATACAAGCACTCACCCCCAGTCAACTGATCTGGGTTTCATCACCACCCCCTTTTGTTCCACTCCTTAACATATGGCAGTGAGGCGTTAAATGGAAAAGATGCAATAATTATCAAGAAAGCTATCTCAAAAACCTTTCGATCTCTCTTTCTTTTACCTAAAAATGCCTCCCAAGCCCAAGTCAGACTAGAATTCGGCTTGAACAACCAACTGTATGCACGAAAGGGTCATACAATCAAAGTATGGAACAGAGTAAAAAATGATAAGGAGAACTTAATTTCGCAGCTTTTATGGAAAGAAATTGAGGGCAATAACAAATCACCAGCCTGGAAATATCTGGACAAGGCTCTGGATGAATTTGGGGTTAGGGGGATTTGGACTACTACCATAACCCAGGAATCTTTCAAAAAAGTGGTGAATAAAACAACAGATCACCTATCATTGATAAGCGATAAAGAGACCTTAGTTAAAAGGAAACACGCTTGGTCCATAATAAATGGTTACAAAAAAAAGAGGCCCCAGCAGTATCTGGTCACAGCATGGTCATGGAGAAATAAAAACATATTCATGAAAGCATGATTTGGAATATTGCCAGGAGAATCACATGCACTACCTTGGAAAAAATCTGAAAACAATATATCATGCCAGTTGTGCAAAGCTGGAGAGGAAAACATTATACATCTTCTGTGCCTATGTCCAGAACAAAAAATGAAAGACTAACTTTATTAAAAAGGCTGTTTAATGAAAGAGCGATAAGGACTTGTAGACAAGCATTGCTCCACTGTCTTTGCCCAGAAGATGTACTTATTAATTCTGCTTTCACTACATTTTTAACTATTGCACAGAAACATTAGAATGAAACAATATTAATCGTCATACTGCCTAAATTCTCCGCTAATCTTTTAAACATATGAACTTGATTTATTCAAACAGTTTTTACTATGCTTGTGTATAATTTTAAGGTGAACTGCTATTACAAAACTATTTTTAAGAGATATTGTAATTGAAATGTCCATAATTGTGTTTTACTCCTTGTAAAGATTTTAAATAATCAATCAATAAATTACTACTAGCCTCTGTTGAACATCAGGTGCTAAAAAATAAATGATTCTCTGAACAGCCAGGTCTTCAAGGCTTTGCAGAAAGGGAGTTCATACTCCAAAGGGCAACGTTTGAAAGATAGGGAATTCCAGAGTTTAGGCACCAAAATAAAGTGGAGCGTCCATCCCAGCAGATCTATGGATCCTGGGAATCTTCAGTAAGTAAGTCTTGTAATTACCTTACAAGAGGTTCAGAAGCTGTCTATGGATATCAAAAGTGGGAGTCCAGTAGATCTACTCCCAGCCAGGCTTATGGGTCCTTTGGGGTCAATTCTTGGCTCTGATATTCAGAAACTAGTGAATCTTTCACTTAACACAGCTATGGTCCCTCAGCAATGGAAAATGGCCTTAGTTAGACCAATCCGGAAAAATACATCTGTTCCTTGGACCAATATGTCCAATCTGAGACCTATTTCCTTGCTACCTTTTTTAGGGAAAATTATTGAGAAACATACCAACAAACATCTCTCTAATTACCTTGAGCATTCAAATAGCCTTGACCCATCACAGTCAGGATTTAGACCAAAATATAGCACCGAAACGGCCTTGCTGTCAATAACGGACGATCTACGTATGTACCAGGACAATGGCTATTCGGTTGTCCTGGTACTACTTGACTTATCGGCAGCGTTCGATACCATCTCTCATAATATCCTGATCGAACGACTGTCTGTGAGTGGAATCGGGGGTAGGGCACTGGACTGGATCAAGAGCTTTCTCTCTAACCGTACCCAACGTGTCACCATGGGTAATTTTAGATCTGAAGAGGTGGAGATTACCAAGGGGGTCCCGCAAGGATCGTGTCTAAGCCCGACCCTATTTAATACCTATGTGGCCCCCTTGGCGGAAATAACCAGAGCCTTTGGCTTCTGTCCAGTGTCCTACGCGGATGATACGCAGCTACTTTTTCCTTTTAAACATCTTACCCCGGAGATTATACAATCTTTCTCTGATGGGATGAAGGCAGTGGCGCGATGGATGTCCTGTAATTATCTTCAATGTAATGTTGGGAAGACAGAGGTGATGCTCTTTGGTAAAGCTAGGATCCAATGGTCTTCCGATTGGTGGCCTCTAGACTTAGGCCCAGTCCCTGAACCCAAATTAATAAATAAGAATCTGGGGATACGTCTGGAACCGGAGCTGACCATGAAACAGCATGTTACGGTCACAGTGGGATCTTGCTTCCACATGATTGGTCTCCTCCGCAGGATATTTCCTTTTCTTCCTGACTCTCACAGAAGAACCCTAGTTCAGGCTTTGGTGATCAGCCGTCTAGATTATTGCAATGGTCTCTTAGCAGGAGCTAATGAAGAGGTTTTAGATCGTCTGCAGGTAATACAGAACACTGCGGCCAGGCTGGTGCTTAACGCTCCCCCTAGATCTCCATCTAAACCTCTACTACGTAAACTTCACTGGCTGCCTATACGTTTACGAGTAGAATTCAAGACTTGTTGCACCATTCATAAAAGTCTTCATGATTTAGGACCTGAATACTTGTCAAAAAAATTTGTTCCGTACATTCCTATTCGTACTCTTAGATCCAGTGAACAGCTGCTATTAAATGTACCTAAAATCTGTAAGACCAGGCTTGGCGGGAGGGCCTTGTCAGTAGTGGGTCCCACCTATTGGAACATGCTCCCTCTGCCATTGAGACAATGTTCTAACCTTCTTTGCTTTAGAAAGAATTTGAAAACGTTTCTGTTTAGCCGAATTTAGCCAATTTCCCTTTCTCTCCATTTTGCCCTGTATAATCATATTTTAAATTTCTTTGCTAATGCTACAGCTCTTCAGACTGGCTGTCATAAGCGCGGAGATACTCCTTCGGGAGTCTATTCAGAGCGCTATACAAACCAGCAAATAAATAAATAAATAAATAAGTGAGCAGAGGAGGCTCTCGGAAGTCTACTAGGCATATATGGGGAGGATAATGATCGTAGAAGTAAGGGGCCTTTACTATTAATTGGCCTTTGCATAATGCAAATTGACTTTAACTGAATACAACGTTCCACCGGGAGCCAGTGGACATCTTGTCGAAAGGTTTCCACCAGGCAGTAGGAAGTGCGCATTTATGGACAGCATAACCGTTGGGACTGTGCTAGACTGATTCCATGCACCCCCTCAGGATTTGTTGTCCTGTAGGCCAGCAGGCTCACAGTGCCACCATACGTACCCCAAAGCTTAGGCGGGAAGCAAATGGTCCTGGCAACCATGAACAAGACAACCCTGATCCCCAGGAAACATGGAAACAGACCTAGAACCCTTTTGCTTAGTCACTGATGCTCTCCTTCTCTCAGAGACATATACAAGGAATACACAGTGGGCCGTTTTCAATATTTATTCAACCAACATGATCATTGTATAAAATATAGGTGCTGTGATGATCATTAGGAAGAAGCAAATGAAAGGTATTATAAGTATCAGTACAGTGAACAGAACGAAACGTTCCACAATCATGCTGAAACAAGGTATATATGCAAGCACATAAGAAAATCGAGAAAGCTAGTGTACTCCTACTATGCGTCTCCTAACCTAAGTGTCTAGGGCATGTGTATGTGTGTTCTGCCAAGAGTCCCTCTTCTGGATGAGCCAACCCCTGATGCATGAAAGGAAAGAATGTAAGTTACCGTTGGGAACAGGAGCTGGACACCCCTCGCAGAGATATCAGCAAGCTGTTGGACCCAAGCATCAATATGTAGAGACCTCTCCAAAGACAGCAACGCCCACCTGTGCCAACACCTGGAAATGCTTTTTTATTTATAATGAAAAACATCCTTGCGAGTCCTCATGCACGCCAATATTGTTATGGTCAATGGATAGCCATGTTGCCTCGTGGATGAAAAATTAGAACAACATTGCGTAATGTTTGTTGAGGCCATTTACATGGTGTTCAAAGATTTGTAATAATGGTCAAGCAAAATGGAATCTGTAAGCAAAGCAGTTTCAGAGAAACGAATCCAGCGTTGTTACACACACAAATGTGTGTAACAGGTTGTTTTGTGAAAGGAAAGGCAACTTAAGAAATGTGTACAAAGTGAAAGATGGCAATGTTTCTTCATGGGCCTAACTAAGTCAGATGACAATCTAAAAGCCCTTGTGACAGACTGATGTTTGGGTAGGTTAATTAAAAATCGGGGGATCGCATTCTGCACCGTCTGTAGCCTTTTGACCACATAACAGGGTGAACCAAGATAGAGGGCATTCCCGTAAACCACTCATGATAACACAAGTGCCTGTATGAGCACTCTTCTGGGTATAAATGAAAGGAGCTTTAAGAACCTTCCTGAGTAGTCTCATGATACCATAGCATCGGGCAGCGAGTTTTTGGCTTGATCGTCCATCGTAAGGTTAGGATCCAGTCGCATCTCAAGGCTCTTTATTGAGCCCTTGGCGGTAGGCAGTTTGCTCAAACAGTCTGGTAAGGGGATCGGGACATTACTGTAGGAGTTGTTGCCCAGCAATTTAACATCATTTTGTCCTCATTTTGTGGTTTTTGTTGACAACCAGCCATCCAGTTGGCAAATTCCTGGAGGCATTGAGTCAAAGTTAAGTCAGTAGAACTAGGGTTGGAGGAGATTGATATGCCCAGCTGGGTGTCATTAGTGTAGGAGACCAATGACAACCCAAATGAGTGCACAATATCGGCAAAGGGGAGCATTTACAAATTAAAACTGGTTGGACTCAGAGAGGAGCCCTGAGGCACGCCACAGATGATGGGGAGACTGGTTGAATAACAGGACTGATCTAGGACTTGAAAAGGTTAATTCTCCAAAAAGAGGAGAGCCATTCTAGTGCTCTGCCCCCGACACTGGCCTGAATGAAAGTTAGAGGGTCCACAGTGTTGAAGGCAGCACTCAGATCATGAAGGATAATGGTGGTTGTTCTTCCCTGGTCCAGGACTCACCTGAGTTCCTCAACCTCCACTAACAGCACTATTTCAGTGCGGTGTTGCAATTTTAAACCCATTTGAGTTAGATGGAGCACTTCCTTGGTAACCCACTGTTCTAGATCTTATAATATTTTGGCATAGAGTTTAGGTTCCACATCCAGAAGTGTGATCAAAATGACATTTTCCTGTTTCACAGGGCTTGCGGTTCTTAATTAGGGAATTATGTACGGATCCTCTACACCCATCTAGGACTGTGGAAGAATGGTAAACGTATGTATATATTGGGTTAAACTATGCTACCCAATAAGGGTAACCATTGACCAAACCCAAGATAAAAGCTGGTGTTTAGGCAACTGTCAATGCTTTAATTGATCATCATTCCATCTATCATTTGTTCCTTTTGCTTTTGTTTCCCTAAGTGGGAAGAGTATTCCAAGACGTGGGGCCCATGCTCACTGTGCCACTGGATTCAAGCGAGCCTGACTGATGAGAGGTGATGCCTCAAAACTGGTTTGAGGATGCTTGTTTCCTGTCCAGGTAGCTCAATAGCTCCTGGTGTGTGCTTGTGTGCATGTGTGTCTGTATGTAATATGCATGGCTTGTTATTAGAACCGCTGTCACTTTAAAGAAAAACCTTCAACTAATTACATTTTAATAATCTATTTGTTTCAGTGGTGAGGAGAAAAAGTGATCGGGCTTATAGATCAATTCCTCTCCTCTGCATTCTAAGGGAGAAGTGAAAAAGAATGAGCAGATTGAAGGCCAATTTGTAATTGCCACTGAGAGTGTGCAAAAGTGTGTATAATGCCCTTAGTGTGTCGGAAATTGGGTTACTGATTTTGGGTGGTGCAACCCAACTCAAGCAGCAACCATAATCTGTGTCAGGGTGAGACACAAGTAAACCCCGAATTAGCCTTTGGTCAACCGTGCGGTAGCTGGGACAGAAGCAGTCAGGCTTAACTAAGAGGCAATGTGTAAAGTGTTTATGCAGCACTATAAACAGTAATAAAGTGAAAACAGAACACAAGGAAATTGAGTCAATTATTGGAGATCAAAACTACAACAAAAAAAGTTTTAAGTGAAAAGAGTGTCTACAAGCTTAAAGCACCAACCGTGGTTATCTGGGCACACTGGACTGGGATAACGTTACAGGTTCAGGGTGACAGCGATGGAGCGTAGGCCGATACAGGGACCAATTAGGTCCACTGAACAAAGTCCCTTAAACCTTGGTTGCATAACGTTGAAAGTTCCCAAATCCCAGATGCATTGTGCACTGGCAGTTCAGAAGAAGCTGTGTTGCTGCTATGCGGAACTCTGTGGCATCATAGAGGGTGCTTATAGGTGAGGGGCATGTGATGCAAAAGTCTGCATCGAGGATGCGTTGCACGTCATTCTGAGGAGACTGTGGGCCGTGATGTGAGGGTCAATGTCGGGAATGTATCATGCTGTGGTGGTTCCAAAACGGGGCTGAGTGGAGATGAGGCATAGTGTGTAGGTTCCACATGCAGAACCACAGCTGGGTCAGCAGAGCACCTTAAGGCCCACTTTCAAGGGTCCAGGAATAGGGTATCACCACATGGAGGGGTAGGATTCACAACAGACAGAGTTCAGGTGCTTGGTTCAAGTTGGTAGGAGGCGTTTCTGTTCCTGAGGCTCTGCTCAGGAGTCTAGTCAACTAGCCCTTGGAGTCACTCTGGTGGTCTTGGGTTCAAGATGCAGGTCCAGTCCTTTCACTCAGACAGCAGGGTAGAGGTACTTCCTGTAGAGCTGCACAGCAGTTTTTCTGAGTCTTCCACAGGTCCAGAGGTGTACTGAAGAGTTAGGTGTGAGGGTCCATTATTTCTACCTGGTGCCCACTTCGAAGTAGGAGAACGTTCTGGAGTTTTCCACCAACAGAGGTGTTTGGAATTTCCTGTCTCCCAGCCCTCGCCCCAGCTGGTCTCAGGTCACAAAAAACTAGTGTAAAAAGCTTTGTTGTTGTTGTTTTTAGGCTGAGCCTTAGTGACAGTGTGGTAGGTGGCAGCTCCTCCCCCCCATCAATTCGGAGATGGCCCATCATGCCAACTCCTACTCTTCTTTGTCTCACTGTCTGGGAGTAATACACAAAGTTCAACTGCCAGCTACTCATAGTCACGTGACCCAGGATGCAGGCTACAAGCATCAAATGGTTAGAACATGAACATAGCGATACAAAAGGGGATGATGGACGGAGTGTTTGAACAAATCAAACACTCACCCCCAGTCAACTGATCTGGGTTTAATCCATCACCATTCTTTAGTTCACTCAGCCACCCCAGTTCAGACATGGCTATATGCAAATCAGTCTGACCCTGTGCCTCATGGGAACAGTGCAGCCCGAACTGCCAAGCCATGTCTTCCCTGGACCGGAAACAAGCATCCTGGGACCGGTTTCGGATTCATAATCCTCATCAGCCAGGCTATCTTGAATCCAGTGACCTAGTGAACAAGGGACTCACGTCTGAGCATACCCTGCCACACTTAGGGCGAACAAAGCGATACAAAAGGGGATGATGGACGGAGCGTTTGAACAAATCAAACACTCACCCCCAGTCAACTGATCTGGGTTTAATCCATCACCATTCTTTAGTTCACTCAGCTTAGTATCGCTTAGAACATGAACATGCCAACTTTATAAAAGTGGCATTTTCAGAATTGCGGCTTAAAATCTGATTTACCATTAAAAAAGTTTTTAAATGACAATTCTTTAGAAACTACACTTGACATTTCTACTTCCTCCAAATTGAAAGATAGCACTTATTAAATGCAATAAGGTAACCAAATGTTACCCATTGGGAGAGGTAGGCCTTGCAGTAGTGAAAAACGAATGTAAGAGTTTTTCACTACCAGGACACATAGAAGTCAAACTTACAAGTGCAAAACTTTAAATACACTGCACGCTGCCCTCTGGGCGGTATAAGGCCTAACCTCAGGGTCATATATATTTATTAAAAAGGACGGCTTAGGCCTGAAAAAAGGTTTATTTTGCCAAGTCAAAGTGGCAGTGTAAAGTGCACACACTGGCTGCAAAGGTAGGGCTGAGACATGTTTTAAAGGGGTTACTTAAATGGGTGGCACAATCAATGCTGCAGACCCACTAGTAGCATTTCATTTGCAGGTTCTGGGTAAATCTGGTACAACTTTACTAGAAACTTGCATGTAACTTAAATGTGCAAAGTGTGTGTAAGCATATGTCATCATGTTCAAAGGAGTGCGTGCATAGGTTTCTTAGCAGTGGTTACTACTGGTAAAGTGTGCAGAGTTTTAAAGCCAGCAAAAACAGGAGGATGGAAGGCAAAAAGTTGGGGGGAAATTATACCAAAGATGTCAGGTCCAACAGTGGGATCGGATTAGTAATCAGTGTTCACTGTTTTGTCGCTAGTGTGAGCAAAGGTCACCCACACCACTTATATTTAACAACAGTGACAGAGAGAAATGTAATGGTGTATTGGTGTATTAGCCTTTTGGATATGAAAACGTTAGTCCACAGCACGTGGCTGAGTACGGGGGCATATTATCAAGGGGGTTTATCTCCGCTTTTTTGGCTTTAAAAGCCAAGAAAGCAGAGATAAAATTATCTCCCTATTACCTAGCTGTCGCTAACACCAGTTAGCGACAGCTAGTAGGAGATAGCGACCATCTTGGGCCCCGCTTTGCATGTAAGTGAAATGTATCACTAATGACATGCAAAGTGGGCGTGCCAAGATGTTAGCGACTGGAAACAGTCGCTAACATCGCTATCTCCTATTACCAACTTTTGGAGATATTCGCGCTAAGCGCGAATATCTCCAAAAGCTAACACCTGCCCCTGAGCAGTTCTTAGCCATGTTATCCAATGGTAGGTGGATAACATGGCTAAGAGCATTAGCTCGGTAATGCATGAACATCGCTGACTTTTCAGCGATATGCACGCATTTCGGCCGATTTTTATCGCTTAGGAGATGAACCTTGATAATAGCAAGGTTCCTAAGCGATAAAAAAAACCGCAGCACGGCGATAAAAACTATTGCCGCTAAGCCAACATAGCGATAATTATCGCTAGTTGGTAATATGCCCCCAAGTCCCTAGGCCCTCCGATACAAACTCCCTTAAACTCTTACAGCCTGGCACTTTATATCACCATGTGTGAATGTTATCCAAGAATCAAAAGCAACATGCAGGTAAAACCGTAGGGGCATATTATCAAGGGGGTTTATCTCCGCTTTTTTGGCTTTAAAAGCCAAGAAAGCGGAGATAAAATTATCTCCGTATTACGTAGCTGTCGCTAACACCAGTTAGCGACCGCTAGTAGGAGATAGCGACCATCTTGGGCTCCACTTTGCATGTCAGTGATATTTATCACTAATGACATGCAAAGTGGGCATGCCAAGATGTTAGCGACTGGAAACAGTCGCTAACATCGCTATCTCCTATTACCAACTTTTGGAGATATTCGCGCTAAGCGCGAATATCTCCAAAAAGTAACACCTGTCCTGAGCAGTTCTTAGCCATGTCATCCAATGGGAGGTGGATAACATGGCTAAGAGCATTAGCTCGGTAATGCATGAATATCGCTGACTTTTCAGCGATATTAATGCATTGCAGCTGTTTTTATGGCATTTGCGATAAACCTTGATAATAGCAAGGTTTATCTGCGATAATTTCTGACGATGCTTAGCGGTAAAAAATTCGTTGCTAAGCATCGTTAGGGATAAATATCGCTTAACTTTGGTAATATGCCCCAACGTCCTTTAGCAGAAGTCGAATATCCACTTCTTTGATGGGAAATTGTTTCGCAAAGTTATTTACAAAGAAAAATAAGAAAACTGACATTATTCTCTAAGAAGCATCAGTACAGTGCGTCAAGAACACACTGGGGCAGATTTATGAAGCCCTTGCGCCGCCGGTGCGTCATTTTTAACATGGGAAAAAGTGACGCACCGGCGGCGCAAGGCCTTCATAAATCTGCCCCACTGTGTTTAACTAGATTGCGTTTCTTTACATTGCATAAGTCAATATATGTTTTCTCAAAGTATGTAACGCAAAGAAGCGCTAGACTTAAGACTTAATATGGGAACTCTATAATTCGAATACTTCATATAAATATGTTACTCATTGTTCTTGAAAGGTCACGAAGCCTTGAGCCGCGTCTTAGATGATAATACACGCGCGCTGTCTCTTTAAATGCAATGCCCTTTCCCTCCCTCTTCATTCAGTTATCTTGCCCTCTTCTCCATGACTCAATCTACATATGTTATTGGCCTTGATTCCCAGGGCTGCCACCTCAATCTGTAGCAGCTAATAGTACAACCTCACACATGGCACTGGGACCAAGCTCAGGTTAACAAGGAATCCAAAAAGCAAATGGCTTGGGGAACTTCTGATGAAATAACCTCTTGAAAATTCAGTCTGTGATTTTTTTTTTGCACATTTGCATGGAACAAGCGAAGCTATTAGTCTCTGAGCACCTCCGTCAGATACATTAAAAAGATGAACATTTTAGTTAATGCTCTTGGAAGATTTCTGAAAGCAGTTGTGGTTGTGTACCATTAACATTAATTAATTCCCATACTGAGACCAGCCATAATATTAATAGAATGAGTATTTGAATCAATTGCGCGCGCTGCTTTGTGCTACTTAAAGGCAGGTTGGTGGTTTGAGCCTAGTTTATTCCACGGGTTTAGCACCGCTCGCATAAAATGATGAACATCAGAGATTAAATGTATATTTTAATCATCCCGTAATGTACAGATTGTAAAAATTAATGAGAATTAAATAGACACAGAACTGTCTTCGAATTGCACCTCAGTGAAATATCTAAACAGGTGCTTAAACTCAAGAAATTGTTACAGTAGAAGGTTGTGAGTCACCAGGCAATGCCACACATGATGATTAGCACAACTGCTGTACAATTTTTAGTTGCAAATATATTTTCTCTTAAATTCAAATGAATCAGTTTGATGAGGTACTGTCTGCCTACGTGCACGGCCTTCCAGGGTCTCTGATGAAGCGGACTATATAAGAGCGGATGTGACCCCCCCCATCTAAGGTCTCGGAATCTTTGAAAGGACCCCGATGGCAGGAAAATCAAAATTATACCCAAAACGAATTTATGAGGAAGACCTGCTCTCTGGTAAGTTCATAGCAGGTGACTGCCTACAGGGCCACCATCCGTATAGAGAAAGATTACCTTTCAAAGTATCAAATTTGGACGCATTGCCCAGGGGTAAATAGGGAGACACAATGTCACGTTGCCTAGGGCAGCAGTATTCATTGCACCGGTCCTCTTTTTTGTAGCTAAGTCTAGGCAAGGAAAATCGGCTATCTGCAAAAAAATGCTAATTTGGTTTAAAATCGGGATGGGATAAATTACATATTTTCCATGCTTAATATGCATTTTTTTTCGCAAAAAAGGGAGTATTACATAAATTATTCTTGTTCAATTATCTGTGTGGATATGGCACATGGGGTATTCCTAGAGGTTCAAAGGTCATGTAATGTATATGGCCTCGTCTTCCTCACGTTTGCAAATCACACGAGCTGCCTGTTAAATATTTTTGATGTTTGTATGATAATTATACTTGCTCTATGGCCTTTGGTACAAAAATAACCTGAGATACCTGTTCAACTTATTAGGAAGTCTTTTGCATGAAAATGTTACTCGAGATACACCCTCGGGTAAAAAATCGTGTTAGGTTCCTATGCAATGTATTGACACATGACCTGCACGAAAATAGTGCTAGAGGTATTCCCTTGGGTACAAATATAATGCAGCTTACCTGCTCACTATATCCAGTGGTCCTCTGTGAGAAATTTTAAAATTTAAAAAGTAAGTGAAAGGAAAAAACTAATGCTATGCGACTTACACGAAGCCCAAAAATCAGGATTTATGCAACATTCCGTTTGCATAACAAATATCTGCTCAGGCCTTGTTTAAAAGATGTTGCCAAATGTAATACCTTATTTAATAGACCTAGCTACTGTTTGTCATTTAAACAATCCTGAAGTTCCATGTACAGCCCGACAGAGCGCTTTTAGTAATTCCAGAACAATTTAACCTAACAAAAAGCCAATGAAAGTCAATGCACAAATGAAAGAAGTTTTTAAAAAAAAAATAGTATGAGCGATAGTTTCGACTAGTGAATTCTATTTGTACTGCAGCTGATTGGTAAATTCCATCCACATCACAAGATAAATAATTGCAATTCCAAGGTGATTCTCATTTTGTACTAAAGTCTAGTCTGGGACATTCAAAGAAGATGTACCTTAGGTCTATAGCTTCAGTCATCGGTTGATCACCTGGTGGCATGAGCTTGTGAAGTGAGTTTCATATTCAGAAATGAACCAAGGCTTTGATTTATGAATTCATTTTCTGTGGGGAGTTCTTCAAAAGATTGAGACAGATGAAGATTCACCTACTGTTCTGAAGAGTACTTTCCAACTAATGTACATGACTTCAGAACTCATAAAGGGCAAAAGGTCAAATCGGACGACCGTAGGGGTCAGAAGCAATAACGAATTAAACTCCTTTATTAGTCTCACTAGCAAGAACTAGATTTTCATGCCCTACAATTAACACTTCACAAAGTACTTAAAATTTAACAATGTAAAACCAACCCAAGACATATTGCTCCTATCACACTCCATGCATGAAAATGAGGAAATCAGAATGAAAGATTTGTGCAATTCAGAAAAATGCATGTTATTCAGGCTGGATAGTAATTTGTGCCTGGCTTAATCGTTAATGAACATTGAGCTCATGTAAATCGCCCGATTCTGCGGCAGGCAACGTCTCCTATTGTTACACCAAGGAGGCAGGATTCCACAACTGTGCAGCACTCACAGCATCTTCAGCATTGCAGTCCACATATAGGAACGCAAACCTCAAATCGTACCTCCTTAGCACAGGGTAGCACACTCATGAAGTAGGGAAAGATGAATTATACAACCTACACAACAGGATGTTGGTAAAGAGACTAATTAGTGAAAAGGTCTCAACTGGTTGTTCACATCCACAGGTTGATGGTTGGTTAATTGCACATATTAAATATATTTTTTTCCTTGTACTGAAAACATTTAATTGAAAATGCTACTTTTGTTAGATCACTTGTGATAGTGGAGGTTTCAGGACTCCTTCGTACTACTGATTTTTGGTTTGCCCTGAAAGATCTGGGCAATTAGCAAATACTCATGGTTTCCACATACCATAACCTGGTATGGCATTCAAAGCCCAGTGAGCGCTGGTCCATGTTGACAGGACAGGGTTTTCCCTTTGTAAAGTGTCTTGCTGGGGTGGATCGTCCTCCATAGAAACCCGTCGCATTCCATCTCACAAAGTCATAAAGTGGTCTGTTCTGTAATAATGCGATCTTCCCAATAGACAGTACTTTCTAGATGCATGCTCATGCCCATCTCCAGATGCCCAACATTTTCAATGAATTCTTAAGGTCTCTTAATATCAGGTTGTAAAATTCCACACAACTTTGCATGATAAACATTTCCAGTTTGACATGTTTTGAGATGGAACTGCACCGCAATGGTGACCCTTAAATTTGAAGGACAGGCACTGGAAACAATTACTGTATCAAGCTGATCCTATCTACCTATGATGCTCTTTGGAGAGGGAGTAACGTTGGGTATCCTGGTTGGCTACCTAAATGTGGTCCTACTGTTGTGGTCCTCTTCTAACAGCACTGTCATCTTGTTGTTTTCTATGCTGGATTGTTTAAGCAGAGGTACCAAATTATCTTCTTCAATTTACACAACCCCATGCAGAGCAACAGCATACATGATTGTCAATGACTTTTCAATTATCCAATGCAATCAAAAGATTGTGCTGCCCTTGCATGACACAAGGTGACACAAGTACAATGCAATGCTTAAATCAGATTTAACAACCCAGGCAGAGCCACCTTGCATAGTTCTGCATAGTTTGGTAAATCTAGAGAAAAGCAAGGCAGCACAAGTTGCTGCCTTGTCTTACTCTGCACTGGGAAGGCGTTATATGGCTGGAGTGTGGGTGTTCCCACGCATCCATCCATGTATTTTGTCGCATTCCCAGAATTACCAAGACCCGTAAACTTGGGGATGTGTCAAAATTGTGTGCCTTCCCGATAGAGGTACAACAAGGAGATATATCTTTATATTTCCCTCTGTTTTTCCTCTTTCTAAGTGTGTTGCATTCTACAGCATGCTTAAAAAGTTGTCCCTTCCTGCTTCAAAACAATCCTGCCTGCAACGCACGCTCCCTTGCACCATGGCACAAGTGTGCCTGCATTGGCGCTTGACAGCCATAATTGTGCTAGTGCAGAGAGAGTTTCATAAAGGGGGTGGTGATGGACAGAGTATCTGAATTAAGCAGAACACTCCTACCCAGTCAAACGATCAGGGCTTGATCCATCACCGTTTTTTAACTCACTGCACCATCCCAGCTCAGAACCTGGCTACATGCAAATTAGTCTGACCCTGGCCCAGTGCATCATGGGAACAGGGCAGACCAAACTACCAAGCCAATTCTTTACTGGAAAGGAAACAAGCTTCCGGGGAGCGGTTTCTGGCATTACAGCCGTCTTCGGCCCGGCTTGCTTGAATCCTGAGGGTGCAGTGAGCAAGGGACTCACATCTGAGCATACCCTTCCACACTTGTGGTGGCCAAAACGATTCATAAAGGGGGTGGTGATGGACAGAGTATCTGAATTAAGCAGAACACTCCTACCCAGTCAAAAGATCAGGGCTTGATCCATCACCGTTTTTTAGCTCACTGCACCATCCCAGCTCAGAACCTGGCTACATGCAAATTAGTCTGACCCTGGCCCAGTGCATCATGGGAACATGGCAGACCAAACTACCAAGCCAATTCTTTACTGGAAAGGAAACAAGCTTCCGGGGACCGGTTTCTGGCATTACAGCCGTCTTCGGCCCGGCTTGCTTGAATCCTGAGGGTGCAGTGAGCAAGGGACTCACATCTGAGCATACCCTTCCACACTTGTGGTGGCCAAAACGATTCATAAAGGGGGTGGTGATGGACAGAGTATCTGAATTAAGCAGAACACTCCTACCCAGTCAAAAGATCAGGGCTTGATCCATCACCGTTTTTTAGCTCACTGCACCATCCCAGCTCAGAACCTGGCTACCTGCAAATTAGTCTGACCCTGGCCCAGTGCATCATGGGAACAGGGCAGGCCAAACTACCAAGCCAATTCTTTACTGGAAAGGAAACAAGCTTCCGGGGACCGGTTTCTGGCATTACAGCCGTCTTCGGCCCGGCTTGCTTGAATCCTGAGGGTGCAGTGAGCAAGGGACTCACATCTGAGCATACCCTTCCACACTTGTGGTGGCCAAAACGATTCATAAAGGGGGTGGTGATGGACAGAGTATCTGAATTAAGCAGAACACTCCTACCCAGTCAAAAGATCAGGGCTTGATCCATCACCGTTTTTTAGCTCACTGCACCATCCCAGCTCAGAACCTGGCTACATGCAAATTAGTCTGACCCTGGCCCAGTGCATCATGGGAACAGGGCAGACCAAACTACTAAGTCAATTCTTTACTGGAAAGGAAACAAGCTTCCGGGGACCGGTTTCTGGCATTACAGCCGTCTACAGAGTGCAGAGAGAGAGCAGGAATGTACCTTATGTTAGCAAATATAGAGCATTCCTGCCCTCTCCAGTTGATACAGGGCAGAAAGTTGTCTTGATGTGTTGCGCTGCTTTAAATAGCGATTCCCCTGGCACCAAATCCAAATTAACAATTGTGCTTTCATGCCTGTTATTCCGACTTGCACACTGCAGCACAAACGAGGACCTTGGCTGTGGTTAGACTTATTTTATCCACACCCGCGTGCCTTAAAATGGTAATGTGAATTCACGAGATGATGCAGGCGGGCAACTAGAGCCAAATTTCGGGGCGGCTGACAAATATTTGGGGGGTGCTAATTATTCGAACCATAGACAGAGTGACTGAAATAAGGGGTTAAAACACAACAAAAGCCTAATTTACATGTAAATGGTCTTTTACAGACCTGTTAAGTACTCGGGTGCGGCTGCAATTAGATCTTCGCCAGCCCGCGAAGACGTGTCAGCCCGGGCTGACACACACGACTGGGGGGGGGCTGAAGCCCCGTGAGCCCAATGGGTGTTGCGCGCCTGAATGTAATATGATGTGCCACCCTTATGTATTTATAATGGCTCCCAAAGGTGGATTCTCATAGTAACATGTACACATATTTACAGTATATCCCAAGCACAGATGGGCAAGTACATTACTTCCCTTTAGTTCCATACATGCATTGTTAAGGCTGAACGACCAGGTTAAACATGCCACATGCATCAACTGTGCTACAAGGAGAATGAGACTGAGATTTATGAAGTTTTGTGCTAATACACCTGATTTGTGCGGACTTTTATTCGGCACATTTCAGCCTGAAAATATCCCTCAACTGTTGCTGTTCTGATAGGCTTCTCACCATCATTTTGCTAGGGGCACAATTCCCAAGTAATAATGAAACATCACTCCAGAATTGGAGGCATGTATTGCCATTTCAACACAAACTCAAAATAGGCCACTTAAAGTCAAGCTGGTGGGAAGGCCCTCATTGGTAATTTTCTAATCCTCCGGTCCGAACAAAGCAGGGAGTTGTGCCATATCCTACAAGCAGGAAAATACATCGGTTGCAATATACCTTTCATAGACTATTACATGTTTTGCTACCTATAACTATTTTACAGTCATTTCATCTTTTTTCCTTGTGGGTAACCCTTGCATACCACCCCACCAGTTTTTTGAGGGACGCCCGCTTCCCCTTCTCAAAGTAGAGCGGAAATTACTCTTGCCCTTCACAGGAATAACTTGCCAACCATTGCCGCCGCAGGAAAGAGTCGGAAAAAGGTTTGTGGATACCCACACGTGTGTATTTAGTAAACTTCCTGGGCAATCATGCCCTCAAACCCCCAGTCCACGTCTACTGGTAGAGATATAATCACAAGGAAATCGCTGAATGAGTAAATAATTTTCACGAGTGCACATACAACTACTGTGAATTACAGAAGTTGCTTTGCACGCGTAGCAAGAGTATTTGTACTTGTGTATTGGATTTGTAAATGGAGTTAAATAAAAGCTCCCGTAATAGTAAAATATTCATAAACATGTACTCTAATGATGTTAGATAGGACTGAGCTTTCCTCTTGTTTTAAGGAAACATGGATTATAATGGTTGCAGATAAAAAAACTTTTAGAGCGATTACAAACAAATGCTGGTTTCGATTAAAATCTGCAAATTAAAGAGAGAGCAGTTTATAACAATCGAAAAATCTGGGCTGCCGATTCGTTGTCATGAAGTACTAACCTGAGAGGCAAGATGTGTCTTTAAAGCAGAGCAGGCACGACCTTCAGTTTTCGCTGCGGGCACAAGCAGCACCGTGGGAGTTTTTGTGCATATAGGCAATTTTATTTATGGCTCTTACAAAACAATGACCAACACAACTACAGAAACTTGACCACCTGGATTTTCAAAAGGTTAATGGGGTTGCAAGTCATTATGCAAAGCAAATATGCACATTAGGCAGCACATCTCTACTACTGCTTGAGGCGAGGCATTTTCCCAGCCAGTGTTCAGGGGCAATGTACAGGTCAGGTGTTCTGCATACATATTTATATGCAAATTGGCTCAATTCATATGTAAAGCAGAGCCATTGTATGCAAACTAGCCAATATGTGTGGCATCAAAACGTGACCCCTTCGTGGCCCTGATGGACTGGAAGAAGGAGCAATTTCATGGAGTCAGTGAACAAATTCCACTTGGACGCCTTGCACGCTATAGATTGTTCATTGCTTTGTTGTCATTCTAAAAGTCTAATTCCATTCGAAAATGCCGTCACATAGAAGGCATGTTTAATTATTATTGAATGTGCTGTAAAGGGAAACGCAATAAAGTTTGGTTATTTATTTTGGACAGGATAACCTTTAACAACAATACTGTTCAAGGGGCTTTGAAACAACAGGTAGAAAATGTAGCAATCACTGTATAGACAAGTTGCTTCCATCGGTTAAGTATATAAATTATGGCTTAGCAAGAGTGACACTGTGTGAGAAATTGGGTTGTTGGTTGAGGGACTTTTGAGCCCTTCACACACAACATTCACAAATCTTGTCAGGGTGAACCACAAAAGTCACTAAATTAACCTGTGCTATACTTAGTAGAAAGGAAGTCAGGATTAACATAGAGGCAATGTGTAAACTATTTATGCAGCTCTTAACCAGTAACAAAGTGGAAACACTACACAAGAAAAATCCCATACTAATTTAGAAAAATGGAGCACATTTTAGTTATGATACAAATTTTTTTATAAAAATCTAATCAGCAGAAGAAGAGATATGCAATTTCAAAGATTCAAGGTAAGTATGACTACTAAAGCACAATGCACCACTTTGTGGTTATCTGGTCATGCGAGAACGGGTGAGTAGTAGGACTACAATCACACCCACAACTCCAGGTAACTTTGAGACAGAAAAGCGTTTTATTGGCTGGTTTAATGTGGCAGAATGTTTATAAATGTACCATAATGTCCCTCTTGATGCCGACTTCTTTTGACGCTGGACTGCTGGGCTTACTGTCTCCAGCATATAGTTGTTTTGGGCGTGATGCAGGATATCCCTCATGAAAATACAAAACACTCGGGTAAACACGTTACTAAAACAACTACCACAATCCTTCACCTTCATCCTGGAATGGTTTTTTACTTTACCCCTTTTTGCTCAGTTTGTTGAGTATATCTCTCAAGTTGTGATGATCCTGCCCAGTGCCGGAGTCTCAACTCGAATGGGTGCTTTTCCCTCCACTAACCACTTTTTGTTTATGTTGGAATTGGCCTTTTCGCAGGGTAATTCCCAAGTTTTGTTTGCTTCTTCCTCCTATTTTTATGACCTGTTTTTGTTGGCTTTAGGACTCTGAGCTAAAGTGAATATGTTCTATGTGTAAGCTGTTATTATGATTGGTTATCCATGATTATCATACTTGATTTACTGGTAAGTCCCTAGTAAAGTGCACTGAATGTGACAGGGCCTGTGTATCAAATGCTACTAGTGGGCCTGCAGCACTGATTGTGCCACCCAACTAAGTAGCCCTGTAAATGTATCTCAGACCTGCCACTGCAGGATCTGTGAATGCAGTGTTAAACTGCAATGTTGACCTTGCAAGTGAAACCACTTGCCTGGCCCTAACCTTCATTTCATTTTCTTACATGTTAGGCACCCCTGAGGTAGGCCCATGGTACCCTCATAGGCAGGGTGCAGTGTATTTGAAAAGTAAGACATGTACTGGTTTGTGTCACATGTCCTGATAGTGAAATACTGCCAATTTCGTTGTTCACTATTGAAAGGCTGTTTATGCTATAGGCTAATTTGGGAGTTGCTTTGTAACATCTTACAAGTGTGACTTTCCATTGGGACAAGATTGAGAAATGAAGTTTAGGCTCTCTGAACTCAGAATTTAATAACCCATCTTTTTAGAGAGATGGTTTTTAATGTATATGTTTGAAAATCCTACTTTTAGAAAGTAGGCATTTTCTTGTTTGACCATTTTGCGTGCCTCTGCTATTTTGTGTATTGACTGTCTGGTTTTGGAGTGAAAGGAGCTGGGGATGTGCATTCAATGTAGACAGCTACAAGGGGGGATGAGGAGTTGTAGTGTAGTTCCTATCATCCCAATAGGCTCTGCGCATTGGAATAATATCTTCAATAGTATAGACGTAGGACAGAGGTTAACTAGGTCTTCTACTGTCGATATTAGACTTAAAGTTTAGTGTTTGCCAGCTAGCTCAGAGTTCACTAGAAACTTTCTCGAATAGACAAGGAGGAGTTTAACTTCCCTGGATAGACAAGAAGGGATTTAGTTTCTTCCGAGCCGCATTTGACTCGGTTGATCGTGCGTGCCTATGGGAAGCATTACTTAAAGTAAACATCCCGAGTGACCTCCTGACAATAATAAAGGAACTACATAATGAGAACTGGGCGCAAGTCATCAAGGATACGGAGGGCTCCTTAACGCAAAAAATACCCATCAGAAACGGCCTAAGACAGGGGTGTGTGTTAGCGCCGCAGTTATTCTCCTTATTCCTGTCAGACCTCCCGGCCCATCTAGAGGTCGAGGGTAGTGCAAGTCCCAGAATGAACGGAAACAAGGTGGCCTGCCTACTATATGCAGACGACCTTGTTATTGTAGATCAGACAGAAATAGGCCTCCAGCGTAAGCTCAATGCCTTCAACGCATACTGTGCTAATACATTTCTTATTGTCAACCTGGATAAAACTAAAGTACTTTGCTTTGGGATAAAATTAACCAGATTCAATTGGTACCTAGGGGAGCTCAAACTGGAGACGGTGAATGAGTATCGCAACCTAGGTATTTGGTTCGACAAAAGCCTAAAATGGGACATGCATTGGGATACACAAAAAGCCAAAGCACACTCATCGATATGTGGCCTAAAAATGTTCAACAGGGATTACGGTGAGATGTCGCACAGACCAATGCTAAGGGCCTTTGAGGCAATGATACCCCCCCAAGTGCTGTATGGGGCAGAAATCCTTTATTTGAGCGGTAAAGGAGCCTGGGACTTGGTAGAGGGTAAATGCCTCAAAGGACTCCTCTCTCTCCCACAATCTGCGATGGTGCAAGCCATAAGAAGGGAAATAGGCACAAAGTCCTGGGAGACATTAACTCAAATGGCAATACTTAGACTTTGGAAACGTCTGGAAGACCCCGAGGGACAAAAAGTAGCACAATGGTGCAAGAAGGAAATCCAAACGAGTAACCTAAAATGGGCAAAAATGTGCAGGGAAAGAGTTACGCAAATCTGTAAAAAACTAAAGGTAGAGGTAAACCAGGAAACTCATCAACTCCTTTGTACTAGGAGTGAGTTGAAATCAAAGGGGAAGGAAATATCGGGATTGTCCGATATGGAATATCTAGCGAAAAAGAAATCAATAACATATATGATGGGCGCATGGCTAAATGAAAACTGGTTCCCCTACCTAGACATCCTGCCCAACCGCGGACTTAGGCAGGAGCTCTTAAGGCTGAGGGTTGGTCTAAACCCATTGTTAACAAATAAAGATCTGAAAAATAAATTGTTAGATAAAAATGGATGTTGTAAATGTAATCTGGGGTGCAAAGGAGACCTGGTACACATCCTACTTGATTGTCTGTTTTTACTGGAACAGCGGAAACTGTGGTTACGTCCCGTGTTCCTAAAATATGATATAAGCTTTAGAGCGCAGGCAGCCAACCTGTTAACTGAAATACCCACTATCGACATTGCGATTGCTCTTGGGAAATACATAAAAGCAGCATTAAGTGAGCTAAGAAATCGGGAATAACAGGTATATTTTAAAGCATTTTAAATCAATGAAACTAGTCTAGCCGAAGGAAGTAGAATGGATTTTTTTTTTTTTTCTTTACTGTCATAACTGTGGAATGTTAACTAAAATACAATTTTAAGGGCGTCGACAAAGGATGAAGCGTGTGTAAGAGTTTTAAATAATATGTGATGGATTTTATTGTGATAATGTTTTAAATGATTTGAGCTCATCGTTTTAACTTTTTGATACTCGCTTGCACCTGTTTAAATGACTAAGGTCATAATAAACATACCTTTTGACTTGACTTGACTTGATTTAGTTTCTGACAACCATAGAACATGACAACTTTGCTCTCCCCTAATCAAGAGTGTATCTCTAGAGTCGTGTGAAAACAAAAGACAACTTATTTTACTCAGTCAGTTCAGTGCATTCTTAGTTTCACCAGATTGTAGAGAAAAGGAAGAGACGGGCATGTTCAATAAAAAGATGTTATTTATTGATCAGTCTCTTTTCTCATACAAGAGAAATGAATCGCTATTATTGCAATACTTAGAGTTAAGTAAAGTGCATACAGTAATAACAGAATTATAAAATAATACTGTAAAAGCATTGATATGGTTTCTTAGCCATATGATACTTAAAATGGATAAAATAGATACATACATATATACATTGACTAATCGTACTCAACTGGTGCTTCTAACTACGCCTACCCCAATGTACCTGACCTAAGCCTAATACGTGACGGGAGTAGCTAAGTAGCAGTTTAAGTTAAGTTTGTTTTGCCAAGGGTCTGCTTCAAGAATTCTCTACAAAGGATGATTCAGTTCAGTACCTGGGATTTAGAAGGCTGGAGGGCAGGTATCTCTATCTCAGGTCTTGATATTCCAGCTGCCTGCGAGGGCTGCTTGGAAGCGCCGGAGCTGGATTTCTCGGCAGGAGAAAAGGCAGCGTCTCTCTCTCTCTCAGCGCGTCAGAAAGGAGGGGCAGCGTCTGTGGGCTTCGCTGTCAGCTGGGCTCCTCGGCAAGTCTCGCTGCTCCAATCTTGTCACCACCTCGTGTGTTTGCTTAAGGCAATGTCGGTATTATTTATACCTGAAAGGTGCCGGGATTGACGTAAGGATGGACATAAATACGTCAATAAGGATGTCATACGAACTTGATCGTTCGCACATTCTTTACTGAAGTTCTCGGCTAAATCAAAACAATGGCTGTGGGGATTTCCCAGATCGTGGTAGGTTTGATTTGTTTTGAGAACACCGTATGCCTATTAGGGGGCTGGAGGAATAGTGCTTGCCTAATGATGGCATGCGCTATGACCTAATCAGATAACAGGCTTCTGTGCCGTTGTGTGGCTAATCAGATAACGGATTTCTGTGCAGTTGAATGGCTGCTAGTTAATTATTAACCAGACAAGGGTCAGAAACAGGGGGATCGATACAGTACCCATAATAAATACATCACAGAGTTTCCTGCCTTTCCTCGGTGACCCATAGCTGGGCTGAATAGACCTTGGCTGCATTTAGAGTGGTGGGAGGAGTTTCACTTGCACCTGAATAGACAGTATCACCTCTGCACAACTCTGTCTCCACCTCCTGTAGTAAAGCTGAGCCAGAGAGGACAAAACTGGTTTGGACTGGGATCAGTGACCCCTACCACAAAGAGAAAACGGGGTATAAGTATTGGATCTTAAACCCCAGAAAATTAAATTACTTCATGGAACAAGAGGACCCTGCCAAGAAGAAGAGCTGAAGGACTGTGTGAGAAGCACTGCCTTTTCTGTGTGAGGAGTAGGTTGGCCTGCAGTCGCTGCTTCTGTCTGTGGTGGAGGAAAATGACTGACTATTTGTGCCCTCCTGCGTTATCCTGCTTCTGAAGGATCTCGGGCTTGTGTTCTAGACTCCTCTTCCGAAGGCTCAGGGACACAAAGACTTCACCTGCAACCCACTGACCAGCACCTAGACTCCTCTGTGGACTCCTGTATTTAAAAAGGCACCAATTCCAGTTCCTGGGCCATAGGAATTGTGTGGTTGGTGCTGAAAAGCAAGAATTACAACTCCAACACCATCAGCGATGCCACCAGTGACGCCGCGACCTGCACCGAGGCCAGGGGCACTGCTCATGAAGTGCACGATGCACTGCCTTGCCTACACCGCAGCTCCGATGTCCGTCAACGCCTGCCAGCTTCTGCAGTGATTGTCCTTCCAGAATGCCAGCCCATGCACTGTTACTGTCACCGCCATTGCCAGCATCACAATATCATGGAGCTGATAACCGGCGAGGGTGACTTCACTAGCTCTTCGACTTTGCATCGCCTCACCGGAACTGATGCCTCACAGCCGACACCATATAACTTCCTCTGTCCTGGATTCGATGCATTGCCTCCTCATGGACACAACACCTTTCCTCCCCCATGGCAACCAGGAAACCGGCCTTGACCTTGCACAACACCTTACCTCCACAATGCCATGCATCGTTCATAGATTCTGTCTTCCAAGGTACTGTTGTTTGGGGCTCCATGTGAGTACATGCCTGATGCCGGGCACCTCACAGTCGGTACCGTACTTTGGATTTATGCCTGTGACAACATCTTAATAGCCAAGGAGGAGCTATTTTGTTTCTACAAGTTCTATTTGTAAAATAAGTGTTCGAAAGTCATAATTTGACTGACTTGTATGTGCATATGGTGAAGGATGTGTGCAGTAAAAACTGGGCTAAAGTGTAACTATTTTATATGAGTACATGTTTATGTAATTTATACTCAACATTATTCTGCATCATTAAGCACTTTTTTTTTTTACATGTTTCAAAGGATGTACTGGTTTGTATAGAAAATTAAATAACGGATTAGTGGATAATTGTTGTTACACTTGCCTCTTTCAGGGTAGCAAAGCAGAGCAGTTCAAGTCCTACTCCACCTATATCAGATGCATCATCACAATATAAGAGGGTTTCATTTAAACTAAGGCAGTCCAGTTTGATTTGCCATGAGTTCAGCGCATCAATATATATAATGCAGACCTATGGGCTTTGTCAAAGAGTAACCACATTAACACACTTGTGATATTTAGCATTAAAAGCAATGGAAGTAATAACACTAACCCAATGTATTAATTATTAATACACACATTGTATTGTTCTTTAAGAGTCATTGTCAATACATTATTTTAAATAAAAAACTACCAATCAAGCCAACCAAAAACATGTGTTTAAGTCTTTTGTTAACACTCTTGAGGCCACATAATGCAGCCCTAGGACCAATCACAAGGGGTCTCTGCACTCGAACTGAAGAGTATACAGCTCCAGCTCAGAGTGCTTTTAAAATGATGGAAACCTCTTTTGGGGTCATGTTTTCAATGACCCAGGAGACTTAGGGTTCAAATTTATTAAAAACTTCTGATTGAGCTGCAGTATTCCTTACAGCCCCTCACAAACTTTACTCTGATCCATGTGGGTGGGTGTGCTGCTGCTGCGGGGTGTAACACGCTCCTCCGATAATGTAATCAGTCCTAGGTGCTGGCAGGAGATGTCAATGTTTTTTTTTTTATTGTGTGTGCCCAGGTCCTACCAGGACACACACAGCATTGGCAGCCATTGGGGACTGTGGGGAAGGCCAATGGCCCCTGCAGCCCTGCCGGCTCAGCATCCAACATCCATCCTGAGTGCCGGCAGAAATGGCATCACTTGTTTATTCCCATATGGCGAGAGCAACCTTTGTTAGTGTTCCTGCCAGGTGAGAGCAATCCTAAATTTTCTGCCTGGGAAAGCATGGGCGGGGAGTTAGCTTTCTGCTTCGCCCAGGGGGAGCCTTCTGCTATGCTATGGATGAGAGCATGGAAGTGTTCTCTGCCTGCTGTTTTGTTGGTAGGGAACAACACAGTGCCCCAAAGAATAGGGTCCTGAGAAATTGCCTTGTGTCTGCCCTGGGTTAGCTTTCTGCTCCCCCCAGTGGGAGCCTTTCTGCTATGCTATGGGTGAGAGTATTGAAGTTTTCTCTGCCTGCTGTCTTGTGGGTAGGGAACATCACAGTGCCCCACAGAATAGGGTCCTGAGAAATTGTCGGTGTCAGCCAAAGGGTACAAGGTTCAAGAGGCCGCTTTGTGGCCCAGGGAGGGGGGACCATGCCTATGTCCCCAAGAAAATAATGCATCGTGCTACAGGGGAATGGGGTCATGGCAGTAATTACATGGCTCTGGGAGGGGTGCACATGCATGCTTCTCTCCCCCTTTTTTTAAATTTGAAAAACAAATATTGTGCCAATCTCGTCCCTTGCCCCCCCACCCCAACTGTGGGAATCATAATTGAAAAAGGCCGGCCCCGTCCTTTTGAATTTTTTTTTCATGATACAGAAAAAGCTCACATACCCCTAATCTTTCCTGGAAAATTTCAGCCTCATTTATCAAGCAGGGGCAAGAAACAATGGGGTCTCCCAAAAATGCTTTTTTCCCCTACAATTTCTATGATGAATTTTAGATAGTGCTACAGCCAAAACAGCTGAATAGAATTACACCAAATTTGTCAGAAAGCTAGATCTGCATTTTCCATGCCT
This sequence comes from Lissotriton helveticus, assembly GCF_964261635.1. NCBI lineage: Eukaryota > Metazoa > Chordata > Amphibia > Caudata > Salamandridae > Lissotriton > Lissotriton helveticus. The sequence continues at coordinate 383,822,435 of NC_136070.1, read as the reverse complement.
GAGGGCCACTTCTAGTTCAGGGTGATGTACTTTGGGTTAACGAATGCCAGTCCACCTTCCAGAGGTTGGTCAACCAGGTCCTGGCTGGTTTGTAGAGCATCTGTGCCACCTATCTAGACAACATTGCTTCAGCTCCAGTGGGATGACCACCTCAACCACTTACAGACAGTGTTTCATGTCCTTCAGAAGGCAGGCCTGACTATCAAGGCCAGTAAGTGCCAGATAAGGCAGGGGTCTGTGGTCAATTTGGGTCGCTAAGTTAGTGGGGGCAAGGTGCACTCCTCCAATCCAAAATTCAGACCATCCTGGCTTGGGAGCACCCACAATTCCAGATGATGATAGGAGCATTTGTAGGCCTCACTAGCTACTACAGGAGATTTGTCAAGGGATGTGGCACCCCCACGGGTTAGTAGTGTGCTTCACAAATACCTAATTGATTGAATATATATTACTTTGAACAATTAGTAAAATTTACATTAGAAATGATGATGTTGAAATCAGTTCCTCTTATTTGAGCCTGACAATAGGTTGAGCTTTAGTATTACTTGTGAACTTTAATATTAAAAAGATTGTGTTATAATGATAATATTTTTATGACAGTGGGGTGAAACAACTCATTTGCGTTATGCAATGTATGCATACATACTCACATGTGTGTAAATATATATATATAAATCTACATAGACATATAATATATGTCGCAATAAAATCTTACTTTATGTTTAAAAAACTTTTAAATTAAATTTATTGAAAAAACTAAGATTACAGGGACGTTATACATAAGTAAGGTACTAAGATTTTAGATTCTATTAAAAAACAAAAATTCCCTGACAAATAAAAGGTTGAGGTAACATTGCAGTCAGACCTTGAAAAAATATAAAAACTATTGTTTGAAACAGTAGTGGACCACTGGCTCACCACATGCAGCCCCTAGCCTATGGCGCTGTTCATGAGTTGACAAGTATTTCATTAGTGCTCCCACAAGGCTGAAGCTACAGTACTCTTCTGTCCCACCTGAAATGGTAGCTAAACAAACACTGTTTCTCTGATTACGCACATGGGTCCCTAGAATGAGGCCATGGGGAACGGAATGCCCTGAGCCATAAGTTTGCTCAGGGAGGTGGAGCGCATGCCTCTCTCTCCAAATACAAAATAATTTGGGCTAATTCCTGGGCCCTGGCTCACTCTGGGGGGAAATTGAAAGAATTTCTGGGTCTTGCCTTTTTTCATGGGACTGCAATAAAAATAATCTGGGGAAAAGTTACATTTAGGTACCCTGTGTTGTGCTTTGAGGTCCGGTCTTTCAGACTCACTTCCTGAGACACCAAAAGTTTCCTCTCCTCCAAGGGCCTCTCAGACTTGACCTTTGACGTGGCTAATGCGCTCGCTGCCTCAGTCTTCTCCTCTAGGGCCAACTTTCTCTCATCCAAGGCCCTCTTAGCAGCTGTTTCCTCCTTGGCAGTCCCTTTTTTCAATTTGGCCAGCTGCAGCTTGAGCTCCTTCTTGGCCCACCTATCATCCAGTTCCTCAGGAACAGCTTGCTGGAAGACACATATTCAAGGCAGGAGACCTTGCCCCTTTGGATTTGGAGTCTATCTCCCCAGAGGTTGCAGCTCAGGGCCACTGACCAGAACATCTTCTAACTCCTCCTCTTCCTCCAAGTCCACCTCCTCATCCTTAGGCTTATCCTTCTCCTCCTCCTCTGTTGTAGCCTACATCCTCCTGACTTCCTCAAATACTCTGGGGGCTATTTGAAGGGCCCCCTTGGTGGCCCTCTTTCCCACATTAATTCCTGTCTCCTTGCAGAGTCTCTTTAGCTTTTTCATCCTGAGGTTGTCAATGTAGCTGGGCTCTAACTACATAGTAGCAAAACAAATGTGAGAAAAGACTTACATTTCAAAAAAGGGAAACAATTACCAAATCAGAAACTCAGGAGAATATTTTAGTTTTTCAAAAATTCACTGAGTGACACTGCACAAACACAAGTACTGGATCCCACCTCTAAATATCAATGTAAGAAATTGGGCTATTAGTTTAGGGGGGGGGCTCCCACTTAAATAATAAAGACAATCCTTATCATAAGTGCAAAAAGTCACTAAATTGACCTCTGCTTAACCCTTTGAATGGCAGCTAAATAATTTGAAAACAAAACACAAGAGAAATCCCACACCAATTTAGAAACATAGGGTCAAGTTTAATAAATAAAATGACAACAAAACAAATTAAATCCAATCAGTAGAACCAAAGTTATGCTTAACATTTTGTGGGCGAGAAAAGTAGCAGCAAAAAGAAGAAACCGCCAACCGAGGGTATAAAGACATGATACTAGGTCAAAGTTACAAGTTAAGGCTGACTCTGATGGAGCGTGGGCCTGATACAGGTAACAGGTGCAACTGGTCAAGAATTACTTTCAAGCTGAAATGACTTCTGAATATTTCCTGGTGAAAGTAGAGTCCTCAGCTGAGCTAGACTGCAGGCTGTAGCCAAGAGGAAGCTATTAACGATGGGGAAGGACTGGATAAAGTCTTGGTGAAGAAGTTGATGGTGGTTGAGTAAAGCTAGATTTTCAGGTTGAGGAGGTCGTTGTCATCAATGGGGTGTTGATCGTTTTCGAGCCCTGTGAAGATTTGATTTCGACCTTCAGGCACAGATGTTATTCTGGAGTTCAGATTCCTCCAGCAGGACAAGTCGCAGGCTGTAGTCAAAGAGATTTCTACAAGGCTGAATACCATCGCTGAGAGATCCTGCTGAAGAGGAGTTACAGCTGTGGTTAAAGAACATAGTGGCAGTTGCAGTGAAGTCAATTCCCACCTGCGATGCACCCTCATCCGATCCACTTGCATGTATGTCCCGGGCTCCTGTTGGTTCTCAGAGCTGTTTTTGCTGAACAATTTTCCATGTCTCAATGTTTTGTTTTTTGTAGGAGTAGGTGATTTAGCACCATGGCAAGGATCCAGAACCTGGGGAGCACCATTTAGGGTCTAGGACTCCGTCCAGCAGGGACCAGCAGCAGCAGTCATATAGGTTGCAGGGTTTAGAATGCATGGTGTGTCCCTGTCGCTCACACAGGAGGCCAGCCAGCTATCCCTTGGAGTCACTCTGGTTCAAGCAACAGGTCCAGTCTTTCTTCCTCAGGCAGCAGAGCCTCTGTGTGTGGGGTAATACCTGGTGCACTCCTGTGCCATGTATGAGTTTTTCTCCCAAATGTCTGGGGTGAGGAAATGCTACCGTCATGTTCCTTTGGGTGCTGCAGGCAAGGCTTTTGAATTGGAATAAAAATTGTGAAAATTAAAACATGGCTAGCCTGTGTGAGGTCTGAGGTTTTAACTTTGGTGACCTGATCACAGCTGTATAACTCCTGGGTCTGCTTTGGTGTGAAAAGCTAGAACGTTTGAGCCTGTGTTACCTGTGGAACAGTTCTCCTGTGTGAGGGTAAAATCATCAAATTCTGTGTCAAGTCTCTTTAATGTATGGTATCTCATCACCACCAATCCTTTTACATCAAACCCCTCACCTATTTAAATATCCAGGACAACAGTATTGGAAAATGAGTGGCTTAATAGCTATATGTAAAACCTTCAGGATTTTGTAGCTGCTTAAAGGCCATTTATAGCCAAATATATTACACAAAATGATGTCATTTATTTCACTACAAAGACTTGCAATTTAGTGTCACTCATAGTGTCATACATTTGGCATTGAAATGTCACACATAAGAGCAATAAAAACAGGGAAATGTCACACATAAGCATTATAAAATCTTGACATCTTTGTAATCACTTTAAGAATAGAACAATCAATCAACCTAAAATTAAATAGATGGTATAATTTAGCACATTAACTGCCTGCGGGTCCATAAATACAATCTTTATCCCATTACTCTGCATGCAAAGTCTGGCCAGGTGACACAACGAGGCACTGCATCCCAAAAGTCAATTGCTATTTTATTAGTTTGTAGTTCTCACTTCTTATGTAGCATGGCCCTACTCAAATCTAGGAAAATGAGCACTTTGCTTCCATTGTAGTAAGCCCTCTTTGTTTGAAGTCCACACGTGTGACTTCCATTCTTCGTCATGGAGTTTGCTGTTGAGTGAATGCTGTCCCAGTTCCTAAGTGTTTCCTCTCATATTCTCTTGTTAGGAAGCATATTGCCCTCTGGACTTCCACAGGTGCTTCGCTCTCTTCTACCCCATTTCTCTTTGCTGAACTTGCTGGATTATTTCTCTAATATTTTCCCCATCATCCTGTTCAGGCAATCCCAGTATTCTCATGTGTGAGGCCTGTAATTTATTGGCCAGCATTTTCATTTCTATTACCAGCCGGATGATTGTGGAATGGAGCATTTCTAAAAGCTTTTCTGACTCTCCATCTCCTCCAGCTTTCTTGATACCATTTTCTCCTGTTTCACTTTGTGCTGCTCCATTCCCCATTATCGTACTTCAAGGCAGCCCACTCTCCCCTGAAGTTCTTCCATTCTACCGTCAATTGCTGTGCTGTGACCATATGATCAATGATTTCCACAGTAGCCTTCAAGCCATTTAGCAGGTCAAGTTTCAATGACTCACTGGGTGTCAAGCCAGATGCTTGGGGATCTTCGGGTTCACTTTCCAGTTGCCTTCCAGGTGTGGATTCGGATGGCACCTGGCCATCCGAAATGTGTTTCCATCTCTTTATGGTTTGTTTTTTATCTCTTTAGGCTGCTTGGCATAGACAGGCTTTTGTGGTGGAATAGGGCGGTCACAATTATTCAGCAGAGTTGTATTTCTGGAATATCGCCCTGTGATGGTTGCTGTCAGCCTTCAGGGGTAACTGTCTAGGCCTTACAAATCACATTGCCTCCTTCATTGGCTCTCCTTCCAATGAGAAGTGTTTATTATTGGGCCGGTGCCCCAGATGTCTGTGTCTCCAGTGCTAGTCCTCCAGGGCCCTCAGCTGTGTCGAAGGCAGAGAGCCCGTTCATCTGCCATGTCACTCTCGCAGACAGGGTTTATTAAAAAGCCTAACTATCCCATTAGGTAATCTTCTCTCTCTGCACTAAGAGCCTCTGACCCACATTAACAGTCCTTTTTGTGGCCGAAGGGCGAGAGAATCGCCCCTTGGTATTTTACCAGCTGGGGTTGCTATCTCGCTCACCTGGGACTTTGTCACCGCCACTGTTCTCCTTCCACTGCTCCCGTGGCTGATTTTGGGCATACGAGAAACTGAGGGCACAAGGACACGTACGGCTGCCTTCTCCTGGTCTCCCCCGCCGCCGCTGCACTTTGCCAACTGTGCACGGCCGCCGAGGGGGGGACCACATACCCCAGCACTCCCCGCGGCTGACGCCGCCCAACCATCAATTTCGCGCCAGGCAGGCGCTCTAAAGGAGGGCGGAGTTGCGGCGAAGCGGGTTGCTATCTCGCTCACCTGGGACTTTGTTACCGCCACTGTTCTCCTACTACAGCTCCCATGGCTGATTTTGGGCATACGAGGAACTGAGGGCACAAGGACACGTACGGCTGCCTTCGCCCGGTCTCCCCCGCCGCCGCTGCACTTTGCCAACTGTGCACGGCCGCCGAGGGGGACCAAATACCCCAGCACTCCCCGCGGCTAACGCAGCCCAACCACCGATTTTGCGCCAGGCCGGTGCTCTAAAGGAGGGCAGAGTTCCCGGGCAAAGGGCGGGCCGTATGTCGCCGTCCGAGGCTGGCCAAGGCTAGACTGGGCCACCCCCCTTTTTGACCTTGCTTTGGTTATCTGAGACACTCATTTAAGGTCTGAGAACATCTTGTGTATTAGATTGTAAGGCACCTGGTTCTTTTTGCCACTTTAATTTAGTTGCAGTAACACAGGTAAAAAATGAATACCCGGCTAAAAACAGGTAGAACCTCTTTGGTGGGAGGGTCTGTCCAAGGGACTTTAGATAAGGTTCATAACAAGGGCTGCTTTAGTTTTAGAACGCGAAATCGCATTCACTGAGCGGCGCTTGTCTTCTGAGCTGCAGAACAAATGCTCTTACCTAGGTCCCATTCAGTTGGCTACTACTCCATCTCATCAGGCCACTGGTACAGAACTAACAAGTGACATTGGTATTCCCCTATTGTTAGAAGATCTACCAGAGTCACCGGTTGGGAGTAGGGTATCCAATCCCATAGATATTAGCACAGGATCAAAAATAGAAACTTCCTTTGAGGAGCAAAGAGTAGCGACACCCAGCATACCCACGACCAAGAAGACGACTATAAAAACACCAGGCCCAGTTCCCCCAACTAAGCGTGGTGAGAAAAACCAAAAGGGAAGTCGAGCAAAAACCCCCAAAGTAGTCACAAGCCCCATAAACACTAAAGGCCCTGTAGAATCGAAATCTGGCCAAGGAAAAAATGTAACCATAACACACCACCAAGATCTAATAAGTGATATAGAACATTTGGTTAAATCCCTACTGTTACCGCTTGTGGAGAGGGTAAAGAGAATGACAGAGCAACTGGGGTCTATTCAAGACATGGGTATTGCCAATACAAACTTACTTAAGGACCTGTCAGCTAATCGGCCTGACTTGTTTCCTACTGTCCCGAAGGCAGTTTTAAACTTAACCAATCCTGTAAATAGTGCAGAGATGTTACCTTCTGCACGCAATAACATACCGGCATACAGGTTATGACTATTGATCCTGAGCCTATACGGTCCAGGGGAGTAAGAAACAGAGGGCAAGGAAATATTCAGTGTCATGGAGAGGGAAACATCGTAAGGAAACCTTATTTGGATAAAAACTCAAAAGGGCTTGTCCAGCATATAGATCTTCCACCGGAGGAAGCACCCTATGTTATCGTACTCACAGGGGTACCAGAGTTATTAGAGGGGAAATTCGAAGGCCATCAGAATCTTAAAAACATGGTAGTGCACTGGTTAAGAGTGAATAGACCACTACCTCCCAATATAGATGGCAAAACTTTACATGTCAGAAGATTGGGATGGGTGGGTCGAAGATCAAAGGATTTACAGGGGGATATTATTATTATTAACTTCAAGGATTATAGGGCAACAAGCCATATCAGAGATTGGTACTCAGAGGGCTATGAGGGTGGCATATCCACGCGAGACCTAAGCTATTTTTCCCAAGAGCCCTAGTAGGAAGCCCACCGAGACCAGGATATTCGAAAAACCGGGCCACGGCGGGCCCCTTGTATAATATTACCACCTCCAACCACTTTGCCCCTCTATCCGGATTGGATGGCGTAGACTGACTTCCCAGCGAGTCTGAAGAGAACGTGAGGGAAAAGGAAGCATCCGTAAACACTGCTGATGACACAATAAATAGGGCAGAAGGCCAAACTGACATAATCTCTAGTGTGGGACAGCCTGATATCAATGTTAAGACTACTTATAAAGGCCAATGGATTCTGTCGTGGAATGTAGCAGGCTTAAAAGACAAAGCGGACTGTCCAGAGTGGCTCGAGATAATAAATAAACACAATATTTTGTGCCTCCAAGAAACCTGGATGGCCCACGAGATTCACTTAATGGGATACCAAACTTTTAACACACCTGCCATAGTTGGTAATCATGGTAGAAACAAAGGGGGCTTATGCACCTCTATTTCTAACGCATCAGGGATTACATCCACTAAATTCATCTCGGCAGAGTGTTATCAGATCTTACTAGTAAGGTGGCCGGGCATAAAGAATATGGTCATTATAAATTTCTACAACAACGCCCATGCCCCCACATGGGAAGGGATAATCATTAGTCTTCGAAGATCACTAAGGGAACTAGAAAAGATAGGTGATGGGGATTTGGCACTCTTATGGGTGGGTGATTTTAACTGCTCCTTATGTACCAGTCATGTCACTGGCACTTGTCTCCTGGCGGAGAATGGGGAAGACATACCAACTCATTTTGTCCATTCCAGGCTGGGGGACATGGTAAATTCTTTGATATATGAGTTTGATCTGGGTTATATCAATAAAAACTGCTCACCAGCGGTAGAATTTAAACCCACTTTTAATGGGAGAGGGGCTAACACTATAAATGATTTCACCCTTCTATCCTCTAGATATCGGTCACTAGTGCTGTCTTGGGAAACATTAGATGCCGCCCTTAGTGATCATTATCCCATTTCATTCTGCCTGATTAAAAAGGGACTTGAACCACCTATCGAGGAGCTCTATAACACCTCAATTAATCTGGCAAGCGCTAATGGCTACTATACCAAATGGGCAAAAGTAGACCCAAAAATCTTTATGCATAAATTGGTGACCAAAGTTTCCGACCACCTGCAAATTTTTCTCTCAATACCGGTAAGCAATCAGCAAGTTTTGGATTCCTTTGGGGGAAATCACGAGTGAAGTGAAGGGCTGGTTTGATAAGGAATGCTCAAAGGCGCACCAAAATTTGATAGCGGCCCTACATGAAACCCCCAGATCCTTAGAACTGGTAAGGCACACCCATAAAATGTATCGGGATGCCTTAGCCAGAAGGAAAAAAGAGCTAAAAAATGAAATCTGGCAGGATCTCCACGAGGCTTGTTTAAAAAAAGATAATTTAGCCTTCTGGAGAGCTGTAAACGCTCCTTTTTTGTCAGATAGAGAAACGGACATCATTGATATAGCAGTCTCAGGAGATACTTGGGTTGAACATTTTTCTAATCTATATAAGAACCCTAACATGCCTGAGAATAATAACGCCACAGATAATCAGGAGCATCCGGAATCATTTCCACTGGGGGTTGTCTTTGACCATGCGGAGGTTATTAAGGCTATTATGGACGGTGCTTCGGGGAAAGCACCAGGGCCGGATGGTGTCCCAATCGACCTATATAAAACTGAGTTATCATTATGGTCGCCCCCTTTAACAAATGCCCTAAATTGTGCCAACACTTCTGGCTTCATTCCAACTTGGCCAGAAGCAGTTGTTATTCCAATTTTCAAAAAAGGGGACAGGAATAACCCCGCTTGTTATTGACCAATATCTTTTCTGGATGCCTTAATGAAGGTCGTGGGTAGAATAATTCTCAATAGGCTCCAGGTCTGGGTAGAGGATAAAGACATTATCTCAAATTTGCAATACGGATTCCGCAGTGGTAAGGGGACGATTGAACAAGGCCTAAATCTAGCACTGCTGACTGCAAAGTAAACCCAAGCCAAGAAAGAAAGCCTTTTTATCACATTCGTGGATCTGACTTCCGCGTTTGATTGTGTAGACCACTCTTTGCTATGGAAGACGCTGAGTGATATGGGCATAGACCAACAGATCCTTTTATTTATTAGAGAATTGTATAGGGAAGTGGAAACCTCGTTAAACAGGGATGTTGTTATAGATTGCTTAGCGTTAGACGGAGCTGCAAAGATCAAGTGGTTAAACTACATCAAAACCATGGCATCGGACATAGGGCACATAGAATATTTTGATAACCCAGCTTGCCTAGAATCAATTCCAAGACGCACGATTAAAAAATTGATCTTGGAATTTTTACACAATAAAAGGTGGCTTGTTGAAAAGGATAAATGTACAACCTTGGAGAACCAGTCACTTATTACTCATGTTGGTATATAACCCTATTTATTGATGGAACCCAGTCCCTTCATGAGAATGTTGTTGACTAGGTTCCGCGTGGATACTTTTTTTCCTTTGGTAACATTTCCCAATTGTAATGATTGGTCCAAACTTTTAGAGAAGTGCCCTGTGATGATTCATCCGATCAATCTAATATTCATTGCATCCTGTTCTGTAAACTTTATGTGATCCCCAGGAAAAGGTTCTTGAAGCCGATCCTTACAAAATTGGGTATCAGGGGATGCAGAGCAGCCTTTTGCAAACTGAAGCAATTGTAAACAGAATACGTGGTAAAAGCGGTCTCCTCATACCTGAGAATAGTAGTTGGTTTGAGGAATACTATGTGATTTGGGCTAATCTTGGCTGTAGTATCTGTTCCTTTTTCTGGAAAAAATTATGAATTTTACGGATCTTAATTGTTTATTTCTTTTAATCGGAGCTTAGAAAAGGCTCAGTAATAGGGATGTGCTTTTTTGTGTTATTACATCTGCCGTTTTCTAGCTCTGGACTTACAGAAGAAAATTCGACTTTTGTTGCATATGACTATTTTTAGATTGTGTAAATATCTGATGAATTTATTTTTAACCTTTTTAATGAATTTGACTGTATTATAATATATGTGCTTTTATGATTTTGCAAACAAAAAATCGAATAAAGCTAATTTTGAACTTTGAACTTTGAACTACCAGCTGGAACAATGGATGGAGGCTAGGCCCTACTGCTCGTGCGGAGGGTCCCAGGTCCACCTTACTCTCTCCTGAGGCCAACACTTATGTCTCCAAAGTAGGAGCAGCAGTGGAGATCTGTAAAGACCAACCCACCGAGGATCCTAGCTAGCTTTACCAACCCGTAATATATATTTTAAAGTAATAGAAACAAATCTTCTCCCAGACAGCTGAAACAGAACTCTGCAACTATGTGAAGTTTTCAACAGTTTTGGTACAACCAAATAAACAATGCTTGAAAAAAACCCATGCAACTTCAAACACACCGTTACTAACTTGTCTCATTGTGCTGGTGATTTTCAAATGGTGCATCAATTCATTGGTGCAATCATGAAGTCACAAGTTTCACAACGTTTGTTATACCATAAGTACTTTATTACAGAGACTGGAACAACTTCTGCTCTTACATGGCAATCTAAAAGAACTAAAAAGGTTCACATTGTGTTGTATCCACACTATTTATGTATTCACCTCAACTTCAGAACTTCACACAATAACCCATTACTACAGTCAAGGGCAGCAGGGCTACTTGCACAGCACACCAAAGCACAATTCTGGGGGTGCAATGGTAAGTTTGGCTATACTAATAATAATATACAAATACCTAGACCGTAATAAAAAAATGTAGTATAAAGTGATCTCATTTGCATGTTTTGCCACCATTTTTTAAAATAAAAATGTGGGACAGTCCCTAGAGACCCATCTTCCATGTTCAGTTTTTAGGTCGAGCCTAGGTAGCGCACATGCGTTGTCTGCAAGTCCTGCTGTATTCAATATTATGACTTTATTCCCGCCTGCTGCTTACCATAGGTTCACTCCAGCGTCGCTCATCTTTGTTGCCTCCTAACTGGTTCACACTGCCAATATCAATACAGGCAAATTATAGTTTCCATACGCTTGCCTTCTTTATCTCTTGTTTAGAAGAACTCTGTTTTTTCATTAATTGATGCTTTCAGTCAATCGCTGTTTGTTTTAAATGTTACTTTCCACCCATTTTGCCTCCCCTTCTGCTTTGCGTAATGAGCCCTCTCCCAACCCTCCAAGCACAAACGTGGTTTTTTCCTTACACAGACAGCCAGTTAGCTGGGCACAGCATGTCATGGAGGAGTGCCCATAGATGGCGCTCCATAGACAAAGTAACTGTGGGTCAAACAAGCACACTCTATCGACTAAACATGTAACAGACTAAGGGAGAATGATGACACTAGATCAACTGGATACTTTCCATGTGTGAAAAATACCCATCAGTTTACGACCGATACCGCCCTTATCATCATCTGGGATCCTTCCCACCAGGATGGGTAGTAGCTCGTGCCCATTTAAACAATGATTTCGGTTGTAATAATGGATGTCCCAGTGAATTTAAAATATATGGGCTAGTGGAAGTAACTATACAGCAGTGCGTGAAAAATGTGAAAATAAGAGAAATAGTGAACAAAGCTAAAATTGGAGCGGAAAGAGGAAAATATGTTTAATTGGGACCTCTCTGCTTCCAAGATAATAAAACCAGTGCGATGATCTAGTAGTTTAAACAAATATCTAATGTAAGGTCAACATGTTTCTGCATTTAAAAGGTACCAAGTCGGTGTCCACTGCATTCTTCAGGACCAAATAAATCGCTACTGCTCAAAAAAGGTGAAAAGGGAATTAAAATAAATATCACCTGGGTATTTCATATGTTTCCATTCTCCTTCCTAATGTTGTTTCATCCGAATGTATAGGATGAGCGAAGTCAGATACATAAAAAGACAAACAGAATACAAACACATAATCATTACCGTTTGAATGGCAACTGTTTGCCAACTCTTTACAACATGGGGGTGACAATTACCCAATTACTTTTTCACTCAGGTGCTAATTAATTGTACACCAATGTGTAACACAAGTAATGGACTCTCGCTTACCTATTTGGCAGGAGAGAACAACTCCACCTCACCTGGCTATCGCGCAGGTAAATGGAGCACCGCTCTGATAGAGACATATATAAAAAGAGAGAGAGTTAGGCAATTGCACTAGTAGTCACAGACTACACATCTACACTCACTGTCAGTGCACCTACACTGACTGGTCCTCAAGTATATTTTACATATGGTTACTCAGAGATAACCATGGGTTGGTGATATTATATTGGTCATCTAGTCACGAGAACCAGCCAACTGGACTAGACTAATGTCTGTAGGCGCTCTAATGGTATAGAGCTGACCCCGTTATCGTGCTCCACAAAAGAGCTAATGAGAATACCTCTCGTGTCAGTACTCGTTCATGCCCCTGTATTGACTCAATCCCGGGGAGCACAGTTCTTATTACAGCATGGTGGCAGTTTTTTACAGTCCATGAGGAACTTATTAAAGGTCGATACCAGATGGCTATAGCCCATGACGGTATTGTGAGATTATGAGTTACCGCCGCAATTGCACTGACATTGAGTGTAGATGTGTAGTCTGTGACTACTTGTGCAATTGCCTAACTCTCGCTCTTTTTATATATGTCTCTATCAGAGCGGTGCTCCATTTACCTGCGCCATAGCCAGGTAAGGTGGAGTTGTTCTCTCCTGCCAAATAGGTGTGACACATTGGTGTACAATTAATTAGCACCTGGGTGAAACAGTAATTGGGTTACAGTCACCCCCATGTTGTAAAGAGTTGGCAAATAGTTGCCATTCAAACGCTAATGATTATGTGTTTGTATTCTGTTTGTCTTTTTATGTATCTGACTTCGCTCATCCTATACATTCGGATGAAACAGCAATAGGAAGGAGAATGGAATCATATGAAATACCCAGGTGATATTTATTTTAATTCCCTTTTCACCTTTTTTGAGCAGTAGCGATTTATTTGGTCCTGAAGAATGCAGTGGACACCGTCTTGGGTCCTTTTAAATGCTGAAACATGTTGACCTTACATTGGATATAGTAGATATTTGTTTAAACTACTAGATCATCGCACTGGTTTTATTTTCTTGGAAGCAGAGAGGTACCAATGAAACATATTTTCCTCTTTCCTCTCCAATTTAGCTTTCTTCACTATTTCTCTTATTTTCACATTTTTCACGCACTGCTGTATAGTTACTTCCACTAGCCCATATATTTTAAATTCACTGGGACACCCATTATTACAACCGAAATCATTGTTTGAATGGGCACAAGCTACTACCCTTCCTGGTGGGAAGGATCCCAGATGATGATAAGGGCGGTATCGGTCGTAAACTGATGGGTATTTTTCACACATGGAAAGTATCCAGTCGATCTAGTGTCATCATTTTCCCTTAGTCAGTTACTTGTTTAGTCGTTAGAGTGTGCTTGTTTGACCCACAGTTACTTTGTGTTCGCTATAAGTACTGTACTTGGGGGTTGTAGCTGTGTTAGGTTGGTAAACATCCCCTTGGACCCTCTTCTTCACTGTTTTGTTTATATAGGCGCTCCATATACACCTTACTCTGCCCTTCTGAAACTTCCATTTCCATACTCAGGGATATCACGCTACCCTGCACACACATTTCTGTTTTCCAAAAGAGATGTTGCTCTTCCCTACAGGCACCTTCGCCCTCACGCATTAGAGAGGTCACATTCCCCAGTTCAGTTTACTAATTGCCCAGCTGTAAGTCACACTTACCAGCATCTCTGCCCATGATGCACTAACGAGAAAGTTGGCGTCTGTAAACAGATGGGGGCAGATTTATAATAAGGGGGGCATCCCTGCATATCAGCAGGGATTCGCCACTTATTGTGCACCATGCCTCCGCCACCATTGATGCGCCGCATTTACAATGCGGTGCACCAATAGGCAAAAACGGCACAGATGCGTGATGCATCTGTGTCATAAAAGTGGTGCATTGCTGGAGAAGTGTCGCAAGTGCAAAGCAGCTCTAGCAAGGCTCTGGGAGGCCCAATCTTGTTAATGCTGCGTCAATCCTTATGCCTACTTCAAGCAGGCGCAGGGTTTTGACGCAGCATGGGCCCCAAAGTGACTGAGTGAAATCTTGTAAGGAACATGTGGCCTTTTTAGCTTCCCGTCTGATAAAGAAAACCCTTTAGGTACAAAGGTGGACATATGCAATAGGAAGCAAAGTTCTCTTTCATGAAAAAATGGAAAATATTTGTACGCTGTATATGTTGAGGTAAAAAAAAGTCACAAATCCCTTTACCACGAAGACCAAACGTGTGCTTCTGTTTTTGTGAATGAGCTAAACCGATTTCAGATTTGTCCCTTATGTATGGCAGACCATTAGTCAGTTTCCTGCCCTAGGCCATGCCTTGGGCACGCTCCTGGTTACTCCCACTTTATCTTAATTTAGGTGAATGTTAAGAAATGAGATGTTCACAGTTGCACGTCATTTGAATGTGTTTCTTTTTGTGTATATATGTCTACGCTTGTTTCCTGCTATGTCTGTGTGATCATTTGAGTACATGGGTGCACGCCTTTAAGTTTGTGAGTATGCCAGTCAGTCAGTCAAAATCACCTTATTCGGTTAATTTTAAAACTATAAAAGTATACTACAAAAAAAGTAGGAGAACCATTAAACACATATACATATTTCATTAGGAACATAATCTTAAGCACCAAAAACATGAAATCATTTGCCGTCATTAGAAAGGGTCGTGTGTCTACATATTTCTTTTAAAACATGATCCTATATCCCAAAAACCTCAAAATAAAATCCTTAGCCATCATTACTGTATAAGAACCTATTTGAAACCACTTCAGAAACACCTTTTTTCCGTTCCCTAGCCGTAGCAACGAAAAAGCTGGCAATATTGCCATTCCCATGGGTTATTTAGCTTCTGTAAATATATTAATACAGGCCTAGTCTACACAAAGCCTTTATTTTCCAATATTGGTTTTAAAAAACATTTGCGAATATGATAATAAAAGTTCCAAAACATTATAAAGTGCAAAGTGTTCAGGGTGGGGAAATCATCGCAAGGGCCCAAATCTTCCATCTCACACCGTCCCTGTTGTTCTGCCAAAACAAAGTGCAAACGGTTAAATGTAAATCTTGCTAAAATGAAGTGGTGGTAGGGCTTTATCATTTCATGTAGGTACGGTTCTAATGCTGGAATGTTTTCAGTAAAGTATGTGCTCGTACTGTGGGTTTCAGGAGCTCTCTAGCCTCTCACTCTACTTGCATCCTACATATAAAATGTTTTTTCACCCACAACAAGTCCTCTCTCCCTAGCGTGTCGGGGGAGTCAAATAACGCAGGCTGTCCTAATTTCACTGTCAAGCTCTTAATATATTCTAGCCAGGGATGCTACTTGCGAGTATGCATCAGTGTATGCGTATCTATGTACATATGTCTCCATGTTTATTTATAACTCTACAGTTGCACGTGTATAAATGCGTGTGTGAACAATAGTATGTTTACTTGTTTACTTGTGTACATTTCTTGAGGGTTTGAGCCTCATGGTTGCGTCCACATCCTGTGATTCTGTGCAAATCACTTAATCTCCCCGTGCCTGAATGTGTAATGTAAATACGGTGCTCATGTAAAGCGCTCCAATACCTTCGGGTCGAGTTCGCGCTACATAAAATATGCACAAAAAAAAAGCAGGGGCACTTGATTAATATATCATTAAAGCCATGCAATCAGTTGGACTTACGAATTAGTGTGTGCAATTTGATGTACTTCTGTTTTTGAAAGTTGAATCAATGCATGGAATGATCCATGCTTTTCCTCTCACAATCTATCATTTTCTCTTGATGTTCTGTTTTCTATTTGTGAATGTTTACATTTTTGCAGGGTAAGTGCATAGTTTGCCAATGAACTGCCAAGGCTGCCTCATATGGCCACCCTAACCACAGCTTCTCCCTTGGGGCTGACCACACTTTTTGAAAATCTTTCCCTTAATCGGCATTTGTGTCTAAACACTCAACAAAACATTCCTTGACCTCATTGTTCAACACCTTGGTGAGCCAAGCTCCCAACTTCGCATGATACTGCTCAAGAAGCTGATGTCCAGACAATCTCTGGAGCATGGTGGGATTGAAGAGCCAACAGCTTTGGCTTTCAGGCTGGTTCTGTATATGGATTGGGTTTCAATTTTGAAATAAGATATTTTTGCTTTGATCTGGTATTAGAACCCACAGCTGAGTCATAAACCATATGGAGAATTCTTTAGGTATAACCATTCTTATCTCTAGAGCTGCAGAATCAATGATTCCCAGAAGTAAAAAGAGTTTATTCTTGTACAGCATGACTGAAAGCTTTCCTCCAAATGCAGGTGTCTTTTTCACCATCCAAGAGCAAAATTATGTTGCAGTTTTAGCACTTATTGACATGCTATCATAGAATATGGCCGACAAAGTGAACCCAGAGTGAATATTCTGCAATCCTTGGATTATTGGAGTTCACCCCAATGGTAGGCATATGCCACCTCCTTAAATAAATGCCTTAGAAGATAGTCCTCTAGGCGCAGTGTGCAGGCAGTCCTGAGAAAGTATGATAAATGGCAGTCATACCGCAATATCATTTTGCTGAATTCTAATATTCTGGCTTTTGGTTATTTTGCTTGTGAATCTCCACAGGCACCAGCCTTTATGTGGCAGCCTTCTTGCAATAATTCCCTCCTCTGGTAGGTGAGAACATCTGCCTTTTTCTTTCTCTGATAACTCTTGCAATATCTTTTCTCCTGTGGTAGGTTGTACCTTTTGCCTTTCCTCCATCACGACAAGGAGTCCCATAAAGACTCCAGTTATGTGGCCTGACATCAGTTTTTTTTAACACCCAAAGACACAGATCTGGAGCTTAGCTCCTATCTATTTGTTACTTGGTCACCAAAAATGTAAAGATATCCACACACTTCTATGCCAAACAATTTATCTCCACACATTTCCAATCCACACCACATAAGTCTACACCAAACTACATAATTCAACGCAACAGCACAATTAAACAGCACACCACATACATTCAATCTACAGGACAGAATTCCACATCATGCCACAAACTTCAATAGCACAAAACATAATTAAACTCTACTACATACACTCCACAACACAAATACCATTCCACATAATTACACCCCATAATACACTATCCCACTCCACATCATTTCAGCACACTCAATACCACATCATCACTAGACACATAATTCCTCTACAGATCATGGCATATAATTCCACAACATAAAGCCATTCCACACCACAAAATTCCACAACAAACAATTACAATCCAAACCACATAATTCCACTACACACCACATACATACACTGCATAACACATAGGTAAAAAACATTGTCGTTTACAAGGCCAATAGCGCTAACTCAAGCTAATGCGAGACCTATTGCATTTTCAATGGTTGTTTTGTCTTGTTAGCAGCCTCAAATTATAAGGCCTGAAACCAACCCTTTAAAGAAACTGAGAAAAGAGGGCACTTTGGCACATCACTTGTATATAATAAATCATGGTGTTCATGTATTTATCTGTGTTCTGTTTTGTCACTTGGACGGCAACTTCCCCTTTGTTTTATATATATATAGCAAATAGCGGAAAGCTGCATTTAGCGTGACTGATATATGGAAATATTGGGTACATATCTTCCAACTCCCTGTCTCATTTGAGTGGGTTGGCTTACGTATTTGAATACAAAGAAACAATGAAATGTTTTATTTTCTTCTTTGGTTGGTGGTACTTGCTTGGTAAAAATAAAACCCAAAACACTGTAATTTTGCTCTTAAGAAACTTACAAGTAGGTATGCTTGGAAACAGCTGCAAAATAGCATTATCTTCTTACAGATCTGCTCTTAATTACTAGCAGAGGCTTCGGCTTTAACACTAGTTAAATCATTTTAAACGACCCCTCTGAAAAATTAATTTTTCATTAAACACTAGACACAAAAAATCATGATATCATCTCTGCAGCTGCAATTTAGTAATAATTCCATCTATTATTACCAATGTCAGTTAGAGAAAAGAAATATGGCATCCCACTGTGCTGATTCCAGCATAGGCCATATATAGAAATTTTTAACTATCACTTATAATCGCCTTGATGAGCGTAAACCTCCTCTCAATTAACACCCTAAATGACACTGAGACATCTTAATGGAGGATGTAAGTAAGGGAAAAGGCTTTAATCAAAGAATGCAAAGTGAAATGCCAAATGTAACGGGAGTCCCTGGCACCAATCAGAGCCCAATCAAACACAGACCTTTTATCTTACTTCGAACTTCTTGTCATGCTAATATGCAAGGAGCAGCTATGAAGCAAGAGGACTGTAAAGAACTGCTAATGAGTGAAAAGTTTTCAGAGGAAATTTTTGAAGTCATATTAGGGAACGTGTCCTGATGTGTAGAGATGCTGGTGATCGAATTGTGTTGTTTTTATGAGGCCACACATAACACGTGGCAGCAATTGTAGTAGGTACAAATTGTGGCACTGCTGACTTGGTCATGTAATGGGTGACCACACTATAATTACACATCATTTCCTCCTTCCGGGGTGCACCACACCAAAATCTGTGCAGTTGGCATGGACAATAGTTTACTTGGTGAAAATTGCGTATAAAAACACTGGCATTTGGCACCCAACTTGGGGGCATATTATTAAGAACTGCATTAAAATGATCTCCGCTTTAGCGACAGGAAACTGCTGCTAAAGCGGCGATAATGGGCTTGATAATATGCCCTTGAGAATTCCAATAGAAGCCCATGTTCACCCTAGAACATGGGCTTCTATGGGAATTCACAAGGGCATATTATCAAGCTCATTATCGCCGCTTTAGCAGCAGTTTCCTGCCGTTAAAGCGGCGATAATTTTCCCGCCATCTCTTGATGATATGCCCCTTAGAATCTCGTTTTGTGCACAAGCTCTTGTCTGCAACCAAAACAAGACTTGAGGGTCCATCTTAATATGGGCCGTACTCTACTATGCCCACTTATTAATTCATCCATCTGTTCTTTAAAAGACAAGGATTGCAGCCGGGGCATCATCAAAGGTGGATGTCTAAAGTAGGTTAAGGGTGTCAAATGCATGCCAAATTGTCAAGAGTTTCATCTAACATGCATTAACGTACATTAACCGTACATTAAAATAAATCACACAATCAAGGCATAGCCTGAACATTTTGCAAGGATTTGCTTTGTTTGGATTTGTCTTTGAAACCTCTGCTTAAGAGGTTCAGCTTGATAGAGGAATGCATCTTTTTATTTGAGTTTGGTACTGTGCCTATAGGGACACTTTGGGGCATATTTATGAGTTCTGGCGCATCTCTGCAAATCAGCAGGGATGCGCCAGAACTGATGCATCACGCAATTCCCTCCTTGCGGCACCACAGATGCGCCGCATTTACAATGCATTTTACAATGCGGCGCACCATGGTGCAAGGAAGGGCAGATGCATGACGCATCTTGTGCTGTACGGGCGGCCCATTGCTGGAGTAGCGTCGCAAGTGCGACGCAACTCCTGCAATGTACAGAGGCCACCCATACATAACGTGGTGCGTCACTCCTTTCGCCTGCTTCAAGCAGGCGTAAGGGTTTGACGCAGCAGCGTCGTAAAACTGACTCAGTGAAATCTTGTAGATTTCACTGCGTCAGTTTTACGGGGCTTTCATACGAGGGAACGCCCACCCTGCGACAGAACGCCCACATGAAACCTGACGCAGGTTTCATGTGGCGCAGGACATTACAACGTGATGCATCTGCCTAGATGCGTCACGTTGTAAATAGGTTGCCGGGATGCGCCACGTTTCCGCGCCATTGCGTCACGCAACAGCGGCGTAAACGTGGCGCAAGTCTGACATAAATCTGCCCCAGTGTGTCTTACAACATTATTGAAATCAGATCAAGTTTTAGGTAGCCCTTACCGTCGAAAGGTTATGGAGCAAAAGCTAGGGAATTGTCCTTTTGGGGCAGAAGAGAGAAGTCTAAGAAGAAGTCACTATTACGCCATTTTAACAGAATCTGATTCATTCAAAGTAACACGTCCAAATATAAAGGTCAACTATCCAAAAGTGCCAATGCAGACAAGTAAATGGCGACTAAACGTTAACTTGCTGGAATCAATTTGGAATTAAGTGTTAATTTCTTTATTTGTCAATTTTCGATGGCATTGCTCTATGAAGTGGTAACCAAGGGGCATATTTACAATAACTGGCGCATCCCTGCAAATCAGCAGGAATGCGCCAGTTATTGTGTGCCACAGCTCCGCCATCATGAATGCGCCTCATTTACAATGCGGCGCACCATGGGGCAAAAACGGCACAGATGCGTGACGCATCTGTGCTGTAAAAGTGACGCATTGCTGGAGTTGCGTCGCAAGCGCGACGCAGCTTCAGCAATGCTCTGGGGGCCCTATCTAGTTAATGCTACGTCAATCCTTACGCCTGACGCAGCATGGGTCTAAAAGAGACTGAGTAAAATCTTGTAGATTTCATTCAGCCACTTTTAGGAGGCGTTCCTGCGCTGGAACGCCCCCCTGCACAGGAACGCCTACATGTGGCGCAGGGCATTACAACGTGACGCATCTTCCAGATGCGTCACTTTGTAAGTATCCCCGCACCAAGGAGCAGGATTTGCGCAGCCACTGCGTCACAAAAGTGACGCAACGGCAGCGTAAATGAGGCGCAAGGGGCTTGTAAATCTGCCCCAAGTGTTTTGCAAAAAAATAGGGTACAACCCAACACTACAGGACACAGGTATTTTAATTCCTAATGGGAATTTACTCAGTGTAACAAACGGATCATTTTGAGTGGAGGAAGTCACATAGAATTAGAGATTATGATATTATTCTGAAAATGACAGGGGAAGGGTTTTAGGTGGGACATGAAAACATGGCAACATATACTGAATTTTTTCAGAAAAGATTCATAAGAAGACTCTAGTGTGAAATGATGTTTTCAAATCAGTCATTACATTAAAATTGCCTTTGATAGTTATGTTGGAGCAATGATGACGAAAAGAATCATAAAGCTAGAGGTCATGTCATCTCTCAATGACATGGTCACCCATCTAATTTGTCTCAGAAAAATTTCAGTCTTGGTCTCTGATATATTTTTGGGCTGCTCAACCCGCAAAAAAACACAAGCTCCTTCATAACACACCACATAAAAAACACAATGAACACATTGGTAATTATGAAGTGTAAAGCAATTAGTTCCCCATACCTTGGTGACATTTCTGAAGTTTACTGTCTTTGATTCACCTCTCACTTTTAATTAAGGGCAAAACCCATTAATTTTGCCTTGCAATCACACAAGAAGCAAAAGTACATCCTCTCAGCAGCGCACCTGGAAACATTTTAAGTTCCTGCTCAGCAGAACTTGTACAGTGCCTTGATAGTAAGAATCCCACAATCCGCACGTGCCACTCTCAAGATGGGTTGCCTCTTCAAGGCCACCCACAAGAAAATGTAATCATATCTCAATAAATACATTCTGAGTAATCTATGTTGGCTTTCAAAGAATTAAATAATCACATTCAAAGTCTGCTCTCTAGTGCACAAAACTATCAATCAAAATAAACAACGTTATTGGGCTAACCAGCCTACTATCTTGGAGGGTATATGACACACTAGAAGCACAAGCACCAGATACCAGATAGAACAAATTCACAACCTTCTAGGGCAAAAAAAAACGTTCACCGATGCAGCAAATACCTATTGGAACGCCCTATTCATAGAACTGAGAACCCAAGCCACGCTAGTTTCCTTCAGAAAATAATTAGAATACTTGCTTTTTCATCTCATCTTGGTTTTATAATAAACTACTTCCTAGCTGTATTTGACGTTTATTTCCTGAATTATGCAGTACCCTTGTTCCTATTAGCTGCTTCCTCTGTTATTTGTATGCCAATTATTTGTCTCTTTATTAAGTGTCCTAATACCAGTCGGATGCTTGAGCTCTATATAAGAAAAGCAAATAAAAAAGTAAACTGTTACAAGAAACTAACTGTTTAGATGGTTATTTGACCTGGAATTCTAAATTCAGTGTTTCACCTTATGATGAGACCTTTGCTGCCTGAATGAAAATAATGTCACATGCAAAGTAATGCATGTGTAACCCCTGCAACCTGATGAGAGAGTAAGCTGGGCCACTTTAAGAAGATAAAAAGTTCAATATTCCTTGCAGCACCGGCATGAGAAGTTTTTAACTGCCACGTAGACCTGGTAAGTACACACACTTACCAAGAATTAACCTTCCCCATTCTTACAGGTAAGGCACCTCTAAGGTAGGCCCAAGGTACCACCATGGGCAGGGTGCAGTGTACGTGAAAGGTAGGGCATGCATTTATGTGTTTTGCATGTCCTGATAGCGAAATATTGTGCATTTCGTTTTTCACCAAAAGGCTGCCTTGCAACATCTTACAAGTGTAACTTTCCATTGGGACACGATGGAGAAATGGAGTTTAGGGTCTCTGAACCCACATTTTAATATCATACCTTTTAGTGAAGGTAGTTTTTAAATTGTGTGTTTGAAAATGCCACTTTTAGAAAGTTGCGCCCTGCATCGCCAAATTCGATGCAGCGCACGCAATTAAATTCATTTTATTGATTTAAATGTCTACACACCTGCATTCATCCGTATTCCGGTGCTTACTACCCCCCACCATGCCCCTCCCCCGCCGCTACTGTTCACGAGCCCTATCTTGAAATGTACTAGCCCTCGCTCAAATTGCTCTGTCCTTCTGTACCTCTTTTACTACCTATTTATAATTTGTTGGTGAAAGGCTGGACACATTTTCCATCCTTTTTTTTATAATTTAGTACGATCATGTTTTTCTACCAGAATTCCTGGTATTTCATTTGGTGATGCAGTGTGCGCAGCAAAATTTGTTTTATTTATTCATATGTTTACTTACCTGTTAAACTCCGTAATCCATACATTACTACCCCCACCCTGCCCCTCCCCCTCCTTACGTCACCGCCCTGCAGGAACTCCTACTGCCAACCGCAGCTGGATTTTATGCTGTTTTATTTCCATGTTAGGTGTGCTAAATAATTGTTTGGCTTCATGCACTGCAATCCTGTGCACTGTTAAGCTACGAAACACTCGGCTCATAAATCGAAGGCCTTTTGAAAAGTGTTTAACCTTTTAGCATTCTATAATTTTGTCATTAATACTATGCTGATAATTTTTGCTTGCTTTCCGACCATGCCCACTGCTAAATTTTAAATACCTTATTGATCATGGCTGAAAAGGTATTCTTCCATGGTTCTTCTTCTGATCTTCCCCCGAAGGAATTCTTTCACTGAGTGCCCACCTTCCATGGATTTTGTGGGGTTGAGCTGAGGTACTTTCCTCTTAGCCTGGGACCTTTTTTTATAAAAACTGTTGCCATGCTCATACTCTTTTGTGATGTTCCTCTCAGCGTGGACCTCCTTTGAATATACAATAAGTTAGGGTCTTCCATTTAGGTTGAGGACCACAAGTGTCACCCCCCTTCTAAATTTGTTTACACCATTCCTCAATGACGTACACATACATTGTATTCACAGCTCGGGTGACAATCGTTACAAAATCATTTTTGCCACTTTTCTGCAACCAGCCAGTTAAAGTAATTTTTTCTAAAGAAGTACTGAAGTGATTAGCAATTTTTTTCTGCTGTTTCTCTCGTGGTCAGCAGTTAAAGATTCTTCAAGTAAGATCATATTATATACTCTTGTTTCAAGAAGACTCAAAAAGTTATTTGTTCATGCAACATGAACATTTAGGGGAATGTTGAGGAGCCCCTTTGTATTGCTCTTGCACCACGCAACGTATCACAAGAGCAATGCAAATTAAAAATTAAATTCATGATGCCACCCAAGGCCACCTTGCATGGGCCGGAGTGGCTTCATAAATCTTGAATAATGCATCGCAGCACAAATCGCTGTGTTGCATTAGTCTGTGCCAGGGTGGCATTTCTATTGGCATTGCCTGGGGAAGTGCAAAATCCATGGATTTTAAGGCATTCCCTGATTTACCAGAAGTGGTAGACCTGGGAATGTGCCAAATACCTATGCCTCCCAGGCAGAGGCGCAACTAGAGCCACATTTCGGGAGGGCCTAAGATAAAATTTCGGGGGGGGGGCTGAACCTTTAATCAGTAGGCAGAGTGGAGCTGCAGGGCCTCCAACAAGGAGTGAAACAACAGCAAGGCCTAATTAACATTCAAAAGGTCTTTTAAAGACCTTTGAAACGTTCTGGTGTGGCTGTGGGTGTGCCCGGGATCTGTCTCATCTCGGGCTGCCACACACGACGGAGGGGGGCTGAAGCCCGGCGAGTCCAATGGGTGTTGCACACCTGCTCCCAGGTGAGGTGTAACTAGGAGAAACATTTATATTTCTACAAATGTTTTCCTCTATGTGTGCTGCACGCTGCAAAACACACAGAAAGAGGGATTGTTTTTGATCAGTAAGGCACACCTTCCTGCACAAAAACAATACCCTAAGGTGCAAGGGTTCCTGCAGTGGATCTAGACAGCCAAAAGGGTGCCAGTGCTCGGGAAACTTAAGGAAGACGCCTTATTGACTTAAATATGGTGCGTTCATGCCCTTTCCATGTCAGACACTGATGTGCAGCAAGGTGACTTGCTGCAGTGCATGACTTGGCCATAAATATGGCTCTTAGAGTACTTGAACTTACATACACAATTTTACACAGCCAAGTATTTGAATTCCCCAAAAAGTTGGGATACAATCACACTCTTTAATACAAGACCAAAGCTGAAGTGGCAATATTCTATTGGATATTACTTAAACATATATGGATGATCCATGCAAGGAGAAATCTGTATACCCTAACCACGGTTTGGAACTCTCCACCAGTCCCTATGTGAGAAATGGCCTGTCTCTGTGGTTCAGAAAATCCGTTAATAAAGTATTTTCTTTGTCACCTGAACTTTTAATTGTGCATGAATCTAATCATTTAGATTGTTAACTCGATACAAAAAAATTATAAGAAGGAAAAATAAGTGTACTACTGAGGCTGATCGCTAGAGAACAATCACACTGTGCTTGTGAATGATTTCTTACCATGCAAATGGCGATTTTGTTTGCTTTTGATGAGGGCAATCTTTGAAAAGTAATGTATTTTCATTAACGGCTATCCAGCCAACATTAACACTGAGTAGATGCAATTACTGGAAAGTTAACAAACAATAAATATCACAGTAGTCTATTAAAATGATTTCACGAAAATGAATTCTCAAAAATTAAACTACTAGGTTTCTTGTCACTATGGAGCATGTCAATAGTAGGGCAATACACCTTAACTAGATATGGCGTTAGCCGAGGTCTTTGGATTTTTATTGAAGTTGTATATGTAATCCATAACCTATGGGTGCTGTCATCCACTCCTTTTCATCCATTGGTTTGTTTTATTCACATTTTCTTCCACACATTAA
The DNA here is from genome assembly GCF_964261635.1 of Lissotriton helveticus. Classification (NCBI taxonomy): domain Eukaryota; kingdom Metazoa; phylum Chordata; class Amphibia; order Caudata; family Salamandridae; genus Lissotriton; species Lissotriton helveticus. The sequence continues at coordinate 383,796,857 of NC_136070.1, read as the reverse complement.
AATATACAGCAAGCGGAGAAGAGTCAGCCCTCTTTAGCCCCTGGCTAACTTCACACTGTCTGCTCTTTCAAGTGGTGCATATGCGCACACAAATTAGCTCCTTTCGGTGCCATGGACCACTATAGTAATGTGATGGGTTGATTTTTAGGCCAAACATATGTTTTGCTTTTAGTCAACGTCTTTTATATTGATGCCGGACTGGGCCACCTCTTCTAAAAATAAATATCAATCACTAAATAAAACAACCATTGAGAAAAGTTAAAAGGCTGTTAACCAACGCCAGATCCATAGTCTTTGCCAGTGCTTGTTTTGGATGCCTTTTTGTGACATATCGAGAAACTCATTTTCCATGTTACCTAACGTACTAGAATAAAAGGTGAAGGAATCAGAAGGACAAAGTCTGCTGGAGAAAATGCAACACGGCTCTTGTTGTTCTTGTACACAACTGAACTAAACGATTTTCCTTGACTTTTCTTAATTGGCTCAATTATAACACAGAGCAGGTGTGTCGATAAATCCTTAACTCAGTATTGAAAATGTTTTCTAAACTGTGCCAAACATGCCTTTTTCAATCATTTTAGCAGAGTAAGGAGAATATGCAGGTCACAGTGACCGTTTCCTCTTTGTTATCGACGTTCAGTAAAATAAACAGAAGTACGTACCCTAATTTTACAAGACGAATGCCACTTAAAATCCCTCCTGCACCAGAATGCCAAATTCTTGATCCAAACAGTGAAGTCATGGCACCGTGATCTCGCTAAGTACAGCAGTATAATACACGTGTTAAAAGGAAGCACACAGATACACCCACTCGCACACACCATTATTATAGCAAGCAAACGTCAAGCAGGGCAGTAGCACAGAGTCCAGTTAGAGCATCTAGCGCTCTGATCCAAGTGTGCTGACCTACGAACTTATTACAATAATAAACATTTCGTTCAAGGATCAATCAGCTTTCCAGGGGGGCAGAAGCGTGTGAAATGACATCATGGCGGTGATTCAGAATTTTATGCACACACTTGACTCGGAAACACCGTACTGGAAATGACATTTGTGTAACGTACTTTGTAAGTCTAACATCTAATTATACATTAGTGCAAATCTGTGGGATAACACACACAAGCGGTAATTGCATCAATTTTTAGCATGTTATTGCTGCATTTTGCAATTACCACTGCCTTTAAGATGGTGGTTCCAAAGTAGGAGTGAAAGTAGCTTCACTTAAGCTGAAAATTGGTGTTAGAAGAAAAAAACATGTTTGTTCGAAAAAGGGTTTCTGGTAGGTAGGGTATGCATCTTGTCCAAGCAGGAACCACAATCCTAGTCAGGGTAAGTAAAATACACAGCAAAAAGTAACCTGTACTCACCCTCTGGTAGCTTGCCACAGAGCAGGCAGGTTTACCTTAAGAGACAATGTGTAAAGTATTTGTGCACGTAACACACAGTAACGCAGTAACAAGAGTACAAAAAGTCTCCACACCAGTTTAGAAAAAATAGATTATTATATTCTGAACAAAACAAGTCCAAAATGACAAAAAAACAGCCATTAGAAGTCCAGATATGAATTAAAAAAGAATCAGAGTCAAGATAGTGCTTAGAAGCAAATAGCACCTAAGGGGTTAAATAGGGTTGTGCTGAACAAGGTCAAAGGCAAATGTTCAGGCCACCCGCGATGGAGTGCAGGTTGGCAACATGACCCATCCAGGACCCGCTGAGCAAAGTAACTTAATTGTTGTACCAGCACAGAATGTAGTGGCAGCGATTAGTTAATTCCATGTACAAAGCGTCAATCCTGGAACACGGCGGTTCTGAAGGTGATGCGTTAGTTCTGGTGCTGTGATTCTGGAGGTGATGCAGCGGTTCAGATGTGGAGGTTCTTGGTAGATGCAGTACTTTAACTACCATCCAAGGGCCCTGGACTGAGTTGGCACTACTTGCTAGAGCAAGACTTAAAGCAAGTAAAGTCTGGGTGATGAGTTGAAGATAAAGGTGAAGTCTTTGATAACACTGAGACTTCAGCAACAAGAGGAAGGCCAACAAGTCCTTGGAAAACGTTAGGTTCAATGATGTAGAGAGCAAGTCCAGTCCCTTTTTTACTACCAGGCAAGCAGCAGCTGGCCAACACATCAAAGTAATTTCACAGAGTGGCAGTCCCTCCTACAGCTCAGCAGCAGCTCTTCTTCTTGGCAGAATGTCCTTAGTTCCAGCAGTGTTCTGAGTTGGTGCGGTCAGAGGCAAAGTACTTATACCCCACCTGGTGTTTGAAGTAGGGAGACTTCAAGGAGATGCTTTAAAGTGCACAATACCCTGTCTTTCCTGCCCTGGCTCTAGACACACACCAGGAGGGTGCAGAATGTTAGCTCCTCTCTCCTCTCCTGCTCTGGATAACCCATCAACATGCAGATAACTAGGCAGTCACACCTACCCTTAGTTTGTGTGTGGATGTTTAGAGGGAATGCAGGAAGCCAGCTGTTTCACATCGCAGGTATGTATTCCATTGACAGGCAGAAAAGCACCAAATGGTTTAAATAAGAAAATGTAAACTTTATAAAACTGTCATTTACATAACTACAGTTTGAAAATCAACTTAATCATAAGTTGTATTTTTAAATTGTGATTTCAGAGTCACAAATTGTGGGTTTTCTTATTTTTTCCCAACAGGAAACTGCACTTATGACATGTAAGAAACCAGTCCTCATGTTATCCTGTGGGAGATATAGGCCTTGCAGTAGTGGAAAATGAGTTTAAATATATTTCACTACAGGCAGTAGGGGCTCCTGGAAGGAGTGCTGCGGGGCGGTGCTGGGGAGGGGCCGGGTGGGGGGTAGTAAACTCCAGCATACAGCCGAAAAGAGGTAAGGGCTCCTCGCTCAGCCAAACCCTCTTCAACGTCTACATGAGTCCCCTCGCAGCCATCGCACGCCAGCACAACCTCAACATCATCTCCTACGCCGACGACACCCAGCTGATCCTCTCCCTCACCAACGACCCCGCCACCGCCAGAGCCAACCTACACGAAGGGATGAAAGAGGTAGCCGAATGGATGAAGAACAGTCGCCTGAAACTGAACTCTGACAAGACGGAAGTCCTCATCTTGGGATCCTCACCCTCCGCCTGGGACGACTCCTGGTGGCTCCCCGCCCTAGGCAGCGCACCCAAACCAACAGACCACGCACGCAACCTGGGCTTCATCCTGGACTCCTCCCTCTCCATGACCAGACAAGTCAACGCCGTCTCCTCATCGTGCTTCAATATCCTACGCATGCTACGCAAGATCTTCCGGTGGATCCCCACCGAGACCAGGAAGACGGTCACCCAGGCACTCGTCACCAGCCGCCTGGACTACGGCAACTCCCTCTACGCCTGAACCACCGCCAAACTCCAGAAGAGACTCCAGCGGATCCAGAACGCCTCAGCACGACTCATCCTGGACATCCCCCGCCGCAGCCACATCTCCGGACACCTGAGAGACCTGCACTGGCTCCCGGTCAACAAGCGAATCACCTTCCGTCTCCTCACCCACGCACACAAAGCCCTGCACAACCAAGGCCCAGGATACCTCAACAGCCGCCTCAACTTCTACGCTCCCAAACGCCTGCTTCGATCGACCAGCCACGCCCTCGCCGCCATCCCCCGCATCCGAAGAGCCACCACAGGGGGAAGGTCCTTCTCCTACCTCGCCGCCAAGACCTGGAACTCCCTCCCGACCCACATCCGCCTGACCCAGGACCACCTCGCCTTCAGGAATCAGCTCAAGACCTGGCTGTTCGAGCAGTAGCGGACCCCCTCTCCCCTAGAGCCTTGAGACCCTCCGGGTGAGTAGTGCGCTATACAAATGCTTTGATTGATTGATTGATTGAGTACATAAATAAATAAATAAATAAAATGAATTACAATTGGCACGCTGCAACGCCAAATGCCAATTGTAAAATGTAAAAGTACAGGTCCCACATTTTAAATACACTGCACCCTGCCCATAGGCTGTTCTGGGCCTACCTTAAATGTGACCTATATATAATAAAAAGGAAGATTTGAGCATGGCAAGTAGGTTAACAGACTAGATCGACATGGCATTTTAAAACTGCACACACAGGCTCTGCAGTAGCAGGCCTGAGACATGTTTAAAGTGCTACTTAAGTGGGTGACATAATTAGTGCTATAGGTCCACTAGAAGCATTTAATATACAGGCCCGAAGCAAAGATAAAGCATTTAATTTACAAGCCCTGGGCAAAGATAGTTCACTTTACCAGGGATTTAAAGGGTAAATTAAATATATATATATTGTAGATAAACCAATGTTTCCATTTTTTAGATAAAGAGAAAATGCACTTTAGCACTGGTTAGCAGCCGCAAAGTGCTCAGAGTACTAAAGCTAGCACCTCGAAAGCCAGCAAACCAGTCAAAAGAAGGAGGTCCATGGGTAAAACGTTAGGGAAAACAACGCCAATGATGCCAGGTCTAACAAAGTTCCAATATTGATTATGTCAGCAAAATGGCTCTGGGGGCTTAAGGCTCATTGTTAATGGTTGAGTTTGCCAGCAAGTCACAGGACCAATTCAGCCCTTCATCCTCCCAAGTAAGAATAGGGAATACTCTTAAACTAACACCTATTATTTAACACATCTGCAAAGTCTCAACACTGTGATAAAAAAGTGCGCTATTCATTTCGATACAATCCAGATAACATAACATGTGTATTTGTAAAGCACACGTTCACCCCAACGAGGTCTCTTGGCGCTGAATAACAGATGTTTATTGTCACCCAACTCAATGGTAGACAATTGCCCTATAATCAACCCACCTTTGCCAAATTTTGGGTGTTTTGGGGGCATTCCCTTGCTTGATACACTGCCAACTGTAGCCCGAAACAGTGCTCCATTCCCTTATTCCACACCCGAGAGATGGAGGAACGTCCACATTCCAGTCTTTTATCTTTTTGTGCTGCTATTGTACATTCCACAGGCTGCATTGGGTGAGCGACAATTGGCAAAGCAGTTCTAATCCATGGCACATTTTTTACAGATACTTAGTACGCTGCATTTCACACATATTGCATTCCAGCAAATCAGGCACTTTGAATTTAATTCTCAAAGATGCTACCGCTTGTAGAGTGGAAGGGGTGCCTTGGCTAGGGTAGGCGCATGGCCTGATGCCCAGAATGACTGCAGGCTCACACAGGAAGGTACTATCATGGTAGGAGACCCCAAGCGCTCTTAGTCCCCTTTATTTATAAAAGCTCCTGGCCGCGGGGTTGAGTTCTTTGTCACAGAGTGGGGAGTCATGATGGTCTTCCCCGGGTGGCTCACTACATCGCTCACACTCCATCAGTGAACAAAGCATTTGTGATGTGTGTGAGAAGGTGGCTTGGTATATGCTGTCCACTAATTAAAAGGGGTATCCTGTACCAATCCACATGACCCTTATGATGTATGAGGTCAAGGATAACCTTATTGAGAGCTATCCTAGTGGTACATATGGAGAGGAGCCTTCAGGCTTAATCTTGAAATAATGTGAAGCAGCTTGTTTCACCAGAATATCACCCCTGAATGACTAAATGAAAGAAAAGTAGAAAGTAGTTAAATAAAAATATGTATTTATTAATATAACACTCTCTACTACCCTCTACATGAGGATAGAACACAACACACATTATACTAGATCAATAGAACAGTTGTAAGTAGCACAATACACAGCTGGTTCTAGAGGGAGAACGAACCATATACTTATATAGTGGTAGAATAATCACAACTTGACTAGACATAGTGCCTAGTGCACGTAGAATAGCTGGGACCCCAAGGAAGCACCCAAGGTGATGACACAGGAGACCCATGGAGGACGGGTGCAGTGAAGAAACGCGACTGCGTGCTCCGTACACCTCTAAGGGAAAGTCGGATTTGCAAAGTTAAAGTTTAAGGACCCTTCTAGGAGGACTTCGAGCAAACCCTTTGGAACTTAAGAGTTTAAAGAGCCACCCCACCAGTGGATACCGTCGTATCAGAGTTACCTATCCCAGGGCAGCCAGGTGCATAGGTCTGAAGTGGCATTGGAAACTCTTGTCATTCTCTATGAAAGGAAGTGAAGACGCACGGCTGCCGTGGAGGTGAAAACGGTCAGGTGGAATCCAAGCCTGGATTCTGGATGGATGGAACCTGAAAGCAGAGGGGACAGAGTCTGGGTCACTGCAGGGTGACCAGGGGCTCGGTAGACGAATGCCCACTGCAACCACGAGATCCTGGAGGTGTCGAGGACAACTAGGAGCCTGAGGTGAACTGTCCCACGAAGAATATCGAGTGCTGAGGGGTCGCTGTCCGGCGGGAGCACCAACAAGGCTAGTCAACAGCAACCCACGCAGGAAGGACAAACAGGTTACAGTGTGGACCAGCAAGGTCCCGGGGACTCATCAAGCAATGGGGAGTCAGGGCACGTCTGGAGCAACCAGGAAAGCACAAGAACAATCAAGGTGACCCTCAGGGGGACCTAGAGGCTGAAGGACCAGGAGTCACGAGGGGACCTCGAGCAAGATTACATAGCACTAGCCCACAGAGTACTCGGTGTGAGGAGGCCAGAGTTCTTTGGTGCGAATACTGCACAGGGTCAGGACTACAAAGAGTCCAATACACAAGCTCAGGAATCACTAACAAGCATATGCACTTGCAATTGGACGCAGTGCACAGGGGTTCGTGTTACTCAGCCCCCACAAGGGATACTGGCCTCAAACTCAGTGAGAGGGCATATCACCCTCAGGGACCTACAGAAACCCACCTCCAGTGTTGCTGAAATATTTGGAGTCCGCAGGAGCTCAGGAGCAGCTACCGGTCAGTTGCACTGTAGGTGCCTGTGAAGCAGGGGAGTAACTCCTTCACTCCAAGGAAGATTTTTCTGTTGTCTTAAGTGCTCCACAGGTCCTGCACGGAGACTGTATGGAATCACGGCACCAATTCAGCTTTGGACGGAAAGGGGGACAAAGTCAAGCCCAGTCGAGGTCCAGCGAAGTTCAAGGTGTCCCGACGGTCGAAGGTCAGTGGTTTCTTCTTGTAGAATCTTGTCCACATAAAATCTAATGTCCTGTAGCCAGGTAACCCATTTTATACCCACGGGAGAGGGTTGGACATATTCTTGGGACCCTCCTAGGGGAGGGGCAGGACAGAAGGGTGGCTACACCCATGTCCTTTGTCCAGTTTCAAGCAAGCGCAGGAGCCAATGGTTTCCTAGAAGTGGTTTGATCTGGGCTATGCACATGGACACCAAATGTGTGCCCAGTGCAGACTTTCAGGCACTCTCAGAGTGCACCCACCCAGCTCCAATACACTAAACCCTGTCTGGGAAGTGGTCACAGCTCCCCGTGATAGGATGCCTATTTTGCTGCCTTCCTCTGCTCGAGCTTGGTTCAGCAGCATGTGGTCAGAAATGTGTCTCTGGCTGGCAGCATCCATTTTGTGCTGTCCGGGTCGGGAAAGCTGGCATCGGGTTGACCAGGGACCCGACGAAGCTCACTTTAGTTTGGAATCACACCTCCCACATCAGTTACTGATGTGGAGGTATGATTCCAAGGTGTTTGATACCAAAAACAATATGTTTCTATGCAGCCGTTTTCGAGATAGCAGTTACTGCGAGGTTATTATGCACCTCTACCTATATGTCCTGCTGAGTCACAGACAACCCAGGAGAATGGTCTATGAAGGCTGCAGAGAGGCTCTACTCATGCAGGGGCACCCTCTCACATGAAATCCAGCATCCTGCCTTCAGGGTTCCTAAGGCTTATACGTTTTAAGTTTAGTAAGTGTAGTGACCATTAGATATAGTGAACCTATTTCTAAAGTAAGTGGTGCAAGCACCATCTTACACAGGCTGCAGTAGCAGACCTAGAGTTCCATTTTGCATGGCCTCTCATGGGAGGTATAATACCTGCTTCAGCCCATGGGAGGTCTCTGGGGTACCTATGCCCTGGGTACCATATACTAGGGACTGATAAGTGTACCCCAGTATCCAATCTGGAGTGTACCAAGGTACATGCATGTTTATTTAAGGGAGAAAGCAGATAGGCTGGGCTCCTGATTAGCAGGAACAGAAAGGCTGGGGTCCTGATTAGCAGGAACCCAGCCAGACTGGTCAAAAACCAGCAGAAGACCAGGCAAAATGTGGGGGTAACAATGCAGACAGACCCTATTTTCCTACAGTGTGTTTGGGACCCTCAATACGGATCAGACTTGGATAAAATAGAGGTCTGGGTACCAAATTAGAAGTACCCCATTTGCAGATCAGATAGCTAAAAAGGGGCCCACATTTTCAAATCAGGGCAGTTTTAAACTTGTAAAGACATGCAGTACAAGTGTTTTGGAATATATATGAGATTGTATGCATTTGAGTTTGCTGCAGGCAATGCCTGTGGTAATATCAGAGAAATCAGCAGTAAAAATGGTCCGCCAGACCATTAAACAGGCCTACAAACAGCCAAAAAACAGCCCATACACTGTTCTATGAGATCAACCCTTTGGGGTGCCAGATTGCCGGGCAGATCAATACCACTCTGACTCTAATACTGTCTCAGGGAGTTGAAGAGATAATGACACAGGCTGAGAATGTGGAGACATGAAGGCAAGGGCCGTGAATATGACTTACACAGTCCCCAAGCGGTGGCTAATAATGTGTTTTCTCTCTCCCTCTCAATATCTGAAGCAGCTTGAGAAACACTGCGATTAACAATCCCCAAGTAAATAAAAATCCCTTTCATAGTGGTCAAGACATCTGGGTTCTGAAACAAGATGGTGGTGGTTGGTTTGAAGCTAAACTACTTGAAGTTGGGTGAATTTTTTAGACTGACTATCTTCATGAAGGGTAAAAACGTCTGATTAAATGGAGACATTTATAATTTGTCCCACACCTATTCCTGTAGGTGTGCATTACTGAATTGTATGCACATCTTTCTAAATGTTACAAAGTCTTCCACTCAATCTAATAATTCCCAAACATTTTGATCTCTATGTTTCTGCATACCATTATTAGTATGAAATAAAGCTATTCCTGCAAGAAGATGATTTCATAATGCTGTAAGCGGTACTGGTAATTTTTTATTTTGGTGGCATTACGCCTTGATGGTAGGTGGGCCCCCACTCCCCAGGGATTATTATAAATGTAGTGATCCACTCCATCAAAGGTATAGAGAACTCTAGCAGCCATACTTCTACATTGAGAGATATCTGATGACTACCATATACTTGCTTGTGCCACTTTCGAGAATAAATGCACCTACTGTAAAGCAATCAATAATGGTACTACATCGTACCTGATAACCAAGATTGAGATGTTTTGGGAGCTTTGAAAAACATGTAGCAACAACATTGTCAGATTTAAATTCAGGAAGTTCAGAAAAAATACCAGGCTCCAGGTCCCCGCCTGCTATGCTTTGAGGATGTTGCATTTAGCCTGGTTAAAATCTTGCAGACACTATTTCTCTTTTGCTTCAATAAAAAGCTCAAAGTCCCCCTCTCAAAGCAATATCTCAATGCATTTTCACCTCCTGGTTAAAAAATAGATTGAATGAGTCCTCATTTTTTTACTGCTTATTGCTACAAACCCATGCATTACTGTTTCTCAACTTGTAGCTTCCCCTCCTTCTCTCACTCTCTCCTGCCATATTGCACTGATTTCCCTCTCCTTCTCTCTTTTGATAATCTGTATTTCCCTTTCAGTGAAACACTACATTGATATGAAGCTATGTTTCTTCTATAGAAACCTTGGGGCAGTTAAGTAAGAAACCACAAATATTCATTTCATTTCTATGCAAGTGGGCTTCTGTTGTAATACATCATTAGTTGAGGTTATGAAGAGTACTGGTAATCCTAGAAACAGTGAGCATCTTTTGTCTGTAAAATTGATTCAGTAGACAGAATGAATAACATAAATAACAAAGTTAAATTCATGACTTACCAAGTTGTATTGAGTGAGAAGGATCTCAATGATATTTGATAGAACAGAAGTGTATTAACTGGTCCATTGATATATAGTGGGAATTTGAGTTGCTTGAGAGGGTTTTAGCACATTATAGGACTAAGTGAGAAAGAGAAATACTCTCTGAAGATGTATGAAATATGCTCATGGCATACTAAGGTGAGATGTAGCTAGAGAGATAGAGTTTATTAATGCACATGTAGTACAGAAAACACCAACCGAAAGTAATGTCTCATTCCACTAGTCTTTGTCTGCAAGGCATCACGTGATGGTATACTATGCATTCATTTGAAAGGATTAAATAAGAGTTTGGAAGCTGATTGCTTATCTTTACCACATACAGAAGAAATCTTTACTACATAGTGCTCAGCAATATTGTTAAGTAGCTCAATTCACAGTATCACCAGGTTAAATTCAACTTAAAGTGTTTTGATGTGAGAGCTTTCCTGCATTTTGAGTGTTTGGATACAACAGAATACCTGTTGGATAAGTGTCAAAAACATTAGTTTTTCAGAGCGCAATGAATCCTTAAGGTGGACCTCAAAGCTGGCTCTTCAATTGACCACGCCGGCACATAGCAAAGGCAAGCCTGACTGCACCTATCTGTGATCTTGCCATGCCCACCACCAGAATCCTTGCCTCTCCAAATGGCAGAAGCCCCTGTTACCATTTAATACTCTGCTAAGAAACTTCTTCCATTCTGAAAAAAAGGTTAAATTATTTGTTCTTCTCATAACCTACTTCTTACAGGTCCAGCCTCCTGTAGACTCAGCAAACAATCTTTTAGCATAACAGTATCTTGCAACACAGAAACAGATATTGTCCCCACAATACCCAAGATGCTCACCTTCATTATTACTTAATTAATGTACCTGGTCTTCTTAAATAAATTCTTAATATCTTGAACTTTATAATGTCTTATAAAGCTGACATGGTCCTCATTGCAAAAACATGGTTAAAAGACCACTCCGCACCATATATTGCCTTAGTAATTCCAGTCAGCTATACTGGTCTTCTAGAACAGGGACAATAGGCAAGGTGGTGTGCTTTCTATTTTTTATCACTCCCAGTTCTCTTATGTTACCAGCAATCTTCAGTAAGTCAGTATTGCAGAGGTCCCCATATTCAAACTGATGGTGAACCCACAAATCTCAATCTTCAGGGCATTCTTTTTGTCATCCCCCTGGCCATCATTGTGGCTTCCCTGCTATTTATCAGAAGCAGATGTACCACATATTTTAAACCTGTACAATTTCACTGTACTAGAAACCCTTGTACTACAAGCAGACTCTTCTACAACACTCATTACCTAGTCCTCCACTATATTTCTGCAGACTTCAATCTATCTCAGAAGCTATTTGTTCCTATACATACAACAGGACATACTAACAACCTAATTTTTAGACATCTAGGGCCGAATGTAGGAATAATAGCGATAACCTAACTGCAATTACCTAAATCGACCTACCACATGAATATTAATGAGGTAGGTCACAATTTGCGACCCATCAGGAATCCCTAAAATCACAGGGATACTGGCCTGCTCGAGTCAGCAGAGCAAAGCGTTTGTGATTTCTCTTAAATAAAGCAAACTGTTTTTTTTAAATGCATACCATTTCCCGTAACGCAAAATGGGTTGCGTTTAAAAAAAACAAATTAAAATTTCTCTTTTCATTTTTCAAGAGAAGGCAGTGGTCAATAGGAAAATGTTTTTACAAGCATTCACAAAGGGGAAGGGGTCTCATGGAGACTCCTTCCCGTTTGTGAATGAGTTACCACCTACTGAAAGCAGGTGTTAAAATGTGGATGTTTAGCGACCGCATTTCGGTCCCTAAACATTCTGACACTCCACTGAGAATCGGTATCAGGAAGTAGGACCCTAAACGTGCCCCTTCCTAATACTGAATCAGTATGTATTCACAATTTCAAACTGTGATTCAGTGACATGTTACCAACTCACAATTTGGGAATGATACTATCGCAAAATCAATTTTTCCAGCCGCAAACCCGTTTGCAACTGGTAAAATGCTTGATACATATGGCCCTTGGAGACTTTCCCAGCTGAAACTCCCATCTCACTGACTGGGGCGCACCACACACAATGTTTTTCCCATAGTTCATTTTTGCCAGATTCTCACTTCTCCAAAAGAGATAGAAGACCATGATACAAGGTAAATACTGAGCCTTTGATTGCTGCTGTAACCTTCAATCCCCCCCTCATTTCTTAGTCCATCACTGAGAAATTAACAAAGGTAAATTCCAGAAACATATCTGCCTTTAACATCAAATCATCTTCAAGAAAAAGGGATTCTTCACTAAAAGCCCCTTCATCAATATGGTGCACCAACACTCTCAGAGGAGAGAAAAATAAATGCAAAAGCTAGAATGAATAGGGAGATATTATACCTCTCTCAAGTCCCAAACAATTAGCACCACCTTGAGAGCCACAACTCAGTGGACAACTCACAATCTGGATTTAGACTACTGTACAGTATGAAACTCTGCTTCTGGATAATACTGAGCAAATCAGGTTGATATTGGATGTGGGGGGTCAGCTGCAATTATTGTGCTTGGACTTTCTGTGGTCTTTGATGTAGTCCCACTTTCAATCCTACACCAATGCCTCCAATCTGTGAGATTGCAAAATTTAGCTCTAAGCTGATTGGCCTCTTTTCTCACGAACAGATGTCCATCTGCTTGTCTTTCAACTTTGAAGTCAGCTTCCCAGCTAATAAGTGGAATTTCACAGGGCAGGTCCATCAATCCCTTGCTGTTCAACTTATACATGGCACCTTTGATGCACCTGGCAAGTATGTTTGACTTTTCATTCTCTTGCAGACGACACTCACTCATCTGCAACCATTGGAGATAATTTAGAGATAACCCAAACTTAATTAAAAAATTGTCTTTCAGTGGCCTTAAGCTTGGGTACATAAAAGGACTCTGAGAACTTCACCACTGCTAACCAGTGCTAAAGTGCATGTGCTTCTCCCTTAAACAGGATGCCATTTGTGTATATCCTGATTGGCATATTTGTTGTACTTTGTAAAGTGGTGTATCATGTACCCAAGGACTGTACTTTAATTGATATTAATGGGCCTGCAGCACTAATTGTGCCACTGCAGTGCCTATGTGTGCAGTTTACTGCCACTTTGAATTGGAATTTAAAATAACCCTGGGCAATGAACTCCCCTCCACTTGCGGAGTTTGCAGAGTTTCCCGCACTCCGCGTTATTTGGAGCTTACCGAATTCTGAAAAACTCTGCTTTGCACAGTGGAGCGGAATTCTTTTTTCCTCACTTGCGTACACCAACGTCAAGTTGGCTAGCGCGAGCGAGAAAAATCCACCTCCCGGCTAGATTTTTACTCGTTCGCAATCGCCGTCATCAAGTTGGCGAGCACGAGCATGGAAAATAAACCTCCCAGCGAGATTTCTCAACAGAAGGGGGGGTCAGGTTTCTCATTGCAAGTGGCCGCATATGTTCGTGACCGCTTGCGTTGGGAAACTGCCTGTTCGCGTTGAGAAAGCTACTGCTCAAGTAAAAATCTACTTAACCTGCAGAAAGGGTAAGCTTGCGCTGTGCAGTGTGCTGTTCTCATTGATTGCACAGAGCGGACAAGCATTCAGCACTGTGCAATCACCACGAAGGGCATTTTTCTACCATACTCCGCAGCTTGCAGAGCTCCACGTAGTGCGACTGAGTTTTTGTTGCACTTCGCGTAGCTCCGTGTAGAGCAACTGCGCAAACTCTGCCCAAGGTTAATTTAAAACCACTTGTCAGGCTATAAACATCCCTTTTATAACAAACATTACCCGTAAGGTAAGCACTAAGTACCCCTAATGGCAGGATGCCATGTAAATAAAACGTAGAACATGTACTTTTATGTTTTGCATGTCCATTTAGTGACAAACAGCCTGTTTTTCACTTCTGTGAGCCCTACCCTCTAAGATGTCAGCATTGGGAATTACTTAATACACTTTTGGGCTGTAATTCCTGCTCAGAGTGGAGTAGCGTTTTCATGTTTCATATCTTTGGGATAGTAACAATAAATCCTCCCTACTGGTGAAGATGAATTTAACATTACTGTTTCAGAAATGCCACTTTCAGAAAGTGGGCATTGCTTTGCACTTACTGCTCTATGTGCCTCAATCAATCAATCAATCATAGACATTTATAGAGCGCTCTACTTACCCGGAGGGTCTCAAGGCGCTAGGGGGGGGGTGCTGCTACTGCCCGAACAGCCAGGTCTTGAGCTTCTTCCTGAAGGCGAGGTGGTCTTGGGTCAGGCGCAGGTCGGTCGGGAGGGAGTTCCAGGTCTTGGCAGCCAGGTAGGAGAAGGACCTTCCTCCTGTTGTCGTTCTTCGGATGCGGGGGACGGCGGCGAGGGCGTGACTGGCTGATCGGAGGTGTCGTTTGGGAACGTAGAAGTTGATGCGGTTGTTGAGGTAGCTCGGGCCTTGATCGTGTAGGGCTTTGTGTGCGTGGGTGAGGAGACGGAAGGTGATTCTCTTGTTGACCGGGAGCCAGTGCAGGTCTCTTAGGTGTCCGGAGATGTGGCTGTGTCGTGGGATGTCGAGGATGAGTCTGGCTGAGGCGTTCTGGATCCGTTGGAGTCTCTTCTGGAGCTTGGCGGTGGTTCCGGCGTAGAGGGCGTTGCCGTAGTCCAGTCGGCTGGTGACGAGGGCCTGGGTGACAGTCTTCCTGGTCTCGGTGGGGATCCACCGGAAGATTTTCCGTAGCATGCGCAGGATGTTGAAGCACGACGAGGAGACTGCGTTGACTTGCTTGGTCATGGAGAGGGAGGAGTCCAGGATGAAGCCCAGGTTGCGTGCGTGGTCTGTCGGTTTGGGTGCAGTTCCCAGGGCGGGGGGCCACCAGGAGTCGTCCCAGGCGGAGGGTGAGGATCCCAGGATGAGGACTTCCGTCTTGTCCGAGTTCAGCTTCAGGCGGCTGGTCGACATCCACTCGGCTACTTCTTTCATTCCTTCGTGAAGGTTGGCTCTGGCGGCGGCGGGGTCGTTGGTAAGGGAGAGGATCAGCTGGGTATCGTCGGCGTAGGAGATGATGTTCAGGTTGTGTTGGCGTGCGATGGCCGCGAGAGGTCTCATGTAGACGTTGAAGAGGGTTGGGCTCAGCGAGGATCCTTGGGGTACGCCGCAGATGACTTCGGTGGCCTTTGATTTGTACGGAGGTAGGCGGACTCTCTGGGTTCTTCCGTCGAGGAAGGAGATGATCCATTCCAGTGCCTTCTCCTGGATTCCGACGTTGTAGAGGCGCTGCACTAGGGTGCGGTGGCAGACGGTGTCGAAGGCCGCGGAGAGGTCTAGGAGGATGAGGGCCGCTGTTTCTCCGTTATCCATCAGGGTTCGGATGTCATCGGTGGCAGCGATGAGGGCCTGACAGCCTGTCTTTAATGCACCTGGGGTGGGGTACAGCTACACTTGGTGCATTAACTCTAAACAGCCACAAACACAGGAAGGTGAGGCTCATCTGCATTCTGAGCACTCACCTGCATTCTGCGGGGTCTTCCTGGGCAGGAACGAATGGATGGGCTGACACCTGCACTTCAATAGGTAGTGTTCTGTCCACACAAAAACACTGATTTAACTCCCACAGATAGCCTGGCAGACAGGAAAGGGTCAAAAGGAATTCTTGTGAACTTCCGAGAGTTGCTTTGAATTCATCCCCTTGATCAAAGGCACATTTGGGTATAAGTTCTGGGGCTAAAACCTTACTAAATTAGACACTCTTGTCCCTTTACCTAAACCTCTGGCAAAAGGACAACGGTGCTGCTTAAAGAACTCAACTGAACTGCTTTTCTGGAAGGACTGCTTGTTGCCCTGATGCCTGCTGCTCCCTGACTCTGCTGAAGGAGAGCTGGACTCTGCCTTCCCTCCAAGTGATTTCCAAAGAGTTTGGTATCTTGTCTTCTGTTTTCTGAAGTGTGACATCTGAAGGAGGTTCTAGGCACTGCCTGGCAACGAGCCCACAGCCACAGAGAAAGAGCAGTCTCGAGCACCAACAGCCGGGTTCTCTCCCAGGAGAGGGAGAGCAATGAGCCTGCACGCAGACCGTGTCCTTGCCCTGCGCAGCATTCCGAGTGGTGACTGCCAGAGGAAACAGAAGAGTTTGGCGTACCGTGGTGGGTGGGGCCAAAGGCCACTGGTGTTGTGGAGAAAACTAGAATCCGGTGGGAGCTCCGGGCCTGTGAGTGGCCCAGTACCTAGTGCATTGGCATTACAGGGGTACGGATGGCCCCATTGGCCCTGGCAGAGTGTATGGGCACATTCACATCTTCCTCAGTGGTTGTGCCAAGTGTCATGAGCAGCTGCCACTCACTTTAGGGGTATTGCTTTGTTCTCAGAGGCATCACGAGGAAAGCTTCAACGGAGGTCTCCGCTCCATGGGCTGAAGTAATGAAGGACCCGCAGGTAAACAAAGTGTTTTGCCTATTTTTCCTACGATATTACCCTATTTGTTTTTCCAGAAAATGGTGACTACCAACCATTGCAAGATATGAGGTACTGCATCGGTACACTACCTATGATAAGATGATTATTGTCAAATGGTGAACAAAGTGACATGTTTTATAACTGAGGAGCACTACTTAGGATATGATGGTTATGGCCTATTGGTGGCAGAGTTATTATGATGCATACGATGTTATGACAAATTGGCCTATGGCAAGCTGACGATGATTTATGGTTTGTGCATCCTTATGACAAGTGCCTAGTGGCACAGTGTTTTATGTAAATGCAGTCTTAGATTGTTTATGTGCATCTTTATGACCAGCGCCTAGTGGAACAGTGATCTATGTTAAGTGGTCTAAATGTGTTTTACCTGCTATTCAGTGATTTATGGTCTAATGTGTTCTTATGTGCATGTAATACAAATGCTATTTTGATAAAACCTTGTGTGGAGTTTCTTTTGTGGTGTGCCTAGTTGTTACTGCTGGGTGAGTGTGTTGCGCAAATGCTTTACAAATTGCCTCTGGGATAAGCCTGACTGCTCTGCCAAGCCACCAAGGGGGTGAGCGGGGGTTATCTTCAGCGTGTAAATTCCCTTGCCCTGACTAGAGTGGTGGTTTCAGCCTGGCTTAGGTGCTTGCCCTAGCCAACCAGAAATCACTTTTCTAACAGTAGCACAATGAGTGCTGTAGGCACACTTGTAGCATTTAATTTATCGACCCTGGATATATGGGATACCACTTTACTAGAGACTTATAAATAAATTAAATATGCCAATCAAGTGTAAGTCAATATTACCATGTTGTAGGGAGTATGCACGCTCTCCTTAGCACTGATTAGCGTGGTAAAGTGCTACAAGTCCTAAAGGCCAACAAAAATGGGTTAAAAAAACAGGAGAAGGAAAGGCAAAAACGTGTGGGGGTGACCCTGCAGAGAGGACCAGA
This sequence comes from Lissotriton helveticus, assembly GCF_964261635.1. NCBI lineage: Eukaryota > Metazoa > Chordata > Amphibia > Caudata > Salamandridae > Lissotriton > Lissotriton helveticus. The sequence continues at coordinate 383,779,495 of NC_136070.1, read as the reverse complement.
GTTCTGAGTCCAAAAAAGGAAACAGTGCAGTGTTTGTAAACTGACTGCAAGTGTCATGAAAGCGTGATTTCCATATAAGAATCCTATTAACACTGCCTTTCAAAAACGTGGTAAAGGTACAAAGATGAAAAAGTGTGGCATTAAAGTAGAATTCTGCTTGGAATGAAGTGAAAAAAAGTATGGTGAACTGTGTGGAAGTGAGAAAGTAGATTATTAGTTGGGGTGAATAGTAGTCCGCCACAAGTAATTATGAAACCTTTTTTCGCTAGATCCAATAAAGGCTTCAGTAATTTAAACTTGAGCTCGAACCCTGATAGCTATGGCACGAAGTGGTCAGGCACCTTAAGAACATATATGAAGCATTTTGACTACCAAAACGGTCAAAAATTATAAACATAATACAATAGAAAAATACACTGCAGTTTAATAAAAAAATGCCACCACAACAACACAAATCCAATACCAATAAGGGGAACTGGAGATAAGAATTTGTTAATTTTTAAATAAAAATAGCGCCAACAAAACACGAAGCACCAACTGCAGGCAACAATGCTCACTAGAGTGTGACATGGGTAAGGTTTAATGCTGACCACGATGCAGCACAGTTCAGATACACAGGTTTGATTGACCCCCGTTTGAAAGTTACTTTCACACTTAGAAAAATTCGGAGAAGGAAGAATCTTCAGATGGGCAAGGTTACAGAGTGGATCTGAAGATGGACTTGTTGACAATGGGGTTACGAGGGACAAGGTCTTGGTGAAGCTTTTAATGAAAGTAGGAAAAGAACTGATCATGAAAAATCCAGAGGTTGCACCCAGAAAAACATTGAAGTCAATCAAAGACTGCTTAATATCAGGCTGGATGAAGATTTCTTCATTTGAACTTTTTTGGAAGTTGGATTTCCTTAGTGGGGCAAGGCTGCAGGCAGTGGCTGAAGAACTTTCGGCGACTTAGATGCCGTTTAAAATTAGGTGCGCTGAAAGCAATCTGTTGATGTGGAGAAGAACATAGCGGGTGCTGCAGCAGAGTCAGGCCCACTAGCATTGCCCCTTGGTGGATAGGGTGGCAGGTTGGTTTTCCAGTCAAAAATGTTAGATAAAAGTTTCTAAGTCACAGCGTTTTATGTTCAGGAAGGAGCAGTACACTCTGACACCATCTATGGGTTCCAAGACCTCAGTAACCGTACCTGGGGGCCAGAACTCACTCCAATAGAATACACTAAAAGTGTTCTGGGCTGGAAACCTGTCAGTCAATCACTTCCAGGAAAGAGAGCTTCCATCCAGTATGTCCCTGTAACTTAACAGGAGGTTAGCCAACTGACCTTTGGAGTCACTTCTTTGACCTCCATACAAGTGAAAGTAGACCCAATCCTTAGAGTTCTCCTCACAGGTCTTAACAGCAAGTGTGGTCCTCCTGATGTCTTCCACAGGTCCAGTAGTGGTCTGAGGATGATGATGCCCAGTGGTACCATGTTTATGCCTGCCATTAGCCTGTGGTTGGAGGGTGGGTACTGGTGCCTCTGTAACCAATAGGGAAAAACTTCCCAATGGTAACAATACTCAGTTTTGGAGCAGTTTATGTGTGCTCTGCAGCAAACAATACCACTTAGCCCCTCTCTACCGTCATCCAACATGGCAGATCCTTTCTTCCCCTGTGTAGACCTACCTGTATCCACTCTATAGGTGTGGCCAGTGAATTGAGCCACCCTTTCTCTGTAGTTATTCAAAACGTGTTGTGGGGGCAACTTCTCTCCAACTTGGATTGGTGCCTAGCTAGCTAGTAGGACAAAAGATGCAGTAGGCCCAAGTGTTAGCTACATCTGGCTTAGTCAGGATATGCATCTTTGAAGTTAATTATGTTCCTGGGCACCCTCTAGAAATTCATTCTTTCAGAGGAGCAGAACACCTCCCCACACCCAAGGCCTTTGTCTCTGGTCTGAGAGTAAGTTCACATCTCATCAACGTCTGTTCAGCTCCTGTTAACAGTTGGAAGCTCATGCAAATGGGCTTCGAGATGCTCTAACCAGACAAAAGTAGATTTTTTAAAAGTACATTTTGTAAAATATTTAGTACAAATCCGATTTTACCAGTGAAATGGGTTTGAAATAAATATTTTAAAAAGTCCCAAAATGAAAGTTGTAACTGGTTTCTAGGTAAAGATGACTTTATTAACTTTAATAATGTGTCTAAACACTTAGCTATGGAACAGCTTACCTTGCTACAGTCAAAATCTCTTTTAGGGCCTTGTCATTGTAAGGATATGTTTACCACTAAATGTTTATATGGCCTACTTTTGAATTCCATGCACCATGGCTTATGGGCATTTAAGAACAATTCTGAGGATTGGGATGCAAACCATTTTGTTTCATAGCTTGTTCATACTTTGTCCACGATTAGAACATAAGAAACTTGGGAAATGGCAAATCACTCAGCAGATGGCTTGTAATATAAGTGGAACTAAAAAAGTTTAACCAAAAACTTGTTTACAATGATTACAGTGATGGAAATGGACTAACAGCATGATCGCCATGAAAGCGTGTTTAGCTGTGCGACTGGCAGGGGCAAAGAGGTCACCTCCCTCCATAGTTGTTATGGGCATTTAAGGCATACTTAGGAGTGACTTATTAACATATAAAATGAGGGTTTGGGTCTGTCAAAAGGGTTAATTTGAGAGGTTAAATGTACACTTTTGCAAATGTACAGGAAGGCTGCAGTGGTAGGCCTGAATACATGCTTTGCTCTGTCACTATAGCAGAGGCACAATTGGTACTGCAGTCCATCACTGACATTTAGCTTACAGGGTGCTGCAGTCCATCACTGACATTTAACTTACAGGACTTGGATACATGTTGTACAATATGCAATGGACTTATAAGTAAGTTATGCCAACTAGGAGTATCGAATAATTCAATATGTCTTAGAAGTTAGACCGTGGGCACTAGGGCCTGGAGTAACAAAAATCAGCAGCATCATCCCAGAAAATGGGGGTAATAAAGTAAAATATTTGCATTCGGTAACATTATAGTTGGAGTGTTCATGTAGTTCTCTTGCTAGTAATAAGTGTGAGAAGTTGCGTTTCACCTGGGCATTTCAACTGCTTTCAAAAAGTGGAGCATCCAAGTGAAATGTACAAGATCCATAGACTAGGGGCCCGATTATGAGTCTGGTGGTCTAAGGACTGCCAGACTCGGGGTGGTGCATCGGAGGCGGATCCAGCCACCGCCAAACCGGCAGTCCGACTGCCCCGTTAGGAGTTTGCTAGGCTGACCACACTGGGACCACCAGCTCCACAAGGGAACGGCCATTCCCTGGTGTTAGAGTAGCAGCCGGAGAACACAATATGCTTGGCAGACTGCTACGGTCCCCCCAAGCATATTACGAGTTTCCTCTCCTCCAGGGTGTACATGGAGGTTCTTCCTCCATGTAAACCATTAAGTAGAAGAAACAAAGGGGCCCTACAGGGCCCACCTCTACCTCAACCGCATGTGGATGCACACATGGGGGCATAACATGCGCCCCCCTGTGTGCATGCATATAGGTTTCTGCATGGCATGAACTTTCGAGTCCATGCTGTGCAGGAACCTTGTAGCGTGGTCCCATTGCGGTGCCTTTTTTCAAAGGCACTGCAGCCTTTAAAAGAGGCACAGCCATGGGACCGCCACTATCTCGAGAAGTCCCTTTGAAGTCAGACTGGAATTGAGCGATGTCCTAATGAAGCTATTGGTTTTGAAAGGAAAAGCTACAAGTGGACAAAAGTAGAATTTCACGCACAGGGAAGTCCTCTTGTCAGCAAAATTCTTTTGGACCTATGCCCTGTTATGATTTCTACCTTTGGACTTAGTCTCTTTTTTTTGGGAGCTTGATTCCTCCAGTGGAGCAAGGAGACAGGGTCACACTAAATTTGAATTGGCATACAGCGAGGGGCCCCATAAGTGGATTTTCAGGTGCTGAAAAGGTACGACTGGGACTAAACTGTTTTAGTGCTCAGCAAGGTCACGCCTTGGATGGATTGACTTGATTGTTTGATCCTAGCCCTTCAGAGGTCTGGAAGTCCAAAGTTTTTAGAGATTTGAGAATAAATCCTTCTGGACATCAGGGGCTGCACTTTGGGGTCAGGACTTACTCCAGCAGAGGTAACGAGCAGGATCCAGTTTTGTTCCATTTGAAACTGGGCACTCCAGGAAAAAGTTCCCTCTTAGCTTTTTTTGGTATCACCATAGCCATGCAGGAGGTCAGGCAACTTACTCTTGAATTCCACTTCTTTGTCCTAGGTGCATGTGGTCCAGCACTTTGGGTCTCCTCACAGATTTCATACAGTATTTTTAGGCCTCTGCAGGTCCTGAGGATCTGGTGGTGAGGTCCATTTATGTGCAGTTCAGTAACCAGTGTGTGGGGGTGACTTCCGGACACACACTGACCAATGGGGAGTAAGTCTGAAGGAGCAACCCTACCCAATTTTACAGCACATCATGTTTAACTTGCTACAAACAATACGATTCTAATTAAAATCCAAGCCAACTGATGGTCATCTTTGGGGAAATGAGCTGTGCCTTCCTCCTCTGCCTCAACAAATTGGATCTGAGACCAACTCACCCTCACACTGAACTGGTGCACAATTGGATACCGTGTGCCTAAAGAACAAAGGCTTTACCCTCCTCATTATACCCCTTATTTTTAAGAGTGAATGGAGTTGGCTCCCCCTTGTCCCCTTTAAATTAAAGCTAAATCTGAATTCACCCAGTCTAAGCCTTATTTGCTGTTTTCGAGGCAGTTTTCAAACCTCATTAATGTGAAGCAATGACATGGGTAGCTCCTGGCAGGACAATGCAACTTAGACTTTAAGAGATTTAGGGCCCGATGTAGGTAATTTCGATTTACCTACTCTTAAATACCGAATCATACCGATTCGGTATTTAAGAGTTGGTAAATATGAAGTAGGCAGCTGTAGGTAAATTTTGTTTTTAAATTACCGAATCTGTATGATTCGGTAACTACCAGTACTAATCAGTATTTGCCATTGATTCCTATGGGCCTTGAAGCCCATAGGAATCAATGGCAAATACCGATTCGGTAATTACCGATTTGGTAAATACCGAATCCTGGCAGGGGGAACGGGGTGTCACTTCGACACCCTGTAGCACCCCAATGTCAGGCTTGTGTGCCATGTGGCACACAGACATGCCCTAAGGGCATGTCTGTGTGTCACATGGCATAAAAGTTAATGTCACCAATAAATTGCATTTTAATAAATATTGACATAGTGGTTAACCCATTTCTCTAGCTTGTTGCAAACCCGAGATAGCAGAATTAATATATTAATCTTCACTTTAGTTTTCCCTACAGGACAGCAAATGACACACTTTTTAAATATTGGGCACCCTACCTTGTGAATGACAAAGCTCACTTAGAGATGACTTATTACTATTTAAAAGGATGTTTTTACCCTGTTAAAGGGGTTATTTTGACAGGTCGGACTGCAGGGTTACACTACAGTAGTCAGGTTACAGTGGTAGGTCTGAAGCCATGCTTTCCTTGTCACACACCATTGGATGGCACATCAAGTGCTACAGTTCAGCTTTGAACATTGAAGATTAGATTAACACTTTTCCATGTTTTAGAGGTAGTAGCATATACACGGGGCACTGAAGGGCATTTTCTAAACAAAAACCATGTTAGTGGTTATTTTATCAGTATTTGCAAGATAACTCAATCTACAATTCTTGATAACATATTCAATAACTTTCTGAAAGACCTAATTAAAGCATTTCTTCTTTAAATGAATTAAAGTGCATTCTTTTTGATATTTAGGAAAACGTTACTGAATCAGCATGCATAACTAGAGCCATTTCTTAAGCTTATGAGGTAAGCTACTATTGGGGTTACCATTAATAATACATCTTTACATAATGCTTAGTTTTGTTGAGTTGTGTGCAAAATCCTCCTTGCCTTCACTGAGTTCTCATTTTCCTCTTTTTCTGATTCTATTTTTAAATATCAATTTTAAATAACAAATACTCTCATGGGACACTGTTTATAGAACCATTATGATGAGCAATATGGTAATAGAATTGCATCATTTCAAATAAATAAGGATGTTAATGTAGATGTTTAAAGCAGTAGCATTGATTTGTGAAGATCTAGGTGGTGTGCAAATTTTTTTGACGTGAAGTCTTTTTTTCAGATTAATTTTTTATCTCTAATTCACTCAAATAATCTGTTATGCTTGGGATATTTTAGTTATGCTCAATACTTGTTTCTGAACGTGTCTTCGGTACACACATGCAATTGGGCAATTGGATGTCATGTCATGGGAAGTCACATTACAGGAATTAAATTCAAATTACCATAAATTCCGTGCCATTGTTGAACCAGCTCTGTAACAAGCGGTTTATCTAGTGTGGACATCTGCAAAATGGCCAACAATGTGTATCAACACCACATTAAAATGATGCCAATATAAATGGCAGATCTGTCGAGAGTAAATACAACACATCCACTCAATTGGATGGAAAAGCTAGGCATAGTTCATTTCTAATCTTACATCTGTCTTAATCTGATTCACTAATTGTTGACAGATTAATACATGACTCAAAACACTAAACTGACTAATATAGTCCAGCCTGGCCTATCTCTCCCCCATCAGCCCAATTGTGAAGGGTCAGATCTTTTGTCCTGATGAGTTTAGCAGTGTCGGAGCAGGCATCCACCAGTGTCTCTGCCCATCATGATCTCAACCACTCCACAGGGCATGTAGCCAGGTCAGTGTAGTGAGTCACAGCTAGCATGGGATGATGTATGTGTCAGTAAGATAAACATTTGAAGGATACAGCACATTTCGAAAGCATGCATCAGACTTCAGAATCCCTTCCATACAATCCCTATCATGCACCCAGGTCTGCGAGCATGTAGACCTTACTCCAAAACATTGAGCCATAACTATCTTGTGGCCCAGTATGATTTGTAAGGTCAGGTTTAAATGTTCACGGCGAACCTGTGGTATTCCACCACCACTATTTACTGAGGCCAGGCAGCAGGGCTAGGATGCCTACCTGTCAAGTCAGGACATGGTCTCAAAATGTCCCACTTGGAGTCCACACTGAGCAGGCATGAATTCTGCAGGCACATAATGGTTGGTTCATGATCGAAAACCTTTGGAAAGGGAGACACACATCTCAAAACTAAGACAATTTCTCACGTTCAAAATAAAGAGACAGGAAATTGCGTTAGGTGGCGTATGGGTCAATGTATGTAGCTGCACATGAGTTACAAGACATTTCAACATCCAAACAAATCTCCTACTTTCATCTCATGATCATCTCTTGGGAACAGATTGGTGTGGATATAAATAATTTTTCATTATGCTGGCAATGCAGATCTGGTCAGCTGTGCATAACAAACATTCATCACTGAGTCAGGTATACCATATCAGGAGCATATGGTTCAATATTGAATGACTTCAAAAACATGATAACCATAACAAGATGGATGAGCACAGAGGGATCCTGGGCATTTAGAAGGTCAGCATCACAGATACCTCACAGTCCAGACATGGGCGGTGAGACCGGTGCCTCTAGTATAACCGCCATTGTTAACAGTTGCCATTTTAGTATATATGTATTCAAAGAGTCCCACCTCCTCGTGATCAAAGGAGATGTCAGGCACCCAGTCTGTCTCACTTGACAGAGAAGCAGCTTTATCTAGCCATGTCAGGGCCACCTCTAATACGTCCATGACCATGTATACGTGAGCCTGGTCCTTCAAAGTTCTTCCAGTGGCTCTTCTTGTGTATCCTGTAAGTCCTGTAACGAGTTGTCCTACAGGTTAGCTATTGCAATCCTGGGGAAACACACAACTTCCTCCCTGCGCAGTGCAGTTGCCTTAGCCCTGCCCCCTTAGAGAGTCATTGTGCCCATGTGTTACAGTGTTGGGAGTGCATTGGCCTTAAAATGCATGCAAATGGCCTGGTGCGCTATGAGCATTGCCAAATCTATCCTTTTATTGTATATCTTTCAACCCCTCATCGACCTCAATATCTCTAACAGCGTACCCTCCAATGGAAGTAAGAAGGTTGACTCAACCCGTCACTATGTCAAGTACATCTGTGACTCAGGACCAGAGGTCCGCAGCATCCAGCCATGCCCAGACCATATGTATCAAATACAAAATAGATGCATGATATCATGGGCACAGAGAGGAGGAAACATACTTTCGGTGAAGGACAGCTGGGGATAGACATGCACTGTGCTGGATGTAGAATTGAATTTACTGGAGTTGGCTTTACAAGGTACTTCACATCAGTATGGCCTAGTGCATTCCCATTCCTTGGCCATGAAGGCTTGTACTATCTCAGTGTCCCCTAGCCAACGAACAAGTGACAGAGGGTCAGTCGTCGTGTGCCCCAAGTCATTAACAGACAACGTCACCAGTTTCTGACCTGCACCCAGGGCGTCCAGGGCGTGTGTTAGTCAGTGATGCTCTGGTTCAGTTTCTGTGATCCTCAACAGGCATCCCACCTCAGCTATTAGTGTGCCATGCACCAAGAAATGGCCACCGGAATGTCATGATCTTCCTGCACCTGGCCAAAGGGTATGAGCTTCCAGACCCTGTATAATTCCCACAAATGAGGTCAATCCTATGTCTCTCCATGCCGTCAGTCCTTCCCTAACAATGCTTGTATGGAACAGTGGTAGGAAGTGCAAATTAACAGATGGACAGTACAGGATCATGCCTGGTAGTAACCTCAGGCTCTTATCATAGCTACAATAAACCACTTTCACCAGGCTGTCAGCTCCACAGGGGAGCAGCGCTCCAGTGAGCAACACCGACACCGCCATTTTCTGTACTTGCATGTTGGGAACCTGCCTACTTGGTACAACTGCCTCCCAGCCAACCATCGCGCCGGCCATTGCAGTGGTGCTGCATGTAACATTTTCTAAAAGCGGTACACCCAGTACACCCTTTCCCACTGGCAGCTGCAGCCTCTGCAGGACCACTGTTCTCCTGCCCCATTCCAGATTGACTCTTGCAGATTGGTGTCCAACTCCATAGAGGTGGCACAAGGCACAGCCACTTCTAGGTGATGTAAAAAAGACAACATGCAGAGGAGCATTACCATCTTGGTAAGTGATATACATCCTTGAACTGTGATTGAGAGAGTGCTCCAAAAACCCATCTGTGGATGTAAGGAATCCTCATTGGACCCTGTTCAGATTTCCACAATGAGATTGTTTACATCAATGCAGTTACAGACCCCTAAGTACCAAAACAGACGAAGCTCCTACATCAAGCTCCCCCGCCATTACCATTTGTGGTGGATAGCCCACACACAGGGGAAAAACACAAGACTTGGTCCACTTAACAACCAAACTGACCAAACTCTCGAAATCTGCTAGTCTCTCTGAAATATCTGGCATTTTCCTGTGTATATACTAAATATAGAGGCATTTGTCACCTGCAGAAGTGGTTACTACAAGTACCTCATCGCCTAGAGGGACATCACTTGCTTAGCACCCCAGACAAAGCTGCTGGGCCATTGGCCCCATTGCCAGGGGGGGAAGGGGGACAGCCCTGACAAGTCACCCCGTCCAATGTAAAAGAGAGTGATATGTCTTTTAAAAGCTGAACTCGTGCAGGCGACGTGGTAGGAAAAAGATATAAGTGTTGTTGCAGCTGTCCTGCAATGTCCAGTTTTGACAGAGTGGTAAACAGATATTCCCAATCTACAGTATGGAATACCTTCACTATGTCCAGCACTAAGCAGGCTCCAAATTTTAAGCATTGTGGATCTATCAGGGATAAAAAACCTTTGGTCTCTATGCACTAGATGCAGCAGGTGGGACGCCACTAACTTACTAAGGATTATAAAATCCATTCCTAGCATGGATGGTAGGACGTCAGTTCTGTCGGGTCACTGTTGGCTTTTAACAGTGATCCCAACAAGGACTTTTGCATAGATTGCGGTTGTCTCCAATCACTCAAGGTGGCCTGATTGAGCTACAGTAACCTGGAGTCAAGTAAAAGCTCAAAGACCTTGTAGAGCTTGGACAGTAGGCCGTCCAACCCCAGAGTTGTTAATGTGCTGCGGTCTTATTCACTCTGTGTATCTCCGGGTCCAGCCAATGTGGTGTTAATCACTGCACGTACTGCAGGATCAAGTACAGGCAGATGCTATCTGGTCAGGAATTTGGAAATATATGTCTGGCACTCAAACCATGGGGATTGTATAATCCACGACAATACACCGTGAAGGCTTCATGGACGGGTGCCTGAAAAGTGTGCAACTGGTTCAGGCGATCCCTAATCATCGTCGTGTTGGGTTTGTGTAATGCCAGAGAGGAGGCAGGCCAGGAGTTGCCCTGGCTCACCTCCGTCTGAGAGCATCTCAGCTTGTCATGTTTTAAAGTAAAAGCAATGCAGTTGCTCAATGAGATGGTTGTGGTGTGTTTGAGTATCTGGCAGCGTGGGTAACATATCACAGTTTGATATCTCAGTGCACTCCAACGTTTATTTGTGTTGAACAAGGATTTTCAGCGGATTACTATATTCAGTTCAGGGTTTGCTACACCCTCTGTTGCACTGTGTCTGGCAGTGCCCTACTTAAATCCAAATAATGTGGAAATTTGCGTTATTGGCGTTGCCGGCGTCACCGAATATACCCATGAAGAAGGGTCTTTGCATGACCCGAAATGCATTGGGTATTATTCAGTAGCGCTTAATTGCAAAAGAAATTTACGAAAAATGAAAACGAATTTCACCATGAAGCAACGGATGAACTAAGAATAGAATAAAAGATTGAGGGCCAGATGTAGGAAGCCTAATACTGGTCGGTAACGGCCGAAATTACTGAATTTCAGCCGTTACGGACCGGTATTAGGCTTTTGGGATGTTAGGGCCAGATGTAGGAAGCCTAATACCGGTCGGTAACAGCCGAAATTACCGAGTTTCAGCTGTTACCGACCGGTATTAGGCTTTTGGGATGTAGGGGCCTAAATTAAGGATTCAGTAATTTACCGAATCGGTAATTTAAGGAATCAGTAAATTACCGAATTCTTAAATACCGATTCAGTAAATTACCGAATCCTCAATGTAGGAAGCACTCAAGTGAGTGCTTTTCACTTGTAAGGGTTCGTTATTTACCACCAACTACAAGTTGGTGGTAAATAACAAAAACCATTAAAAAAGCCATTTTGTGCTTTTTTAACAGTGCCATGTGGCAGATATACATGCCCTTAGGGCATATATGTGTGCCACATGTGCACCCATGCACTATCCAGGGGTGCAACAGGGTGTCAATGTGACACCCTGCCACCCTTGTAGGTCTACCCCCTTACCGAATCAGTAATTCTCATTCATTCCTAAGGGCCTCGAGGCCCATAGGAATGAATGGGGAATACCGATTCGGTAAATACGAATCGGTATTTACCGAATTTTACCAATACGGTAACATTTACAGAATCATTATCTACATATCATTTACCAATTCTAAAATACCGAATCGGTAAAATTCAGTATTTTAGAATCGGTAAATGATATTTATCTACATCTGGCCCTGAATCACAAAAAAAATGCTTTTGAGCCATTTCATTTGATTTAAGAAGCATCTTGTGAAGAAACAATTGTTTCAAGTTGAAGTGCGCACCTCTTGGGGACCAGGCTTACCAGTCCCATATTATTTGGGTTTAGCGTGGGTAACATCCCAGGCTGCAACTGGACTGCAGTCTGCTGCTGACCTAGTGGAACCTCCATTTACATCAAAGTCCTGTGGATATTGGCCCTAGTCCCAAGCACCTGCCACTCAATACTGATTTCAATGCTTCCCATTCCAGCAAACTAGAAGTGACTGTGTCCCAATTGTCAGTGAAATAATTTGAGATGGATTCCCTCAGGAATTCACACAATGCATGGGGCAACAACAAAATAGGCTGCAGCTGCCATGTGTGAACAGGGTGTCGTTGTGCACCATACCCAATGTGTATGTGCATCAGGTTATGTCCTGAAAATGTTTACCCCAGGTACTCCGCATCTAGCACCTCAGGTTATAGTGTGTGGTGATAACCAGTATTTCCAATTCGAATGTGTAGATTGTGTACTGCAGAGTAGTAGGAGTACTCCTGGGTCTCTGGATGTGAGATCCACAAACAGTGTCGAAGGGACCAGTGTGCAGCCCATTGTGTAATCCACGCTGCCAAAACTGAAGAGGATAGCGGGGGAGAATGGTCAAGCTGCTGCTCTTGGATACAATTGAAATTGCCATCCACAATCCAGGGGATATGGGCCTACCTCATGACAGATGAGGGATAGGTGCAGTGGGAGGTTCGGATTGGCCACATTCAGCACAGAAACACTGCCCAATAATATTGGCAACCATCACGTTTCCCCTCTACACAGACATATTGCCCTTCAGGCCGTATGGCAGGATCTAATGGGCTAAATGTAACACCCGTCTGGACCCACACAAGGACTCCTGTTGCCAAACAACAGTAGATGGTGCAAAAAGAATGACTTTGCAAGCACTTCTGGAACTGTTCTCCCCCGTGTCACATGGTTCTCATGTAAAAGTGCTATGTCTTTTCATTGTGGCTCTTGATGTAATGTCATAGTGCGTGTCTCTTCCTTGTCATCCCCATACCACTGACATCCAAAGTCATAATGCCAATAGTACCCATGTGTGTGTATTGTACTGGGAAGTGTGGGGAGGGGTTTCAGGGGTAGTCTTCTCTAAGGTGGGCCAGCAACACACATCCTGGAGTCTTTCCATGGGTGAGGCTAGGTCCCCTAATCGATGGTCCGCTACTCAATGGATCTACCATAGGAACGAAAACATAAATCCTCAATACCTCCATCCCAGGGCAGTATCCAAGGGGAAGACTGAGCAATCAGTAACAACATCTACCTACTATGTGAAACTTAGCAATTATGTCCACTGTTAGAAATGGGATTTCTGGTTGACTAGTGCTTGCGCCTAAGCCAGGCAGAAACCACCACTCTATTCGGGCAAGGAAGTTACACGCTGAAGATAACCACCTTGGTAGCTTGGCATGAACAGTCAGGCTTATCTCAGTGGCAATGTGTAAAGCAATTACGCAACACACACAGCAGCAACACAGTAGGCACACTACAAAAGAGACCACACAAGGTTAGATAAAAAATAGCATTTGTATTATAAAAAAACACATTAGAATCAAAATCACACATATATACTGTGCCAACTGGTACTAGGCAATATTTAGAGCGGATTATATTCACAGGACAGGGCCAACCGGGCCACTATCAGAACCTTTAGAAAGCACTAGTAACACATATGAAACACAACCAGTAACTACTAGCGAAATACTGAAAAACATCATGCATATAATCACATGCTGCAACCTCTGTAGGCATAAACACATTTATGCAATAGGCATCATAAGCATAAACATATTATGCAATAACTCACAATTAGGAGGGCACCCATCAGCATAAACACATTATGCATACATTTGGCAGTGTACCACAATAACACGAATTAGATGCATACATCACCATAGGGCCTTGTGCTCTACCTACACCATAAACCTGACCCCAGGCCAACTGGCCTTCTGTGTGGCTCACATGCCCTTGGTCCAACATGTCAGGGTTTGTACTTAGGCCTTCCACTGGCCCTTTTGCTACCAATTCAGCCAAAACCACGGTGCACAATGCGCTGGGGCATGGGGTGCAACTCACCCCTTTCTCATTAGGAAAACAAAATACCCCTGTGTTGCAGCTGCCCGCTTTCTTGCCTGGTTCAGCTGAAAATTAGGCCTGGCACCACTGTGCCTGGGAAGCGCCTCCGTCTCGGGTCTCCTCTCTCTGAAAATTCCCCCTTTAGTAAATGAGGCCTACATCAAGCATAGGCACCACCGTCCCAACTCGAGCCTCACTCACTGGGCTCCCCAGGGACTCTTTTGGTGCCGCTCTTGGCACCATGAGAAAACAGAGAATAGGCTCATGAGCAGGCCCATTCACCGGGGCTCATAGTAGACACCTACGGTTTCCTTCGGCAGGCACCGACAATGTGCCTTGACCAGCCCTTGTCTCCGGTACTCACCAGCACACAGCAGGACCCTGGCAGGGAGCCCGAGAGGCTCCGGTTCTCTCCTGGACTCCTCTTGATGACACTTCAGAATTCCCTCCACTTTCATCGCAGTCCAGTGCTCCCCTAGTCCTGGAGCATTAAAATAAAGATGCAGCACTCACGAGGCGCTGGGACCCCACAGGTCAAGGGGGAAATAGCTGGGCCCAGGCAGGCCAGCTCACAGGGCCCTCCAGCAGGGAGGCAGTCCCTCGTGTCGGTTCCTCCTGGGGCCCAGCAGCCACAAGTCAACAGGAAGCTCAAAAGGCACAACATTTTTCATGGGATCACAGCCCCAATATTTATAGTACCTTTTCCTTTCTCTGCCCTTGGCACAGGGCTTGGGGGAACCAGCCTGAACTGGGTCAGGGGGGTTTTGGAGCACTCTGTTTACAGGGCACCTCTTCCCCATTGTCAGGTGGAGGCTCAGTCAACAGACCATCACTGGGTGGTGGAGCCAGCATTCACCAAGGCAGCCACAGACCTATTCAGTGTCAGGGGACTACTCCTCCCACTACTCCAAATGCTAGCGCTGACTCACCCTGCCCTCCCTGGAGCCACACACACCTCACCAGCCCCTGTCACTCCAAAGCCAGACATACAATCGGCACCAGGCAGGCAGACACATAGCCCACAGAAATGCCAACTTCTAAAAGTGGCATTTCTAAAATAGGTATAATAAATCGGCGCACACCATTGCACAGCATTTGTTATTACCATTCCAAATATATCAAACTTGACCACGCTGCTCCTCTCATATAAGGAATAACCACAGAAACACTTATCAGGGAATCCCAATGCAGTCCTATGAGAGGGCAGCGAGAAACCAAAATGGCTGTTTGTCACTACCAGGTCATGTCAGACACTTAAGGTACATGTCCTAGGGGGCATGGCCCGCCGCAGGCCGAGATGACCGTGCGGCTCTTAAGCTCCGCCGGCCGCATCCACAATCTTCCATAAACCCTCATGGTAGAGCAGCCTCGTGGCACTGAACATGCTGCCAGTAGGTGCGGGCTGATCCCTGAACAACGGATACCCTTTGGCTCCGAATATTTCAGCCAAAATCATCGGATGCGACACAGACCGCAGCTCAGCCTATGAATACAACATGGCAGCTTACGGAAGTGGAAAGAAGCCCGGAGAGACCATAGCAGACGTGGATTGCTCGGGGGGATGGCGATGATGAGCAGGGAGGTGAGCTGGGGGGCGGACTCGTGCGCTACGTGGGCGATCGCCGGCAATCCCAGCAAGACACTAGCGGGAGGTCCGTAGGCCTTCCGCAGACGTGTACCGGGGCGGCCCCTGAACTGCACGCTGTAGCACACATCGGTACGCGCAGGGACAGCGTCTGCGTGTACTTTTGCTTTCCCAGAAATTGCAGACGCTGAGGGTCTGGGGTGTGCACAGGGGCATGCTACAATGACATAATCTAGCGGCCAGTTTTGCCCTTTGCCATTCTCTCCGCATCCGAAGGCGAGCACACCCACATCGGTGACATTAATGAATGAAATGAGAACTGCATGTGGTAATAAGAAACAAAGCCCTGCAGCCATCGGCCTTGATCTCTGCTACCACATATAACCTTAGTCCCTTCCATAGCCTTGTCTCCAGCTGCGGCAGGCGTGCTCACACTCCAGCACAAACGTTGCGAGGTCTGACAGTACGTCCTCCAACAGGCATCACTCTGCTAGCCCTAAACCCTGGCATTTTGACAACTGGGCAAATATAAAGCTGCGTTCCTTGGCTAACCTTAGTGAACACTGTTTTAAACTTCTGATCTACTAAAGGCTCCTCTGCTGCAAACATACACAATCCTGGGTACAATATCTTGGGTTTGCATAGACAGGTGACTCGAGGAATGGGACGCAAGGACCCTAGACAAAGCCTGTTGCCAATTAAAAAAGTGACTGATATAGAACACAAACAGCCTAGCGAAATGGCAGAGTAAGGGCGAAAGACGTCTGGTCCTGTGGAGTCCGGAGCTCAAATAGGGGCCCTCCTACAGGAGATGCGTGCTGGCTTCAAGGCGCTGGATGTCTGGGTTGACGCATTGGACAAGAACATTGCAGACATGGGAGTCAAGGTCTAGGCACATGATAGACGACTCGATGTCGTGGAATCCCACACATCCGACCTTGAAGATGGCACGGCGCAATCCCTCAAGCGATTGGAACGTGTTGAAAGAATCCTCAAAGAAGTGGCTATCAAAAACGAGGATTTGGAATTGCGCAGTCACCAAAACAATGTGTGAATTCTTGGCATGCCAGAATCCACGTCCACTGGCCGCATGGACGCTTTTGTGGATACCATCTTCATTGATTTATTTGGTAGAGACGCATTCACGGCGGGGTTTGTGGTGGAACTGGCACACCGGTTCCTGGGACCCAGGCCCAATCCGGGATGCCCTCCACGACCGATAATAGCCCGTATCATGAACTTCAGAGACTGGGACACTGCGCTACGTATGCCACATGAACGCAGCGAAACGATATGGCAGGGCTCAAAAATCTAATTGTTCCCTGATTTCCCCGTCATGGTACAGGGAGCCAGGAGAAAATACAATGGAGTAAAGGCGACTATGAGAAATTTTGGCTTTAAATATGGCATGTTATACCATGCCCGGCTCAGAGTGGACAGAAGCACAATAATTCTGCCACAAGTACAAAGCCAACAACGCTCGCACTAATGAAGAACATAGAAATTCACCACCACTAAGCTCATCAGACGCCAGTATGGAACTTTTCCCCAGAACGGGCCATGGCTGACCTCTCCTATTAATCTGATTTGCAGTTCCTATTTACAGACTATGGGTTAAATATATACTTCATCACAGTATAATTACCTAATGGAGGTTGGGGCGTTGGTGATCCCAGTAAGCTTGTTATAAGTTATGTTAATGCACCTTTTAAGGAAGGTTTTTTTGGTAACAATGCTGTTACAATTATTTCGCTCTTATTCAGTAATATGGGGTTTGCCACCAGGGACAAGCGAGGAGGCTGGGTGGGGGGAGAGGGGAAGGTTTTTTTTTGTTTTTGAGATAATTTATAAAGCTAGTTACACAATCTAATACAGTCAGAGAAAATAGACATGTTAGAATGACAAATTACAGAATTGAAATGTTAAACTTAATATGGCACAAGTAGTACATAACTCTGCCCCCTCAGAACTATCTGTGGTGACGTGGAATATTAGAGGCCTTAACGACACTCGTAAGAAAAGACAGGTACTCCATTACTTGACCCGGCATGGGATTGACATAGCTTTCCTGCAGGAAACGCACTTATACAAAACAGATCAGAATCGCTTTGCTTCCAGTTGGGGAGCGCACAGATACTTCGCCAATTATAGCAATTATGCTACAGGCACCGCTATCCTCATACACAAAAGGGTCCCCTTCTGCTTCCAATCTGCGACTGCGGACAGCAAAGGCAGATATATGGTGGTTCTGGTCATGTTAATGGGGCATAAAGTGGCGATGGTCTGTGTGTACGGCCCGAATGTTGACTTCCCTGATTTTTATTACTCCCTACTCTCCCTCCTGTTACAGTTGGGTCAGGTATCCATTTTACTTAGGGGTGATTTCAATTTTGCGCCAGATCCAACAGTAGACAGTACCACCTCCCATGCACAAGATTGCGAAAGGCTTCACTCTCACTCATAAACCAATTCTGTTTAATAGATGTTAGTCGCACTCACAACCCCCAACATACAGACTATACCCATTATTATATTGGATTACATAACACATGGACAGGGATAGATTACTGGTTGGCTTCCCCAGATATATTCGGCTGGTGCAAATCCGCCAAAGCACTTCTGGTACGTATTCTGATCATTCCCCAGTAGTGCTAATCCTGAAAGTCCCGCGCCCCGAGGGCTTTGAGAGACAATGGTGGTTTCCAAATCGCGCATTACCACGATTACGTTTTTCTTAATGATGTCCGAGAAGCGATAGAAGAATATTTTGCTATAAACACAGACTTTGTAGATTCTGCAGTGATGCTGTGGGAAGGCTTTAAAGCTGATCTCCGAGGAGTGTGCATATACAAGCATGCTGGGATACTACGAGATTTGTATAAAACATTGGCACAAATAGAACAAGAACTAGTGTCTTTAGGCACTAGACTGCTCCTGATGCCTACCCCCGAAACTAACAAGCAGAGGCTGTCACTTCTCGCTAACTACAGAGACATGGCAGACAAAGAGATCCTACATATGGGGAGATATCAAACCGCCATACGCTATGGGGAGGGTGAGTGCCCGGGAAGGGTACTAGCCCAGAGGATCAGGCCTCCTTATCAAAATGCATATATAGGTCAATTAAAACAGAATCCGGACAACTAATTTTGGACCCAATAGATATCCATAGGGAATTTTTGAGGAATTTTAAGAAATTATACACGTCAAGTGTGGGGGATGATCGGACAGGTGATGACGCTTATGTTTCTGAGGTGGCTCTTGTATACCTGGAAAGGTATATGCAGGAATTTATTGCAGAACCAATATCTGCAGCAGACATTGATGAAGCCATTACAGCTTTAAAATCCTCTTCAGCCCCAGGTTTAGATGGCTTCATGGGGGCCTTTTATAAGGCCTCCAAAGATCTATTGACCCCTCAGCTTTTAGAGGTCTACGGTGAGGCGTTGGAGAGACAGATCTTACTCCCTACCTTATGTGAGGAGGTGATTACCCTCCTCCCCAAACCTGGGAAGGATCCCCTTTTATGTGGTTCTTACCGCCGGCTCTCCCTCCTAAACCTGGACTACAAAATACTAAGGTTCTCTCCACCAGACTTTCACTGTTAATGGAATCCATAATCTCGCCGGCACAGTCTGGCTTCATCCCCCACCACTCGACTGCTTTCAATTTGCGTACCTTACTCAATACCCTACACAGGATAAACCCTGATACTCCAGCAGCTGCAGTTCTGTTGGATACCAAAAACAGAATTACCTTGACCCTCTTCTTAGAGAAATTCTATGCTTTGGTACATATTCTGGTCTGGGCATCAATTGGCACAAGTCTGTGATTTTTCCCCTTACTGCCAGTACTGTCAGATGGGGTCTTGAGTTTCCATTTGAATAGTGCACGGATTCATTTAAGTATTTGGGAATTCATATACACTTAGACACTGAACAAATTGTGAGACTGAATTACGGACAAGCCATCTCTGCACTGGAGACGCAAGTAGATAAATGGCTCAAACTCCCATTGTCTTTGGCAGGTCGTGCTCCCTAAATTTTTATATTTGTTTCATAATATCCTGATACCCCTGCCCAATACCTTTTTTTCAACACTACGTTCTCATCTAATACAGCTGGTTTGGAGTAATGGAGCAGGTTAGATGGCAAATTATGATGTTACCTTGTGACAGAGGTGGATATGGTGTACCGGACATGCAACTATATTATTTGGTGGCTCAGTGTAGCTTTGCTCAGTCGTGGTACCACCCGGATGCCAGAATTCTCTATCTCCATCCAGAATTTGATTTGGTCCGTCCAAACCCTTTGACATCTGTCTTACCCACGGGTTTCCCTAGGGACCCTAAAGAAATTCAACCAGCATCAACTACCAGTTGGGCATGGGAAAAACTGCGACATCTCTCTGGCACTTCTATACTTTATTCCTCTGCACTGCCTCTCCCGAATGTGGTTTCCTATTACAGGCGAAACACTAATACAGCGCACATGCGCCAAATTCAATATTGCTTAAATATGTAATCTGTTTCCTGACTGCCATGTTTTTGATCCAAGTGATGAGTCCCGGTTTCCGGAGACAACATTCATGGATAGATTCATATTCATGAGAATACGCTTTGCAATACGCGCTATCGCCTCAACTTTCCCGCTAAAACCTCAATCATTTTCTCCACTGACTATGGTAATTGACAGCAAACTGGGAATGCACTTGATATCCAAACTTTACAAAGCATGTGCAGATATAATTCCAGTGACAGATGATAAAATACGACAAGCATGGGAAGAAGACTTGGGTTCCCCGATCTCAGATGAACAGTGGTCTTTCTGTAGATCAGTCAATAAAGCAGTCTCCATCAACAGTTGCCATAAACTAATACACTTCAAGTTTCTACTTAGAGCATACATCACTCCAGCTATAGTTCACAGAATTGATCCATCTAGATCGCATCACTGCCCAAAATGCAATGCCCCCGGTGCAGATTTCGCCCACTTGGCATGGACATGTCCACGCATATCAGCATTTTGGGTGCTACTTCAAAGCATTCTGCGTAAAATGGTGATTGTTCAAATGACACTCCTGCCTGAAATAGCACTGTTGGGTTATGTGGCGCAATTTCTCCCGAAGGTGTACAGATTTGTTGCCATTAGCCTACTGTTAGCTAAAAGAGAAGTTGCCTTACATTGGGTTGGGAAGGCAGCTCCTTCGGGAAAAGGATGGCTGAGTAGTCTAGTCTCTTGTTCCATGAACAGCGAGTAATACGCAGCCACCACCCCTCCAGCCTGCAGACCCAAAGACATATGGGCCCCGTTTAGACATTATTTGAATGTACTACAAGCTGACCCCTCCACACAGCAAGAACAAGGCATTGTGCCTACAGGGGTTGGGTAAATTGTGCCAGCATACAAGCTTACCCCCCTTGTTGCACTACACTGGTGGGCATATTGGAGTGCAATTTAAATATTAAAATGCAAGGTTTAATAGCAATGGGAAATGTCATAACGCATGTCCACGCCGTTCAGGGCCCAAGAGTGAGGCAGATACCGTAATGACAGTATTGCAATTTGACCTTTATGTCCTTCCCAAAATGTCAATGTCGTTGACCGTTCATTTAAAATGTGTATTACATATCTTTATGTAACTAGATATATATTCATGTTTCATGGAAATGTTTGATAAACTGTAAAAATGCTAAATAAAGTTTAAAAAAAAAAAGAAAAGGTACATGTCCTAACTTTTACCTACAATGCACCCTGCCCATAGGGCTAGCTAGGACCTACCTTAGAGGTGATTGACATGCCGTAAAAGGGGGGTCACAGACGTGGCATACACTTTAGGTGCCATGTCAAAGAGGCAGTAACACTGTGCGCACAGGCCCTGCAATGACAGAGGCTTCAGACAGGTTTGAAGGGCTACTTTGGTGGGTGGCGCAATCAGCGCTGCAAGCCCACCAGTAGCATTTAATTGACCAGCCCTGGGTATCTGAGATACCACTTTACAAGGGACTGACAAGTAAATTAAATATGCCAAACAGGTGTAGACCAATCTTATCATGTTTACCACAGAGAGCACAAGCACTTTACACTGGACAGCAGTGCTAAAGGGCCCAGAGTCCTAAAACTACCAACACCATGTCAGAAAAAGGCTAGGAGGAAGGCAAAAAGTTCAGAGATGACCCTGCAAAAAGGGCCAAGTCCAACACCCACAAACAACTCTGCCAAGGCATGCAGGGTGTGGGGAACGTGCCCTGTGATGCTAATAGGTATTACATATGCTAGGGGTTTCCTAGTGGACATTTCTACAATTTGAAATGAACAATCAGTGGTAGACAGCAAGCAGCAATAACCCCAATCTACATTTCCTATTTTCACCTGGTAACAGATTTTGCATACTTACATCTACCTATCCTCTCTATATGTACCTTTCCATAATACCTCTCGGCCTGCCTATTCCCAACATTTGCTGGTTTGACCCCTCTCACATCCACCTCAAAGTACATGCTCATCTCTCCCACTGTCCTTCTTCCACAAGCTCCTTATAAACACCCTCTGGTATGCCATTTTTAAATCTATCTCTTGCCTCTAAGCTCTACCCTTGAACTCTAACTATTCCACCCAGACTCTCACCTTCTCATTCTGGTACTTTCCCTCTTACATCCACACCAACATTCCCCACACTACTCTTCACCTCTATGTACACAACGCGTCTCCCCTTCATGCTGTACTCACAATGTACTGTACTTATCATTGCCTCAGCAGCTGATAATAACCAGAGCTTGTCAAATGCACGCCTCTAATCCCCATCTCTCCCCTTTCCACTGGCTTTGTGACACTCATGCTTGCTAAGGTGCACCATTAAATCCACCTCTTACCTTCACTCTTCACACCTCAGCACATCCCTCATCCTGGCCCTTACATTGCTCATTGAATCTGCCCTTACTCATTAGCCTCTTGCCATTCACTCACTCTACTCTGCTTAAGGTCTACTAAGAGGAATTAGACAAACTAGAGCATCAGTATATTTAAACACAACATCCATCTACTGGCCAACACCTTGCATCTCTCCATCCAGTATCCTAGCTTACACAGCTTGTGTATCCCCTTGACATCCAGCTAATCCACTTGGGGGCATATTTACAAGCCCCTTGCGCCACGTTTACGCCGCTGTTGCGTCATGCAAGGCGGCGTAAACGTGGCGCATCCCTGCGAGGCATTTACAACGTGGCGCATCTATGGAGATGCGTCACGGTGTAAGGCCCTGCGCCACATGAAACCTGTGTCAGGTTTCATGTGGGCGTGTCCACACAGGGGGGGGGCGTTCCGTCGGAGGAACGCCTGTGAAAAGTGACTCAGTGAAATCTACAAGATTTCACTGAGTTACTTTCCCAACGCTGATGCGTCAAAACCCTGCGCCTGCTTGAAGCAGGCGTAAGGCTTGACGCACCACGTTAGAAATAGGGCAAGTTGGAACAGTGCTGGAGTTGCGTGCCGCTCGCAACACAACTTCAGCACTACGCCCACTTTACGCCTAAGATGCGACACGCATCTGTTTATTCCTGCACCATGGTGCGCCGCATTGTAAATGTGGCGCATCATGGGTGGCGCAAGGATAAACTTGCGTGTCGTATCTTTCCTGGCGCATCTCTGCTGATTTGCAGAGATGCGCCAGGCAACGTAAATATGCCCCATGGTTTCCCAAAAAACTGTTAGCTTGTCTCCTGTGGCTGTTTCACGTCCACATCTCAGTTCCATGATCCATACCTCCATTACCTCTTACATAATATCTACTTCTATCTCAGCCATCTTTCACAGTAGTGCTAGATACTTCAGCTCTCATCTCTTGCTAGCCTCTAACCTTGTCTAGCTGGTTCTACCTATTTTACATGTACCTAATCCTAGCATCCCTCATTCGGGCTATAACCAGTTTTTCAAGGTCCTACACTCTGATATCCACACCCCAGCATTTCATCCAATCCTCGGTGTAATGATGAGAATAATTCATGTATCCTGTCCAAGCACTGCCTTTGACCTTAATTCCTGCCTTCTACTCTCATCTAATTATTTTCTTGGTCTGCCCCTAGTACGTCTGAGTCTCCCCTCCCTGCACAAAATGTTATCACAACTCTTTCTCACCTCTACCCTTGTTTAGCTAGCTCAGCCCCTCACACGTTAAGCTATCCAATAACATGTGCAGCAAATGCTTCTCAGTTTAACACCCACATTCTCCCTTGTCTGTCAATTTAGTACAATTTAAATTAGGCCTCTGTAGCCCGTACACAACAGACGGACCCACAACACTTCAGGGAGTTCACAGTCCACTAGGCTGACCACAAGTAGCACAGGGCAATCAATCGAGGCATTTGTAAAGCCCACTACATACCCGTGAGGGTCTCAAGGCACTAAAGGGGGGGAGCTGCTACTTTTCCAAGAGCAAGTCTGAAGGTCAGTAGGTCTTGGGTCTGCCGTAGGCAGATGGGGAGGGTGTTCCATGTCTTAACGGCGAGGTGGGAGAATGATCTTCCGCCGGTGGTCACTCTTCGGATGCGGGGACAGCCGTGAGGGTGTGGTCAGTGGAGCGGAGCTGGCGGGTGGGGGTGTAGAAGCTGAGTCGGCTGTTGAGGTAAGCTGGTCTGGTGTTGTGGAGTGCCTTGTGTGCATGGGTGAGGAGCTTGAAGGTTATCCTTTTGTCGACAGGGAGCCAGTGCAGGTCTCTCAGTTGGGGTGTGGTGTGGTTGTGGCATGGCATTCCGAGGATCAGGCGTGCGGAGGCGTTCAGGATGCGTTGGAGCTGTTTCAGGAGTTTGGCCGAGGCTCCTGAATAGAGGGTGATCCCGTAGTCCAACCTGCTGCTGACGAGGGCCTGGGTGACTGTCCTTCTCGTTTCGGTGGGGATCTATTTGTAGATCCTACGGAGCATGCGGAGGGTGTTGAAGCAGGAGGAAGAGACGGCGTTGACCCGCTTCGTCATGGAGAGGGTGGAGTCGAGGATGACCCCCAGGCTGCGTGCATGGTCGATGGGTGTTGGAGCTTTTTGTAGTGCAATAAGCAACCAGGAGTCGCCCCAGGCCGAGAGGGTGGATCCGAGGATAAGGACCTCCATCTTTTCTGATTTCAGCTTAAATCGGCTGTTCCTCATCCAATGGGCGGCGGCCTTCATCCCTTCATGGAGGTTGGTTTTGGCGGAATGGGGGTCCTTAGTGAGGGAGAGAATCAGCTGGGTGTCATCGGCGTAGGAGATGATGTTGAGGTTATGCAGTGGGGCAACATGGGCGAGTGGTGCCATGTTGATGTTGAACAGTATTGGCTTGAGGGATGATCCCTGGGGTACGCCGCAGATGAACTCGGTGGAAGGGGGGAGGTGGATGCTCTGTGTTCTGCCTGAGAGGAAGGAGGTGGTCCAGCCCAGGGCCTTTTCTTGGATTCTGGCATCTTGGAGGCATGTTCATAGTGTGCGGTGGCAGACCGTGTTGAAGGCGGCTGACAGGTCCAGGAGGATGAGGGCCATAGTGTCTCCGTTGTCTAGCAGGGTTCGGATGTCATCGGTGGCGGCGATGAGGGTAGTTTTGGTGCTGTGGTTGCTGCAGAACCCAGACTGGGACGGGTCTAGGATGCTGTTCTCCTTGAGGAAGCTGGTCAGTTGCTTGTTGACGACCATCTTGATGCTGGGAACAGGAGCAGGGAGATGGGCCGGAAGTACTTGAGGTGTTTTGGATCAGCCTTTTGAGTAAGGCATTGAACTCGGCATGTGGGCTGCATGGATTTCCGGTGTTCCTTCTTGGAGCCAGTTCTTCTCTAGCTTTTGCCATGTTTGCTTGGAGGCCTGGAGGTCTTCAGTTAACCAGCTGGCTTTCTTGCTGTCGTGGCTGTTGGAGGGTTTCTTGAGCGGTGCGAGGGTGTTGGCTCAGTCGTCGATCCACTGTCTGTGGTTGCGTGCTGCGGCATCAGGGTCGGTCGGGTCTGTGGGTGGGCTCCGGGCAAGGGTGGTTGATAGCTGGTGAGTTTGCTCCAGCAGCCGCGAGGCATCTGTTGGGTGGGGTGGTGCGCGGTGGGTTTCCGGAAGGTGAAGTCGATGCAGTGGTGATCGGTCCAGTGGAGCTTGGTGGTGTGTTTGAAGGAGACGTGGGGGCTTGCGGAGAAGAAGGGTTCGAGTGTGTGGCCGGCGGAGTGAGTGGATGTTGTGACGAGTTGTCGGAGTCAGAGGTTGGCGAGGTTGTCGATCAAGGTGGAAGAGTTGGAGTCGTTGTTGTTCTTGAGGTGGAAGTTCAGGTCCCCGAGGAGGATGTAGTCCGTGTGTGCTGACGAAGTCGGCGATGGAGTCGCTGAACTGTGGTAGGGGTCCGGGGGGTCTGTAGACGAGGGTTCCTCTGAGGGTGGTGTTGGGAGTCAGTGTGGATCTGGAAGTGCAGGTGTTCGGCGGTGCTGAGTGTGTCGTTGGTGTTTGTCGAGACTTTGGGAGTGTTCCTGTGAACGATGGCGATTCCTCCTCCTACTCCGTTGGTGCGATCCTTGCAAGTGATCCTATAGCCTTCCGGGATGGCTATAGCGATGTCAGGTGCTGAGGAGGGGTTCAGCCAGTTCTCTTCCAGGAAGGCGACATCTGGGGAGGTTGAGTCGGGTAAGTCCCAGAGTTCAACGGCGTGTTTGCGTGCGGAGCGGGTGTTGAGGAGGATGCTTCTGAGGTAGTTGGGTTCTTTGGTTGGTGGTTTGGTGGGCCGGACGCTGGTTAAGCTGCAGTTCCGGCAGGAGAAAGGTCCTTCGGTGCGCTTTGGGCGGCCAGGCAGCAGGTACATGATCGTCCGGTGTTGAGTGTGTGGAGGGTGCTGGAGTCATAGTGGAGACGGGCGCTGTGGTGTTCGCGGGGGCCAGGGGTTCTGGCTCTGGGGGTGGTCCAGGTGCGGATGGGTGCAGACGGGCTTGCCTTAGGCACGCCAGCGGCACGTCTGCTGCGCGCGTCCGCCATATAAAGGGAGGTGGGAGGGAGGAGCAGCGGGGAGGCATGGAACGGGGCGGCGGATGGGCGAGCGGGGGGGCAAACCTGCAGGGAAGCAGTGGCGGGAAAAAAACAGGTTACAGAAGGCAAAAGCAGGTCATGCAATGTGAAGAGGAGCAGCCAAAAACAGAGTGGCAAAAAGGAGAAACACACAATTATCAGACAGCAGTTAACAGGGCAACAATTACAGGTGAAGGCAGAATATATGCAGCGCCGAGGGGAGCGACGTACTTACAGAATGGCAGCAGCGGGGCCCAGACACATAGGTGGTGCTTTGCGGCAGGGGTAGTGGCCTAACCCGCAAGCAGGGTCAAGGGTCGCTCCCTCTACCGCATAGCGGGCGCCCCTATAAGGGGAGGTGGGAGGGAGGAGCAGCTGGGAGGTGGGAGTGGGGCGGCAAATGGGCGAGCAGGGAGGCTGGATGCAGGGGAGCAGCTGTGGGAAAAAGACGGGGGGTTACAGAAGGCAAAAGCGGGTCACACCATGCAAAGAGGGGTGGCAAAAAACAAAGTGGCAAAAAGGAGAAACACACAATTATCAGACAGCAGTTAACAGGGCAACAATTACAGGTGCAGGCAGAATATTGGCAGTGCCGAGGGGAGCGGCGTACTTACAGAACGGCAGCAGCGGGGCACGGACACACAGGTGGTGCTGTGCAGCATGGGGAGCAGCCTAACCTGCAATCACAACACTTCTGGGAGCTCACAGTCCACTAGGATGACCACATGTAGCACAGGGCAATCTACCACCACAACCCTTAAAGTCCATCTACGTTTGATCAAGGCCAGCATTAAGCATTTCTCAAACCTCATTTATTACTTTCAAGACACAAATAACTAAATAGACAGCTATCATATGCTGAGCTCCAAATGATGTGTGTGTAAAATAGTATAGCCATAGCTTGTACAAATAAAAGATTAATCAGTGGAAAAGTGGAAACAAAATGCCACTCTCATCCATTCTCCACTCCTCTTTTTGCTATCATACTTGGTGAGCAGTGCCCATTGTGATATGATGGCATAATGGATGTGAGACTTAAGCTTTTTGTGTGTCCCATAGGATCCCCTGATTTACATTCAGACAGGGGCAAGTGCCGGTCTCATCCATAGCAACTTTAAGTTGTGAAGGGCTGACAGGGAAGGGCTGACACTGGTGCAGGTATTTGACTTGGCCACAACTCCCATCAAGGCCTTGTGCTACAAACACCAGGCCCCAGGGTCAGCCATCTTGCTAGTATATTTCCATTCACTTTCATGAAAGCATAGTACTTTCATGAAAGCATAGTTCTAGCGGTGCTGTTTGGGCTTTTTGGGCAGAGGAGTGTTTGCAATGATTGCATCTCCCATCAGGCACTGTCCTACACACACCTTCCCACCAAGCCCAACCACGCTACCTGGAACTCTGCTTTCTTGACAATGAGTGAATATGTAGTAGCAAGGTGGCTGAAACTGGTGCATGGTGTTTGGAGCATATGCCTTGATTGGAATTGGGTTCTAATCAAACACATATGCACCTGTGTCAGCCAGTTTGCAATTTTACTTCCCCTCATTGTCAGAACATCACTCTTCCTGGTGTCCTAGTTAGATTGGGTGGTACGGTGTCTGTGGAAGATGTACAAATACTCCTCTCATCCACTTGAACCAACTCCTCTAGGTACCTGACAATGCGTGGAAGTGTACTAGCAAGATGGCTGACACTGGTGTTTGCAGCACAAGGCCTTGATGGGAGCTGTGGTCAGGTCAGACACCAGGCACTGGTGTCAGCCATCTTCCTAATACACTTCCCCACATAGTCATGTACTGATAGTCCCAGATGAGCTGGTTGGGCTGGGTGGCAGGAGAAGTATTTGCTATCACTACAGCTCCCATCACTCCCTGACCTACACACACCTTTCCACCCAGCCCTTCCAACCTACCTGGAACTAACTCTGCTTTCCTGATAGTGAGTGGAAATGCACTGGCAATATGGCTGACACTTGTGCATGGTGTCTTACTTGAAGCCAACTTCCATCAAGGCATGTGCTCCAAATACCATGTACCAGTGTCAGCCATCTTGTTATTACATTTCCAATCACTGTCAGGAAAGCATAGTTCCAGGTGGCCTGGTTGGGCTAAGTGGGAAGGTGCGAGTAGGACAAGGCCTGATGGGAGTTGTAGTGTTAGCAATACTCCTCCTGCTAGGCAGACCTTATTTTTAAATTTTATTATACACTTTATGTAGATGGGGAGAACTGCATTTTATCTATTTTTATCATTAAGGAAATTCGTTGCAGCTGACTTCCCCTCTTTTAACTAGTATTCCACTTTAGGAAGATAGAGGGACCCTTGTACTCTGCATAATTTTGCACTCAATTGATTAAGGAGTCCTGATAAGTGGTCACCATCGCTGGGCCGTGGGAAAAAATGTGCTGCATACTGAAGTGCTTTTCTTTCTCTTTTTCCCTTTTCACTCGTTCCTTTTCAATGCAACGAAACCGAGTTTTCTTCATGAAATGATTTAACATGGATTGTAAAAATGTTTTGAGTGTACTATTTCTGCTTTTACCTCTTCTTTGATAGCAGTTTGCCGAAACAACGTCATTTGATTGAACACTCCAACGTTAGGTTAGAGCTGATAATGAATAGATCTTTCACATGTATTACCTGCTTTTGCTCTCGACACAAGAGCCTAACACGGTCGGAAGATGGACTATTACGTCAGTTGAGTGTCATTGTAACCACTGTTGTGTTGTCTGGAGGGGCTGATCGGGTTACCCTAGAGGCTGCAGCTGGGACACTACTCTCAGGGGCACCTGGGTTGACGACAGGCCTAACACGTGGCCTAGAAATAATATGGTCGGACACTAAATGTGTTGTTGCTGGCTCTCTGCTCCGCACCCGAGTGAACGTGCGTGCGTGCGTGCCCCTTTTTATTATAGGAGGTCACATGACCTAACGTTGTGCGCCGGGGGCGTCATGAGCGTATAATAACCAGGAACACAACATTCCTCCTAAAACATGAAAAACAAAGAACAAACACTTCTTCAGTTCAACAGTTCAAACTTGATCAGGCACGTTTGGCATACTTGTGTAGCATGATTCAACTTAATAGTAGCAACATGTTCAGGGTGACACAAAGTACCAGACTAGTCACTGAAACGAATTGGAACCTTCTTACGTGAAATAATTTCGCAGCCGACAGGAGGGCTCTGGATTTCTTCTCAGGCTGTACTGCGAACTCTCCCGCCCTGCGACAGTTCCTTCACTAGTCCCCTCTGTTAGTGGATGGCTGTTCGGTACCTCATCCACCGTCTCCTGAGCTCCAACATCACTGGCCCTTTCTTCTACTTCACTGCCAGAGTCATCAGAAGATACATCTCTCCAAAAGTCCTCCATGCTGGCCTTGGGATCTCCACAGACTGATCCGTCATTCTCTTTTGTCCCTGTGGTTTCATGTGGGGTCACCCTTGGATTCAGTTCCGCGTGAAAATGCTTGAAATGAGACACATTCCTAGTTACTGTTTCTCGTCCTCTGGTGGCCATTACACGGGTGCCCTTTACACTGATCACCCGCCAGGGACCTCTTTCATAAGTTAGCCTGAACTTGCCACTGGTCACTCTGTTCTTCAATAGCACCACATCTCCTTTGCGGAATCTCACTGCTGTGGCTCTTTGTCTTTGGCTGACTTGGGCATACGCTCTCCTCCGGCTGTTTGCAATCTTCTCTTCATCCGTCTGTTTCGGCATCCAGCTTGGGTGATGAGGAATAGAGTCCATTACCACACGTCCCATGAGGAGGTGCGCCGGAGCCACTCCAGTAGTGGTGAGAGGTGTTTGGCGGTAACTTCGGAGAAATGTGAATATGGCCAATTCCACTGACTGCTCTTTAGCATGCGCAATTCTTATCACCTTGTTAAGAGTTCTCATGAACCGTTCCGCTTCTCCATTCGCTTGCGGCCAGTGGGGAGTTATCCGACGATGTCGCACGCCAAGAGATCTCAGATAGGTGGCTAGTTCCTGGCCTTGAAACGGTGGTCCGTTGTCAGTGCGCATTTCTCTCATTACTCCATGAGCAGCTATTATTTTTTCTAGTTTGGGGATTACTTCTGCAGCGCTTGTATTGGAGATGATTTCAACCTCCGGGTACTTTGAGTGATCATCAATCACCACCATGGTGTGTCATCCATCTGGAAGACTGCCAAAATCCATGCTGACCTGCTTCCACGGTTGTTGCGGACGGGGCTCCACTATGACTGGTGCTTCCCGCGGTACATCTCCCGTGACCTGGCAGGCAGGGCAGGATCTTACCGTCTCCTCCACTAGTTCATCCATGAGAGGAAACCACAACTTGGCTCTCAAACGTGCCTCGGTCTTGACGATTCCTTGGTGACCAACGTGGGCCAGTTGAACAACTTGTTCCGTTAATGCTGAGGGTATTACCAACCGGTGTCCTCGTAGTAGGCAACCAGTGTCGTCTTCATTCAGATCATCTTTTACATGGTATAGACTCTCCATGATTCGTTGAGCTTCAGATGTGAGTGTCTTCCAGCTCTCCTTTGCTCTGTGCCAGTTTCGCTTCTGCATGGCTTCCTTGGCCCTTTGAAGGCAAGCATCTTGGGTGGTGGCCTCTGCCACTTCACTGACAGAGATGGAGCGTGGACACGACCTGGCCATGACACACTTGACATAAGCTTCCGTTTCTTCAGCCTCTTCTATCTCTTCGGGCGTGGCAGCCCGGGGGTGTCGTGAAAGATAGTCAGCCGGATTCTTGGCTCCTGGTTGATATTCAATGTTACAGTTGTATTCTTGTAGTTGTAGCATCCACTTTTCGGTGGTTTCTTCGAGGTCCCCGAGAACAGGGCCACCAGCGGCTTGTGATCTGTGACGACAGTGAATGATTTTCCATACAGATAAAGGTGAAAATGTCTGCAACCCCAATGTATAGCTATGGCCTCCTTTTCAAATTGGGAATATCGTTGCTCAGTGTCCGTGAGTGAACGACTCGCAAAGGCCACCGGCATCCAATCTAAGTCATCCCGCTGTTTCTGCATCAGTACTGCGCCCAAACCTGCGGGGCCGGCATCTACGGCCACCAGGGTGAGATTTCGGGGATCAAAGAAAGCTAGAGTGGTGTTGTCCGATAGAGCTGCCTTGATGCTCTCAAATGCCTTTTCTTGTTCCGGTCCCCATTCCAAGGAGTGGAGTCCTTCGTAAGTTCTCTCAAAGGAAGTGTCAGATTGGCCAGATCTCTAATGAACCTTCCACAGTAGTTGACCATCCCTAGGAAGCTGCGGACTTCAGTGACCGTGGTGGGGGGTTTGGCATCCTTAACATCTTTGACCTTCTCCGGGTCCGGTTGAACTCCATCGACTGAGAATGTGTACCGAAGAACCCTATTTTCCGCCTCAGGAACTCACATTTTTCTCGATGTAGGGTTAATCCAGCCTCTCTTAGTCTTCTGAACACTTGGGCCAGTCGCTGGTTGTGTTCCCCGATGGTTCTCGCATGTACCATGATGTCATCACTGACATTGATCACCCCAGGTATGTCTGCAATCAGTTCCTGTATCACATTTTGAAATACTTCAGCCGCACTGGATATTCCAAAGCTGAGTCTGGTGTATCTTCTGAGGCCTACGTGTGTTGAGAACGTCGTGATGTTTCTCGACTCTTTGTCCAACACCAGTTGATGGTACCCAGACCGAAGGTCCAGTTTTGAGAACCAACAGGCCCCGGCCATTTCTCCAATGAGATCATCAATTGTGGGTGTGATGTGGCGTTCCCGTTTGATGGCAGCATTAGGGAGGCGCATGTCTACACAGATCCGAACAGCTCCTGGTTGCTTTGGCTTCCTTGTTACCACAATGGGCAATACCCAGGGAGTGGGGCCTGTGACTTTTTCAATGATACCTGCTGCCTCCAGTTTTCTGAGTTCCTCTTCCACCAGAGGCCTGAGATGGAAGGCTATGCGGCGGTGTCGCAACGCGACTGGCTGCACTGTCGGGTCCACGTGGAGATGTATCTCACGCCCTGTGAAGCGTCCTATGCCGTGGAAGATATCAGAGAAGTCCATTATCAGTTGCTGCACCGATTCTTCATGGACCCCAAACGCAAAGGTGACAATGCCTAAGTCTTCAGCGGCTCGACATCCCAGTAGCATGCCTTGCCCATCTTCTGAAATGAATACGTTGGCATTGATGGTTTAGTCCCCATGAGTAATGAATGTCCGGAACTTTCCCCTGATTCTGAGGGGTGTCTCCTGACCATATGCAAAAACCGTGATGGGTGAGGGATGTAGATGTGGAGGGTGAGTCATTGTTCTGTATAGAGCGGCACTCATAAGATTGATGGTGGCCCCGGTGTCAACTACAGCCATTATTTCCTGCTCTGCCACTCTGAGTGAGCATTGTGGAAGTTTCC
The DNA here is from genome assembly GCF_964261635.1 of Lissotriton helveticus. Lineage (NCBI taxonomy): Eukaryota > Metazoa > Chordata > Amphibia > Caudata > Salamandridae > Lissotriton > Lissotriton helveticus. Next base: position 383,746,821 of record NC_136070.1, on the reverse strand, counting down.
TGTCACGACGTGCGGCTGTTCCAATCATGTGGACCTTGTGTACCGTCCTTTCTTCCTCCTCATCCTCGTCCATATCACTTTGACTCTGATCGCCTTCCGGCAACGCGTTCACTACTTGTCGGGGCTTGCGAAACTTCTTCGAGCGGCACACCTTTTCAAAGTGGTTGAGTTTGCCACATCCTGAGCAACGCTTCCCTCGAGCGGGACATTCCGGTGCTGGATGATTCGAGCCTCCACAGTACCCACACGGGAAACCAGAGGCGCCTGCCTGTGTCCTCGTAGGTTTCTTGTTCCACTTGGCCGGTGTTCGTACTTGGAGCTTGTTGACTGGTTCAGCCTTGACCGGTGCTTGTAGGGCTGCCTCCATGTGAGCAGCTCGTGCTTTGGACAATTCTTTGGTACGCCCAAGGGTCAGGATATCAGCTAGCGGCTTACCCGACTCTTCCAAAATCTGTTCTCTCAGCTTGGCCGATGCGCAACCTTGAATGATTTGACCCTGTATTTCCTCGGTGGCATCCGCAAACCCACAAGACAGCGCCAGCCTCTTAAGCCTGGTGTGGTACGTGTCCAACGACTCCTCGGGCAATTGCCGCGCTTGCCTGAATACAAATCGTTCATAGTCCTGATTAGCCATGGGTTCAAAATGAGCATTCAGGGCATTGATGAGTGTGTGGTGAGTTTTGGGAGTAGCTTCTACTAGCGTCCTGGCAATGGAATGCACATCCTTCCCGCCTAAGTGGAGCACCATGGCCCGCTTCTGCTCCTTGTGGACCTTCGTGGCTTCAAAAAACACCAAGAGTCTATCCACCCATTCCTTCCACTTGGGGGCCAATGACGACGGCGATCCTTCCACCACAAACGGTTCGATCGGTGGAATTGTGGCCATGTCGGTACTGTTGATCGGTGGGGCCCTCCGTGACAGGTGGGGCGTCGAGCGTCACTCGTAGTCTTCGTGCCTTGTGATGGACCCCACAACCCGTCGCCTCACGTGGGAGTGCACCCCCCTATCAGGAGCGTCCGTGTCACTGGGGTAATATGTGCACAGGCCCTTCTTTCCTTCCACAAGCAGCCCCCCAACAGAGGACGGAGACGCAGCGGCAGACAGACGCCAAACGCCGCGTCCGCGCAATGCGTGCGAGAAGGCAGGGCGCGGCTCAGAGGTGGAGCGACGGCCGGACAGGGCAGACAAGAGCACGCTTCACGCACCGGCCGGGAAGCCGAGTGCGGCGCCGATCCAGGAGCACCGCGGCCCATCCAGACGGCCCACTGACCGAGAGACCACAGGGCGCGCTCCACGTAGGGCTCCCAGACGGAGGAAGAGCGCGGCAGTCCCAAAACAGGGGCGGCGATCCAGCTCACCTGCACGCCCGATCGGCGAGAGTCTGCATCCGTGTGCACGCACAGCGTGTAGGCGGCCGTGTGGCACGAGCACCGCGAGCGGAGACACACGCTCGCGGCCGCCGCACAAAAGGGGCTGGCGCCACCCACACGTGGCGAGGGCTCGATCAACCACCCTCGTCGCCAATTGTTGTGTTGTCTGGAGGGGCTGATCGGGTTACCCTAGGGGCTGCAGCTGTGACACTACTCTCAGGGGCACCTGAGTTGACTACAGGCCTAACACGTGGCCTAGAAATAATATGGTCGGACACTAAATGTGTTGTTGCTGGCTCTACGCTCCGCACCCGAGTGAACGTGCGTGCGTGAGTGCCCCTTTTTATTATAGGAGGTCACATGACCTAACGTTGTGCGCCGGGGGCGTCATGAGCGTATAATAACCAGGAACACAACAACCACCAATATTAAAATCCAACATATGCAAGGAAACGATTGTACTTTTGTTGATAAATGTATGATCTATGCAGAGAAATAGTAAGGAACATATATAGTACTTGCAGCAACTGATTTTTCATTTGCGCCATTCACAATAATGAACAAACACATTAAGAAGATTAGGAAAATTCCAACAGCAATGGATGACACTTTCTGATAATTGTTTGGAAGTGACCTAAGAATGAACGAGGCAAGGGAGTATTTTCTTTTTTTTAAATACAGAAACTCTAACACGATACGGGAATTTAGTCAATTAGATGTTGACTGATACACAGTCACAGCCAGCACCAAATATCTTAGTAATGGCAGGGGGCGATAAAAAAGAGAATATCGAACAATACGATGAATTAGAAAGTCAGGATCGTTTAAATTTCTGTTTGGTGAGGCCTGGGGCCTACAGCTCTAGCGAGAATAAACTCCAGCCCGGGGCATGATGCACGCTCTTAATGAAATTGGACATCCAGGGATATATGCATATAAAGCTTTTAAATATTGATATGATGTCTTTGTGTGTCTGAAAATATTGAAATGTTCATTTACGAGCCAGACAGGTCGCATCTAATTTTTGAAAGCGATTATTTACATGTTGAAATATAATGATTAGAACTGAAGGCAATAAAAATGATTGGGTGCAATGAAATATTCCAAAATGAAGTCCTCAAGAGTGAAGTCAATTTTGGATGTTAATTGAATAAATATTGTGGCTATTAAGTATATATTGATGGTATATGGCTAATAACACAGCAATATATCTATCAGAATGGATGAATATCTTTTTGTTTCTTAATCGAACTCTTTGGGCTGTAGAAGAAGGAATGAGATCTTTCTAAGAATCCTTAAGGGCGGTGGGGAGGGCGCAGATATTTTTCTTGGACAAGTCTATTTTCACATTTCTGTGACACCATCTCTTTAAGCCCGTCATCTCGGTTAAGAGCAATTGTCTGACATTAATTCATTCCTTTCTGTTACAGTGTGATTGCTCCCATTGAAAAAATGCCTGGAGGCAACTGTCTACCTCATGTATTCAGTATAACAGTTCCTTACAGAAGCAGATGTGTGTTACTTTTCAGCTTGAAGTCTCCAGTACTCTATAGTCAATCCAAAGTCAAAGGAGAAGTAAAGCAGGATTGGCAATTGGGCATCTTGATTTGTAGAATAGGTATGTGTACCAGTTGAAGTAAGCACCCAAAAACGGACATCTACAGAGAGAAATTGCGAACTCTCTGTTGCAAACTATTTTTTAAGTATTACTTAAATATTGTAAAATGTTCTCTTTGCAGTTTCGAAGTATCTTTTTAAGTAAAACAACACATTTTCAACAGTATCTCAGGAATAGTTTCACAGTTTTACGTTTCACAGTTTTACACAGAGGGGAAGATTTCTTTATTGAATTACTCAGATGATCTAGAAATGCCAAAGGGTACGGAAAGAAGTTTTCTAAAAACATCTTCGTAAAGCATATTTTCCACGAAGTAAAAAAATAAAAATCTGCATATTTTCCAATAAGTAAAAAAAAAATCTGGCCACAATTAAGCGAATAAGGAGTAAAACTAAATTGAAAAAAATAGGAAAATCAGAAAATCATATCCTAGTAAAATTAGATTACTTGAGGACAATGTGGGTCATGGGATAGCTGCATGTAATCAGAGAGGTAACCCTGATCCAGTCCAACCTGCTTCACCGGTCATTCCTCTCAGCTCCAAAGTTACTTATTATATTATGGTGCTTCAGAGTTGAAGACTGGTTGTACATGTGCAGTAGTTACCCATCCTTGGTGAGATCTTAAAGCATCAAAGATTAATTGACCCCCTTGTCTCTTTTTCCATATTATCTCAGGTAGAAACAAGTGACTGATGCCTTGGCCTAGATTTACTATACTGCTCTTTTATGATTGTGTCTTGCAAACCAATGCAGTTCCCAAGATATTATTTATTAATTTTGTGGCAGAGAAAATGTGGGACATTGTTTTTTACCTATGTGTGGCGTAAAAACAGCATTGCGAGTTCCTACATGACATTTTTTTTAATGGATGTAAGAGGGATATGTCAGGCCACAACCAATGCAAAACCCATGAATAACCCATGCATAGCGATCTACATAGTCGTTCATTGTCATAAAATACCTTTTTGCACTGAAAAAAAAACACATGATCATTGCAGGTGCAAAATCTGGAGTTACATCACATGCACAATAAAAAAGATCAAAATACAATTCTTCTCACATCAACATGGTTAGTTGTCCTGTGACACAACAGTGCCTATCAAACCTTTCTAGGAGAATATGTCAACGAAAGGAGAGGCACTTCCGGCAGAGAGTAACCCAGGTTGACCAGAGAGAAGAGGACATGATCAGGTTTAATAGACTGAATAAGGGCATTGTCGAGCATTTGTTAGCAAAACAGTATCTACTTTGGAGCTCACAACAGTCAGGTCTCATGCCTTACCAAGTCAGCGGGAACTTTTGGCAGTGTTCCACCTGCTTGCCTCTTGGTCATTCCAGAGCACATGTACCAAGTTGGTAGGCATCTCAAGAGTTTGCTTTCTGCATTCATGCTCTCTGCCCAGGATACTATTCTGAAATTGGCACAAGAGCACCTGCATTTTACCAAACCTGGACATAGCACCTAAAGATAAAGCAAAACTTATATCAGATAGTCGAATTTTCAAATCTATAAGGTGGCATGAACTGTACATTTATGAATGTTGCACCACCAGCAGACACCAATCATCTTTATAGAAATTGCAAGCGTACTAACTCTATCAATGTTAATGAGATGAACGCCATCCCGGACGGCTACAAGATCATCCGGAGGGACAGCGTAAAACAAGTCGGAGGTGGCATCGCCATTGTCCACAGAAACACCGTCCCCATCACGACCAACATCGAAGACACCATCGGCGCCGCCGAACACCTTCACTTTCAGATACACACCGACCCCATGACCACCCTCAGAGGTACCCTCATCTACAGACCCCCGGGACCCCGTACACACTTCAGCGAAGCCATCGCAGACTTCATCAGCCCGCTCGCCCTCGCCTCCTCTGACTACATCCTCCTAGGAGACCTCAATTCCACCTGGAAAACAACAAGGACAACAACACCACCTCCCTGCTAGACAACCTCGCCAACCTCGGACTCAAGCAACTGGTCAACACCCCCACCCACCGCGCCGGCCACACGCTCGACCCCATATTCTCCTCCAGCAACCACATCTCCTTCAACCACGCCACCGAACTACACTGGACCGATCACAGCTGCGTCCATTTCAACTTCAGGGAAACAACGACCCACCACCGCCTGTGACAAGCCCCCCGAAGATGCTGGAGCAAGATCACCACCGACCAGCTCACCACCTCCCTGAGCCAAAACCCACCCACCATCACTTCAGACCCCAACGAAGCAGCCCGCAACCTCACTCAGTGGATCACTGACTGCGCCGATGCCCTTGCTCCACTGAAGAACCTCCCCAGCAACCCGGACAGCAAGAAAGCCTCATGGTTCACCAACGATCTCAAAGACTCCAAGAAATCCTGCCGTGCCCTCGAGAAAACCTGGCGCCACGACCAATCAGCAGAAAACATGACATCCCTCAAGAATTCCATCCGCAAACACCACCAACTGATCCGCACCACCAAAAGATCGGTTGGACGGCTGGACAACAACGCCCACAACAGCAAGGAACTTTTCAGCATCGTGAAAGAGCTCTCCAACCCCAACGCAAGCAACAACGACATCGCACCATCACAAGACCTCTGCAACTCCCTCGCCATGTTTTTCCACCGCAAGATCGCCGATATTCACAACAGCTTCGGCGCTCAGACCACAGACCCCACCACCGAACCAGCGCCCCCCACCACCACCCTCTGCACCTGGACCCCCGTCAGCACGGAACATACCACCCACACGATGAACACCATCCACTCAGGCTCCCCAGCCAACCCCTGCCCGCACCACATCTTCAACAAAGCGGACTCCATCATCGCACCCCAACTCCGGGACATCATTAACAACTCCTTCGCATCCGCCACCTTCCCAGAGAGCTGGAAGCACGCAGAGATCAGCGCTCGCCTGAAGAAACCCACCGCAGACCCCACAGACTTCAAGAACTTCCGCCCAATCTCGCTCCTCCCCTTCCCCGCAAAAGTAATCGAGAAAACCATCAACAAGCAACTGACCGCTTTCCTCGAGACGAACGGATCCCTCGACACATCGCAGTCCGGATTCCGAGTGAACCACAGCACCGAGACCGCCCTCATCGCAGCCACCGACGACATCAGGACCCTGCTGGACAACGGGGAAACCGCTGCACTCATCCTCCTCGACCTATCGGCGGCCTTCGACATGGTCTGCCACCGCACCCTGACTACCCGCCTCCACCACACCGGAATCCAAGGAAAGGCACTGGAATGGATCACCTCCTTCCTCTCCGACGGAACCCAAAGAGTCCCTCTCCCGCCCTTCCACGCAGCAGCCACCAAGATCATCTGCGGCATACCCCAAGGCTCCTCGCTCAGCCTCACCCTCTTCAATGTCTACATAAGCCCCCTCGCAGCTATCGCATGCAAGCACAACCTCAACCTCATCTCCTACGCCGACGACACCCAACTGATCCTCTCCCTCACCAACGACCCCGCCACCGCCAAAGCCAGCTTCCAGGAACGCATGAAAGACGCCGCAGAATGGATGAAGCTCAGCCGCCTGAAACTGAACTCAGACAAGTCGGAAATCCTCATCCTCGGTCCATCCATCTCCGCCTGGGACGACTACTGGTGGCCCCCGGCTCTGGGCACCCCCCCAAGCCCACGGACCACGCACGCAACCTGGGATTCATCCTCGATTCCTCCCTCACGATGACCAGGCAAGTCAACGCCGTTACTTCTTCCTGCTTCAACACCCTCCGCATGCTCCGAAAGATCTTCCGTTGGATCCCCACATGACATCCCTCAAGAATGCCATCCGCAAACACCACCAACTGATCCGCACCACCAAAAGATCGGTTGGACGGCTGGACAACAACGCCCACAACAGCAAGGAACTTTTTAGCATCGTGAAAGAGCTCTCCAACCCCAACGCAAGCAACAACGATATCACGCCATCACATGACCTCTGCAACTCCCTCGCCACGTTCTTCCACTGCAAGATCGCCGATATTCACGACAGCTTCGGCGCTCAGACCACAGACCCCACCACCGAACCAGCACCCCCCCACCACCACCCTCTGCACCTGGACCCGCGTCAGCACAGAACATACCACCTAGACGATGAACACCATCCACTCAGGCTCCCCAGCCGACCCCTGCCCGCACCACATTTTCAACAAAACGGACTCCATCATCGCACCCCAACTCCGGGACATCATTAACAACTCCTTCACATCCGCCACCTTCCAGGAGAGCTGGAAGCACGCAGAGATCAGCGCTCTCCTGAAGAAACCCACCGCAGACCCCACAGACTTCAAGAACTTCCGCCCCATCTCGCTCCTCCCCTTTCCCGCAAAAGTCATCGAGAAAACCGTCAACAAGCAACTGACCGCTTTCCTCGAGACAAACGGCTCCCTCGACCCATCGCAGTCTGGATTCCGAGTGAACCACAGCACCGAGACCGCCCTCATCGCAGCCACCGATGACATCAGGACCCTGCTGGACAAATGGGAAACCGCCGCACTCATCCTCGTCGACCTATCGGCTGCCTTCGACGCGGTCTGCCACCGCACCCTGACTACCCACCTCCACCACACCAGAATCCAAGGAAAGAAACTGAAATGGATCACCTCCTTCCTCTCCGACAGAACCCAAAGAGTCCCTGTCCCGCCCTTCCACGCAGTAGCCACCAAGATCATCTGCGGCGTACCCCAAGGCTCCTCGCTCTGCCCCACCCTCTTCAATGTCTACATGAGCCCCCTCGCAGCTGTCGCATGCAAGCACAACCTCAACATCATCTCCTACGCCGACGACACCCAACTGATCCTCTCCCTCACCAACGACCCCGCCACCGCCAAAGCCAGCTTCCAGGAAGGCATGAAAGACATCGCAGAATGGATGAAGCTCAGCCGCCTGAAACTGAACTCAGACAAGTCGGAAGTCCTCATCCTCGGCCCATCCATCTCCGCCTTGGACGACTCCTGGTGGCACCCCCCAAGCCCACGGATCACGCACGCAACCTGGGATTCATCCTCGATTTCTCCCTCACGATGACCAGGCAAGTCAATGCCATTACTTCTTCCTGCTTCAACACCCTCCACATGCTCCGAAAGATCTTCCGTTGGATCCCCACTGGAACCAGAAAGACGGTCACCCAGGCCCTCGTAACCAGCCGACTGGACTACGGGAACACCCTCTACGCGGGGACCATTGCCAAACTACAGAAACAACTTCAACGCATACAGAACGCATCCGCACGACTCATCCTGGACACCCCCCGACACAGCCACATCTCCGCCCACCTGAGAGACCTGCACTGGCTACCCGTCAGCAAGAGGATCACGTTCCGGCTCCTCACCCACGCACACAAGGCTCTCCACGACACAGGCCTCGAATACCTCAACAACCGCCTCACGTTCTACACACCTACCCGCCAGCTCCGATCCGCCAGCCGTGCCCTCGCCACCGTTCCACGAATCCGCAGAGCCACCACCGAAGGAAGATCCTTCACCTACCTGGTGGCCAAGACATGGAACACCCTCCCCGCCCACCTTCGACTGACCCAGGACCATCTCTCCTTCAGGAAGCACCTCAAGACCTGTCTCTTTGAGCAGTAGCAGCCCGCCCCCCTTCAGTGCCTTGAGACCCTCGCGGGTGAGTAGCGCGCTCTACAAATGCTTTGATTGATTGATTGATAATATTTAATATGTATTTTACCTTGTCTCAAAGGCGATCAGGGCTATTGGATGGCCTTGGACCATGGCTTTATCTACCATTTGGTAATTTCGACACCATCTTAGGTTTGATGGGTTTAGATTGACAAACTATAAAGGTACTTTGACCCACTTCCCAGAACATAGGTCCACCCATGTATGAGTTTGCTTGACTGGCTGAACTAAACCCTATCAGGTAGGAGAAATGAGAATGATGGAGAGAAGAGACACCAGGGGCCTTAATACACATTATCATTGTTTGTGCCAGGGTCCTTTCAAAAGGTGCGCCGGGCTCAAACAATGATAATGCGTCCTATTATGGTTAATGTGCTGCCACCAGGGCAGCCGCGAACTCGGGCTGTCCCCAGGGCAGCGCATTGATGTGAAAACACGGGGTCAGGCGGCACCCGCTTGCACTATCAAAGGGGATTAGAGATCCCCTGGCAGGCGGGTGCAGTCACTGACTGTACCCACCTTCAAGGGAATGTCTGGTTACCGCCTGCAGAGGGCTGCTGTCAGGAGGTACACTGACAGTGCGCCACCTTTTAAATGGCCCCCTGTCAGTGCGCCTCCTGAGGGCTTCTTTGACTACGCACCCGCATCTGTAAAATGGCATGGGCGCAGAGTCAAAGGAATTCTCCATTTGCATAGGGCACACCCCTATGCAAATGGGGGAACACCCTCTGTTGATAGCGCTGGTGCATTAAGTGCACCAGCGGTATTGGTATTATAGACGGGGGCGCACAAACGTCTGCGTCCCCTTCTGTAACACCAAAGTGCCCGGGGTGCACAAAGTATGCGCAACGCCCGTTGTGCCCCAGGGCACCTTCCGTAATATGGCCCCAGGAGTGTTGTGATCTCATCAACCTCACATCTCTTGGATTTCAGGGTATTCACAATAGCTTTTTTGGAGTTTTTGAGTTTTTGAGGTGAGTGACCAGCATACGTTGAAGGCATGAGTAACAAATACAATTTCACCACAATTCAATTCATAATCTTTATTCGATTTTAAAGATAAAATCATAAAAGTCAAGTCAATTAAAATTAGTACATAGGTTATCTTCAAAAACGTTAAAATTGTCGTAAAAAGAAGTTATTTGTGATAATGCTCACTGGATTCTATTCTAGGTCATTAATATGACTATTCTGCTATCTTTCTTGTTTAGATTATTTTCGTCAATTTGTCACTGATATCATCTTGTCCAGTTATCTTCCTTTGAGGCGGTTGTATATATATTCATTTTCAGGGTATGTCTCTGACCTATTATTGCTTTATCGAGAGATCGTGCACAACAATCTGAGTATATTTACACTATTTCATGTAATTTCTTTGTTAGCTGCCTCCATTAATCAGCGCATGAGGGTCAGTTCATCATACGTCCTCCTATGAGATTGCTTCTACATATTAGGTACGCCCACATCTTTTTTCAGTTACATTAGTCAGAACTTATGCAATTATATGTGTGAGACATTGCCATCTTTTTACATTGATAGATACCTTTACTCAGTTGGTGCATGTCGCTCAGCACATCATCCTTTGGTTTAAGACAAGAAATATTATCTTGGTAAGGAGTGATTACCTCTTGTTATATCTTGGTTGTTGGGTCATATGCTATCACTGCCTACATCACCAGTATCTATTTTCTATCTATATCACCAGTATCTATTTCTACCTATTTCTGGTCTTTAGATTCGGTGCATGATTTATGTTATTTTATTCAGTGTTGGCACATTTGATACTTGTAACTTTCAACAATCCATCACAGTCATTTCACTTTCTACGTTTCTAATTCAGTTCTTTATTTTCTTCCTCTTTTCAGTCACTTTGACTGTTCTATATAGTGATGGAGCAGATTTCATCTGCAGTCAGGCATTGTTTTATTTTTGTGCTTCAGACAGACTGCATTTAAATTGCCATGCACATTTTGGTGCAAGTTAAAAACATGGCACATGAAAAATATGAAAGTGAGGCCTAAGTCAGTCTGAAATGCTTGTGCTGAATCAACATGTGTTTTTGCAGTGTAGAGAAAAGTGTCCTTTTTAGCTTTGAAGATGAATAGAATGTGCTTCTCTCTTCCCAGCTAATTCCTTGTAATCTAAATTCACTATTCCTGTCTTGAGAGACTTTGACTTGTTGCATATTTTGATAAACATTTTCAACACCTCTTTTTATAACGTGTGTGAATTAACAATTGCACCAAACACTACACATAGGGCTAAATGCTTTTTTGCATGAAAAGCTATCTAAAACACTAAAGCATGTTGCTGTGTGCGCTGTATTAACTGTGTGCGCTTTATTAACTGTGTGTGCTGTATAAACTGTGTGTGCTTTTAAAATTTACACTAAATGCAAAATAATGCTATGTTGCACATTGCACATTTATTTTGCATGTTGTCCGAAATAATAGAAAAGCTGCTTGAAACTAATAGCTTGGCTAGGTAAACATTTATAAGGGGTATTAGTATGGAGTTGGGAAACATAATGGGCTGATTTACATGAAATTAATATTCTCTTTTGTGTCTGTTTTATTTTGGGGGCCTACATAAAACATGGCTGCCTGTGAGTCCAGCAAGGCTATGGCTTGCATTGGAGAGAAGAGTGCATGCGCAGATCTGTTTGACTCAAACCACGAAGAAGTCAAGGCCACTTTGAACTGTACATTCTTGTGATTGTGCCAATGTACCAGTGTTAGTTAAAAGTATCCATCTAGACTGTGCTGTGGAAGGAAGGAAGGGGATTAGAATGAAACATTTTTCCTAGTAAATGTTGCAAAAACAATATAAATGTATTACATCATTTGCGCTTCTTTTGTTAAAACTGGTATGCTCTAGAATTTTCAATGAGTCAGTAAGGTTAGACCTCATGCCATTGTGGCTGACCAATCACATACAAGTTTCTCTGAAGATGCAACATTTTTGTGTAGTCTGCCAATAATTAGAGTATAAATATTGACCTCTCTGGAGGCGTGGTTGGCTTGTTTTCTCACTGGCTGGCTTTCAGCTCACTTCTGCTTTTTGCTTCATTCACATGGGTTAGGTACGAGAACGTGGCGGGAGATAACTGATAGGGTGGAGATTGCTTCCGAGGAGAGTCAGGGGGAGGTTTCTTGCTTCCACGTCATATTTTGGCACTGCAGGCCACATTCCTTTGAGGTCTGGTGAAGGAGGGCCTGCTTGCTCTTTAGACACAGACAGACAGAGAGTGCAGCTGACTAAGATATAATTAGATGCTACACTTTAAGTTTATGCTTTGCCTAATTATTTAGGTCTGAAAAGATTTATTTGTCTTATGCATGTATTTCTCTTTATGGGAGATGTTTGCAAACTATTTAATTATTGATTAGCCTTGCAAGACTATTTTTCTTAGAAACTCTTTAAGAGCTTTTGACTGATATTTTGCGGCACATTTTCTTTCCTACATGTAATGCTTATATGCAGAATGTAATGTGTTCTTATTAATGCTATTTTTCCTGTTTTCCAAATTCTGTAACCTGATTTATATTTTACTAATGAATAAAGGGTCAGAGAAAAATTTACTTTTGACTAGAAAATAAAACCCTTTAAAATACTCAACAAATATCTTTATTGGCTTAAATAATAATTGCAATTTTGACTGTTCATGATTATTTAAAGTCTCTTGAAGGTAATACATGGTGTGAAGGGCCCAACACCTTTTTCAGCGGTAAATTAGAGGTAGCATGAGGGTTTGCATTGAGATATTACCAGAAGAAATTACCGCTCCATCATAGTTTGCTGTCACGGTCCGGCCTGTCATCTTTGCTCTGCACCAAGCACCATTGTTTGTTTATTATATGGCCTCAATGTACTGTACGAACTAAAAATATTGTATGTTTATATATATATTTTTGTTTATTTTCAGTATATCAAGTGGTTCTCCTGAAGAAGGCGTGGTTACGCCGAAACGCGCGTAGAGAGTGTCATCCAATCTACTTATTTGCCAGATAAACCCATGTTAGATTTTATTTTTCACCCAAACTCATTGTGATTCTTATGACTTTTTGGTTGTAATATCACTGTGTATGTCAATTTTAATATGTTTTTGAAATTAGGATTGTTTTAAATAAAAAGTTTTCTAATTATTTTTAGTACAAAATAAATACGGGACACTGTAGTTTGCTATGGCAGGGCGGGAGCCTTACGGCTCCCGCCCTGCCATAGCAAACTTTGTTTGCATTTTTAAAGAGAGATCAGGTTTCCCTACTCTCTCTTTCGAAAGGCAAACCAAATTGCTTTTCCACACGGGGAGTTGCATCTTAGCAGCTCCCCATGTGGAAAAGCAAAGCCGGCTCCTGCAGAAGGCATGGAGCTGGCTGGGACCATGGGGGGATTGGGGACCCCCCCACAGTCCACAACGAGAGGCCATGCCCTGTGTGATGGGGTCCCCAGGGCCATTAGGGGCCTGGGAAGGGGGCCAAGTGGCCCCCTCCCCAAAATAAAAAATAATAATAAATACATTTAAAAAAACAAGGCCGGTCCCGGGGAATGGGATACCCAGGACCATACGTGGCCTGAGGAGGGGGACAACGCAGCCCCCCTCCAAAAGATTTAAAAAAATAATAAAGGCCATGCCCCAGGGGATGGGGTCCCCGGGGCCGATTAAGGCCTTGGGAGGGGGGCCATGCGGCCCCTTCCAAATTACTTTAAACACATTTATAAAAAAGGGGTCAGTCCCTGGGGGATGGGGTCCCCAGGGCAAAAAAATAGGAAAAGAAGGGGGATCACACAGCCCCCCCTTCTTAAAAAAAATGGAAAAAAAACAACAGCTTCGCGCGGAGGCCCCGCCCCTTCGCTGTAACACTACAGAAACGCACCCCCTGGCGTGTTTGCAGATGGGGGACAAATTTACCTTGAATACTGGGGTTCCCTGGGGGCCAACTAGCCCACCAGGAACCTCCAGTATGCGCAAGGGGGCTGCGTTGCAGAGAGGTGTTCTGAGGCCACGCCCCTTTTTACACCTTTCTGCAACACAGCTCTGTGGCGCTTAGCTGGTGGGCTAGTTGCACCACAGGGACCCTCAGGTTTCAAGGGGAGTTAATACCCCAACTTAAAACGCACCATGGGCGCATTTGCACAGTGGAGAAGGAAGGGAGCGGGGCCTGAGGTGATATGTGTGCAAACATGCCTTGTGGCGCGTTTAAGTTGAGGAATTAATTCCTCTCTAATCCTATGGGTCCCTGGCGGCCAACTAGCCCACCAAGTACCTCCAGTAAGCACCACAGAGCTGGGCTGCAGAGTGTTGTAAAAAGGGGCATTGCCTCTAAACACTTTTCTGCTACGCAGCTCTCTGGCGCATACTGGAGGTACCTGATGGGCTAGTTGGTCACTAGGGACCCTCAGGATTGAGGAGGAATTAATTCTCCAACTTAAAACATGCCACAGGGCGTGTTTGCAGACATGTCACCTCAGGCCCTGCCCCCTTCCTTCGCCATTGTGCAAACTCAAAAATAGAAACCAACATTTTCAAAACAATGGAGATAACAATACCAGTTACAACACACCTATTCAGTAATTCCAAGATCTACACACACATCCACACAATAACCAATAGTTCTATACAGTCACTCATACATGTACTCACTCATCATATGTACTCATATACCTATACATCCTGTTACACACTGACACTCATCCATAGAGTTACTCACACACATAGCCACACATGCAAAGTATCACACATCCAGTTAGTTATAAATACAGATATACAAACACCACCACACTTACTTCTACAGAAACTTACACATACTTACTCTTTTAAACAATGACTTATAGAAGCACATACTTATTTATACAGGAACTCTTCCAATCTCTCACTCTCACATATACACATTTATATACACCAATTGTCACATATACTAGTTTAAAACATATGTAGTTACTCATAAAGACACTATTGAAACAGTAATTCACTCACTAACACACCCATACACACACTCATCCATCCATACAGTCCTGCACACATGCTGTCTTCAGCACATACAAACAGTGAGTCACTCATTCATGCATCTATGCACTAAGTAATACCCTCCACCGAACCATACAGACACTCAGACACTCAAACTGATACTCACAAAAACCAACTAATAACCCATATAGACACTCATGTAGCTACTCACCAACCCATGCAGCCACTTATGCACAAAGTGAGAGACTGATACAGATATTTACATTTTTAAACATTACTCACTAACCCATGTATTCACTAAGATACACTTAATCAGTCATACAATCAATTTTACAAAAAATCATCCATTTAGACACTTATATACCCATTTATTCTTCCATCGACCTTGAGATGTACATATATAAAGCATATTTAATTTTCAGAAAAACACACATTCACTGGATGAGGTCACTTATTATATCGCTCATGACATGGTCAGTGACATCATTCATGACATCTCTGATGACATCTCAAATGACATCACTGATGACATCATCCACGTGAATAGTTGATGCACCACCACACACTCTAATATAACCTTTGATACACCCACTGTAAAATACAGACTACCATTTTCGAAACCATTGACACACCAATACCAGTTACTACACATGCACTCACTGATTTCTAGGTCTACACACACATCCACTTATTCACCCATTAAGTCACTCATACATGCAGTCACTCATCAATACAACACTATCATAAGCACTCACACACTTATACAGACACTCACACGTCGCCCCTCATCCATGGAGTTACTCACACAGCTAATCAGTACTGCAAAGAGTCAATCACACTTCCATTTACTGACCTGTACAGTTATACACACACCGCATCACTTATTCAAATAGAAACAAACGCATACTTACTCTCTAATACAATCACTGATACAAGTACACTCATCCATACAGCCACTCTCACAATCACTGACTCTCACGTATAGTCATTTATATACTCCAACTCTCACATAAACAGCCTTTTATATATATATATATATATACACTCCTTTGCATCCGCCACCTTCCCGGAGAACTGGAAGCACGCAGAGATCAGCGCTCTCCTGAAGAAACCCACCGCAGACCCCACAGATTTCAAGAACTTCCGCCCCATCTCGCTCCTCCCCTTCCACGCAAAAGACATCGAGAAAACCGTCAACAAGCAACTGACCGCTTTCCTCGAGACGAACGGCTCCCTCGACCCATCGCAGTCCGGATTCCGAGTGAACCACAGCACCGAGACCGCCCTCATCGCAGCCACCGACGACATCAGGACCCTGCTGGACAACGGGGAAACGGCCGCACTCATCCTCCTCGACCTATCGGCTGCCTTCGACACAGTCTGCCACCGCACCCTGACTACCCGCCTCCACCACGCCGGAATCCAAGGAAAGGCATTGGAATGGATCACCTCCTTCCTCTCCGACAGAACCCAAAGAGTCCCTCTCCCGCCCTTCCACGCAGTAGCCACCAAGATCATCTGCGGCGTACCCCAAGGCTCCTGGCTCAGCCACACCCTCTTCAATGTCTACATGAGCCCCCTCGCAGCTATCGCACGCAAGCACAACCTCAACATCATCTCCTACGCCGACGACACCCAACTGATCCTCTCCCTCACCAACGACCCCGCCACCGCCAAAGCCAGCTTCCAGGAACGCATGAAAGACGTCGCAGAATGGATGAAGCTCAGCCGCCTGAAACTGAACTCAGACAAGTCAGAAATCCTCATCCTCGGCCCATCCATCTCTGCCTGGGACGACTCCTGGTGGCCCCCGGCTCTGGGCACCCCCCCAAGCCCACGGACCACGCACGCAACCTGGGATTCATCCTCGATTCCTCCCTCACGATGACCAGGCAAGTCAACGCCGTTACTTCTTCCTGCTTCAACACCCTCCGCATGCTCCGAAAGATCTTCCGTTGGATCCCCACATGACATGCCTCAAGAACGCCATCCGCAAACACCACCAACTGATCCGCACCACCAAAAGATCGGTTGGACGGCTGGACAACAACGCCCACAACAGCAAGGAACTTTTCAGCATCGTGAAAGAGCTCTCCAACCCCAACGCAAGCAACAACGATATCACGCCATCACATGACCTCTGCAACTCCCTCGCCACGTTCTTCCACCGCAAGATCGCCGATATTCACGACAGCTTCGGCGCTCAGACCACAGACCCCACCAACGAACCAGCGCCCCCCACCACCACCCTCTGCCCCTGGACCCGCGTCAGCACGGAACATACCACCTACACGATGAACACCATCCACTCAGGCTCCCCAGCCGACCCCTGCCCGCACCACATCTTCAACAAAACGGACTCCATCATCGCACCCCAACTCCGGGACATCATTAACAACTCCTTCGCATCCGCCACCTTCCCGGAGAGCTGGAAGCACGCAGAGATCAGCGCTCTCCTGAAGAAACCTACCGCAGACCCGACAGACTTCAAGAACTTCCGCCCCATCTCGCTCCCCCCCTTCCCCGCAAAATTCATCGAGAAAACCGTCAACAAGCAACTGACTGCTTTCCTCGAGAAGAACGGCTCCCTCGACCCATCGCAGTCCGGATTCCGAGTGAACCACAGCACCGAGACCGCCCTCATCGCAGCCACCGACGACATCAGGACCCTGCTGGACAACGGGGAAACCGCCGCACTCATCCTCCTCGACCTATCGGCTGCCTTCGACACAGTCTGCCACCGCACCCTGACTACCCACCTCCACCACACCAGAATCCAAGGAAAGACACTGAAATGGATCACCTCCTTCCTCTCCGACAGAACCCAAAGAGTCCCTATCCCGCCCTTCCACGCAGCAGCCACCAAGATCATCTGCGGCGTACCCCAAGGCTCCTCGCTCTGCCCCACCCTCTTCAATGTCTACATGAGCCCCCTCGCAGCTATCGCATGCAAGCACAACCTCATCATCATCTCCTACGCCGACGACACCCAACTGATCCTCTCCCTCACCAACGACCCCACCACCGCCAAAGCCAGCTTCCAGGAAGGCATGAAAGACATCGCAGAATGGATGAAGCTCAGCCGCCTGAAACTGAACTCAGACAAGTCGGAAGTCCTCATCCTCGGCCCATCCATCTCCGCCTGGGACGACTCCGGGTGGCACCCCCGCAGGCCCACGGACCACGCACGCAACCTGGGATTCATCCTCGATTTCTCCCTCACGATGACCAGGCAAGTCAATGCCGTTACTTCTTCCTGCTTCAACACCCTCCGCATGCTCCGAAAGATCTTCCATTGGATCCCCACTGGAACCAGAAAGACGGTCACCCAGGCCCTCGTCACCAGCCGACTGGACTACGGGAACACCCTCTACGCGGGGACAATTGCCAAACTACAGAAATGACTTCAACGCATACAGAACGCATCCGCACGACTCATCCTGGACACCCCCCGACACAGCCACATCTCCGCCCACCTGAGAGACCTGCACTGGCTACCCGTCAGCAAGAGGATCACGTTCCGGCTCCTCACCCACGCACACAAGGCTCTCCACGACACAGGCCCCGAATACCTCAACAACCGCCTCACGTTCTACACACCTACCCACCAGCTCCGATCCGCCAGCCGTGCCCTCGCCACCGTTCCACGAATCCGCAGAGCCACCACCGAAGGAAGATCCTTCACCTACCTGGCGGCCAAGACATGGAACACCCTCCCCGCCCACCTTCGACTGACCCAGGTCCATCTCTCCTTCAGGAAGCACCACAAGACCTGGCTCTTTGAGCAGTAGCAACCCCCCCCTCCTTCAGCGCCTTGAGACCCTCGCGGGTGAGTAGCGCGCTCTACAAATGCTTTGATTGATTGATTGATAATATTTAATATGTATTTTACCTTGTCTCAAAGGCGATCAGGGCTATTGGATGGCCTTGGACCATGGCTTTATCTACCATTTGGTAATTTCGACACCATCTAAGGTTTCATGGGTTTTGATTGACAAACTATAAAGGTACTTCGACCCACTTCCCAGAACATAGGTCCACCCATGTATGAGTTTGCTTGACTGGCTGAACTAAACCCTATCAGGTAGGAGAAATGAGAATGATGGAGAGAAGAGACACCAGGGGCCTTATTACACATTATCATTGTTTGTGCCAGGGTCCTTTCAAAAGGTGCGCCGGGCTCAAACAATGATAATGCGTCCTATTATGGTTAATGCGCTGCCACCAGGGCAGTCGCGAACTCAGGCTGTCCCCAGGGCAGCGCATTGATGTGAAAACACGGGGTCAGGCGGCACCCGCTTGCACTATCAAAGGGGATTAGAGATCCCCTGGCAGGCGGGTGCTGTCACTGACTGTACCCACCTTCAAGGGAATGTCTGGTTACCGCCTGCAGAGGGCTGCTGTCAGGAGGTACACTGACAGTGCGCCACCTTTTAAATGGAACACTGTCAGTGCGCCTCCTGAGGGCTTCTTTGACTACGCACCCGCATCTGTAAAATGGCGTGGGCGCAGAGTCAAAGGAATTCTCCATTTGCATAGGGCACACCCCTATGCAAATGGGGGAACACCCTCTGTTGATAGCGCTGGTGCATTAAGTGCACCAGCGTTATTGGTATTATAGACGGGGGCGCACAAGCGTCTGCGTCCCCTTCTGTAACACCAAAGTGGCCTGGGGTGTACAAAGTGTGCACAACGCCCATTGTGCCCCAGGGCACCTTCCGTAATATGGCCCCATGAGTGTTGTGAACTCATCAACCTCACATCTCTTGGATTTCAGGGTATTCACAATAGCTTTTTTGGAGTTTTTGAGTTTTTGAGGTGAGTGACCAGCATACGCTGAAGGCATGAGAAACAAATACAATTTCACCACAATTCAATTCATAATCTTTATTCGATTTTAAAGATGAAATCATAAAAGTCAAGTCAATTAAAATTAGTACATAGGTTATCTTCAAAAACGTTGAAATTGTCGTAAAAAGAAGTTATTTGTGATAATGCTCACTGGATTCTAGTCTAGGTCATTAATATGACTATTCTGCTATCTTTCTTTTTTAGATTATTTTCGTCAATTTGTCATTGATATCATCTTGTCCAGTTATCTTCCTTTGAGGCGTTTGTATATATATACATTTTCAGGGTATGTCTCTGACCTATTATTGCTTTATCGAGAGATCGTGCACAACAATCTGAGTATAATTACACTATTTCATGTAATTTCTTTGTTAGCTACCTCCATTAATCAGGGCATGAGGGTCAGTTCATCATACGTCCTCCTATGAGATTGCTTCTACATATTAGGTACGCCCACATCTTTTTTCAGTTACATTAGTCAGAACTTATGCAATTATATGTGTGAGAAATTGCCATCTTTTTACATTGATAGATACCTTTACTCAGTTGGTGCATGTCGCTCAGCACATCATCCTTTGGTTTAAGACAAGAAATGTTATCTTGGTAAGGAGTGATTACCTCTTGTTATATCTTGGTTGTTGGGTCATATGCTATCACTGCCTACATCACCAGTATCTATTTTGTATCTATATCACCAGCATCTATTTCTACCTATTTCTGGTCTTTAGATTCGGTGCATGATTTATGTTATTTTATTCAGTGTTGGCACATTTGATACTTGTAACTTTCAACAATCCATCACAGTCATTTCACTTTCTACGTTTCTAATTCAGTTCTTTATTTTCTTCCTCTTTTCAGTCACTTTGACTGTTCTATATAGTGATGGAGCAGATTTCATCTGCAGTCAGTCATTGTTTTATTTTTGTGCTTCAGACAGACTGCATTTAAATTGCCACGCACATTTTGGTGCAAGTTAAAAACATGGCACATGAAAAATATGAAAGTGAGGCCTAAGTCAGTCTGAAGTGCTTGTGCTGAATCAACATGTGTTTTTGCAGTGTAGAGAAAAGTGTCCTTTTTAGCTTTGAAGATGAATAGAATGTGCTTCTCTCTTCCCAGCTCATTCCTTGTAATCTAAATTCACTATTCCTGTCTTGAGAGACTTTGACTTGTTGCATATTTTGATAAACATTTTCAACACCTCTTTTTATAACGTGTGTGAATTAACAATTGCACCAAACACTACACATGGGGCTAAATGCTTTTTTGCATAAAAAGCTATCTAAAACACTAAAGCATGTTGCTGTGTGCGCTGTATTAACTGTGTGCGCTGTATTAACTGTGTGTGCTGTATAAACTGTGTGTGCTTTTAAAATTTACACTAAATGCATAATAATGCTATGTTGCACATTGCACATTTATTTTGCATGTTGTCATAAATAATAGAAAAGCTGCTTGAAACTAATAGCTTGGCTAGGTAAACATTTATAAGGGGTATTAGTATGGAGTTGGGAAACATAATGGGCTGATTTACATGAAATTAATATTCTCTTTTGTGTCTGTTTTATTTTTGGGGCCTACATAAAACATGGCTGCCTGTGAGTCCAGCAAGGCTATGGCTTGCATTGGAGAGAAGAGTGCATGCGCAGATCTGTTTGACTCAAACCACGAAGAAGTCAAGGCCACTTTGAACTGTACATTCTTGTGATTGTGCCAATGTACCAGTGTTAGTTAAAAGTAGAATTAGAATGAAACATTTTTCCTAGTAAATGTTGCAAAAACAATATAAATGTATTAAATCATTTGTGCTTCTTTTGTTAATACTGGTATGCTCTAGAATTTTCAACGAGTCAGTAAGGTTAGACCTCATGCCATTGTGGCTGACCAATCACATACAAGTTTTTCTGAAGATGCAACATTTTTGTGTAGTCTGCCAATAATTAGAGTATAAATAATGACCTCTCTGGAGGCGTGGTTGACTTGTTTTCTCACTGGCTGGCTTTCAGCTCACTTCTGCTTTTTGCTTCATTCACATGGGTTAGGTACGAGAACGTCGCGGGAGATAACTGATAGGGTGGAGATTGCTTCCGAGGAGAGTCAGGGGGAGGTTTCTTACTTCCACGTCATATTTTGGCACTGCAGGCCACATTCCTTTGAGGTCTGGTGAAGGAGGGCCTGATTGCTCTTTAGACACAGACAGACAGAGAGTGCAGCTGATTAAGATATAATTAGATGCTACACTTTAAGTTTATGCTTTGCCTAATTAATTAGGTCTGAAAAGATTTATTTGTCTTATGCATTTATTTCTCTTTATGGGAGATGTTTGCAAACTATTTAATTATTGGTTAGCCTAGCAAGACTATTTTTCTTAGAAACTCTTTCAGAGCTTTTGACTGATACTTTGCGCCACATTTTCTTTCCTACATGTAATGCTTATATGCAGAATGTAATGTGTTCTTATTAATGCTATTTTTCCTGTTTTCCAAATTCCGTAACCTGATTTATATTTTACTAATGAATAAAGGGTCAGAGAAAAATTAACTTTTGACTAGAAAATAAAACCCTTTAAAATACTCACCAAATTTCTTTATTGGCTTAAATAATAATTGCATTTTTGACTGTTCATGATTATTTAAAGTCTCTTGAAGGTAATACATGGTGTGAAGGGCCCAACACCTTTTTCAGCAGTAAATTAGAGGTAGCATGAGGGTTTGCATTGAGAAATTACCGCTCCATCATAGTTTGCTGTTACGGTCTGGCCTGTCATCTTTGCTCTGCACCATGCACCATTGTTTGTTTATTATATGGCCTCAATGTACTGTACGAACTAAAAATATTGTATGTTTATATATATATATATTTTTGTTTATATTCAGAGTATCAAGTGATTCTCCTGAAGAAGGCGTGGTTACGCCGAAACGCGCGTAGAGAGTGTCATCCAATCTACGTATTTGCCAGAAAACCCATGTTAGATTTTATTTTTCACCCAAACTCATTGTGATTCTTATGACTTTTTGGATGTAATATCACTGTGTATGTCAATTTTAATATGTTTTTGAAATTAGGATTGTTTTAAATAAAAAGTTTTCTAATTATTTTTAGTTCAAAATAAATACGGGACACTGTAGTTTGCTATGGCAGGGCGGGAGCCTTGCGGCTCCCGCCCTGCCATAGCAAACTTTGTTTGCATTTTGATAGAGAGATCAGGTTTCCCTCCTCTCTCTTTCGAAATGCAAACCAAATTGCTTTTCCACACGGGGAGCTGCATCTTAGCAGTTTCCCATGTGGAAAAGCAAAGCCGGCTCCCGCAGAAGGCATGGAGCTGGCTGGGACCATGGGGGGATTGGGGACCCCCCCACAGTCCACAACGAGAGGCCATGCCCTGTGTGATGGGGTCCCCAGGGCCATAAGTGGCCTGGGAAGGGGGCCAAGTGGCCCCCTCCCCAAAATAAAAAAATAATAATAAATAAATTTAAAAAAACAAGGCCGGCCCCGGGGAATGGGATCCCCAGAACCATACGTGGCCTGAGGAGGGGGACAACGCAGCCCCCCTCCAAAAGATTTTAAAAAAATAATAAAGGCCATGCCCCAGGGGATGGGGTCCCCGGGGCCGATTAAGGCCTTGGGAGGGGGGCCATGCGGCCCCCTTCCAAATTACTTTAAACACATTTATAAAAAAGGGGTCAGTCCCTGGGGGATGGGGTCCCCAGGCCAAAAGAATAGGAAAAGAAGGGGGACCACACAGCCCCCCTTCTTAAAAAAATGGAAAAAAACAACAGCTTCGCGCGATGGCCCCGCCCCTTCGCTGTAACACTATGGAAACGCACCCCCTGGCGTGTTTGCAGATGGGGGACAAATTTACCTTGAATACTGGGGGTCCCTGGGGGCCAACTAGCCCACCAGGAACCTCCAGTATGCGCAAGGGGGCTGCGTTGCAGAGAGGTGTTCTGAGGCCACGCCCCTTTTTACACCTCTCTGCAACACAGCTCTGTGGCGCTTAGCTGGTGGGCTAGTTGCACCACAGGGACCCTCAGGTTTCAAGGGGAGTTAATACCCCAACTTAAAACGCATCACGGGCGCATTTGCACAGTGGTGAAGGGAGGGAGCGGGGCCTGAGGTGATATGTGTGCAAACACGCCTTGTGGCGCGTTTAAGTTGAGGAATTAATTCCTCTCTAATCCTATGGGTCCCTGGCGGCCAACTAGCCCACCAGGTCCCCCCAGTAAGCACCACAGAGCTGGGCTGCAGAGTGTTGTAAAAAGGGGCATTGCCTCCAAACACCTTTCTGCTACGCAGCGCTCTGGCGCATACTGGAGGTACCTGATGGGCTAGTTGGTCACTAGGGACCCTCAGGATTGAGGAGGAATTAATTCTCCAACTTAAAACGTGCCACAGGGCGTGTTTGCAGACATGTCACCTCAGGCCCTGCCCCCTTCCTTCGCCATTGTGCAAACTCAAAAATAGAAACTAACATTTTCAAAACAATGGAGATAACAATACCAGTTACAACACACCTATTCAGTAATTCCAAGATCTACACACACATCCACACAATAACCAATAGTTCTATACAGTCACTCATACATGTACTCACTCATCATATGTACTCATACACCTATACATCCTGTTACACACTGACATTCATCCATAGAGTTACTCACACACATAGCCACACATGCAAAGTATCACACATCCACTTAGTTATAAATACAGATATACAAACACCACCACACTTACTTCTACAGAAACTTACACATACTTACTCTTTTAAACAATGACTTATAGAAGCACATACTTATTTATACAGGAACTTTTCCAATCTCTCACAATCACATATACACATTTATATACACCAATTGTCACATATACTAGTTTAAAACATCATGTAGTTACTCATAAAGACACTATTGAAACAGTAATTCACTCACTAACACACCCATACACACACTCATCCATCCATACAGTCCTGCACACATGCTGTCCTCAGCACATACAAACAGTGAGTCACTCATTCATGCATCTATGCACTAAGTAATACCCTCCACTGAACCATACAGACACTCAGACACTCAAACTGATACTCACAAAAACCAACTAATAACCCATATAGACACTCATGTAGCTACTCACCAACCCATGCAGCCACTTATGCACAAAGTGAGAGACTGATACAGTTATTTACATTTTTAAACATTACTCACTAACCCATGTATTCACTAAGATACACTTAATCAGTCATACAATCAATTTTACAAACAAATCATCCAATTAGACACGTATATACCCATTTATTCTTCCATCGACCTTGAGATGTACATATACAAAGCATATTTAATTTTCAGAAAAACACACATTCACTGGATGAGGTCACTTATTATATCGCTCATGACATGGTCAGTGACATCATTCATGACATCTCTGATGACATCTCAAATGACATCACTGATGACATCATCCACGTGAATAGTTGATGCACCACCACACACTCTAATATAACCTTTGATACACCCACTGTAAAATACAGACTACCATTTTCAAAACCATTGACACACCAATACCAGTTACTACATATGCACTCACTGATTTCTAGGTCTACACACACATCCACTTATTCACCCATAAAGTCACTCATACATGCAGTCACTCATCAATACAACACTATCATAAGCACTCACACACTTATACAGACACTCACACGCCGCCACTCATCCATGGAGTTACTCATACAGCTAATCAGTACTGCAAAGAGTCAATCACACTTCCATTTACTGACCTATACAGTTATACACACACCGCATCACTTATTCAAATAGAAACAAACGCATACTTACTCTCTAATACAATCACTGATACAAGTACACTCATCCATACAGCCACTCTCACAATCACTGACTCTCACGTATAGTCATTTATATACTCCAACTCTCACATACACTGCCTTTTATATATGTAGATACTTGAACATGTACCACGGAGAAATCCATTCTCTCACCAACACACCCACACACACACTCACCCACCCATACAGCTGTTTGCACATGCACTCTTGAACCCATACGCCCAGTGAATCAACCACTCACACATCTATGCACAGTCACAAACCTCCCATCCACCCACACACACACACTCAGGCCCCCATACAAATACCCAGGCAACCAATCAATAGCCCATACAAATCTCGCCGTGTATCGGCAACAGATATAATAAACAGTACATCTTCAGCGGTCACGTATATTCAACCAAATCTATACCACCTATTAATAAGAATAGCGTTTCGTCGCTTTAAAAATACATTCTTTATATTGTATTTTACCTCAGATACGTGACCGCTGAAGATGTACTGTTTATTATATCTGTTGCCGATACACGGCGAGATTTGGAGATGTTAATGCGTCAATGTCTTGATTGGCGTTTTGAATATAATGCGAAAATTGTGCATTTTATTTCCCATGCTGACATAAATGCAAAAATGTAAATATTTTAGGCGTTCAAAGATGGTGCGCCGTTTTCTGGAAAATGCATTAGTCCTTTGTTTGTGCCGTTACTTGGCACAAACATAGATAAGGGCGTAATTATGGGCGCTGTGTTGACAACACTGACGAAGGGATTCTAATCCCGAAACGCGTCTGTTTTTCTGAATAAACCGTCCTACTAAACTGCTGTTGCCCGTGTGAGTGCTGTGTTTTTCTTGAAGCCCGGCTGGGCATTTTTCTGGAAATTGGAGCATTGGTATTTCATGCGGACACCACTGCATTACGGCACCCGCCCTGAAGAGTGACTCACGTTTGGTGTCTTGGAGCTTTGATATATATATATATATATATATCAAAGCTCCACTCGCACCAGCCTGTTGCACTCCAAGGCGGGTGCCTGCCAGTCGGGGGTGCACCCGACAACAATGACCGCTCCAACAGTCCCAAAGTTTTGTATATACAGAATAATAACCCATTCAAAGATGGCGGATGCCGATTTATGTTGGAGTCCTCTTTTGATGTCTATGTGCATGCACGCAACGTAACGTTTAAATGAATGCTGGCGGGAAGGTTTCACCGTCTCATTACTGAGGAAGGCCGAGTGCCGAAAGCGCTTTGTTGAGATTAAAACATTGTGTAAACCTACTTGGAGTGCTGCTTCCTATTTCCCGTGCATTGCGGGGAGGGACTGTTGGAGCGGTCATATATATATATATATATATATATCCAAATGCCAAGAACCCTAAATTGAGAAGCCGCACACAGACGTGTTTGTAACCTTCCTTAATCGGTAAGTTCCAGGGAATCAGACGCTGCCTCCACATCCCAAGTTCACCAACCAAACATGTTTCGGGCCATCGAGCCCTTGATCGATGGTATCAGCTGAGGCACTGCAGCAACAGTCTTTACGCCGCACTCGCAGCACATGATATATCTTCCCGCCCAGTGGGCGTGTCACTCATGCATTCTGGTCTCTGTAGTTAGTAACAGCCATAGTGGAATGCAGCAATGTCTCTCATTTAGTGACAACAAAAGTAGTTTGCGCATGTAAAGATGGCGGCCGAGTCCCCGCTAATATTTGCTCACCAAAACGTTTCACGCTGTTCCGTGAAAGCGCTGCAACATTCACTGCGCTGAGGAGCTGCTCTTCCGCAGCAGGGCTTCTCGTGACCCGGGCCGGGCCACAACAATATCCAAATGCCAAGAACCCTAAATTGAGAAGCCGCACACAGACATGTTTGGAACCTTCTTTAATCGGTAAGTTGCAGGGAATCAGACGCTGCCTCCACATCCCAAGTTCACCAACCAAACATGTTTCGGGCCATCGAGCCCTTGATCTCTGGTATCAGCTGAGGCACTGCAGCAACAGTCTTTACGCCACACTCGCAGCGCATGATATCTCTTCCCGCCCAGTGGGTGTGTCACTCATACATTCTGGTCTCTGTAGTTAGTAACAGCCATAGTGGAATGCAGCAATGTCTCTCTTTTAATGACAGCTAAAGTAGTTTGTGCATGTAGAGACGACGGCCGAGTCCCTGCTAATATTTGCTCTCCAAAACGGTTCACGCTGTTCCGTGAAAGCGCTGCAACATTCACTGCGCTGAGGAGCTGCTCTTGAGCAGCTGGGCTTCTTGTGTCCCAGGCCGGGCCACAACAATATCCAAATGCCAAGAACACTAAATTGAGAATCCGCACACAGACGTGTTTGTAACCTTCTTTAATCAGTAAGTTGCAGGGAATCAGACGCTGCCTCCACATCCCAAGTTCACCAACCAAACATGTTTCGGGCCATTGAGCCCTTGACTCTGGTATCAGCTGAGGCACTGCAGCAACAGTCTTTACGCCGCACTCGCAGCGCATGATATCTCTTCCCGCCCTGTGGGCGTGTCACTCATGCATTCTGGTCTCTGTAGTTAGTAACAGCCATAGTGGAATGCAGCAATGTCTCTCATTTAGTGACAACTAAAGTAGTTTGTGCATGTAAAGACGACGGCCGAGTCCCCGCTTATATTTGCTCACCAAAACGGTTCACGCTGTTCCGTGAAAGCGGCGCAACATTCACTGCACTGAGGTGCTGCTCTTCCGCAGCGGGGCTTCTCGTGACCCGGGCCGGGCCACAACAATATCCAAATGCCAAGAACCCTAAATTGAGAAGCCGCACACAGACGTGTTTGTAACCTTCTTTAATAGGTAAGTTGCAGGGAATCAGACGCTGCCTCCACATCCCAAGTTCACCAACCAAACATGTTTCGAGCCATTGAGCCCTTGATCTCTGGTATCAGCTGAGGCACTGCAGCAACAGTCTTTACGCCGCACTCGCAGCGCATGATATATATATATATACTCACATACACATATACATTTCCATATGTTGCCCAGTGGTGGTCGCCACTAAGTAGCTCTGGTTAGGTCAACTGTGCCATAGAAATAGTTTTTTAGTGTTGATAATAACTCTGGCCCCGTTTAAAGAATCTCCACGAAACCTTCCAAAAATATGTTATTTTGTAATTAGTCTGTGCATGAAAGTTTTTGGCTTGCTCCATCAAGCAGGGATCGAGAATAAAGGGTGGGTCCAAAAATGCAAAATCTCCATGCATTTTCCATATACTTCTTTAAGGAGGGCTACAGAAAAAACTGCTGAATGGAGTTACACCAAATTTGTCAGGAGATAGATCTTGGTCCGCAGATTGTGCTTTTTGTGATTTGGTGCAAATCTGTCCAGTAGATTTTAGAAATTTAGGGCCAAATATATTTGTATATCTGGGCGATGGGGTCTGCCAGAGGCTCAAGAGACTCTTGCAGCAGTGCCAATTCAAAAATGTAGTATTTTTCCAATGGGAGTCAGACTCCTGTGGAAGTGAGCCCTTTGATTGGCTTCCAGAAACATCAGAAAAATGCTGCAGACAGTCATTACAGGACTCAATGACTCAGGGGCATATTTACAAGCCCCTATCGCCACCGGAGCGTCACTTTTGATGATGGTCCTGTGTCGATACAGGCTTCGCCTTATTTACAAGGCAGTGTTAAGCCACTTAACATGGCTTAACGCTGCATTGTAAATAAGTCATCCTTTCACACTATACTTAGCATGAAAGGTGAAGGCAATGGGTGTTACAGTAGATGTTCTGCTGCAACACCCATTTATTTGATGCTGTCCCTTATTTATATGAGTGGCTTAAAAATGGGGCAGCGCCAAAATTAAGACCAAAGAAATCCTGGTCGTCACATGGCACAATAAGGAGAAGTGCTTTATTTTGCCTCGTTTTTTCTGTTTCTATGGATGCTGCTTTGTGTAACACACATAGAACAGCAAAACACCATGCATGATGGTTTATGTGCAGGAAGGTGTTCCTTACTGATCATAAACAATAATTTTAAAAGTGATGAGTTGCAACTTCTATGTGTGCTACACAAAGCAGAAGACCTAGAAGTTACAATTCGCAATTTAAGATTGTTTATGTACAGAAAGGGACACATTCCCTCACATAAACAATCAGTACACAACATGGGCACCCTTACACTATAGTGCAAGTGTGACTGCATTGGCAGTAAGCATATGTAATTAGCACAAGTGCAGGGGGAAACGCAGGGCTACACCATCTTGTTGTAAATGCAGTGCAGCCTGTGTTTCAAAAGTGGCTGAGCACCCCGTTAAGCCTAGAAGGCTAATGCCACGCACCGTCACTTTGCTTGTAAAATATTCCCATTAGTCACATGTCCTGAAGTTTAAAAAAATAATATAAGGGGGCAGGGTAGGCATACCCTAAACCCTAGTCCCATGGAAGGACCAAGACGGACCTCTCCCTTGGGTCAAATACAAAGAAAATCGGGAATTTTTCTTGTGATCCCACGGGACTCATGCAGGATCGAAAAAGAATGCATTCTTCGATTATAAACTCCCTGAAGCCCACTCCCAGGACACATTCTTCAATTAAAGGGAAGAACTGTGCAGCACTCTCCCTGAGCCATTATAGCCCCAGGGCCAAAAAATGCAGAAAAGGGGGTTGTGCAACACATCGCACCCTCTAAGAGGTTCCAAAGGCCCCGGGACCCAATCCAAGAGTTCCAATTTTATTTTATAAGGGGAGAGGTGCAGCACGGTCCCCTCCCTGAGTAATTATAGGCCCCGGGAGCCCATCCCCAGGACCACATTTTCTCAGAAACAGAAGGGGGGCCACACGACCCTCTCCCCAAGCCTTCAAAGTCCCTGGGACTGATTACCTTTTTAAAAGAGAGGGGACCTGAGACAGCTATGGTCTCGGGGACCCAAAGGCCAAACCTATGCTGCACACATCAAATGCTATGTGCAGTGTGGGGTTGGTAGCCTTCTGGCAGTTTGGCCCCAGGGCCTGGCAATAGGCCATGTGCTGTGATCAACCCCCACTGTGCACAGCCAAAGGTTGTGTGCAGCTTGGGTTTGGTTGCCTGTGGGGAGTGGGAAGCAGGGCTTGGATACAACTCAGGCCATGTGGCAAACTCCACTCTATACATGAGGAAAAGCCTTGCCTGGTGTAGGGTGGACTGCCTCCAAGTGGCTGCCTGTGGGGAGTTGGATACAGGGCCTTTTTCAAGCGAGGCCCGGTGGCCAACCCCATGCCATGTGCAATGAAAGACTGTGTGGAATATAACATTGGCTACCTGCAGACGTGGTCAGATACATCTGTGTGGGTTGACCAGGCACCGGTTGCCAACCCCCTGCTATGTGTGGCCAGAGGAACAAGAAAAAGGATAGCTTCAGTTGGACTGATAGGATTTGGCCTGTTCATGCACTTGCCCAGTCATGCTGAATGTGTGTTCATACACTTGCCCAATCAAGCTGAATGTGTGTTCAACTGACAAACAAATTTAAAATGTGTTCAATTGCCAAGCAAATTTACAATAGAAGTCAGGTCTGTCTTTCAGAGAAGCTTAAGAGGGATTTTTAGCTTATAGGGATATCATTTGGCATGCCTTCTGGACTGCAGTATGACAGCAGTTTATCTTCTTGTTTATACTTGCAGAAGTGGTTTCTGGAGCCGTCATTGCCGGTGATGATGTATGAATAACTTTTCGCACCTGTCATTTCATAGAGTGTGACTGATGGATTTCTGGATAATGTTGACTGTAAAGCAGAGTCCAAGAAAAAGGAGTTTATGTTGATTATTCTCAGCAATACTTTTATTTCCAGTTTTCGAACAGAACCTTTTGCGGCTACATTTTGAAATGTGTCTTTTTAGGACATTATAAATGTGTGGGCAATAGAAGCAGGTCCTTGACTAGCAACCTTTTAAAATATATTGTACACAAATGTTTTGAATACCATACTTTTAAACTCAGATCTCTCACAGTACTTTACTAACAAAATGAAAATTTCTGGAAGTTCTCCTATAAAGCTATTGGCGAAATTATGATCTTGATGGAATCACTCTTCCTGCTCGCCGACTTGGCTCCGCCCACCCTATTTAGACGTTGGCGATTGGATAGAAAAAGACCACCACGGTCCTTTCATCACTGCACGGAAATCTTGACTGCACTGACTGTGGGATAGACTAAATTAGCTATCTGAGGAGGACCACCAGTTTTCTCACTGGCCCAATCACGATGTGCCTTCCTGCAGACATGACTGTGGAGGTAAAACCTCCACACCTGAGTTGGCAGAATGAAATGGATACAGGGCACAAATTTGGCTGTACTTACCTTCATACTTCCTGTACCGCCATGGATCCAATCCTACAAATCCTGCAGCTGCTAGTTGATGATGTAGAATACTAAGCCTGTGTGGAATTTGCGTATCCGCACTAAGTGGAACTCCGCAAAGTGGTAAAAGAACTCTGCTGCACTTCGTGGAGTTCCATGAGCAGTTAGAGGTGCCTGTCCCACCCATTCATGTTACGTTTCTGCCATACAGCAATGCAAATTGCATCATCTCCCCGCCCCCTGGTTCTCCGACGAACTAAAGAAGGAGAAAAACAAATGTAAAAACTTGGAGCGTCGGTGGCGTAAGACTTATGCAGATGAAACCAAATCCGCTTACCTAGTAAACAGACCTATCATTCTCTCTGTAGGGATGCATGTGCCAACTATGTTTCCACATCTATTACACAGGCCAATAACTGTCCTAAAATCTTATTCAACATGGTTAACTATCTATCTAGCTCTGCTGCCACGCTACCACCTCCCAGTCTTAATGCAACACAATGCGAGGATCTTGCTCTATTCTTCGTAAATAAAGTGGAAACTATCTACTCAACGCTGGCTTGCACTGCCCCTGTTTCTTCTCAACTATCCACTGCGCCTGCTGATTGTCCTGTCTTAGTGCCCTAAAACTACACTGACCAGACCAATGTGATCACCCTTGACACTTGGCCACTCTTGGACATGGTAACACTTATACAACATCTCAGTCAAAGTAAATCAGGATCCCCCTGTAATTTACTGCCCATTGCAGTTTTACGTCAAATGGAGCCACCCTTTCTTAACCACATTCTCCAACTGCTCAACACATCCCTAACGACCTCCACTGTTCCTTTAGATTGGAAACATGCAATGGTTATCCCACTATTAAAAAAGGCTAACGCAGACCCTGCCCTCCCTTCTAACTTTCGTCCAATCTCACTTCTTCATGCGCTCTCAAAGATTCTTGAGAGACACATTAATGGTCATCTGTCCAAGTTTATAGAAACGAATGGGCTCCTGCATCCCTCCCAGTCCGGCTTCAGGACCGGTTATTCTACCGAGTCCACCCTGCTTGGGGTTACAGCAGTACTCCAACACAACATTGACGCGGGTAACACCATGGCCTTGGTACTGCTTGATTTGAGTGCGACCTTTGATACGGTCTCTCAAACCGTACTCGTAAAGGCCCTCTAATTAGCTGGTGTCACTGGAATGGCCTTGAACTGGCTTAGCTCGTTCCTCACTGACCGCACCTT
This sequence comes from Lissotriton helveticus, assembly GCF_964261635.1. Taxonomy (NCBI): domain Eukaryota; kingdom Metazoa; phylum Chordata; class Amphibia; order Caudata; family Salamandridae; genus Lissotriton; species Lissotriton helveticus. Next base: position 383,713,980 of record NC_136070.1, on the reverse strand, counting down.
TCAGGTCTTTTCATCCACCTCTAAAATCAAACCTCACTCTCTACCTTATGGGGTCCCTCAGGGTTCGATTCTCAGCCCTCTGCTGTTCAACATTTACATCAGACCGCTGAAAGATTTGGTTAAGAAATCTGGCTTTTCGCTTTTTTCATATGCTGATGACACCCAGATCCTCTTCTCTCTCTCAGCTGGAAAAACTTCCGAGCCCTCTGTACTTAGATCTGGCCTCAGTAAAGTCATGGCTTGGATGAACGCCAACTTTTTAAAACTTAATTGCGATAAAACAGAGGTCCTGATCCTGGGCAAGGATCGAGGTTTCTGGGGCCCTCAACATTGGCCACCGGAAATGGGTTTGCTCCCACAACCATCCACTCAGGTGCGCAACCTTGGTTTCATTGTTGATGATTCTCTTTCTATGCGGCAGCAGGTTACCAGGGTGGCTGCCACCTGCTTTACCATCCTGAAATGGTTGAGGAAGATCGTGTGGATGCTCCCTTCCCATGCCCAGTGTACCGTTGTCTAAGCCTTGGTTACTTCTAGGCTGGACTACGGGAATATTCACTACTTGGGTGTTAACAAAGATGTAACATATAAACTGCAGCTAGTAGGAGATAGCGACCATCTTGGGCCCTGCTTTGCATGTAAGTGAAATTTATCACTAATGACATGCAAAGTGGGCGTGCCAAGATGTTAGCGACTGGAAACAGTTGCTAACATCGCTATGTCCTATTACCAACTTTTGGAGATATTTGCGCTAAGCGCGAATATCTCCAAAAGCTAACACCTGCCCCTGAGCAGTTCTTAGCCATGTTATCCAATGGTACTTGGATAACATGGCTAAGAGCATTAGCTCGGTAATGCATGAATATCGCTGACTTTTCAGCGATATTCATGCATTTCGGTCGATTTTTATCGCTTAGGAGATGAACCTTGATAATAGCAAGGTTCCTAAGCGATAAAAATCGCCGCAGCATGGCGATTTAATATATTGCCGCTATGCCAACATAGCGATAATTATCGCTAGTTGTTGGTAATATGCCCCATAGTGAATTGGTCCCTCAAAGGGGGTTGAGAATGAATGCAAATGAGATTGAAACTTAGATGCAAACATCATTCAATGTCATTTATTAGTAATTTCAAAGTCTTTGAAATAGGCGGGCTAGGTAGCCTTAGGAAATGTGGAATAAATAGATAGGACAGTCCGCAATACTACTGTACTACTTGTCGATAAGATTTAGGAAAGTTTAATGCTGTTGTAATTATAGTTTCCTGTCCAAAAATCTTTTTTGAGAGATTACTTTTTTACCACCAATCATTTTCTGTCTCTTTAATTATGTCTTACATCAGATCCAGGGGCAAGAGGTCATCTGAGGTGGAAGCTGGAAGTGCCTCCCAGAGAGAAGAATGCCCCTCGGTCGATGGCTCTTCTGGCCCGAGTAAGTCCTCCTGTTGTTAATATTAATATGTATTTCCCTAACTTTTACTGCTCCGTATTTTGTACTATTTATTTCTACCCGTTTTCTAATTATTTTTTTTCCCAAACCATCTTTGATCTATCAGTTTCTAAATACATGTTATCCCTGCATTATCCTATGTACTAAGTTATTTTATCTTTCTTGTGCCTGTATTTTACCTCAACGAAAAACCACCACTGGGTATGGGCTCCCAACAGCAAGGGATCACTGACATAATATCGAGGGACATAATATCGAGTTGAAAAAATATCGTTGACAAAATATCGACAGACAGAATATCGAGTTTGTATCTACAAACAGGTAAGTACAAAAATATCGACTACAAAATATCGTTTACAAAAATATAGTTAATTAAAATATCAACTTTATTAAAAACAGTGTTAAATTAAATTAATATTAAAAATTAATTACTAAAATATACTTAAAAATACTTACATTACCTTTTAATATTTAAATAATTAATGAAAGTTATAAAAAAAAATTACAATCATATTTGTTAAAACATATATATAGTAACATAATATAATTAAATTATAATCAATATTATTACCGTAGGATAGCGTAAGTGTAAAAATGACTATTCCCACTCCAGAGAGTGCAACAGTAGGGAAAGCATTGCATAGAGTAGGGGTAAAAATTACTATTCCCACTCCAGTGAGTGCAACAGTAGGGAAAGCGTTGGATAGCGTAGGGGTAAAAATTACTATTCCCACTCCAAAGAGTGCAACAGTAGAGAAAGCGTTGGATAGCGTAGGGGTAAAAATTACTATTCCCACTCCAGTGAGTGCAACAGTAGGGAAAGCGTTGGATAGCGTAGGGGTAAAAATTACTATTGCCACTCCAGTGGGTGCAACAGTAGGGAAAGCATTGGATAGCGTAGAGGTAATAATTACTATTCCCACTCCAGTGGGTGCAACAGTAGGGAAAGCGTTGGATAGCGTAGAGGTAAAAATTACTATTCCCACTCCAGTGGGTGCAACAGTAGGGAAAGCGTTGGATAGCGTAGAGGTAAAAATTACTATTCCCACTCCAGTGGGTGCAACAGTAGGGAAAGCGTTGGATAGCGAGGGGTAAAAATTACTATTCCCACTCCAGTGGGTGCAACAGTAGGGAAAGCGTTGGATAGCGTAGAGGTAAAAATTACTATTCACACTCCAGTGGGTGCAACAGTAGGGAAAGCGTTGGATAGCGTGGGGGTTAAAATTAGTATTCCTACTCCAGTGAGTGCAACAGTAGGGAAAGCATTGGATAACGTACAGGTAAAAATTACAATTCCCACTCCAGTGGGTTCAACAGTAGGGAAAGCGTTGGATAGCGTAGGGGTAAAAATTACTATTCCCACTCCAGTGAGTGCAACAGTAGGGAAAGTGTTGGAAAGCGTAGGGGTAAAAATTACTATTCCCACTCCAAAGAGTGCACCAGTAGGGAAAGCGTTGGATAGCGTAGGGGTAAAAATTACTATACCCACTCCAAAGAGTGCAACAGTAAGGAAAGCGTTGGATAGCGTAGGGGTAAAATTTACTATTCCCACTCCAAAGAGTGCAAAAGTAGGGAAAGCGTTGGATAGCGTAGGGGTTAAAATTACTATTCCTACTCCAAAGAGTGCAACAGTAGGGAAAGCATTGGATAGCGTAGGGGTAAAAATTACTATTCCCACTCCAAAGAGTGCTACAGTAGGGAAAGCGTTGGATAGCGTAGGGGTAAAAATTACTATTCCCACTCCAGAGTGTGCAACAGTAGGGAAATTAAATACTTCATATATTATTTTAAAAAATATACATTAATATCTATAACAAATTATTTTAAAGTAATTACCAATTTTGTTTAATATAACAATTAATCAATTAAAATTACAAATTAAAATTAATTATTATTATTTGTTACCTATTAATCCAAATTAATTACAAATTAAAATGTATTAATTAACAATTAAAACTTATGTATCTATTATTTCAAATTAAATACAATTAAATTAATTGGAATATTTAATTAATTAGAAAAAAATTACTTCCCACCCTATTCCCCTATAAACCCAGAACCTGCTACTGAAAATAAATAAATAAAATTAACATAATTAGCAATTAATCAATTAAATAAAATTAATTGCCAATTAAAATTTAATTAATTACCCATAAAATGTTAATTAACAATTCATTCTAAAAAAAAAGACCAATAATTTTTTTAACATATTTAATTAATTTTATTTAAATTACTTCCCACCCAATTCCACTATAAACCCACAACCCGCTACAGAAAATAAATTAGTAAAATTAACATAATTAGCAATTATTCAATTAATTAAAATTAATTGCCAATTAAAATTTAATTATTTACCAAATATAAATGAATTAACAATTAATTAAAAAATAATACCAATAAATAAATTTACATATTTAATTAATTAGACTTAAATTACTTCCCACCCTATTCCCCTATAAACCCACAACCCGCTACAGAATTTAATTACGCAAAAAATAAAAAAACAAATTCCATTTTTAAATTTAATTATAACATAAATACATAATTTTCACACATATAATAACATAAAAAACATTATAAAAAATTAGATACTATTAAAAATTAGATACTTTTAATTACCTATATTATATACTTCGATATTTTAACTGTCTATATTTTTAACATTCGATATTACATTACTTACCTTAAAAACGATATTTTTGATGTCTATATTCTGTCCAGTCGATATTTTGTCCAGTCTATATTTTATACTCGCTATTATGTCCAGTCGATATTTTGGAGTCGATATTATGTCTGTTTACCAACAGCAAGGTCAAGCCACTGACTACTGTCAAACAAAAATCGTGCCAATACTGTTCTCCTTGTTTTCTGTTCAAATTCACCTCCACATACGATTTAAACAATATGTGTAATCACAGTTTATTGCCAGAATAAATCTATTTTCTTTTTCTTTTTAGTTTTGATCCATTGTTTTGGTTACATTTTCACAAATTTTGCATTTCAAAAACAACTGTACAGGACATACAACAACATTAATCAAATTTTTCTAAAACATTACCCTCTACACATTCATGTTCATACTCACAATAACTTCTTACCTCAATCATACTATCTCTCACATGCATACACACCACAATATTATTTACACTTTAAATATACTATTCACAAAATGCCATAGACCATTTTAGTTTGTCAATGTAACAAAAGTTGAAAGAGCATTTCGACAATCTTATGGCTTAATACACAAAAGGTCTACACGTTTCGAACTCGCACTCGCAATGGATTGTAGAGTTCAAATCAGGACCATAAGCTTTCTACACAAAGGCTTGTATCTTTACCATGTGAACCACAACGCTGAACATTTCGTTTTTCAGCAGTCATACATTTTGATTATTGCTGCTGGCCTTTCTTAGTGTCAGCCGGCACTGTGTTCAGGGTACCTTTGTAGCCGAACGGGTGATTCACGATCCACAGTGTCAGAAATCCCTTTTCTGGAGTCTCCCTCATCTTCCTCCTGTGGTACTTCAGACATGGTGTAATCTGGTGGCATAAAGTGCTGATTTATTTTGATCATGGTTAATCTCTCCATGTTTTTGTGAGACAGACTGGTCCTTCTCACTGTCACAATGGCACCAGCAGCACTGAAAACATGCTCAACAGAGATACTGGCTACAGGGCAAACCAGATAGTTTATTGCCAGACTGCTGAGCACTGGGCATTGGTGCCTCTTCTAATACCAGTACACCAATGGGTTTTGATCAAGGCAGACCTTTGTTTCATCATCCAGATAGGCCTGGACCATTTGCTCCATGTTCATTGCTGGTGCTCCACCTTGCTCAACCTCTTTTGCCTTTGCCTCTGCACTGGACTTAAACCTGCCAGTAGAAACCACTCAGTTGCAGATTTTAAGGCTGATGCTCCTGGTCTTGTTGTTGATGGTGTTCTTGTTGTTGGTTTTGGCTGCTGTGAGCTAACAGCACCGCCCTCAGAATCTAAACTTTAAGGCTGCCCCACAGGACTTGTGCTCTGGAGCAGTGGCCTCTAATTCCCTGTCTTTCTTTTTCTAGCTCACTTCCTTGCTCAGCTATCAATATTTTGTATTTTCTAACATCCCTGTTTGAAAAAGGATTGAAAGTGGACAGTAATGGTTTGTACTGTGGATCAAGAAGTGTGGCACAGATGTAATATTTGGAGGACACAATGTCTCTTTGCACCCTTGTATTAGTAGACAAGGAAAGGATTAAGCGCCTCACCAAGTCATGTGCATCTGTTTTCCCTCCACACCCACACATGTGTACATTGCACAGTCCTCCTTTAGCTGCTCCTCTAGCATGTGAAACAACCGGATAGCTTGGCCCATGGTACTGCCCACTTTGCTGACTTCTCTTGTGAACACCTCTAAAGGAAGTAGCATCTCTGTCAGGCATTTCACTGGGCCCCATTGTTCCATATACACACATAAAGCGGTGGAGAGGGAACGACTCCAAGGAAGGGATGAAAACAAGCAGTGGCACAATGGTGTGTTTTGGAAAACTGCCCTCACTCACACACAAATATGCGTGACATGCGTCATCATCGGGTCTGCTTACAAAACGCCCTGGCGTAGCCACGGACAGGGCAGAGCATAGGGAGGGGGAACACAAAACACAAAGACGGAAACAAACTTAGAAGTGACAAACAGTGTTCACAACAGAACGTGTTAACCCAAGACTGGGTAAAGTGATTGACCAAAGTGCAGTCAGCCTAGTGAGGTTAAAACCGGCTGATGGATACCTGTCATACCTTTATTCCTAGGTTCCAAGGTCAGGATTAAAAATTGAGTGAAGGATGGTAGTGTTAAGGGAGGAAATCAGGATCCTGTAACCCCCTCCTTATACTGCTAAAGTCAACATGTTTCGACCTTACAGTGCCACCATTCAACAGGTCACGTCGGTCTTCTTCAGGACGTCTATCAGTCCCAGTCTTTTCTACCCCCTTACCTTAGTCAGGCGCTAAACAGGTAACAGGTGATCAAATCGATCTTGCTCATGTGGAGGGAATTCCGTCAACACGGAATCTACATACTGAGGAGAGATAAACATAATTCCAAGAACGTGATCCCAACAAATAACATACCCCTATTAAAATGTTGAATCATCGTACCCTCCATCCACGTATAGTTTCCATACAGTGAAAGTATTCAAATGCCCCCTTAGTTAATCAGTATGCCCCTTTTCAACACTGTGGTTCCAAACGTTAAAACTAGATGTGTTTCCCTAATCTCATCACTGTTGCTAGAGTATGTTCTACGCAACTCTCACTGACATACATGGCGTTAGGCAGGCACGATATTCATAGTTTAAAATCCATGTTCCAATCCAACTACAAAGTGACAATCCAGCCCCATGTCACCACACACCAACACTCACCGAGTTTATTGGGTGATCAAACTCGAAATGGTGCCAGGCGGGAGGAGCTCCAAGGAACACAACCTGTGTTTAAAAGCAAAGGGTGGAACGTCGGGAAAAAGTGTAAAAGTGTAAAAAATGCACATACATGAGGATATATAACTGCACGTTTGCCTCCTTTCCAGGGTATCCCATAAGTGCATCCTGCATGCCCTTTCACAATAATAAAATGGACATGCCCTGTGGTATTAGCCCCCATAGTGAGCCATGCACCTCGGGAAACATCTTAGCATCGTTATTAAAAAACTGAGTCTCTAAATCAGCCAACTCAGGCACTCAACTTCCCACTCGAGTCTTATTGCTCCGGTATAGCCTCCAGCACCTCTCGTGCCCTTCCCATTGGTGCCGCAGAAAAAAGTACAGAACGCCAGCGTCACCATTTTAACCCTGATTCAAATGCGTGATTACAAATGCGGAATCTTGCAGTCAGCAAACTCCAGCACTCAACACCCCACATAGACGTCTTACTGCTCCGGTGTAGCCTCCGGCACCTCTCGTGCCCGTTCCAGTGACGCCGCGAAGATAAAAGTGGAGCATCAGCGTCTCCATTATAAACCCTGTTGCCAGGAGCGGCACGCCCGTTGCAGGTGTGTCTGCGTAACGGCGTGCCTGCGCTGCGGGAAATAAGGAAAATGTTGTCCCAAAGTCTGCACCAACTTGGCGTTCTCATTATAGGATACTGCAGCCATATTTACTCACCAACTCAGTAAAGCAGTACGCTGGCCCCCACTGTAATCACTCAGCAAATAGCTACTCCAACCATTACAATGGCTCTTAAAATGTGCATACACCCGAATGACTATTGCGCTAAGCGCGGCAATGCCGTTTATAGTGGAATCATGGGAGATATAGTCAAAAAGCCCGTCCAGCACCTCAATATCAGTACTGGCATCCAAAATGGGGCTATAGTCTTGTCTGGAAATCACTCAGCAAGTAGCTACTTCAACCATTCTAATGGCTATTAAAACGTGCATACAACTGGATGATTACTGCGCTAGGCGCGGCAATGATGTTAATAGTGGAATCTTGGGGATGTAGTCGAATAGCCCATCCAGCACCTCAATCCCAGTACTGGCATCCAAAGTGGGGCTATAGTCGTGTCTGCAATCAAAATATGTGACGCAACACGCTGCCCCCTAATGCAATCGCCCAGCATATCCATGCAAACAAACCTATAGTTTCATTGTCTCGCTCATCCCTCAATACATACACCCGAGTGACAGTGATACTCTGCACAGGCTAAGCTCTAATGGTGTGAGAGTCCCTTCTTTATAACTATCAGGTATTCTGCGAGATGGTTGTAAAATTACCTAGGTGATCAAATCCTTTTTAATCTCAAGGCGAGAGCATTGTATGTGTAGGTATTAAATCGCGGTGAACACTGTTTGTCACTTCTAAGTTTGTTTCCGTCTTTGTGTTTTGTGTTCCCCCTCCCTATGCTCCACCCTGTGCATGGCTACGCCAGGGCGTTTTGTAAGCAGACCCGATGATGAAGCATATCATACACATTTGTGTCTAAGTGAGGGCAGTTTTCCAAAACACACAATTGTGCCCCTGCTTGTTTTCATCCCTTCCTTGGGGTCGTTCCCTCTCCACCCCTTTATGTGTGTATATGTTAACTCCAGGAGGTTCGAGGTGGTAGAGTTCTTTTTGACCCTCTCCCCTTTCTTGTGTGAGATAACCCCATTGTTCCATCTCAATGAGCATGCCCTTTCACAGTTGCATCCCATCTTTGCATGACATATTCATTGATAGGTCTGTACTGCTAAAAAATGTGTTCAATCGTACAATAAGTGGAGTTCCAATGAGTTGGCACCTACTGTAAAAAAAAATGTAAAAAAAAAAACTGTATGAGTGCTTTAACTGGTATTCTGTTATCACGCTGAATGACCCTCAGCTGTTTCTGGGCTTTAAATGAATGGCTTAAATGAGTGCAGATTCTTCCACAGGTAGACAGTAAGTTGCTTACTTGGTCTTCTTTTTTTGAGAAAGTCCTATACAATGATGTTGATGCAGTGCACCAAACACAGGACCCTGAAATAACCACCATCGGCTGTGGCCTTAACTATATTACTGCCATTATCTGTGGCAACAAATCCAATCTTAAGCCCTCTAGGTTGCAGCAATTCAAAGACCTTGTTGTTAAAGTCTTCCAAAATGTGTGCAGCTGTATGGGATTTTTCCCGGACAAACATCGCTACTGTTGCATGTTTCTGAGCAGCACTAAAAATCTCAGCTGGGTCAACACCTGCATGTATTTTTTCTCTAGCCCCCACAAAAGAGAATCAGTGTGTAGTGATGCACATATAATCATTCGCTTGGCAACTGGTCCACATGTCTTTTTTCAGGTGCATACTGTGAACTGCACTCTGTTACAAAGCTTGTCCAAGCAATTCAAGCACAACGTGATGTAGTGTAGAAAAGCAACTCTGGCAAAATAGGACCGTCTGGGAACCTTTCACTTCGGGCAGATGGATGCCACAAATTCAAGAAAACCCACCCCTTCCTCAAAAGAAAAAGGGTGGAGGTTCAGAGCTAACATATTAGCCAGCTTCGTGTTGTACAAACGTGCCGTTGGATGGTTGTGTTCATACCGCCCCTTCGCCTAAACATGGAAGCAATAGTAGTCTGAAATGTTTTCGTTCCTGATGCCACTGATGCAGGTGACTGCTTGAGAGCAGGCAGTGGTAGGCACAATGTGCTTATCAGCAGGTAGTCACTGTCCTTATTTGCCTTGGTGTCTCGACTAAGTCTTGTGCCATTGTGATGTCTCTTCTTTGAGTAATGAAGATGTCTTCCTGTTCTTCACCTTCCTCTGTGATCGGATCGGATTCGGACTCCCCGCTCTGCCAGCTTTCACCACCTTCACTAACAACACTTGCAGTGTTTTGGCCGCTAAGGTACGTCTCCCAACAGATTTTGTGGTGCATTCTCAAATTGGGTGTTTGTCCCCCGGCACCATAGTTTGTAACAAGCTTATCCCGACTAACACTTGCTCCACAAAGGGAACATATGGTAATGTTTGTCTCCTTCTGGCTAACCGAAAAGAAGTCCCAAACTGGGGAGCTCAACTTTCTGAAGTTGGTGTCACAGCCAATATCAGAAGAACATTTTGACTTTGGCTCTCTACAGTACCAACCTCTACTGAGGTGGTTGTGTATGTAGGTCACTGCTGGATTTTTGCAAATATGGCATCTGGTGCTGGTTGGATCTGTGGTGCCACTACCACATCACCCCTGGAAGTTGGGCTGGGGTAATATCGGTCTCCACTGGGAATGGGCTAACATCTATTATAACTGGTTCATTGTCATCCTCCTCTCCTACATCTGTCTCCATAACTCTAAGGCTTGCTGGAACCTTCCTTTTCCCTAACCTCGTCTGAGTCATCTTGTGGCGTGTCTTACTCCGAATGGATTTTTCTGTTTGTTGGAAATTTATTCACAGCCCTGATGATGTCCGTACTGGACGAAATGCGTTGGCTGTTCTAAGTTATCTATTTGGATTACAAATTATTGATTTGGATGAAATTGTGTCACTGAATCTGCATATGAATGGACACTTGTTCTGTTGGAAAAACCCATTTTGTTGCTGATATTGGACTAATTTGCAATAATACAAATTTTGGAATACAGCACTGGACTGAAGACTTTTTATGAACACGACTCTCCTTCCATCAATCTCTACACACTTCCTTGATGTATTGGTGAATAAATCCACCTCAAACAGACATTTTGACACCCAAGTGTATAGTAAACCCACAGACCGGAATAATGCTCTAGCCTATACCAGTTTCCATCCGAGAAGTTTGATTAGGAATGTGCCTTATTCACAGTTCATTCAAATCTGAAGAATTTGCTCAGATACTACCGTTTGTACACAGAAATTACTTGAATATAAACAACGCTATCAAGAACGAGGTTACCCAGAGGAAATATTGCAGCACTGTTTAAGCCGCACACAGACTAAGGAACGGAAAGATCTGTTTAGTAACAAGGAGAAACTGGATGAAAAAGGATAGTTTTTGTATCCGAATTCTCAACCTCTTCACAAACAATCAAAAATATCATTAACAACAGATGGGAACTATTGGAGAATGAAACTGACTTTAATTGCATCTTCTGGCAGAAACCAATATATGTATATACTAGGGGCAACAATTTGCGCACAATTCTATCTGCATCGGAACAACCTACCATGCAAACAGAAACATGAGGCACTATGAAATGAAATTGTGTACATTGTAGAAATATTATAATGGGCAATATCTTGACACATCCAACTTCAGGCAAGAAGATACAACTAAATCACACCAGTGACTGCAACGCAAATAATGTTGTGTATTGTATTAAGTGTCCCTGCTCTAAAGCATATGTCGGGAAAACAGTGTGCACATTAAAAGTGTGGATTACGGAACACAAAAGCAAAATCAGAACTAGAAGTACAACAGACAGCTTAGTGCTCCACTGGGAGGAGGCTAAGCATACCATATTGCAACTCAGATTTCAAGTAATAGAAAAGCTGACACTATGACCAGGGATTGACATAACCAAGCTATTGCTTCAAAGAGAAATTTATTGGATTAAATTTCAAGGCACTATAATACCGTCATGACTCAATGATCGATTAGACATGAGTTGTTTCTTATTAATATTTTGACTGGATTATTGATGTTGATGCAGCCTTAATAAATGGCTTATTATATCTTAACGAATGTGTAAATATGTGACACACTCACTGAGTTGGTGATGGGATACATACACAATGACTTTCTTCTTTTTGTCGTTATACAACTGTTCTGGTTTCAGTTTGCTAACCACTGGATAGCACATGATAGGATGGGGGATTTAATTGATTAGAGTCCCACAGACTGTTGGTTTAGCGATACCGGTACTTACCAGTGACTTAGTGGTTCATTTATGATAGTTACTCAAGACCCGGTATCAAAGCGAAGGTGCCGTTAGATATTATTTAGCCTTATTGCAGTGTAGGATTACTATGGTTCCATTACCGAGTAGATCCATTATTTCATCAATCTCGTTTACATTCTGGCCATTATGAGCCTTTTTATTCTTTCTCTCACCTAAGAGAGTAGAGCTGATCTGGGATAGTAGAGTTCTGACTAAATACGGTCGGTTCCGCTCATTGGCTAGTCTGATTATTGGCAGATATACATTGGTTCGGTAATATATAGAAACAGTTTGGTTATTTTCGCCAGTTACATCGCAACCACAGGATCTTTACTTTTTAGAAGTGACTTTATCTTTTTTTCTTTGCCTATGTTTAGTTGGCAGCTCCTTTTAGGCACGTACAGGCCTATTTCTAACATATTCTGTTCAGATCAGTTATGTCCTGGGAGTTGCGGCGTCAAGATGGCGGTTCTTTTCAGACATGCTCAGTCCTGTGTATATGTCTTATATTTTTGATTAACCTCCTTCTGGCAGTAGCAGCAGCATCAAAGCAACATAGGATTCGAACACGCTGATCATTTCTGATACCTCGGGGCAATTTCGGGTAAGCCAAGACTGGGTTCTGTACTTTATTATAGTTCAGAATTATTAGGCTTTTTTTAATAGACTCATCTTGTTTGTAGGATTTCACTTGGTATCACTGGACTTTCCGAGAGCTTAAATAATTACTTTACTTTAATGCAGTAAGCGATTTTTACACGTGAAGATTATTTATGCGTGTTCATTCAGCATGTTAAACCTCCATTTGTTTGTTTTCAGTCAGAACTTTTTATTACGGTTTCCAACCAGGTAAAGCCTGGTTTTCAGTCCAGGTGAGAATTTTGGGCAGCATCCTCTTTTTACTAAAACGGTTGGCAGGCTTTACCAAGCTTATTGGCTCGCTTTCAACACAGGGTAGAACACACATCTTTTGAGTTACATAGCAACTACTACTCGGCTATAAGGGACCTAATATACGTTTAGTATGTTCTCTTTTTCCTTCGTTTTTCTTTTCCTCTAAGGGTCGTCCACACAAGTGGTGTTGATGCACTTTTTTCTAATCTCACCTACTGACTTCGTTAAAAATTTTCCCTTGTTAACAAGGCACAGAATCATTAACATGAATGGCAAACACAATGAGGAGGCACAGGAATTCGGACTAATTGCATATATAGAAGCCCCACGGGTTGGCATTCACATTGAACATGGCTAACTGGGTAATGCCGCTTTTGGCCGCCATAAGTGTGGCAGGGTATGCTCAGACGTGAGTCCCTTACTCACTTTGCCACTGGATTCAAGCAAGCTGGGCTGAAGACGGCTGTAATGCCAGAAACTGGTCCTCGGAAGCTTGTTTCCGGTCCAGGGAAGGCATGGTTTGGCAGTTCAGGCTGGACTGTTCCCATGAGGCACAGGGTCAGACTGATTTGCATATAGCCATGACTGAACTGGGGTGGCAGAGTGGGCTAAAGAACGGTGATGGATTAAACCCAGATCTTTTGACTGGGTGTGAGTGTTTGATTGGTTCAGGTGCTCCGTCCATCACCACCCCCTTTTGTACCGCTTTTGGCCACCATAAGTGTGGCAGGGTATGCTCAGACGTGAGTCCCTTGCTCACTTTGCCACTGGATTCAAGAAAGCCGGGCTGAAGATGGCTGTAATGCCAGAAACCGGTCCTCGGAAGCTTGTTTCCGGTCCAGGGAAGTCATGGCTTGGCAGTTCGGGCTGGACTGTTCCCATGAGGCACAGGGTCAGACTGATTTGCATATAGCCATGTCTGAACTGGGGTGGCAGAGTCGGCTAAAGAACGGTGATGGATTAAACCCAGATCTTTTGACTGGGTGTGAGAGTTTGATTGGTTCAGATGCTCCATCCATCACCACCCCCTTTTGTACCGTGTTATTATTAATCATTGACAGATTAGTTTTGTAAAAGTATTTTTTCCATTATAGGTTGCCCCTGAGGAAGGGACAGTAATGCCCCAAAATGCATCGGGCATACACAAGAATGAAGCATTAGAATTCTGAAGTGTTGTAATATCTGTTATAGTAATGTGAATAAGTAAATAGCAGAATTTATCATGATTATGTAATATTTATGTTTTTGTTATGTTCATGTTTTTGCTATACTTATATCATTGGCATATATAAGTCAATATAAGAATCTCATTTGTGAACAAGTGGATTATTGTTGAGCATTATTTGCAAGAAATTTTTGAAGCAAACAATTTGTGTTTGTTCAACCCAGTGAACAGTGCATAGTGCAGACTAGTTCTCAAACTTGTAACATTTCCTTTGGAAAACACACACACATACACACACACTGACCACAGAAAGGAGGCATGGTAAAAACACAGAAAACAACATTAATTCAGCAATGCCAAAAACAAAAAATAACAGGGCTAAAATAAATGCATACAACAACACACATCCTTCAAAGGCGTTACCCCACCTAGTCCTATACACTGTTTGCATGAAAAAAAAACATGAAATACCACAAAAAACACATTTTGTATTTAAATCCAAATCCATCCATGGCCTAAATGCTGCAGATACCACAGAAACAGTGGTTTCATGCACCCATGACTAGCACTGGGCCAACTGGCTGGAGGTCCAAATGGCAGACTAGGACACATAGGGGCAGATTTGCAATAAACTAATGCGGCACGGTGCAGCAAGTCATTTTACTGCACAGTGCTGCGTTAGTTTGGAAAGCACAGTGATGCGACATATTTATAAGAATATGTTGCATCTCTGTGCTTCCCCCTGCGCTGGCGCACAAACTGCTGCTGTGCGCCAACATAGGCACCCTTGCACCATGGCGAAAGGATGCTTGCATAGTGGGGAGATTGGTTTTGTCTTGGAAGGGTTCCCTTCCATGACAAAAACAATCTGAAATGCAGTTTTTCAACTTATATGTGTGCTGCATTAGTACACATAGAAGTTGAAAAACAGCATTGTTTTAATGATTGTTTATGTGCAGCAAGGGAACCCTTCCTGAACAAAAACAATCATTAGAGGTGATTTCCTCTTTCAATGTGTGCTGTAGAGTGCATCTCGCATAGAAACAGGAAACAAAAACAAGGAGAAATGAATAAATTTCTCCTCATTGCGCCTCCCTATGCCTCCCCTGGGGAGGTGTAGCATTTACATGCATTTTCAGATTTACGTTTCCTCGTAAAACTGGAAATGTGTCTCGTTCCATGGGTATTGTGTGGGAACACCCACAGCAACACCCATGGAATGCCCCTTTCTCGCAAATTGCTGCGTGTAAAGGGGCCATATTCACAAGGACAAGAAAAGCCACGCATGGTGGCTTTTCTTATCCTTGTAAATATGGGGCAGTGTATTGTGCTGCCAGTGCGTCACAAAAAGTGACGTACTGGCAGCGCAATGTGCTTGTAAATCTGCCCCAAAGTGAATTAAATCAATATTGCAAATGTATTAAAAAACATGGAGAAAATGTAGTAAACTGTGAAACATTTTTCCTTTACAAAACAAGAAACATAAAATGCTAAGAAATCAGTGATCACTAGGTCCCTACTTTAACAACAGGCCACCCACCACAATACATTTTATACCGGAGCGGAGAAGGGCTCGCGGACCCGGGAACAATGCCATGTGAGCCCGCGGCTGCCCGGAGGCCTGTTTTTCCCTAAAGGCAGTCGTAGGCGGGCGACATATGGTGCGGGACGGTGGTGGTCCCGCTTATGCACAGTGAAGGTCGGAGGAGGAGGGTGGATCACACAGCCCCTCAAAACGCTGCCGTATCTGGGGTGGTTTGGATGCGGAGACTCGGACTGCAGGCCTAACAGGTGAATTTACAACTGCGGCAGCCATTTGTGATTGCATAGATTGCCGCTGGCCTGCCTGGCAGTGGATGGCGGTGGACATTGTTTGACAGCACCTTGCTTGAAGGGTGGTGCATACCCAGCCCCCACCCAAGGAGACCTGCTCATGCCCCTGATAACAGAGTGCTGGGTGGAGACAAGTGCTATTTCGGATGCGGGGGTGAACCCACATTGGTACATTGGGGTCACAGTGGGGACACTACCTCTGCGTCGCCTTATGCAGCCTGTTGCTAGGGTGCAGCGGTGTATGTGGTAAGACGCTGCAACCCATATCTGCACCCAAAAGCTGCTGGTACTGCGGCTGTGGAACTGTTGTCGTGGACACGTTGAGTCCCCCCTGCCGATACCCTCAGCTGCACGGCGACACGAGGAGGGCTGAAGTGCAGGCGGTGAGAGGTCGGATGTATGGAACTGTGAATGGCCTGCGCTGGCATATAATCCAATGGGAAACTGCCAGTGATTGCATGCTTTGTGGATTCCCTGCGTGAGGCTGTGCCCTGTGATCGGACCTGGGGTTGAGGCAGAGGCTACTGTCTGACAATATATCAAGGGAGCCGAGGAGCATTGTATGGAGCGAACAAGAAAGAGTGTCTAAAGTACTTCTTTGGCTGCGACACCTGGTTGCTGGAGTGGGACCTGCACAATCGCGCTGGTGTGCTGTGCACTGCATGTATAGAGTATTTGGCCAGGGAAGAGGCTGGAGGATTCGAGGCACGACAACAGGGTATAGTGCGGATCTCATGACCTGAAGGCTACGGCTGTTACTGCTGTGCGACATCCTAACCTGGCACTATGGGGCGAACCAAGATGGTACAGCAGGAACTCAGCGGCATGGACTCTGTCCACGAAAGAGGGAACATCGTGGATAGCACGCCGGGGTCTGGTTATATCCCTCCCACTAAGGTGCCTGCTCCGGAGGATAAGTTGGATCTTATATTAAAGGAAGTGCGAGACTCCAGAAAATCAATAGAGCTTCAAATAGGAACCCTGACCACTGGCCTGAACCTGCTCAGGGCGGACCATGCGAAGACGGCGGAGAAAGAGGAAGCAGAAGGAAGAGCGTGAAGGAACAACATCCGAGTAATTGGATTACCGGAGAAAAGTGAAGGATCTGACGCAGTGGTTTAGAGATCACGTCGCGATGGAGGGACTCTCCATACAATACTGTATAGAACGAGCACACAGAATACCTACCAGGAGGCCAAAACCAGGTGCCCCACCATGGCCTCAATTTTGAAAACGCGAGAATCTCCTTATACCCAGACTACACGATATTAGTTCAGAGGCAGCGGTCCTCATTTATGGCGGTGAAACGACAGCTCACGGACCTGAAC
Source organism: Lissotriton helveticus (assembly GCF_964261635.1). Lineage (NCBI taxonomy): Eukaryota > Metazoa > Chordata > Amphibia > Caudata > Salamandridae > Lissotriton > Lissotriton helveticus. Next base: position 383,696,955 of record NC_136070.1, on the reverse strand, counting down.
TTACAGTATGCACTGCTGTTCCCGGCAAGATTAAAAATAACGCATGAGCAAAAATCTTATTTTTTTTAAAACTCAGGTCGCAGAGGAGGCAGAACGAGTAGGGCAACTGCACGTGTACGGGTCACCTCGCAACAAATACGACAGAACAAGATGCAGGCGATCATCGCTACGGCAACCTTCATGAATGCCCCATGAACGGATACTAAGTCATCCACAGACGATAAGGCACTCCGCAGCTGATCATGGACCTGTTTGGGTGCCCTTCTGCCACTCCGCAGCTGATCATGGACCTGTTTGGGTGATGGACATGTGTAAGTATTGTTTTTTCTTATGTAACCGCAAGCTGTAACTCTGTTAACACCCCATAATTCCTATTAGATTCTTTACAGAAGGCGAACCGTTATTAGGGCCCCGGTACCGTAGTAGCTTTAAATTGGTAGACCTAAGATGCGTAACACCGAATGCAGAGCGCAGGCGCAGAACCCCACATGGCAAAGGCTCTCTACATGACTGTTTTGTTTTTCTTAGTCCAGCTTTGTATTATGGTCTGGTATAGTTTGGAGGCCAGACCGAGTATTGGGATCCTTGGGGGGTGGGAAGGTCACGATGTCCATGAATATGTAGATACATTAGCTCCATTGCGAACCATGACTACACACATGTGGATACACCATCTCGAACAATGCATACATTTGGTAAATATACCTTCGCGACGTGGAACATACGAGGTATGGGCATGACACGCAAAAGACATAGAATACATGCGGACTTTCAGCACCGTAAAGCACAGATAGTGTATTTACAAGAGTCACGTATGGTAGAAAATGAGGCGGTGAAACTTAGAAAGAAATGGCGAGGTCACATTTTCTGAACCTCCTATTCTAATTACGCACGGGGGACCACGATCTGGGTGCGGCATGGTGTACCATTTGTGGCGCATGAACAGAGGATTGACAAATGGGGTAGATATGTGTTTGTGAGGGGTGCCCTGGATGGTAAATTGGTGGTGCTGGGATCAGTTTACGCCCCTAATTTTTATCAGGATAAGTACTGGGACCCAGTCAGCGGGGCGTTAGCGGGTTGGATCACATGCCCATGGATAATAGGGGGAGACTGTAACCCAGTCATGGACGTGCCCTTAGATAGATCGCACCCGCCACTGCGCGGAGCGGAGTTTTTTAAAGAGGCGGAAGCACTGGTTAGATGGGCTGCGGGCTGGGAGTTATGTGATGTGTGGAGGATGCGTCACCCTGTACAATGGGAATATTCCTTCTACTCAACGGTGCATAACCTGCATACTAGAATTGATAGAATGTTTTGCTCTAACAGCATAGCCATGCAAGTACTAAACTCCACGTACTTGCCTAAGACTTTCTCAAATCACAACCCACAGGAGATAGTTATTACATGGGGAAGGATACCCACTCCGGTCCCCACGTGGCGGTTGTGGCCGCAATTATTGGAAGACCCAGTGTTCCGTAGTGATCTTTCACACACTATAGATAGTTATTTTGCAGAAAACAGCAACACGGCAACGAATAGGCTGGTAGAGTGGGATGCCTTTAAGGCTGTCATTCGGGGTAAGGCAATCAGTGTGACGGTGGGTGCGAGACAAGAACTCCATAGATCCCTGGTGGAAGTAGAAGAAAGAATGGGCAAACTAGAACACGAGGTTGTGACTAACACAGTACAAAAGGGCCCGCTCCAGGAGGTGCGCATTAAACACGTTGAACTCTTGGAATCCCTTTGAGTCATGGACTACCAGGCATATATCCGATGAGCGCACGCGGACGCAGATAAAGCAGGAACTTTGTTGGCTAGATTGAATGAATGAATGAATGAATGAATGAATGAATGAATGACTGAAAGAACATTTGTAATGCGCAGCTAAAACCCGAAGGCATCAAGGCGCCTATCAAAATAAATCATAAAAAAGGCAAAACAGAACTACAGGTATGCTTTAGCAAATAGCCATGTCTTCAGGGTTTTTCTAAAGGACTGCATAGTGGGAAGGGCCTTAGTTTCCACAGGAAGAGCGTTCCACATTTTTGGTGCTATGGTAGAAAAAGCTCTGCCACCCCATTTAACTCTGCGAATGCGTGGTACTGATAGCAGAGACTTGTTGGCGGAACGCAAATTTCTAGAAGGGCTGTAGGGGGCCAGGAGAGCACCAATCCCTGCTGACCTATTCCTCGCTAAAGCGCCATAGGTCAGGCACATGATTTTAAAGGAGATCCTGTCATCAATGGGGAGCCAGTGTAACGATTTCCTTGCGGAAGTGGCTCACGCACGTTTGGGTAGATCCAACACAAACTTGGCCGCCGCGTTCTGGACCATTTGTAGACGCTGCAGCAGCCCCCTGTTGAGTCCTGCATACAACGCATTACAGTAATCGAGTCGGGAGCCTATGAGTGCAACCACAACTTGCTTTCTAGCCTGCTGGGATAGATAGTATTTAATCTTCCTCAGGATGTGGATTATGCCCCAACAGGTGGAGACTGTTCTATTCACCTGTTGACCCATACTGAGGGTAGGGTCGATCAGGACTCCTAGGTTTTTAGCCAGAGCGGCAGGTACCGGACAGGCTCCCAGTGAAGCAGGCCACCAGTTTGCCGACCAGATATCCTCCTTTCCTCCAAACACCTAGATCTCCGTCTTCTCACCATTGAGTTTCAATGAATTGTAAATCATCCATTGAGCGACTGCCTCCATAAAGGATCTAAAATTGGAGGCAGCCGCGCTGATAGACTGGGAGAGGGAGACAAGGATCTGGGTGTCGTCGGCATAGGAGACTACGCCCATCCCAAAAGATCTTATCAGTCTGGCAAGTGGGGTCACATAGATGTTGAAAAGGGTCGGACTTAATGCCGACCCCTGAGGGACCCCACAATGCACAGACAGGGATGGAGATAGAAACTCCCCCAGCTTCACTCCCTGTTCCCTCTGGTCAAGAAAAGAGGTCAGCAAACTGAGAGCGGACCCCTCCACCCCAATCTCCCTCAGGCGAGATGTTAAAACCGTGAGAGAAAGGGTGTCAAACGCAGCCGTAAGGTCTAGCAGGATGAGGAGGGTGGTCTGGCCCTTATCAACTCGGGTGCGGATGTTGTCCAGCACTATGGTAAGGGCCGACTCGGTGCTATGTTCCCTCCTGAATCCGTGCTGCGAATGATCCAGATGACCAGAGTTTTCCAGGAAGGCCGCGAGATGCGTGTTGAGATGTGTTTCCAGCATCTTCGCAGCAGCAGGGAGCAGCGAAATGGGGCGAAAGTTTTTAAGTACCCCAGGGTCCAGTGTTGGCTTCTTGAGTAGTGGCTTTACCACTGCCCTCTTCCATTGCTGAGGAAAGGTACCAACCCTCATTGCCCTATTCATGATATCTAGAAGGGGGGGCAGAAGAGTCTCCTTACACTGCTTGAGGAGCTTAAGAAGACAGGGATCTAGGGGGGAGCCTGATCTAGTCTTAGTTAGAAGGTTCTCTAGTTCCTGAGGTACGAGCGGAGGAAAAGAGGCCAGGTGTCCCAAAGGAATAACCTCCGCCAAAGTTAAGGCAAAATCAGAGGATTGGTCCGGGACACCCCTCCCACAGTAGTGATAAGTTAAATCAGCTTGGATGATGGAACAGGGGTGTCCAGCCAGAGAAAGATCAACAAGTCCTTCTGGCAGTATTACCCCACACTATATAGTGTGGCGGTAACGGCTACTGATGAACAAATGAAGTTTTTCTGTCCATATTACCATTCCCAATGCTCCGGCTCTCGGCACAAAAAGACCTGGCGGGACCCATTATACCACAAGAAATTAAAAGCGCTATGAAGGGGCTCCCACGTAATAAGACCCCTGGTATGGATGGGCTCCCCATCTAATTTTATGCCACGTATTCAGAGACACTAATACCCCAATTGACGGACCTGTATAAGGCGGTTTGGGAGGAAGGTTCCTTACCTCTCACCACTGTGCAGGCGCTAGAGATATCACTACCAAAGCTGGGGAGAGACCACATGGATATGGCTAACTATCGCCCGCTATCGCTATTGCCCACTGAGTACAAAATACTGAGTAAAGTGCTGCCCAATAGATTATTGCCATATCTGTCAAGATTGGTTCACATAGACCGGACCGGGTTTTTGCCGGTGCGGAGCACATCACTGAACAGTAGGAAATTGCATTATTTATTGACCCACGCGCCAAAACGATTCCCCCACGTGGGCTGCATTTCCTTAGACCTCAGGCAAGCGTTTGACTCGATAAACTGGGAATATATGTTTAAAGCGTTACTGAAATTTGGGATACCTGAAGGGTACATAGCATGTTGCGTCTACTGTATAAGGCCCCGACAGCGCGAACAAGAATAGGTGGGCACATATCGGGAGAATACACGATACATAAAGGGACAAGGCAGGGGTGTCCATTGTCGCCTCTTATCTTCCTTCTGGCACTGGAACCTTTGGCACTGGCAATGAGACAGAACTTCCTGAATCGGAGAATACCGATAGGGAACACGACACACCTCTTCTCGGCCTATGCCGATGATATTATTATATACATACGAGACCTCCGACTGCCCTTAACCCAATATTTGACTTATACAGGCAATTTGAAGGTTTGTCAGGGCTTGCTTTAAATACTACCAAGTCACACGCATTTTTCTTCACGGAACATGCCGAAGACATGGACATCAAAATCACAAAAAATGCCAACACCCACTTTTAACTTCTGAAAGAAAGCCGATTATTTAGGGGCAAGAGGCCAAACAATAAATCTTTTTGTTCGACCTGGTATCTTTATTTTTACCTGTCGATTTTAGTACTTATTTATTTTTATACTTTTTGTCAAAGAAGAAAGGAACATTCAGCAACTCACAATAAATATATACATCACTGTTTACAAAACACCAAATATATATAATCCTATTGTACAATTTCAAACAATCTACATGTAATACAAAACATACACAATATTTAATTGAAAACAATCTTATGCAAAAAGAATCAAATCAGTATTTATTCAGAAGAACAAAGAGACAAAGTCAAAATGAGGGAAGGAGTAAAGATTTGATCTTAAAAACGGTTAGTGTTCACAAATAACTCCTTCCAATGTGCGACGCGTTTCTGGTCCAAAGAGATCAATCTTTAGACTGTCATCAGGGCTCCGTCACTTATCTGTATTATCATGCAGAAAAACAATAAAGATTTATTATTTCCTGCACTTCATTTTAGTGAGGGAGATCAAATCGCACCACCATTTTTACACACTGGGAAATACCTGTTGGTTTTTGTTCGAAAAACAAAACTCCGGGCTTGCAACTTCTATGTTATCGCATTCCTTTATATTAAAGGGGTCTCCACCTACAAGGAGTAAGCGAATTTGTAGCATTTGGTTAGTTCCATATTGAGTATAACTTAAAATATATACCTTAGGGCTGGGGCTGGCGCTCGTGTCCTACCTGTCTCATATGAAAAATAAATTCAGTGGCGGCTGTCCCTTGACTTTTCTCTCCGGTTTTAGAAAAGAATCTGCCAATGTTTAAAAGCTCGTATTATTCCATTTATATACGTACGTAGTTCACCTCATACTACAATTAAACGTGAAAAAATTAATGCCAACCGGCCGACGTACCTTCCCACGAAGACATGGACATAGTATTCGGAGACACCACACTTCAGATAGCACCAACTACATTTAAGTATCTGAGAGTCCATATATACAGGAGGCATGAAGATATGCTAGAAGGTAACCTTAATAGAGCAATTAGAGCTTTACTGTCCAGTGTCACTTTTTGGACAGTACTGCCATTGTCTGTTATGGGAAGAGCCGCAATAGCGAAAATGGTTGTTTTGCCGCGTTTGCTGTATTATTTTACAAACCTGCCGTTACTAGTGCCACAATCCACCTTCACAACACTGAACACTTTGCTAATAGATCTTATTTGGGGTAAGGGTAGGAGGCGTATAAGTCTGAAGAAGCTGCAGGTGAGTACTCGTATGGGGGGTGCTGGGAGTTCCAGACTTCCGTGCATATTACTACGCATGCCAATTACAATTGTTATCGTACTGGACAGCGGCACGTAACCTGCATGAAATAGGGTACACTGACATGGATATAGATAATGGCACATTACACGCGCTATTATTACCGGGACATCGACCTCCAAGAGACTTGCCCCCCTGCTGGATATTGCGCTCAAATGCTGGAAAGCAGCATTGCGCTATGCGAACGCGCCATCTGCATACGCTGGCAATATACCACTGTTAGGTATCCCACTAGCGGCTGGCAAACTCACCAGACGCAAGTTAGCGCCGTGGACTGAAGCAGGCATTAGCACGGTAGCGGACCTCTTTGGAAATGAGACACTGTTTGATCACGACACTTTTACAAATGAGACGGGCGCCCCAGCACACCTGTATTTACTGCACGCTGCACTGATACAATATGTAAAAAAGTATTGGGCGCCACAAAGGAGGGAACCTGCCAGCAACGAGCTGGTTAAGATGGTACATTATATGGGAAGAGGGAGACACTTGATCCGTTGGATATACAATGGCATTAGCACACTTACACAGGTCTCCCTGGATACCCTGAAGATCAGATGGATGGGGGAGACAGGTAGAGACCTGACAGACAAGGAATGGATGGCAATAATTGAGCATCCCAGAAAAGAATCGAGAAATTCAAAATTCAAATTTATACAAACTATGGTATTACAACATTCTTGCCCTAGGTGTAGGACAGAAGGGGCGGACTTAATACACATGCTGTGGGCATGCCCGATGATAAGGGGATACTGGACCATGATTCGGAGGATAACCGGGGAGGCATCACATCACAGGATTCATGACTTAGTAGAAGAATGTCTTTTGGGTCTGCACAAACATCTATCCAAACACAAAACACAATATTGATTCATAGATCTTGCACTAATATTGGCGATTAGAACCCTTACTATGCCCTGGAAGTTAAGTAAGCCTCCAGGGGTGTCGAGCTGGCACACGGAAATGTTGCACTGGGGCTGTGCAGAGGGGGCAGCGCTGCGCAGGGAAGAGATTAAGGGATTGCGTAAGACACCAATAGCACTAGAATGGGAGACTATGTTGGAAGAGCTGAAATCAACTGATATAGATATTATTGTATAAGGGTGCTGTAAATAAAATGGTAACATATGTCACCCACACCTCCAGTTGCCAAGCCACACAGATATGCAGTTTGCTTAATCCCATGCATGTTAGTAACATGATATGGATCACATGTTTTGGAAGCATTGCAGTAATGGACTGTGACCAGGGATGTTCGGGTGGGGGGGAGTTAGAGGGTCTGTCAGTTTACAAGAAGATTGCATATTCTATGTAGGGCCTAACTGCAGAGTATATTGGTTGTTTTGGTAACCTGGCAACACTAACGTAGACCTTTTTTGTAATACTGTGATAGAATGCCACAGGGGATATGACTTATGAATACTCTGGAATATGTTCGATAGAGACAACTATATTGAATGTAAAAAACGTTGTACGGATTTATGCTACAACTAAAAATCAATAAAATATGTTTAAAAAAAACTGCTATTATGTTCAATAAAAATAATAAATTCACATCTAACTCTTTTCTTTGAGATAGTAACCAAGAGACTCAAAATTTTTCGTTATCTCAAGTATGTCAGACATAAGAGTACAAGGGTATCAGAAGGGAGTCGCCAAAAATCTAAAATGAATAAAAGCACTTTACAGTTGTACCAGAACTTTTACTTATTGCCTAAAGGTTAAGGAAACACTTTTTATATGTTAAATGAACTTAATACTTTTCTATAGTTGCACCAGCATTTCAAATTAATAATGCCCAATAGCTTAGTACAACGGACTTGCCAGCTCTGCCCTTAGAAGTATAAGAATTTAAGGGCTAGATGTAGGTTATTGAAATTTACTGATTCTAAAATACCGAATTTTACCGATTCGGTATTTTAGAATCTGTAAATGCTATGTAGCTAAAAAATCGGTAAAAAGCACTGAATCGGTACGATTCGGTAATTACAAATCAGTATTTACTGATTCGGAAATTCCCATTCATTCCTATGGGCCGGGAGGCCCATAGGAATAAATGTGAATTACTGAATTGGTAAATACCGATTTGGTAAATAGGGAAAGCTTCAAGGGTGGCAGGGTGGCACATTGACACCCTGTTGCACCCCTGAATAGTGCTTGTGTGCACATGTGGCACAAATACATGCCCTAAGGGCATGTATGTCTGCCACATGGCACTGTTGAAAATGCACAGATTAGCATTTTCAAAGGTATTCGGTATTTACCACCAACTAATAGTTGGTGGTAAATAACGAATCCTTAAAGCACAACAGCACTCTTAAAAGTGCTTCCTACATGTCATTTACCGATTCGGTAAATACTGAAACAGTAAATGATGATTTGGTAAATACCGAATCGGTAAATACCGATTCTGTATTTACCGAATCCTCCCCTACATCACAATTGGCTCAATACCGGTTGATAAACCTGAAATTTACTGAATTTCGGGTTTACCGACCGGTAATGGGCCACCTACATCGGGCCCTAATTGTATTGTCTTACAGAACAGCCAATTGCACAAACTGGAAATATTTTATTGATGATCCTTTTGTTGTATGACGTTTTAGGACACTAGTGTAATTTACTGGTTCATGCCTTTATATAGGTATAATTCACTTTGCCCTTATACAGGCATAGAAATCATAACCATATTTAGACATAACCCATCCAGTCCAAATACAGGCATGGCTACTTCCGCTAGTTCCAAAGATGCAAAAGGTGGCACAATAAAGCATAAGTTGCTTTGGAAACAAGTAGTTCAGTTACAGAAAGTACTACACAAGACTCACGTGATTCATACACTGAGTCATCAACGTGGTGGCATTCACGTTGAAGGGAATTCATTGGCTGATGAAGCCGCGAAGGCAGTTGTGCGAACGGCTTCCATAGCTGCAATCACTCGTTCAAAAACAAAAATAGACACCGAAATAATGCAGGCTGTCGCCACTTCCAATAAAAACAGCGGTAAAACGTTACAGAAAGGTTTTCCACTCAAATACTCATATATAACTGATGCAAATAATGTTCCTTTTGCTCAAATCCCAGGAGTGGAGGATAGAGTAATTTCAAACATGGAACATAGATTAGGACTAATTTTAGCAGCACATGAAGGGCTTGCCTCTGCACACGCAGGTGTTTCCGCCACAGCATCATTATTAAAACAAAGATATTGGTGGCCACGCATGAGGAAACAGACCAGAAACTATGTTCTGGAATGTGAAATCTGCCAAAAGATGAAGGTTTCAACCGTGAAACGCCCGGCGCAGATGCCCCTTCTAATTTCAGATAAACCATTAGCATGTGTTTACCTGGACCTCTGTGGTCCCTTACAAAGGGATGGCAACTATAAATATATCATGGTCGCAGTGGATTCATGCTCAAGATTCATTTGGATGTGGCCTCAGCGCTCGGCTGACGCCGGAACTTTTGTAAAAGATTTGCGAGTCTTTATCGGCACATACGCAATCGGCATGCTACATTCCGACCAGGGTCCTGCGTTTAGCTCTCGAGCTTACAAAGAGGCCATGACCAATCTGGGCGTTGCATTGTGGTACTCAAGCCCATTACATCCTGAGGGAAATTCTGTAATGGAAAGAAAAAACTGGGACATAAAGCAATCTATAACAGCTAGGGTATTAGGCTTGGGTGACGGGTAGGTCAAACATCTAATAAGTGTCCAACGTAGTTTAAACAATCTGCCAAGAAATTCTCTGGGTGGAATCTCTCCATATGAAATTCTTTTTGGTACTAGAATGATTGTCGAAGACCTCGATCGTCATACTTCAGTGGTAGAACAAAAACCCTTAGATATCAAAGACCGTTTGGCTGTTTTACAGGACTTAAATGAAACAAGAAGAAGTCTAAGCAACACATTACAGAAGCCAACGGCCACTGAAGAAAAACCACCTGTCCCAGAATGTAAGTAAGTTAGTAAATTCTTTATTGTTCAGTTAATTAAAACCATTGCAATATAAAGCATTCAGCGACGTATAGTTCAAAAATACTTTTAGGGCTGTGGTAAAGGAATAATAAATAGAAGAAGGAAAGGGAAGGAAATGTAAAAAGCATAAAAACTATGTAGCAAAGGGTCTATCACCAAGTTCATTAAACTATTCCCGAGCACAAGTTAATATTACAGCAGTGTTCTTAAGTCTCAATAAGGGCCTAGCCTATGACAGCGGGCCTCGTTTTTTCACAAAACTGTCCAGAAATTTTTACTGATCTACAGATCAGTTGGGGGTCCCCCGAGCATAGGATCGCAACTATTGCAGATCGGCAGGTGCGGACTCCTTGCTTGTTAAGTTTGTCCTTAAGCCAGTGCCGGCGACCCTGATACATGGCTGGACAGATGCAGACTATATGTATCATGTCTTGTTTCCTGCACCACAAAGGCCGCATTCCGTTGTTTCTTGCGGTCTCCATTTCGGTTGGTCTAGTCTTGAGGGCAGAGTGCCTAGCCTTAGATGGAGGAATTTTCGATTAAGTATCAACGAGAATGGAATATCTAAGTAGGGTGCTGGGGCGGGCCTTGTATATGATTTGATAGTCATCCAGGCGTGGGTTCGGGTACTAAAGCTTATTTTGTCGTTAAGGAACGAGTGTTTCTTAGCAGTCCTTTTAACCACCTGGTTAAACGAAGGAACTGGCAGTTTTGTTTCCCACAATGGTCCCAACTCGGTTGCCGCTAGTGAGAGCTTTAGGTACTTTGAGTACTCGGAGTTCGGGCTTGTCTGGATCGCTTCCCAGAGTGCGCCGTTCATTTTATTCTCCTGTTTCCTCCAGATGTTGTGCCTTAAATGAAACGAGAAGAAGTCTAAGCAACACATTACAGAAGCCAACGACCACTGAAGAAAAACCACCTGTCCCAGAATGGCCTGTCTGGATTCCAAAAATTGGGGATCTAGTCAGAGAAAAGATCGCGCATAAGAAGGAATGTGGGCCTTCATACAGAAAACCAGTACCTGTGCTAGCAATCCACGGATCAAGAACAGTGTTACTGGCGCCCCTTGCTGGAAGAAAGGAGAACCGGTTCGTATCAATTGACCTGATAAAACCACATCATGTGGCCGATAATAAGTAGTAGGCCCAGTGGACTCTAAAGATGTAGCAGATGACCAAATCTTACCACTATCCAAGAGGTTCAAACTAAGAGACTCATCACCTTTGAAGAATCTGCAGTAAGAAAAGAAGGACTATGCAACAAAGCAATGGAACTTCTGCCTCTTGAAACCCAAAAAACTGTTCATCAAGACACGTCTGTCTACAATGATATAGCCTCGGACTATACTAATATGACAAGGAACCAAGCAGCTCCAGCAATTTTGAGTAATCCGGATGCAATACCAACAATTGACAGAACTGCCTCTGGCTATTTCATCAACTTTGATACGTTTTCTCAGGATCCCAGTGAGCCCGAAACAACACCAGCAAATAAAACTTTCAAAGACCAAGTAACAGATCTTTTTCACCAACTAGAAAAGGCTTATCTGGTTTCCCCATGGGTTGAATTTTGGATTGTGTTAGGCATACTTTTTCTCCTACTTTGGCTCATTCTTGTATTAAGTTTGGGAAAGCTGATAGATGGAAAATATAGTAAAATGGACACAGCAAGTAAGAACATCAACTTGCTCCTGAAGCCACACAAATCATCTCATCGTGAACAAAGAGACCTGTCATCAGTGAACATCACAGCCGTTCCTATACCTGGTGGTATAGCATGGGACAGAAATGATTATGACATTTATGGTCCTGCCGAGCTGTTGAAGATTCCACATCAATTTAAGGTTTCCTTAAGTGACTTTGCTTCACCCAGCAAATTTTCTGATGATTGGGACTTTGATACTGTTAATAATATGATGTCAGATTTAGAGATGTCTGCAAAATTTACAAACCATGAATATTTAGAAGGTTCATCAGATTATGAACAAATATATTGTTACAATCACTATGGTCATAATTACTTGCACAAATCTGTAAACCCTAGAAATGTTTATACTTATAATAAATGGGAACATTGTCAAACGCCACCAGAGGGTAGCTCAAAAACATTTTATGAAAAATGTCCATACTTCTCAGGTTTTAATACCACAAATCCGGAAACATTTTATTTTAAAAATGTTAATAGGACAGGAATGAAAAGTCTGTTAACAAATACAAAGCAAATTTATTCAGCAGCCTTTTATGCCCAGCTGTCCTCGTTAGGTTTCGACTTCTGGAGTGACAACATAGAAATAAAAACTGTCTGGGTCTCAAAAGACTGGCAAGTACAGGGAATAGAAGCTTTGTTTCGAGCCTGTATTATTCCTGAACAAATAATGTTTTTGAATGACACTGTTCAACAAACATCTTGTCTTGGTCTAGCCAAGATAAAAGATTTAAACAAACCGTCCATACCTGTACCTACAGCTGATAGTAAAAACACTTCAGAGGGAAGGGTCGACGTACAATCGATTTTACTCAAAAACAGAACTGATCCTGATTGGAAAAAATGGTTAATCTGGCCCACAGACACGAATAACTGTCAAGATAGATTCCTGAACAAAACACATGGGTTTACAGTAACTAGGCCAGACCCAAGATATGTCCAGAGACAACATCCAGGGATAGTAACATCATACAGTGTAGGAAAATTGTGCCTCGAATGGCTACAAATATCTACACTTACAGAGACTAAAAAACACTTAACTTTACTTAAAGATGGCATTGATTTGAGAGACTTCTTAATAGAGCCTCATAAACCACGTCATAAACATTTCATATACGCCGGTATTTATGCTGCTCATAATGAAGCATGGAAAGTCACGCAAATGGAAACTGCAGAACGAATACGAGAAATTGATCGTATTAATGTAGAGAAAGCTCTCTCTGTAATTGATAATGGGTTAACAACTCTGTCATCCAGAATTTATTCTTTGGACAGCATTGTATCCTCTGCCATAGACATAATGGAACAGGACTTGCTCATGTTACAACATGGACAGTCTCAATTGCGTTCTATAATGCTGCTAGGCTGGACGTTACAAAATCTTCGTTTAGGCTATGTGCCTTGACGTCTAATCAACACCACGTCATTGTTTACTGGATTTAACCTTACAGATAAACAAATCTCTTTGGCACAAAGGGGAGCAGACTATACAGTGCTGAGCATAGAAAAACTGGAAAGATAACCATTGACTGTTTCTGAGAAACCAGCGATAGAATGGATAATACATGGCACCATTACGTTGCCAGTGATGATTTTCCAGCTTCAGTATTGGTTGAGACACATACCAGCAGGCCTGTATGAAAGGTTGGATAAAGAATACATAAAGTTAACCTGGGATTTATCATACACACACAAATTGTGGAGTGGGAGAAAAGAAGTATTTCCTAGTGGTACACAATGTAACAGCGCACTAAGAGGTACACTTTTACTACAGGGTATTAATTTACATGGAGCCTATGATAGTTCTTCGACCAACTTATCCTGCTACCTGCAAGGTTCTCCGGCAGCAGTGATAGATCCAATTTTTAGGCAGCTTTCCATTGGGAGCTACATAATGTTGAATGATCACAGCTGTTGTGGAATGATGCCAGGAATTGCCTATCTCATAACTGTGTCAGCCAGGGTCACATGTTGTATGCAAGTATTGTTTCCTAAAACTAAGACAGACGGGGAGTCGCTGCTATGGCCTTTACTGAACATCTCTTCTATTCGAATTGATACTTTAAGCAAAATGAAAGCCATTCTTTTACAAAAAACTGTGCCTCTGACTCGTCTAAGGAGACTCATGAACTACAAGTTGCAAGGTCCTCTGCAGAGATACATGCCCTTTTATCCACAAACTGTCCAATACATTTTGTAGAAATGTTAGGTCGTATCTTAAACATGTCTGATACCAGTGGTATTGTACATGTATTTAAGACAATTTTTTTCGGGACTGTTAGCACCTTTTGAAGTAGTCCTTGGCATTTTTCCAAACTTTGTGCACTCTGTGGTCGGCGGCCTGCCTTTCATTTTGGGACTCGTAGCAGGATTACTATTCTTGTTACTTCTGCTCCGATATGGCAAGTCCGGTCAACAAGGACAGCCAGATTACCATTGAGAACACTGGCAATGAAGTGTCGTGAGCGCATGATACAGATCCTTGGCCTGGTTTGTTTAAGAGATCTGAATACCACATGGTTTCTATCATTGAGACCAATGTGGCAAGATTGCATCTTACCTGTTCTACGATGCCTGCTATGTGGAGAAGAATGCGTGGTAGACATTTGTCTAACACTTCCATCAACACTGCCAATGGATGCTGACGCTTTGCTTGGTTCAGTAACGGCTCATGCATTGTGTTGTCCCCAGCGGCTACCAATCCTGATGACGGCATTCATGGAGGTCTCACCAGCACAACTAGCTGATGGTGAGATACGTGGGCCAACACAGGTACCATCTACTACAAACATTGCTAATGCGACTGACGCTGACGGTGATGCTTCTCATCTGTGTACAATTGATCTGCTTAACAAGGTTGTCCAACTTTCACCTACTATGGTAGACGATTTATTTACCGGCATAGAGGATTTAAATGTTTTCTCCTAACAACGAGAATGAATTTTGAAATTAGCACACAGCGTTCTATGGGACTCTGTATTCGACCTTCACTTTTCAAAACAAGCTTCCGAATTTAGACCTCTATTTTTCTACGATTTGACTTTTTTCCAAAACTGCATTTTTGTTTTGACACAAAGTAATCTGCTTAAAGTAGAACTATTCTTAGAGAACAAGAATTCTTTGAACACTTCCAAGAGACAATATTTGACCTTGTTCACAACCAAAACAGTTTATATATTCTGTCATGGAATGGTCTCGACCTTTCTTCTGTATTTCAGAGCCATTTCATACATGTTATTTAATGACTCAATCTGGTAAGCATTTTTCAAATTTCACGCTACATGCTTTGAATGAAAATTTTGCTTTTTTAAAATGCGTACAGCACAAATGATAATTTTCGTGTACAACCATTTCGAATGCATTTCATGTATTTTGGGTGGGATTGTAAACACATGCTTTAGATATGTTTTTTCTTAGTATCTAGTAATATTGAAACATAATAAAGTGGAGTAGGTGTTGTATAGCATTTTAGGACACTAGTGTAATTTATCGATTCATGCCCTTATATAGTGATAATTCACCTTGCCCTTACATAGGCATAGAGATTGTAACCATTTTTAGACATAACCCATCCAGTCAAAATTCAGGCCTGGCTACTTCCACTAGTTCCAAAAAGCCAAAACGATTTCTTGGAAAACTCTGCTTCAGCAGTCAGGGACATCCTCTTTCTTGAATATTGATTTGTCCTAGAAATAATGGCGGTTTCAAAGAACTACCATTCCCTTGGGGTTCTTTGGTGACGTTATTATGTCTGACTTTTCGTCAAACCAGGCACCTTCAAGGTATAAATATGCCCACACTTGCCCAAGCAAACACACGGTGGTTTGGAGCAGTTCGACTCTCTACTTGCCTGACGCAGCGCGCTACAGCAAGTGCCGAAGGAAGCCGACCCTCCAGCTGACGCACTGACAGAGACCCTGCCTTTCTCTCGCTGAGAATCCAGCTCCAGTGTCTCCAAGCTACCCTCACAGGGTGTTGGGAAAACGAGCCCTGAGACAGAGATACCAGACCTCCTTCATTCTAAACAAAGGTACGGAGCTGATTAGACCCTAAGAGAAATCTTGGATAGATTCTTGGCAAAGAAACTAAACCTATGCTACACCACACTTACTTCTTCCCTCGTACTAGACTTAGGTTAGGTACATCGGGGTAGGCGTATTTTAGAAGCACCAGTTGAGTACTTTTAGTCTTTGTTATATATATATGTGTATTTTATGGCTTAGAAACAATACCATGCTTCTACAGTATTATTTTTAAATACTCTTCTTGCTGTACGCATTATACTTTACAGCCAATATTACGATTGTAGCAGTTCATTTCTTCTGCATGAGAAAGAAGACTGTTCAATAAATACTTTTATTTAAAACGCCCATCTCTCTATTTCTCTGCACCTCTGATGAAACGAAGCATGCATGATTGACTGAGTGAAATATCTATCAATTGTTTCCACGACTCTGAAGATCAGTTTTATCTTGGGGAAACAAAATTGTCATGTTTATGCGGCTGTCAGAAACGAATCCCTTCTTGTTTATTCAAGAAAGTTTCTAGTGACCTCTGAGCTAGCTGGCACTCACAATTAAGTCTAATATATTCGATAGAGACCTAGTCGACCTAAGTCCTACGTCACACCTCTATAGGATATATTATTCCAATGCGCAGAGCCTATTGGGAATATAGGAACTACACTACACTTTTAATATTGTTTTTAAGCGTAATCATTTGTGTACAAGGGAATCTTTCTGTTAGGTATTTGCAAAGATTTTATAAATCAAGCAAAAATAAATATTAACTTACCTTACATCTAACTCTGCAGCATTGCCAGGAATCAAACTATAGCTAAGCAAAAGTAATGCCAGGACCAATTTGGACAAATCAAAATAAAGTATTTATTGAACTACAAGAGAAATGTCCCTAAATAAAGTCCAAGACAATTGGCAGTTCTGAAGTCTAACAAATACACTGCCAAGTAGAAGCTCCTCAGGAAGGGGCATCTAGTGGGCAGGCCATGCACCTGACAGACCTTACATGAGGGGGTTGGTTTGGGAGGGATGTGCTTGTGTTGGAAAGGGATTGGTTCCTCTTTGATGGGGTGGGTTGGGAGGTGGAATGTGCAGTGTTCAGTTTGGAAGGAGTGCATTGGGAATTGGAAGCGGTGGATGGACTTTTTTGTAGTGGTTGATTTGTAAGGGGTAGGTTGGAGTGTGGGAGTGGTAGACTGCCTTTTGTTATGGGCTGGTTGGATGTTTGATAGGGGTTAGGGCAAGGATAACATTAGATCCTCTATGGGGAACTTGGAATGCAGGTTGGGAGGGAGTGGGGTTTGGGAGGTAGAAGTGACAGTGTGTAATGTGCCTGTGTCTGTTGAGGGTGGTAGCTGCCTGTGGGTCTGGTGTTTGTTTTGCAAGTATGGGTGTTTCTTGTGCAATTTGTGTCTGTTGTGCGCTTGATTGTGTGCATCTGTGTTTTTGTGGGTGTGTTCTGTAAGATAGGTGTACCTGTGGATGGGTTTGCTGTGAATGTGCCGGTTGTGGGCATTGTGTATGTTGATATTGTGGTGCATGTGGGTGCAGTGGTGTCTGGTGTGTGTGAATGTGATTGTGGTGGGGTTGGTAACTGTGGGTGTGGTGGTGTGTATGGATGTGATGGTGGTGGGGATGATAACTGTGGGTGGGGTAGTGTCTGTTGTGTGTACAGATGTAAATTGTGGTGAAGGTGGTATGTGGGTGTAGTGGTATCTGTGGTGTGTATCGATGTGATGATGGTGGGGGTGGTAACTGTGGGTGTGGTAGTGTCTGTATGTTTGGATGTTTGCAATTGTTTCTTGCGATATTTATGTTTCTGTGAGGGTGTGCTGCTTGTGTCTGTATGGTTGGGTGCATGTAATTGTGTGTATGCTTGGGCTAGGTCTGTCAATAGGGAAATTGGATGGGCCACAAGGTTGGGATAGATGGGAGTCTGTGGCGAATAAGGTGGCCAGACTCTGAAAAGACCACTGTAGGCCAGACATTGCTCTGTGAATGCCTTCCATGTAGGCTACAATTACTTGCAAATGACTGTCAAGCCCCTGGATGGCATTCAGTAGTGCCATCTGACCTAGACAGAGGTTTGGGAGGGTAACAGCCTCCTCATTCAGTGCAACTCAGGAGACAGGGGCAAGGAGAGAGGTGTCTAGAGTGAAGAAGATGACACCCCTCTTAGGGGTGGGCATGTGACCAACTGGGTGGGAAGCAACAGGTAAGGTGAAGATGGTACTGCGGGAGGCAGACAAGGATAAAGTTGTCAGATTTCCTGTTGGGTTTGCCACCACTTGGGAGCGACTGCTGGAGGATGCCTCAGAAGAAGTGGTTGAAGAGCTTGCATCCTCCGTTGCCCTCCCCTCACCCTCCGGACTACTGAATCCCTCGGTGCTGGTGGTCTCAGCACTGGAACCCCTGTGGCCAGTTGATTTCCTGTCGATGTAGGCCCTTTTTCCTTTGCTTGCCCTGGGTGATGCTGAAATGTCATATACAACATATTAAACAAATATATGTAAAGAGAACTGATTATGACCTTTGATCAAAAAACATATTCAAAGTTTATAGATTTCATCTGCATCAAGCCTCTCAACATTTGCTTCACATTAGTACGAGTACATGCATGTATGCAACATAATCTAAAAACAATTTGGTCACAGATATTTCATTCCCCCATAGCTCCTATATCATGCATGTTCTTGTCTCAAATACATAAAAATGTGTGTGACCCTCCCTATGGACCGATTGTGTCTACTATAGGAACATTAACAGAACCACTGTCTAAATTTGTAGATCATTTCCTAAGACCCCATATATCAAAAATTAAATCATATATTAAAGACACTGGTCATATGATTACAAGAGTTGAGAACCTAGATTGTATATCTGACCGAGACATTCTAGTTACTATGGACATTGAGTCCCTTTATAGTAACGTTCCCTTGAAAGAGGCTATAAAGGCAACAGACTGGTTTATTGACAAGCATAATATAAGTTGTCCTAAAAAATTCCTTATTGACTGTCTCTTTATAGTTCTCACTGAGAATATATTTGAGTTTGGTGACTCCCTTTACCGTCAAATAAGGGGAGTAAGTATGGGCGCATCGGTTGCACCATCTATTGCCAATATTTATATGTCGACATTTGAGGACAGATTTATTGACAATGAAATTGCCCCTTTTTTTGAATCCATTTCCCATTGGTCCAGATATATTGATGACATCTTTTTTATCTGGACCAATGGGAAAGACTCCTTATTGGAATTCCTTGAATGGATTAATACGGCTGATACCAACCTCAAATTTACTGCCAAATATGATACTTATCAGGTGGAGTTCCTCGACCCACTGATAAAAAACGAGAATAACAAATTAATAGTCGATTTGTTTGTTAAACCTACTGCCCGAAATACGTTACTTCATTTTACTAGCTTCCACCCTAGAAGTCAACGTGACAGTATTCCTTTCTCCCAGGTCCTGCGAGTCCGCAGGAACTGTACAAATCTCAAAGATTTTGACACACAAGCCTTGGAGATGAGGAAAAAATTCCTTGAAAGAGGATATCCACACAGATTAGTGAGGAGTTCCTATAAGTGAGTGAGATTCTATGACCGTAACGCTCTTTTGAAACCCAATGAAGTGAAAAGTAATGACCAACTTGTATGTGTCATTAAACATTCCACTTTAAATGACCGTGTCAAGCAGATCATTAACAGTAACTGGCACATTTTAAATTGTAATCCGACATCGAAAAACACCCTGGCTAAACCACTCTTTGCGCATAAAAGAAATAAAAACATCAAAGACTTGGTTGTCCACTCGAGATTTGAGAACAGAACTAGCATCAGTGGCCTCTCACAACGTTCATTATTGAGTAATCTACCTGTATGTGGGACAGTGCCTTGTTCCTCTTGCAAATCATGTACTAATATCTCGAGAGGAGAAAACTACACACATAATGGCTTCTCCACAAAGCATGTGATATCTGGAATTGCAAAACCACAAACATTATATATTTCATCATATGTCCCTGTGGTTTAGGCTACGTCGGCGAAACTTCTAGATCTATTCAGACTCGCCTTACAGAGCATAGATCTGCCATTAAAACTGGCAAAGTCTTGGCGCCTTTAGTAAAACATTTTCTTGAAAAAAAGCACAAACCCGACGAATTCCAATGGCGCATCCTGGAGAAAATAAGAGTACCAGACAGCAAAGGTGGATGCGCTATTCGTAAAAAGCGAGAAGTCTATTGGATTTTTGTTTTTAATACTTTCTCAAAAGGATTAAATTCTGAAATCCCTTGGGAGAATGCCATATTTTGAATATTCTGCTTCCATCTTTAGACTAGCCTTTCCGATGTCAATACATTAAATTATTGTCCAATCTGAACTACATAATGAATTGCCCTGTGTTTCATTATAATAAATGTACCCCCACTATTTTAATAAAAGGCTCTGTTTTTATATTTGGCCTTTATAGCCAGAAAATTCTAATAACATACTACTCTAGTTTGGCATTATTTAGGGATCTATACAATACAATATATAATCCATTGGATATAGTCCCTATTTTTGTCCCATCTGATTTAGTGTGTTATTAGTTTTTGCATCTTTTGATTATCTTCGTTAAAAATAATCTGCGCAATATCCTACACTTTAGATTGATGCTGCGCCTTTAACTAAACTTGTGGTATGAGACACGTGATTTTTGACCGGAAACTATTTTAATCGCCGTCAGGCGTGTCCCAATCGCTATCATTGCAACGGACGTAAGACGCCGACAGCCATCTTCCACATTGCCGTCTTGTTTTGCGGTAAGTGTACGTTCTGCCGGTAACTGTCTCCCTGCACGTTTATCTCTGTGTGTTTAATCGACCATAAACACACTCTTAACAAACTGTGTTACGGTTT
This sequence comes from Lissotriton helveticus, assembly GCF_964261635.1. NCBI lineage: Eukaryota > Metazoa > Chordata > Amphibia > Caudata > Salamandridae > Lissotriton > Lissotriton helveticus. Next base: position 383,676,321 of record NC_136070.1, on the reverse strand, counting down.
GTTTCACCCCCTCTTGCAGATTCGAGTAATCCTTCTTGTTATTCGCAAAGCCATTATATGCTGCAAGAAGTACCCCCGCCCGAATTTGACTGGGCGACCCATTCCAAGATATCGTTTTCGATTTAAACAACACTTCGCATTTACTAATGGAGATTTCCTTTTCCTTATTTTATCGGTGAGTTAACTACTGGTATACCAGTTTTTCATTGTAAAGCGTTTCCGTCCAAAATAATGACTTAGAACATGGTCTTTCTCTTGTGTAGGTAGGAACGCTGTTTTAACCTCGACATATTTCGCTCGTTGATACGTCTCCCTGGTTTGGGCTACTTCACAACGAATACGTGTTTTATTTATTCCCCTAAAACACATAATTGCCTTAATGAAGGTGAGGTATTATGACGCGATTTATATATCTATTTTGATCTTCCTTAGTTTTTCTGCATATTACTAATAGGAGATCTTTTTAACTATTAGGTCACTCCGTTTTTGAACTACAGGATAGTTTTTTAGCCTACGGAAAACCTTAACGCATAGGTTCTTTTACGTTTCCAGTAAGAGACCCAACATAGATGTATTTCTTCACTTTCTTTCAAGTAAGTCAATTCTTATTTACAATGCAGAATGTATGGTTTATGGAATAATTTGTAAGAGACCTGCATTATTTTGAGTCCTTATATATATATCCTCATGCATAGGTATAATAAACTGTCATCCATAGGAACCTTATGCTAAACATTTATGTTACAATCTGACAGATTATGACTTATTGTATGAATGTATGGTTTATGGAATAATTTGTAAGAGACCTGCATTATTTTGAGTACTTATATATGTATCCTCATGCATAGGTATAATAAACTGTCATCCATAGGAACCTCATGCTAAACCTTTATGTTACTATCTGACAGACTATGACTTTTTTATGTATTGTAATATTATGTTTTCTGTCCTTGAATATGATTCCCTACACTTAGGTGTAATGAAATACAATCGTGTGATATTATGTTTGCTGATGTTATATGTTAATGTTAATGGCAATGTAATACTTATTTCAGACACTCACATAAAACTCACATTAGTCAGCATATTACACCTGGATGCATGTCACAAGTTGAGAAATGAGTCATGACCTTGGCCTGATTTTGAGGTTACCTAATTGAATTCAACTACATATATGTCATGGAACTTTCAATCTTGATAAATCCCTGAAATTTGGCCCTTTTATCTCACTCATTGCTTCATCAACTGGACATGACAAAGGACACTGAGTAATGCTCTAGGGTATGTGTTTCTCTGTCACCGATGTGTACACATTCCTCTCTGTGTATTCACAATAACTATATACCGATCCCAATTATTTGTAAAGAGACAGACTGGCTTATACACACATATTTGTGAAGGAGTGAGTCATCATGCTAATATGACACTTTAAACAAGAATAAAACAGTATTTCTTATGCAAAAGACCATTTGGGGTATTTAGAATCCAAAATGTAGGCGCTAAACCTGATGTCATTAGTCAATTTGGCTCTCATGCTCACTCATAATTGTGTAGAATGCCAACTTACTAATGTGAGGGTTCGTACATCCACTGCATCAGAAGTGCAAAATATGACATGTGTGACATGTAATAGGGCTGCCATCATATAATCTACATTATTTAAAGAGCATCACACCTGACACAATAAATACTAGTGGCCTGTTTGGTACAACTGTTCTCCATTACATCAAACTACATGATGTATATGTGGAGTTTCTGCAGCCATGTTTCTGCTCAGGACAGTATATTGGTTATGGGCAGGAATCAGTTGGGTTCCTGTTCAAAAGAAAATAGACATAGCACATCATCATAAATGTTGTACAAGACTTACACCTTCACAAACTTTTCTTGTACGTTAGACATGGGTCCCCCCTAATGTTGATGGGAAAGGTACGACCGGTAACAAAAAATGGGTCATGTAGCATGTCAAATTCAGTTTAAGACTTACCGCCTTGCTCAACTGCCCATCAAGCTCTGGTTAGGCCACTGCAATAATTTGCGCCACTAGGGGGTCTGGGTGCGGCGTGAGTGCCTCACACATTGGGAGGACTTCCCCAGCTAGACGTCTCCAGATCTTCCGGGTTCAGCATCTTAGGTCCTCCCACCTCTTCCAACAACGAATGCTACACTACGTGTGGAACCCCAGGGTCAGCAGTTGGCTGGCGATTGCCTTCCATATATTCTGCTGTTGATGGGCATTGACCTGTATGGATACAAGAAAGGAAAGACAAATCAATGGTATTGTGACTTTTAGTTTGTATTTATTGATGTCTCTAAATATGTCTACAGCTATCCATAGCATAACTCATGAGTTGGCATACAAGAAGTGCATTGTCACATGCTGACCTACACCTATGTACTGATACACACTTTGGTAGTGACCTGTTGGCCATCCTCAACCCTTGTCATGGTTTAAACACACTAAATAAGGACTGGGATATCATCTACCCCAGGGGCCGTTACAGAATCTGTGAAGTAACCCACTTCTGATCAGTCCAGGGGATTGTTAACAACTAAAGGCTAAACAATAGCATTTAGGGCAGAGTGAATAGTGGCCAGTGTGGAGGGACCTGTAATTTGGACATGACATATTTTGACATTTTAGTCTTTGGAGAAGAAGTGTTAGTGCAAGAAATCAGGACTATCTCCTTCCCAACTGTTGTGTTTTTACAAACATTCAAGGGCATATATTAAGCACACCCAAAGAATTGTCCTGCAAAGGATATATGTTCTTTATAGCTGCACCTCAGTGCTTCAATTGTTTGACCCTGTGATTCAGGCCCAGCCTGGCCAATGATTCTGACTAGGTACTGCTCATTGTCAGGCCGTAATATCTGCAGCCTGGTGATCATGATATCACAGGAACACCACCTTTACCTCAATTTTACATTAAAAGGGTAACCTTGTGCCCATACAATAAGTAACCTTAAGGCTGTGTGCTACTCTGAAGGTATCTGGGAGCAGCCTGATCTAGGCATAGGGAATTGTGTCACTATACACATAGCTAACATCATCTGCAATTGATTTTTACAGAATACATGGCAATCTCCAGTTGTAAGGGGTAGATATTTGGTTTTACATTTACCATGATGTAAATTGCCAAATTAACTCAAGTACAACACTTATATACATGCATTGATCTCTATATACACACCTAATATGATCTAGGGCTATAAACTTGCTACACATTTTAATAGGGATGTTTATTAGACATTTTACATGGCTTACAAATCCCTGACATGGGTGTCTTATGTAAGGACCACAATATGTGAGACTTAATGCCAATGCTGCACTTCACTCTGGAACACAAAGCCACATTGTAGCCTGTGTAAATGGAAATGAGCCAGTTAGATGGATTCACATAATTTTTCAGACATGTACCTGTTCCTGTTCCTCTGGTGAGCTATAGACCTAGCCATACAGAGAAAGGACCTCAGTTGCCAGCAGCTCCAGCTCCTCTGCTGAGAAGGCAGGCCCTCTCACCTGCTTGATCGGGCATTGTCACTTCCAGAGGTGACAAACAACAGCAATAGAGGTAGAAGTCTTGCTAGCAGTAGTGTTAGAAGCAAGTACGATTTTTTTCCTACCACCTCGTACATGTATGCAATCGTCAGCGGATAAGGCCACTGTGTGGTCGACTTCTGCCGTAAGATTCCAAATGTCCTATTGCGGAGGTCAGGAACCTGCCATTTTAAAAGTCCAAACTAGTGTATTAGAGACGATTTAGTGCATCACAATTACTCCAAATGGGACCTAGTGTGTTCAAATAATCACACTTTTATGGCCACTTATATTTTTCAGAAGAAACATTTATGTGAAGTACGTTACCGCACTGAAACGCAACAGTCACTGAGTGTGGTATACACCTGTAGTGACTGTATTATTTTTTGAAAAAACGTTAAAAAAATGTGTAGATAATACTTTTAAATTGCATTGCTTACATATTTATTGTAAAGATTCACATCAAAGGCACACTTGTCATTTGTGATGGATAAGGGTCAAGAAGCAAATGTTGGTTCAAAGTATTTATCAACCAGCATATATATTGACAAATTACATTACTCTTGTGTTAATCATCAAATATGTTGCTGTGGATGATGTAATAAATGTTTACATGTTTTTCCAATGCAGACATATGAACCCTGGGAGAGTGGGGATATGACAGCCTCTGGTGTACCACCCATTTCCAGACCTGGCAACAGTGGAAGAAAGGGATATAATCAAGAATAGGTAAACCATACTGGAATCAGATCTTCAGTCTCACAACAGGAATCTCAGATCTGTCAAACTCATAGCAGAACTTCATTTTGTGGCCACAGATTCTTTCCATTGCACTGTGGCAGTTTCTGGTTGCATGCCGCAACTTGCTTTCTATTGTGTGCTCCAAGAAGTTCTTTATTCAATGATGAGAAACATGAACAGCTTCATCCAGTTTCCACGGCAGCAGGATTTAGCCAATGTGAAGGGTGACTTTTATGGCTTTGGTCGCCTACCACATGGGGTTGGGCCAATTGATGGCACACATATTGCCTTAGGGCCACCACATGCCAGAGAATAGGTCTACTGGAATCAGAAACACTTCTATTCAATAAACGTGCAAGTTGCCTGCATACCGGATTTGTACATCCAAGCAACTGTGCCCATTTTACCGGCTATGCCCATGATTCCTTTGTACTATGGAACAGTCCCACACCACAGAAAATTACACATCTTGGACCTGAGAGGGACTGGCTTGTTGGTAAGTACAATCTGTTATGTTATTGTTTGGGACATTTCCAGAGTAATAATAAGAAATTGTGTTACACATTATTGTTCTCATTTTTTTCTTCCATCAGGAGACTCAGCTTATCCCGATGGACCATGGCTGTTGGCACCGCTGGTGAATTTATCAGCGCCAAGGGAAGTCTGCTTCAATGAGGCCCACAGCAGAACACGGTGTGCCCAATCACTGTGGCCTGCTGCATTTTCCACAACAGTGCCATGCGACGGAACATCCCTTACATCGCAGAGGATGGAGCCATGAAGAGGCTCTGGGTGAAGATCCTTAAGTGCCAAATGAAGATGATAGTGGTGAAGAGGAAGGAGTAAACTATGTTGAGATGTCACTGACAACTTATTCTCATGAGTGCAAGTCTATCTTTACATGTTATGTCTTTCATCATTTCACCAACTATTGATGTGTCGATGAAAGAAGTATGTATTGATACTTTGTTGGAAAGGGCAAGTTCAGGGAAAAACAATCCAAATGTATTTGTTGATCAAAGTGTGGACACATTGACTACTATCTTCAGCTACATTCTTTTCCTCTGATTGTTTTGAGAAACTGTGTCCTCCACAAGTTGCCGTTGTAATGTGGCCATCATGTGGCCATCATGTTCTGTGTGATAGGTAATGTATTTATTTGGATCTGTTTTAGGTTTCTTCACCAGGTCAACCTCATTTGGACATTGAGTTGTGAGATTTGCTGGTAAATGGTGCTCTTTCTAAGTACAACGGAAACTGTGTTGATCCTGGGAAAGATAGACACAGACTTTGGATGTTCAATTTTAGTACCAAGGCAACTTGCACTGTGATTGAATGGAGTTTTTGGAAATCACATTGGACTTGTTCTCTGTGGTGTATTGGCACTAAAGCAACATGTCTGCCAACATTTACTCAAAACACGTGGTAGTGGAGTCAAATCATCTCTTCACATTGCTAAAATCCTCATTGCGTGTAAAGTGGTTGTAGGTGTTGATGTGTTACATCAATATGGGACATACCTCTTGTGGCGCACCACTGAAAGTTGGTAGTGACATTCCATAAGATACTTGCAGAGTGTTTTGGAATGATCCTGTGTCTACAAAATGTAATGCTACCATGGTTTTGTCTCTTGGTGTTTTTGAGGTGGGATTCCTTATGTGAGCCAGAAAATCAGACTACATCTGGTGACATGAACCAATGGTAATTTACCTATGCTAACATATTGTTTTGGGCATATCCCCTTCTTTCATGTTGACAAGGTGTTGAACCGGAAATATGCAAAGTGCCACTGAGTATAAGGGTAATGTATGGATTGTAATGTTAGTGGAAATGTTGACAGACAAGTATTGTTCCAATGGAATGAAAATAGTACTTGAAGATTGAATGGTATTAACGAATTTAAGTAATGTGTGGGAACTTGTAATAAAAAATAACTGACTTGAAAATCATCTATGTTTACACAAACTTTTTGATTTTTGTCATTGTCAAGTTATGATGGAAGAAAACAAATGGATTGATAGTGTTGAGACATACAACACCAGTGTATGACTTATTGACTTAGAATTATATTGTGCTAAATGTGAGAAAAGTTAAAGGGGATGAACATAACAAAAGCAAATCAAAAAGTGGAGAAGTCTGTCATGCTGACTTTAATCATAGTTGCAGAGCCAGAGTTGTGTGAAGTCCAATGCCCAAAATACTACTGGCATCAGAAAGGCAAATGTGCTCCAAAATAGTTCGCAGAGTGAATGTTAGATACATACGGGAGGAAATTAGTGTTGAGGTTTCTTACTGGCGTGTCTGAGGTCTTGCCAGCCTTTCCCCCTGGTGATTTGGTTGGTCATCCCCTCTGGCTGGTGGAGGAGATCCACATCTGCAAGTACTGCGGGGAGGCTGTAGGTGGTTCTTGCGGTGGCAGGGCCTCCCTTCTAGTGGCTATGGCCATAGTAGAGGACTCAAATTTTGGAGGATCACAGGAAAGGGAGGAAGGCCCTGCACATGTGAGTATAAATGCTCTGCAGTACCTCAAAAATTGAGCCCCAACCCTCATACCTTGTGCCCTTGACCCAGTGTGCTCCACCTGACTGGTTCCTGGGTGAGCTGGGGCTGGTGGTGGTATGGTCTCAAGACTGGGTACATGATCTGTGTTATTTTGGGAAGAACACAGGAAATAGTCTTTGGGTTGCAGAGGTGTTAAAGCTGGGATGGAAGGTATCGGTGTGGGTGCAGGGAGTGTCACTGGAGCCGTCTGCCCAGACTGACCAGATATGCCGGGCTTCTCAATGTTCTCCAAATCCCTAGGAGTGCTGTACTCACTGACGGCTTGTTCCTGGGCTGTAGTGGAGATGTGTTTAGTTGCAGGAACATGCCCTCGTGGTCTGGCAGTTGCACCTATTGGGAAATGGAGAACATTTGTTTTATTAAAAGTGTGTATTGTACATCAAATCTTTTGAGACAGACAATGTTGATGACTCGAAGACAAAATAGGTAGAGATTATTGTTATGATAGCTTCCAGTGGTATTACACATATTACCCTATCGTTTATCTATTTCAAACAGTACAACATCAAATCAGCAGGTATTAAGATGTCCTGAAATGTCCATGAAAGAAAGAAAAATTCTTTATTGTATAGTTAATTAAAACCATCACAATGTTCAAATACATAAAATCCAATTCATCTGCATGATAAAACCATCACAATATTCCAAAACAAAATATCTAATTTTTCTGTATGTTAAAATATACCCCAATGTTAAAAAGGAAGGTTGCTTTGTGCAAAACATTACAATTTGCTTAATTGTCTCTTTTTTCGCTATATACCTCTAAAGAGGCTAAGAAGAGCAGCTAAGCAATGCTTATAGCCTATATCTTTGTTTCGTTAAGTTCTCAAAACAGGTTAAAAATGTTATCAATTTGCAGATGAATTGCAGATCCTTTGAGTCCAGGCTTTTTAGTATTGCGTATCTGCTGGTGCGGATTCCTCTTTCATTAAAATGTTTCCTCAGCAAACAACGCCGGTGGTACTCTAACACTGGGCAATTACAGATTAAATGTATGAAGTCCTGTGTTGGTGACCCACATAGGCTACATGGTTTTGAGCCTTGTAACTTCCAGTTCGGAAGATCAGCATTAGAAGGCAGTTTCCCCATACGTAATTCTAAGAATTTGGTTTTTAGGTAAGGGGAAAATGTCGCTGGCTTGAGCCTTTTGTAGGAGTCTAATACCATCCATGCATGCGCACGACCACTCAACTTAGCTTTGTCTTCCATTAGTGAGTGTGTTTTTGCCACCTTTTTCACAATTGACTGGAAAGAGGATAAAGGTAGTTTCTGGTCCCAGAGATCTGCCATCCCGGTTATACTCAATGAGGCATTTAAATACTTTGCGTAATGAGATTTTGGATCTTTTTGCAAGGCTTCCCAAAGTGCTGAATTGATTTCTAGATCACGATTAATTCAAATTTTGTACCAAGTTTTGATCGACTCGTACCTTCTGTACAGTGCTTGTTGCTGTAGTCCAAACTCTAGACGTACCTGAGCAGGTGGAGCGTTGCATGGTAGACAGAATACTCTTTTATACACTCGCGTTTGGATGTTGTCTAGAATTGCTGCGCTGTTTCTGTAATGAACCATACTTCCATAGGCGATGTTGGAAGTAGTTTTGCTTTCATAACTGCGAGTAGTGGAGTAAACAGTGGACCTTTTAACACTTTAGATATGCTGCAAAATGCAAACAATAAAGTGGTACCCTTTTTTTGTAGTGCCTCATAATGCACAGAGAATGAAAACCTGCGATCCAAATGAATACCAAAATGTTTATAGCTCAAAACTACCTCTAATTTTGCATTGTTAATTGCAAATGTCATCTGTTTCGGTAGTCTATGAGTAATGACCATGACCTTTGTTTTTTTGTATTAATTTCCATCAGATTTTCTGTGGTATACTTGGCTACTTCGTTTATTATTCGTTGCAGACCGATTCTCGTCTGGCTAAGGAGGACGACGTCGTCTGCATAAGACAGGTGTGTTACTGGCAGTGTGCCCAGACGTGGCGGATGTGAATTGACCCCGTTGAGCCTTGGTGTTAAATCGGTCATGAATAGATTGAACAGCTATGGGGCCAAGACACATCCTTGCTTTAGCCCCTCATTTGTGTAGATTTTCCTTGCTAACCTTTGTCCATCGGCGATTTTGACCTGTATCCATCTATCGGTGTAAAGATCCATCATTGGATTCAGAATTGCGTCTGGTAGACCCTGCTGCTTTAACTTAGGTCATAGTATACATCGGCTGACCCGGTCAAATGCCACCTTAAAATCTAAAAAGCATAGATGCAATGCTTGTCGTTGTCGTATAGTTTTGTCGGCCATTAACCCTAATGATAATGCATTTGTAATTGTACCTAGGCCCTGTCGAAAGCCTAACTGGTTTATTGGAATTTTTTTGCTCTCATCAGACCAATTATTCAGATCTGTTAAGATCAGCGATGCATAATATTTGGCCTCTGCGTCTATTAATGCTATCAATCGATAATTTGCGGGGTCATGGCGCTCCCCTCCCTTATATATGGGACTGATTATTGCACCTCTCCAGCTCTCTGGGATGTGACTGGATGTGCCAATCTGCTGAAACAGACTATACATCTTGCTTGCCCAATAATTGGGGTCTTGTTTGTAAATAGCCTGAGGTACTCCATTCGGACCTGGTGCGCTATCAAGCCGACTTTTTCTTATGATTTGTAAAATTTCTACTTCTGCATGGGAAAAGTCTAATTCTGGTGTACCCACAGACTGCAGGATGCCATTTCCTGCTATTTTGGTCATTGTTGTACACTGTTCTTTCTTGGTACTATAGTTAGTTTCAACTATTACTGGTTTTTGCATTTCCTTTATAGTAGTTGCAGCGAGATTTGACTGGTCCACTATTTTAATTGAAAATGTGGTGATTAAATGCTGTACCCACGCCGTCTCGGTGACACAGGTCACATTTGTGACTTTGGAAGTTCTGTTCATGGATTTCATCTGATCCCAGAAAGCTCTAGCGTCTTGTTTCTGTGCATTATATAATAACTTTGTCCAAAAGTTATTTTCGATGATTTTTTTATCAGTCCAGACTTGTTTTTTGTAGTTTTTCTTTAATTGACATACAAGCTCCCATACTTTTGAAGATGGACTTTGTTGGTGCGCCGTCCTAAGTGCCTTTCTCAGTTGCTTCCTTAGAATTCGGGCCATTTGACTGAGGCAACTGTTGTGATTTATCTATTTTTTACTTGCCTGTTTGTTGGATGCTCCTGTTTGTGTTAAACTTGACTGAAAGGTTGTCCATGTTTCGATCGTCATGGTGTTTTGTGTTTCTAGGACTGTCATTAATTCCTTGGCCTTTAAGGCTATATGTGATAATGTGTTACTTGTCCAGCGCAGACACTTCAAATTAATTGTCAATATGTGCCCTCTACTGCTGAGGCTTCTATGTGTTTGTGATATGTCAATTTGAATTCTATATGCTGGGCCAAATGATCACTATCGGAGGAGCAAATGATTTGAAACCTTGTTATTTGCCCTAGAATCGGAAGGGTTACTATTGTGTAATCCAATACTTAGCTCGAAAGTGGGCCAATGTACGTACAAGTGGCAGGTCTGTCCTGTTTTGTTCTCCCATTTAAAGCACGCATGCCTAGGTGTTCGAGGTGCCTTATGAGTCTCTGTCCTACTTTATCCATGCGTTTTCGAATAGGAAACAATTGCGTTTCTACAGCCCAGATAGCATTTGCTGCGATGATGTTATCTTCTGCTTCTTGAATGTGCATTAGGTTTGAGTTAAAATCTCCAGTGAGAATCATTTCCCAAGTTGGCTGTTCTAAACGGAGTTCCGTGATGGTTGCAATGAGTTTGTTGAATGGGTCCTTTTTTGTTTTTATTTTTGGTTGTGCGTAGATGTTGATTAAAATGATCGTACTTGCCCCTGAGTGTGTATTCAGCTCCATTTTTATTATTTGCATAGCTGATGTGGTTTTTGACAATTGAGTTGAGGAGATTTTTATTGCTGTAGAAATGTAAACAGCAAGGCCTCCCATTGCTCTTCCATATTGTCGTGTACTTGTAGCATTCACGTGGTGACATATCCTGCCTGGGACCTCTATCGGAGTCGATAACCAAGTTTCTTGTAATGCAATTATTTCATAACTATCCCAGTTCTCAGTTGCCCCTTTATCAAGTAGGATTCCTCTTGCTCCTGCAATGTTCCATGACAGAATTTTAATTGAGAAAGAATAACCTAGTGGGTGCGTTGAACTCGCACGTCATTCTCCTTTCCAGCCGGTAGTGGGTGTTCTTCGGTGTATTATTTTTTTGCTGACTCAGTTCTTGTGTATTTTTACCGTCTGCCCCTTTGGCACCTCGCAATACCGAAGAGATTGGGCTTGTATTTGGATTATTGGTTTGAGACATGCTTGACAGTAAAAGTGGTGATGGATAGCGTATTGCTGGAGCGGAAAGTGATATTCCCCAGTCTTCAAATTTTGTAGTTTCTTTTATAATATCTGCTACTATGTCTTCATTCCTCCAAATTGCTAAAGTATTTTCATTTCCTATACTCTCTCCAGTATTAACAAATTCTATTGCTATTAAATCTGTGGATTTGAGATGTTGGAATGTTGGAATCACTCCCATTAGACGCATGATGTTCCCTCTATTTAAGTAGTCTTGGGGGCCTTTCGAGGCGTAATGTGGTGTAAAAAGAATCCTATTTGTCAAGTTTAATTTTTGCTCCTTTTTTTGCAGATTGGTTGAAGACGTCTGCAGGGCCTTTTGATTTCTTCCATGTTCTTCTGTTTCATTCCGATTCACATCAATACTCGGCGTTTTTATGTTGATCAGTGTCTGGTCTTTTTTAACATTTTCTAATAGCTGCTCTGTCCTCGAATTAACTTGCCTATCATCTCTGTTGTTACTGTTATGGACTTGGAAGTCACATGATGACATCTGTGCGGGCCTTTGATATCTAACCAGTTCTTCTGATTCATTCCAATTCGCGTCATCTCTCTGCGTTTTTATGTTAATCAATATCTGATCTTTCTTGGTATTTCCTGATGGCAGATCTGTCCTCAAGATGACTTGCCTTTTGCTTTTGTTGTCGCTGTTATGGATCTGAATGTTGTTGCCTAGGTACCTATGGGGGCAGTCTTTTTATTGTGCCGATTCAGTCAATTTTCGTTCGAGGCTTATTATTCCTTTAGCATTATTAGTTTTGTTTGTCATGTCATTTGGACATCCGGACTTTTCGCACCTAATTTAGGTTCTTCTTCTTTGTTTTGTTTATTAAATGTATGGCAATTTTCTTGTGAGGTTCAGTTCACTTCCTGCTGGTGTCTTGCTGGCCTCATTGCATTTTTTTAAATTTGGTTTTCGGTTGCCTCTTGTCGTCTTATACTGGCATCACCAGGTTTGCTCTCTCCTATGTTATTTCTAGTTAATTGATAGTCTCCTCTCACATTGCTCCTGATTGTTGAGGCTGGGCTGTTTGATGATGGCGGAGCCCATTTTGTTTGGCATGATATTTCAGTTAGCCTCGACTGTCTGAGCTGCTTGCTTCTTCTTCCTCCTGGTATTTATGTTGTTTTCCTGATGAGACTAGTAGTCTTTGTTTACCGTTGTTAAAGTTAAAGATTGGGTAGTTTTCCAATACATGGGTTTTTGATGTTTTGCTCACAGGCGGACGATTTCTCGCTTTCCTGGCTCGTTTTTTTTGTCTTTTCGTTAGACCCGACAGGGTGTTCTTTTTTGGTTTTGTCATGAATCCCGTCAGTTCTTATGTCATGTATATTGGTAATTAGGTCTATAGATGGACAATCTGCCAAGAATGAATCCTCACGAAATTCCCCAGTTTTTGGCTTCTTTTCATTTGACAGCAAGTTGATCTGTTCAATATTGTCTGACCCAATGTTTAGGATGCTTCTATCTTCCATTTTTGTGTCTTTGCAGTTTCCTATATTATTTACGGTATTACATAAGATTGTAATTTGAATGTTCTTGTCTCCAGTCCTAACATTTTTGACATTTGCTGTATTATTTTCAGGGGGGTCGTTCGTACGTTTGCATTCATGGAGGATACTTTTTAGTATGGTTGGTAGGTCCCTTAGACAATAGGTGCAATTAGGAACTTGTGTCCGCCTAACTTTTGGGTCCTTATTATCTGCAAATAGTTCCATCATAGTGTCAAGTTTATTGCTTATTCCTGAGATATATTCCGCAATGACATTCATTAAGTTTATTTGAATATCGAGTTTATCTGACTGCATATTGACGGTACTGATTGAGGTTTGTAGTGTTTTGACTAGGACGACATGTAAATTTGAAAGGGCTTCCAGATTATGTTCAGATGCGTGCTTCAGCTTCATTAAATATTCGTTAGTGTTATTATGTACCAGGTAGTTCCACTCAGTGTCATTACTTGAAGGATAACAAATACCATTTTGTCTGCTGCGTTGTCCATATCCTTGTGGGTCCTCTGTTCAGTATTAGATTTCTTTTTATCATATGTTTTTAAAGTTAGCACTCTGATATCTTGTTCTAACTGTTCCGATGAACTTGATATATCTATTATTGTTTGCTGCCTATCTGTTGAATCCGGTACTTGAGTACTGGGTATATTGTTGTTTATTTGTTCAAGGTGGTTGTCTGTTCCATTTTTTCCCCATTGTATTGTCTGTACTAAGACACATGATGTATCTTCTGATGTTTTTTGTTCTCCTAGTTGGGGCATTGATGTTGATGTTGTCATTGTTTGTTTTGTGGATTTGGGTATTGTACTTTTTGCTTGTAGAATTTCTTTATTATTCAGTATTGATTGGGACTCCATCCAGGAATCGCTAAAATCATCAATATTGCAAATATCTTCATTTTTATTGATTTGGATTATCTGCTGCCTCGGCATGGATTGGTTTTTTGGTATTTCTTCTTCTTTGCAAATTGCCTTCGAGACGTTGGGGATTCTTTCCCCTACTCTGTGCATTATATCCTGGTTGGATTCAAGGTAGCTATGTGTTGCTCTACTTGATTTAGGCTGGTCTTGCCGATTGGTGTTAATGTTGTTGTAATTAGGACTTGATCTACGTTCTCATTCTCAAGGGTGGTGTCCGGTCTCGTACTCGGTATTGGGGTTTCCTCATTGTCACTGACTGTATTTTTCCTATGTACTTGTGCTTGGGTGGTTTGCGTTTTGTTGCGCCAACAGCACGATTGTTTAACCTCTTGCACTGTATGCTTGCTCTTTTGTGATGTTCTTTTTTAATTAGGTGTGGTGTAATTTTCGTGAATGATACCGCTGTAGTTTTCGACAAGTTGGCTACTTTGTCCTCCTGCTGATTGGCGGTTGTTTTATGCGGCATCAATAATTTTAAAAGGCCATTTACCTTTTCCGGCATTGAATAGATGGCTGCAACTAGGTCCTTTAAAAAAGTAAATTTACCGGTTGAATGCATTGACCCAAAAATTGAATAAGTGGGTGATATCAGAGCAGCCCCATGGTTTTGATTTTGTAAAGATGTAGGCGAGCCACCCTTAACGCCTCCCTTGATGCCAGCTGTACCTTTCATGTTATTTGAGGACTTGCTATTCCGTTTTATGGATTGTGGTGGATTTTTCCTTATCCTTCCTGACCTCATAATGCTGCCTTGTGCTCCCAGATATGGAGTTTGTGTTTTAAAAAAAAAAAAAATGTTTTTATTGCCGCACTTGCAATATCTCCACTGTGTTCTGGCAGCAGTGAGCCGGGGACAGGTGGTGAGCAAGCGATGGGCTAAGGGACCGGACGAGTGGGTTACACTAGCTTTCACCAGCTGCCCACGCCGCCCTCCAGTCACCCCAACCATGCAGTAGCCCGCTCACAGGTTGGTGTCCTTGTGGCAATTCTGGCGAGAGACCGGAGGAGGCCCAGCAGAGATCCAGGGATTTTAAAGTCTGGGTTCCCGTTTTTTGGGGGGGACTCCCCCACCTCAGGTGGTGGGAAGCAACGATCTGTCCTTGTCCTTGGGTCGGTCGATCAGTGGGGGATTGGTGGAGAGTCTTCCCACTGAAGCTATGAGTGCCCTTTCCTATACCCCTCACAGGTGGTATAGCGTGGCCTGACG